>NC_089223.1:91963465-93163465 GCF_963924675.1 Phocoena phocoena
GGAAGAACAATATCTATATTTGGTACTTGCATTGGGTAGGAAAGAAGTGACATGCTGTAGCAATATAGTAAAAGCTTAATATATTCTAGCGGTTTTTAGCTGCAGCCACATATCCTGTTCTTTGTTTAATGCTTGTAGTGATCATGGTTTCTTGAAGCTAGGGTCAAGAAGATGGGTGGTCAAGGGAGATACGATGAAAATAAGTATACTTCTCACTTGGTTCAAATGTTTCCTAATTTCCCTCTAACACAAGCGTTGTTAGTTGTATTATTACTACTATTTCTACTACAACTACTACTCATTCATTCATCAAATATGTCCTGAATGGCTCTTATTTTTATGGCAACATGGAATTTCTAAAAATAAGTCAGGCATAAATCTTGTCCTAAAATAGCATACAGCCTAACTGCAGAGATGAATTACACAAATTACAAAAACTTAGAGTTAGTAAGGTTTAGAAGAGAGATATCTTTTTGTCTCCATTTGGAGAAGTCTGATTGTGACAAGACAGTGAGAAAGACAGTTATCCCAGGAATGGGTGAGCAGAGTGTGGAGATGACAAATGATTCCAGTATACAGAAGATACAGTAGGGTGATGACTAAACAGGGCAGTGGCTGAAGAAGGCAGGAAAGATGGATCTTGATACAGGTGGATGATGTTTAATATTCAAGAAGGGTTTGAATTAGAGGTTGCATATTCACTTGCCTACAGAGACCATGCAGGAAACATACATGAGAGAAGCAGCCTGCTTGTAAAGAAATAAAATGGGGAAGAGAGACGGGGAAGAGCAGACCGATCCCTGGGGACAAAGAGGACCTTGGTGATAGTGATGATATTCTCTGTTGTAGCAACTAATATTCAGCTCTGATGGACTGCTGCTCTGCTGTAATGGAAAGCTGCCAAACAATCTGATTTTCTCAAGAGAAACTAAAAATGGAAGTTTTTAGATCAATCTTCCTAATTTTTAAATACTGGCAACTAACTCAAATATTTCAGAGTCCACGGGCCACGTCTGCTTGGGCTAAGCAAGATACATTGAGGCCACTTTAGGCCAGCTAGTGGCTATGGTTATCAATGGTGGGATATGGGGTGTTCAGGGGTAGAGGGATTTACTTAAACTTCTCAGTAAAGTAGGGCATGACAGCTACAGATCTAGAACGTGCACTGACTCTCTTTACTATCCAGTTTAGCAATGTATTGAATGATGTAAGAACTAATGCAAATGATCTGAACTAAGTCGTATAGAAAAAATCCCACTGAATGAAGGATCTATAAAGCACTGAATTGGTCGGCTCATGTTATCTGAAAGCCTCTAGCATTTTCCTGTACTCGAGTGAAATGAGACTTTTTTTCAAGCACCATTAAAACATATCCTGATGTCTGAACTAAAAGGTTTCACTTCTCAAAGGGATTTGCTTTAAATGACCCCTTTTACTACCCTCAAAATTTATGCTGATTTTATATGGCTTAAATCTTCAGAGTATACAGCATACTGAAAAGTGATTTTGGGGACAACTTTTTTTTAAAGCAATTCACACTAGGCAGACATGGGTTAATTTTGAACTATAGTTTTTCCACACAAAAGAGCTATCATTGCATGCCGAAGCCAGTGGCTATCAATTTGAAGACTTTTCTCAAAATGTTAATTTGTTTAACGCAACTAAAAAAATAGATCATCTCATTATTTTTATTCAGTATTGATGCTGGCAAAGCAATATTGATATTAATACCTGGTAACTGAACAATATGTGGAATCAATGAAATTAAGTTATTTTGAAATTAACAATAAATATAATTTTTGATTAGGTATGATGACATGTATGTGTTATGGCCATGATCAATTCCTATTATGAAACAATGTGAAGTTATATGCTGTACTTCTTTATTTGTGAACACTTTTTCCTGCATGGAAGTCTATTTCTATGTTCAACCTCAAGATTTTCTCTATGTAATGAGAATATATTCTGGTACAAAGGACATCCTGGTGTGTAAATAAGAAATGTTAGTCTTGGTAATCATGTAGGCCCTCTTGGACTTAGATCTTGATTTATTCTTTCTTATTCCCTAGTGCAAGCACAGGAGTTGGCAGAAAGTCTGATATTGAATGGATTTGAACCACTATGTTTCAATTCAATTCAATTATGTCCATTCTATAGAAAAGAAAAATAAACCATATAAAACTGGCAACTCAAGCAGTGTATTTCATTTCTGAATCTAGTGTCCAAAGAAAAAGAAAATATTGATCTACATTTAGTTTCCAATGCTATTTTTGAGACATCATCTTCTTATTAAGAAAACAAAGTTAATTCTAAACCCTGTCAATGAGAATTCCACAAAAAGTCAGTTCGTTTTACATGCAAGCGATAAACTGCCTCCTTGCTTTCATCTACCTTGGCTTTTCCTTCTTGAACTTTATTCATTCTCTCCCTTAATATATATTTTAATCTAACAAATTTCCATCAATGGTTCAGTATGATTACCCCCATCTTCTCCCGTTTGGCCTCAGTATATTCATATATTCACACATGATTCACAGAATCAAAATTTTAAAATATCTAAGACATTAGAAATCCAAAATTTAAGGTGATGTGCAAATTAATGCTCTTTCATTATTTCCTCATAATAAAAAGATACATCTTAAAGAGTCATGGATGATAAAAATAAGCAAAACAGGTAAATTTCTTTCTGGAACTCTATATAAAAAATGGTAACTCTATATTAAAAAAGCCCCAGACCAGACATTTGTAATGGGTAAACCTTTGATCTACTTGACAAGAGATTATGGCTTAACAAAGTCAGTCTTTCCAGCGTTCTAGCCAATTTAGCCTTAAATTCTTCATTAATTAATTTCTCTAAAGGCTGCATAAATTATGAGCATTAAAAATTAATATATATTAAAAGAATGTCTGCTTGACTTTATATTTAATATAAAATATTAAAATTATTTTGAAAAAATTCACATTTTCTTGTATTGTGCTAATTTTAATTCTTTTCTTTAGCAAACAAACTCTGTCCATTAGATACTCTTTGAGACCTATCTATTGAGGTCCTCAAAAGAGTTCCCAACATTTTAGATTCTGATTTTAATTCCATGAACCACGAGATGTTTATCACACTTTGGTGTGTTTCATGATAGTGGGTCTTGCAAAAGTCACCTTTTAGATATGTTGCTAACCTGAAAAAATATAGGAGGTGACTGTGTTTTCCGGAACTTCCTGCTTCTAAAAACAATGATACTAGTTTAGAACTAAAAAAGCAAACGAATAGCTATTGTATTTGTGGGTAAAGTGTTTTCAATGTCTAGCACAGAGCTTGACACATAGCAGGAACTTTCTCTCTCTCTCTCTCAATATATATGGAGCACTCAATACCTCCTCAGTATATTAAACATATATTAGTTATTCTATAGCTAATAAGTATTTAAGTTCTTTTACTTAATAATAAAGTACTTTATGGGATTTAATTCACTCAAAACATTTAGCAAATTTTTCATTAAATGTTTGGTATCATTCATATTCTCAGTTAGGTGCACTGACTTAATAACAAATTCTTTGACTTACTCTGCTCTGTTCAACTAAGTAACACTTGTGGTAGTCTCTTCACATATAAAGTTTAGTGACATTGACTATGGTTTCGACGTCAGACCACTATCATGAAATCATAGTTGTATCGCAATTATTCTCACTCTGAAATAGCATTAGTGAGCTTCTTATATTAAAAATGGCTCTGGAACACAATTTTAAAAGTGGCCTTATAACTACAATGTGTACGACAAGCACTTTGATTTTTTTTTTCCTTTAGAATAAGTTAGATTGTTATCAACAGAAATAAAGGTGATCTCTCAAGTGGTTAGAGAACAGTATATACTCTCAGAGCAATTTACCTCAATCAACTCATTCTTACATAATTCTTTAAAAATAATTAATAACTTAGCAGCACATGACACACTGAGAAATTCGATTCATTTACTTGCAAATAAAACCAAAATCATATAGAAAATATTGGAAAAATAAGCCCTCCTAGTTGAAACAATCAACTTTTTTCAGAATTACATTCTGCTCTTCAAACTCAATTTATAAAGCAATGGGATCTTTTTCTCAGGAGGATTTCTGGATAACATTTAACACATGGACTGAAAATTCAAAACCTCTTCACATTTAATTCAGTTTCAGATTTCTGAACAAACTGAGTCAGGGGAGAATTATAGCATAGAAATATATTTTATTGGGGGGAGAAATCTGTAAGTATACTTAAAAAGTTAGAAAGGTGAATCTTTGGGGAAATTTTTCAGAAATGTACAGGTGGCTTAAGCAGCTTTAGTAACTCTAGTTTTCATTAAAATTATTTTTCATTATAATTAACAATGCCATTAAAATTATTTTACAGTGTCAAAGGTCTGTAGAGATTACTCAGTTACCTCTAACCAATTCTGTCAGCCATGTCTGTCCAGCAAAGAAAGACAGAAAATGTCAATTATAATTCAAATCTGTGTGTAGTGCTTTACAAAGTCAGTAGTGAAGACTTTAAAATGGACCCAGTGGGCAGCTTATTGAATTTAGACAGTACATTTCAAAGTAACCTTACAGAGATGGTAAGTTATCTAGTTAAAATGACATTTTAAAATGAGAAAATGTCTTTCCATTGCACAGCAATAAAACATACCAACATATCAGCTATTAAGGTTTATTTTTTGTTTTAATGTTTCCTATGCAACTGATGTTATCTTAATATACAGCAATTCTGGGAATTCTCACAAATCCTGTGTATGAGACTATTTTATCATAAGGAGAAACACTTAAAAGACAATACGTGTGAACATTTGAGTGTCGTTCCTAAATCAGACAATTTTACCTAAGCATATAGATATGCTATGCAAGGTTTTGCACACACACATTTCAACTCTCCTCTGTATTCGCTGTGAGTTATTTAAGGGCTCTCTTTGGGAAACCATTTTGACACAAGGTTTCAAGCTAACAGATAAGCATCCACCTTAGCACTCCCCAGACACAAAGCTCCCGTTAAAAGAGTAAGAAATAAGCGGTACTTACAGCACCTCCAGGTCCCGGAGAGCCCTAAATGCCCCATCTTCAATACAGCTGATCTGGTTGTAATCCAGTTGCCTGTTAAACAGATTAGAAGAATATATGTAAGAGATTGGACACTAGCAGGGTTAGGTGAAAGGGAGTCTCCTGAAGGGTCTCTGAAGCCTTGGCTGCCCTAACTGAAATGCTCTCACAAATACACTCATCTGCTTAAGAATGTCACAAGCCATTCTGGCGTCGGTGCCGTCACTGAAACCTCTTTTTGTTCTGAACTGTGTGTGCAAATAGCAGCCCTTGGAAAGCTCCAGTAAATAATAACTGCACCTTATATTAAATGCCATAGGAATGCAATTTCATTACATCAAGAAAAGCTATCCATTAAGAGCTTTCAGCGTCATCTTGCTGAAACAATTTCATTAAGGTAAAGGACTGTAAATCACTTAATGTCACATGCACCCCCTCAGTGACCTAACAGAATCCATTTATCAGAGACACCCAGCTGCATGTTAATTTCACTATCCTTGGCAAGAAAGAGCAAGAATACTTTTAGGTTTTCTTCTTTTAAAAGCAGTTTTCTTTCAAGAACTCCAAATCAGGAAAGAGAAATGACGTCCCACCTATCTCCTTGCTATTTCCCAACTAGACATACACCTTACAAAGCTACCAGTTGTTTTATATTAAGCTTCACTATATGCAAGCATTGTTATCATTAAATGCGACTTCTTGGCACTGTAAATATTAGACTTTTCAGTTAAGGAACTTCCCAAATTACACCACTCTCCAGAAAACAAGTTTTTTAAAAGTATTAAGAAATTTTTAAAAATTTGCTTTTCTCAAAGCTGCTAATTTCGGCCCAAAACACTATGAAACACATGTAGCAGCAAGATTGTTAAAACACCACACATCTCTACAGTCAAACATTTAAAAGCTGTATCAGCTCATTCTAAATAATACAGAATTCAAATAAATGAATGTTCTCCAGAAGTTTAAGTACTCATTTGCTAAAATTCAAAGATTGAAAAAAATGGCTGCTCCAAACTTATTCGCTTTTTCCTGCCGCTTGTCTGGGGAATTAAAATTTCCTTCTTCATACTAAGAAATTTACTTGGTTGAAATGGACAACTAAGTACTAAATCCCACAGCACTCTCCTTTTTGTTTAACAAATAAGCAGTTTTTATTTAAATCTAGTAGCTTGATGTTTAGCGATATTATTATTCCTGGAAAGAAAAAGTATTTTAATGCTTCACTTGAGATAGAAACAAAACGTTTAATGAAATAGTCAGGTGAGTTGTCAGCTCTGCACGCGTTGGGAAGGGAGGTACATGTACAGGGTAAGACTATGATCCTAATACAAATGAATCTTGTCCTTGTTTCAAGTGCAGAATTCACCAAAAGGGCTGATTCAAATCTGAGGTCGGTTTTTAAGGGAAATGTTGCAATAGCTGTTTCTCTCACAAGACGACTGAATAAAGGTGAAGTGATTTAAACCAGTGACTTTCAGAGGGGCCTTTTCAAAGTCCTTACTTTAGAAGTTATTTACATAGAGAATGTCTCATGAAATATACATCTCATTTTTAAGAAGGTCTCTGGAGGACATAATCATATAAGAGGCTACCTTGATGCCGTGCAAATGGTGCGTACTAAGATGTGCAATATAAAAAACGTGAGCCCTTGAGAAGATACAATTTTATTGCTTGTATAAACTAAGGCTTTCCGCAAACAACAGCTACCACTCATGCTACTGTAACAGCTGAAAGCATTTCTGCTTATTAGGAAGTATGCAGAGGTATAATTTTATTTTCTAAGAAGACTTTTTAAAGACTCATGATGTAATATGGTTGCTGCAGTTCCAAGAAAACACTTAACATTCTTGAGCACTTTTGATTTTTACAGATTAAATTCATTTAACAATTAAGTTAATAGCCGTTTTTTATGTTTAAAGTGCTAAATATATATCTACACTACTATTCTCTAACCTCTTGAACAATTTATCAAAGCCATTTAAATTAGCACAATGGCATGAAGTGTTACCCTTGACACACTACAAAAGAGAAATTGTTTCCAGACAAACTGGCAAAATCTTTTAATGCTATCAAATTTGCCTAATGCAGTCTCCACGTTAATCTGTAAAAGGGTGAGCTGTATGTTTGCCCATATCTTATTATCCTTAGCTGTCAATGTATAAATCAGTGCTGACACAGCTTCTTTTAAATCATGCATACTATACACAAAGGGGAAGCCCTAGTTTGCCAGAAAGCACTCAAGCAAATCTTGTCCTACAAGTACTGAAAGACAGATTACTTTTTGTATACCACTAGAAGTTGGGACGCTGCTGGACACTTTTCTAATTTTACCCCTCTTTAACGTTGCTCATGGTTATATGCTTCTTCTTAACAGAAATCTAAGCCCTTACTGGCACTAAACCATTAAGAATATTCAGCTCTCATAGGACCAAAGTCGTCCCTAAAAGTTTCCTGAATGCCATCATATCCCAGTTCAAATATCTTCTGAGAAGGAAGGTATTTTGTGAAAACATTACTCATTTGAAAGGACAATGAAAATCGAAGTAAATAATATTTTCATCAGTGGGTAGATTTTGTAGTATTCAAAGGTATGTTTATGGAAAGTGTTGTACCCGCATGACTGCTCATGGGAAAAATCTCTCTGCACAAACCTCTATTTGTCTGCATATGGTTCAAGATAAACAGTGTCAAAACTACGCAAAAGTGTAATTTATTTCAGAGTTTCTGGACTAATTTTCTTCACCTTGTTTCCTCTCATGCTACTCACTTCCTTCTCTACCACCTCTCAAACCCTGGGCACTCCTGCTTTCTGTAAACAGGAAAGGATCTGTTCAGCCAAGAGTTTAGTGACATGTTTAGATGTGATTATAAATTGTGCCGTAAAATTGTTCCGAATTAAGGAATTAGTAAGAAGAGAATTTTTTCACTTCTCCAAAAAGTAATGTTACAGCTATTTACCCAGACATAAGGTAAATGTGTTGATCTTTAGATGATAAGAGCACTAGGTGCATCAGAGACGGCTTGAGGATCCTTTCCTGACACAGGAGCTACTTCCCAGGGGGAAGCAAGCTAGTGCTTTTCTTATTTTCCCAGGAGAAAGAACGGTATGAATAGTACCACTGGTGGTTTCTTTCAGACATTTAGCCTACATGTTCTTGCCCAGACTGCTGTGTCTTCTCCTCATTTCCTACCCCCAGCCCTCCTCTCTTGTTTCTGTTCAAATTCCAACCCATCCTCTCTGATCCTCCACTGTCCTAGTTTGTAAGAGTGTGACTTGAAGCAACTGCTTTATCTTTAACTTCATGAAGATAATGTTGTTAAAAAATATATTCTCTTTAAGATTTCTCTCAGCATTAACATTCTATGATTCTCTTTTCAGTGGTTGGTGCTCCTCTTCTGATGCTCTAGAATAACTCTTGACTGCCTATTTTATTTTTTCCTAGCACTGGTAAATTTAGTCTTAGAGAATGCAGTATGTTTTTATTAAGAGAGATCACTCTGTGCCTCACTCACATAAAATTTCGGAAGCTGATCTGATTGTCTTTAGGACTAAAAATAATTTAGCCTAGCTTCAGATTTTGATTAATTCTCAGAATGAGAGACAATATATAATGTTGCTAAGTATAAATTTTACAAAAGAGGTATATTAAATGACAAAAACGGTTGGACATTTGCTTACTTGGCATCCTGAAATATAACTGGAGACACTGCACTCTGTTACTTTTTTTTAACATCTTTATTGGAGTATAATTGCTTTGCAATGTTGTGTTAGTTTCTGCTGTATAACAAAGTGAATCAGCTATCTGTATACATATATCCCCATATCCCCTCCCCATTCTGTTACTTTTAAGTAAGTCTTTTTCAGGATTTCCTGTTGTCATTTTTAAAAATCTAGATACCATACTGTTTGAATTACATACAAAACATACCTTCCTGCATTAACTTTAGTTGGTTTTGTCCTTACTCATAGAAAATTCATATTCCAGTGCAGTGTCCAAGTAATAAAATCTTATTACTAATTTTCTTTTTGTAAAAATTAGAACACCATAAAATATACTTAACTCTGAAACAATAGTGAACATAAAAATTCTTTAATAATTTCTAAGCCAGGCAGAGTTTCTTGATGTCTCAACAAAATTATTATCACTATGCTCCACTTTCCCAGGGTTTTTTAGGTAGGAGAAATAGAAGTTTCGGTCATATTTATCTCACCACTGTAAGATGACAAACTCCAAGAATCTAGTTGACTTAAAACACATCAAAGTGACTACAGTCAATATGAGGGAAAAACAACACTTCACTATTTTATAAGCAACCTGATAAAACATAAATATAATGGGAGAAAAAGAAAAAAAAATGCTGGTAAGGATATGGGCAGGATCTGTTCTATTTCTTTCTTCCCTGTGTGTATAAAATTCAGGTGAATATGAGTGCCTAAATATACAAATCTTATGCTAATAATGATTGTTTAAGAAGCAGTTCAAGATTTAAATTATAATACATAGAGGGAACAAAAAAATTTAAATTAATCCATATAAATGAACATCCTAGAGAGAAGTATCAGCAAACATTATTTACCTTGGCATGAAAGCTCATCTGTTAGCCTGGACATTAATGAAGGAAATAACCAAGGAAATGACTCTTCTTAGGAACCCAAAATAATTTATGTTATTTGAGAATTTAACCCTTTTGCAATCTTTCAAGTAACATTATGTTTTTCTCATAGGAATAAAGAATCTCAGTTTTTATTGGAATAAGCTGTGGTATAAAGTTATATCCATTTGATAATTTATTAGAAGGAAGCTAAAGGTAGTTCTAACAGAGATGGTAATAGACACTGGAGGAAAGACAACTAAGTTGACCTTCACGTTCTGGTAAGTCTAAGTAGACTAATCAAGGGAGGTAGAAATTGAAACTGACAATGATAATTGCTAGCATTTATTGAATGCATAGCAAATGGCAGGGTCTGTAGATATACTCGTCTCATTATTTCTCACAATTACTTGAAAAGGTAGGTATTATCATTATTCTGATTTTATAGATAAGAAAATGAGGCTCACAGAAGTTCAATAAATTATGCAAAATACGTAGTAAATATTTAGTGAAACCTTGATTCAAATTTAAATCTATGTATTGCTGAAGCCCTCACTAGATACACAGGTGGCTAGGAAAAGAGATTCAGGAGCTATTCATTCTGCGAATGGGGGTTTCTGCTGAATTTCTAATGGCCAAGTTTCAAGGAAGAAGCCAGTAGACGAAGAATGTTACAGAATTTCAGAAAGGAAGAGATTACCCTAGGTGAAAATAATTGTGTGAGGAAGAGAAAAAAATCCCCCGATCCCTAAAAGATGGATAGAATCCAGTAAGACAGAAATAAAAGTGGGCATTCCCTATGGAGGAGACTGGTTCAAAGAACACTTGTGAGCAGAGGTTCTACAATGTTCACAGTAAATGTCTGCAAGAGAGGGGCCATTCTGATGTGAGCGAAGAACTTGTGTGCAGATTCGGGGGGAGAGAGGGCTGGGAGCCTGCATGGGTGTCAGAACATTGGGACTAGTCAGAATATCTAAAGAGACTAGATGGCATGCCATTTGATAAAAGTCGCTGTTCTCTCAGGGAAGAGCCTATATTCCTACAGACCCTGCAGAACTTCTGTAGACAATACTCTGCTAAATCCCCAAGGCTTTGCCATAATGCCTATAGCAAAATGTTTTTGTTTTTAATAAGCTGCATGATTTTGAACCAGGTAGTGATGGGATGAAAATGCTTTATGAAAACAAATCTGGCTGCAATGTCACAACTATCTAATGAGAATATAAACTGGAGATCAAAACTCAATTAGCAGGTTATTGTAATTGCTCAGAGGTAGAAAAGAGTGGCTCTCCAGGGTTGGGGAAGTAAGAAACCTAAAGATCTGTTCTGTCTCAAGGACAAAACGCAGCCACAGAAAGATCATGACAATTACTATTTTATACTGATACATATGTGAATTAGATTCCCAACTATTCAATCAAAATGTCTTGTGTTTTTTTTCTTTTTAGTTTTATTGTTTTGGAAAATGTTGATGAAGATATGTTATTTAGACTCATTTTTACATGAGAGAAAGCTATCAGTAATAAAGAGTGCTAAGGCATCCAGGAGAAACAGCAAAATGCGATATTGGAGAGGTTATTGGTAGCAAACTTGACCATAGTTGTTGCGGATTATCACAACTCAGTGTGGTTTTTTAGACTGAGTTTAAACCAGGCAAATTCTAGGACCATGGACAGTTCCCATTTTACTGACTGTGGCAACTGCTGAGTTCCTAATACATTTTACATCTAAGAACCCAAACAACTGCTGGTTGCTGGTTGTGCCCTATGTCCACAGGCAGCATTCTGGATGTTAAGAGACGCCCTGGTCCTTATGCCATAAAACTCAACTTCATTTGCTATTTATCTAAATGAAGAGCCATTGTTACGGGTTTGTTCAGAAGGTTCTACCTCCCACTAAAGGCCTGTATGCGGTATTTAATCTAACGCTAAAGATAGCAAGCCCCTTGAGTGAGAAACCAACCTCCCCTTCAAAGTCTCTTCAGCCTCAGGCTTACTGAAAACACTTTTGGGAGGAGCTAGGGGCACTAAAAGTTACAATTTCAATTTGATATACATGGATTTTATTTTTATGATAATTATGTAAAAAGTATGTAATTAAGTATGACAAGAAGTGTAGTAAACTAAACATGAAAAGTAGCTGATTACGGTAGTCATTCTGTAAATATGACTTAATTTATAGGACAAAGCTAAAGTAAGTCTTGCATTTGAGTGGTTAAATATATAATACACTCTTCTGGTTGTTACATATTTATTCTATATTACGTGAGCAACCTTGTTCCCTTATCATCATGAAGAATGCAGATGATAGAGGAAAAGAAACCAGTAGATTGATATTTTAAAATAGAGAAGTGTGAAAAAATAGCAAAATATATGTCTTTCTTGTGTACCTAGTATAGAACTGTGAATTTTCCTCCTATGGGTTTTAATTGATCCATTAATAAAATAAATTGAAGATGACAGAGTTCCAGAAAAAAATTAAATTTCTAAATAACATAAATAGCTGTGTAGCAACATACAGATTAACCTTCACTTTCCTATTTGCCAAATCTTATCACCAAGAATCAGTGCATCCCAAATTGGGTTATCTGTTTCCTAAAAAGTCGTGGCCATGCATTCTTGTTTCCCAAATGATACCATGACTTATTCAAAGAGAACCAAGCTAAATCATCTTATAACTTAAATTATCTTATAACCCTTGTCTGTAAACTAATGTATGTTATAAAAGAATGAATATAAATATTTTCCTTAACCTATTTGTTAACAACAGGTAGTTTTATTGGAAAAGGAGGGTAAGATTCATAACAGATGAAAATTTAATGGAATTGGTATAATGCAAGCAAATAGAAAAGGAATGTATTTATTAATGAACAGTAAATAGTAAAGTTTGGAACATAGAGTACATTTTGAGGATATACCGCAACATGAAAGAAGAATAAAAACCAGGTATGACGTACTTTAAAAAGTCTACCTAAAATAATTCTTGTTGGAATTTAGTTATTTTAAGTATTCAGGTTCAACTCATTAAAGAAACTAATGTAAGGTATGTTAGAGTTTGCTTTTGTAGTGTGAGTAACTCTTGGCAATCCATTTGATTTTTAAGTTCATATATTTGCACCTCTTTGCTTAAATCCTAAGATAACATGACTAGAAATGATTTCTCATAAAAACAAGAGACTCTTGGAAAAATTTTATATTCATAAAATACCTACTTAGAGAATAATTTTGCAAGTCTCAGCAATAAGGCAAGATTTATTATAATTTGAATATTCTCTTAAATTATTCAATTAAATAGAAATGCCTCATACATACTTGTAAACAAAACTGGCACAATGTAACATGTCTTTGTTCAGAAACTGATCAGGAGGCAGCCAAGGCTTTATTAGTCAGTGTTAAATATATTAAATACATATACAAAGTTTATCAAGGAAAATCATATAAACATTGATTATCATTTTGGTGAGGCATCATTTGGTAATGATATGGTATCAGTACTTGAATTCATACTTGGAGAGTTCAAACACACAGATGTAAATCCTATGTAAAAGTGCTGCCAGTGACTTTTATAAACACTATTATTTAGTTGATATTTTAATACAATCTTGTTATTCTCAGATCTCACTGTGTACAATCCCAGAAAAAAGAAACTGGTTTAAGTAGCAGGTAGAGAAAATTGGGTAACAAAATAAAATATAAAGTGTTTTAATCCAGTTTGGAAATTAATAGGGGTAAGCAAAAAAGTTATGGGAAGTTCTCCCTGGAGATGTTTAACAGCAAGATAAATGTCCAGCTGTCTAGAATAGTTTTACTGTGGCTTGCCTGGAGGAAGAGGAATAAAATCTGCTAATTTGCAAAATTTCCACAGCATCAATTTCATATTGTCAGGATACTGCCTTAAGCATATTTAGCCAACCACAAGATTAAAGCAAGTGCTTCCAGTGAAAATCTTCTGATAACTGGAATTTGTTCTGAATAAGGCCTGAATATGTGGTAAATCCAATAAACTCGGTACAGTGCACTAGACTAGTCTTTTAGACAGCGCTATACAAAATATCGGCTTGATGCAACTAAAGCACGTATTCCTTCTGTGCAGCCTTACTTCTCTTTTACTCCCTGAATGACTCGAAACACTAGCCATTATGGCACCATGCAGGGTTGTCCAAACTGTAAACGTACACACTGGAATAATAAATAAGACAAAGCACTATGCCTCTCCTTCCCACACTGAATGTTAATAATATTAATAATGTCAATATTTATGGACTTTTACTGAGTCATTACTTGATGACATACAGTACCATTCTAACAGTAATACAAATTAAAATTTACTCTCAGTTCTAACATATTTTACAAAATATCCTTCTTAATTTTTAATGATAAAACTAAACTTCACACAAAGTCCCATGAAATTGAAATGTTTTTGAATAATGTAGTTTGAACTATTTTTTAATTATAGCAAAATGCTTTTTAAACGTGAAAGTTTAGAAAATTGTAACTATGATCTTATTTAATTAAATAAACCTGTAAATGCATTGTGGTGTTTCAATGTTCTCATGGTCTTTCTCACTGTTACATGGAAGGCATTGAGAGTAGCAGGAATAAATTGTTCTTTTGATCATCACATCATCATTTAGCACTCACATAGTTTCTTAAGCCCCCTTTCCTCCATAAGAACAGAAACCTCCAAAGTTAAAATCATTTGGATGCCACTCTACTTGGCTTCCTCCATATGCAGATTGCTATGCTTCTTACCACTGCTGCTATTCCGAATTAGTATTCGTTCGCCTTGAAACGAAGGTAATATTCCTTACATCATACACACGCGCGCGCACACACACACACACACACACACACACAATACACACACACACACATTCCACTGCACTTTAATTTTAATCCTCCAAACCAATCGAAACCCAGAAATCAGGCCTTGCGTAGGTCTTAATAAATTCTTACTTTCTCAGTCTGCTTTTACCGGCCACTACTCACCAGTATACAGTATGAGCCAACCTCCTTGAAGATTCCTTTATATTTTCTTTCAGTAACTCTTTTCTAAAGTATTCCCTGATAACTTCAAGCAATATCAATACTTTTATCTCTTTCTTTCCTCAGTACTTGTTGCATTTAATTTGTTTATAAATCAGAGTCTTGTGTATATTCATTTAGTACTTTCTGATAGATTTTTTTCCCCATTATTGCAGCTCCATGTCTAATTGACCCACGAGAGACATGGGTCTATCTGATTGATTACTAATATTGCAAATTAGTTTATGCTCTCCTTTCTTCTCTCCTTAGTATAAATTTTTCAGTGCTAAATTCTAGCAGTTGCTGAATGAATACTGTACTATATTTTGTAGCATATTACTGTTTTAAGGTTTTTCACATATGGTTTTTCTCTAATAACCACAGCAAATGTAAGAAATTATTATACTGATTTCATAAAAGTAAAAATTAAGGCTCAATGAAGTTTACTGATTTGTTACGTTTACAAAACAAAAAAATGGCAAGAGATTCTGAGACAGTCCTAAACTCATCTCACAGTATACATAATAACTGCCTTTAAAATGGTAGAGAGGGGGGATGATGTCGTGGGGAGAAATATTCCAAAAATCCTGCTAAATCAATATTGCTTTCTTCAAAGTATAAGGGCTAGCATTTTACTTTTCTTTTTATCTCTAAACTTTTAAAATCACATTTTTAAAGAATAAATGAAGAGGAATTAAGGAAGAATCCCACCATGACCGGTATCTCACTCCCAAATGCATCCTTAAATATGGGAGAAGGATTACTTAATAGACTTGGATTCCCTAAATATCTTTGCTAAGATTAAAAGCCACCTGTTTTAAGGCTTTAGAAAAAATACTATTGTAAGATTGCAAGTGGCATTCTCAAAGGGTGGTCAACTTTGGCCATTACTGTCCTTTTACAGAGACATATAGGCAACTCGGGTAGGTGCTACATTGGGATCTTTATGTTGTTCTGATCAGACGTAATATACAGAAGGCAGTTCTGAACACCCTACATCTCTGAATCTATCTGAAGGCTTCCCTAAGTCTTCATTAGAGATTAAAAACAAAGCAAATAAAATCTCTTTAACATGTAAACGCTCATAAAAACCTAGGGCCAGGATTTTGACGGCTCTACACATTTATACCTAGAAGTCTATATTTTTCTGTCTTTACCTATACACTTAAAAAAAGTACAAATTAAAGTACAAATTTTAAAGAAGTACAAATTAAAAAAAAATTTACATTGAGGAGAGGATGTAGAGGCCATAAATTGTAGCTTTATAAACAGTCCTCTTTGACGAAGGAAAACATCTGTCTCACTTTCACTACTGGAGAAATATTGTTGGATCCCACCATGGAGAATTCGGAATATAAGTTAATTCTTAAAGCGCCTGCCCTGTTTATTACTAGCTAAGAAATACTGAATTCCTGATAGTTAATCTCAGCACACAGGGGCCTTTTCCCTCCACAATCCAAACTAATGGAAAAGCTACAGAAAATGTTTTACATTTTAGATTCACGGTGAGTCAAAAACCATCATTTTAAAAGGCTAACAAGGTATTTTTAAATTTATTAAGATATATATCAATGATATTAGGATTGCCACTGTGATCTTAAACCTGGTATGTAAAGAGCTATCCACACTTACAAAAAAACACATCTACATAAGACACTAGATTAAAGATTTATCAAGGGATAATACAGAAACATAGTTTTTCTTTCTTTTTTTTTTTTGCTTTTTAAAGAAGGCTATACATATATTCTTTCATAAAGATATAAGAGGGAAAAGATGCAAGAAAAGTATTCACACAAAGGGAAAGATAATTTTCTCATTCTCACACTGTTGGCATTTAATGAAAATGGTGATCTAAAAGCTATTTTAAAAAGCTGTAGCTCTAGGCCACAGTTATCTCTAACAAGAAAATATTATCTACTCTTTCCAGAAAAAAAATATTCTGCATTTCCAATAAACACCGATAACAAGTGAAAAAGGAGCTATTGAAATTAGCTCACAGTAAGGGGAAGAAAATACATTGTAAATACCTTATAATCAAATAATTTCTTTAGATTTCACAAGATTAATCACAAGGTTTGAAGAATGAATTTGATAACAACTTCAGTTTCAAGACATCTTCTAAACGAGAATCTCTTCAGATAGCTTGTGAAAACAATTTAAAACTTATTGTTACAAGCTCTCCTAAGGAAGCATAAAGATGTATATAGGCTTTCACCATTTTTTTCTGACACTTTATTTAATATAAATTAAACTTGGAAAATGGGTAATTAAAAGAAAAACAGTATCAATTAGGAAAAATACTTACAGATTTTTAATATCAACTGCCCCACGGAAAGCTTTCCTTGGAACTGCCTGAATTTGGTTTTCACTGAGGTCACTAAAAATAACAAAAAAAGAAAAAAGATCAAGTTATAAATGTTATTTATGAATTATTTTAATCAATGTGTTTGAAAAGTGATAGGACACTTCCAAAAAAAAAAAAGAAAGCTAAAATAATACTAAAGGAGCATAATTAAATCCATAGCATTAGATGCAATTTCTAATACAAATATTTTATATATCTAATATAAATTAAAAAGTTGGACTAAATGGTTTCTTGAAGTAAGTTTTCAGATATTTAATTTCATAATAAATTATTAAATATGGTTCTCTTAAATTTAAGAGTTGATTCACTTCTGTGTAATAAAATGTATTTTTTAAAACAAATAGTAAATTGTTCATAACTCAATTTCAAGGGGTTCTAAAGTTTTAGTACTTCATATTTCTCCAATATCACTAACATAACTTAAGACGTATATAGGAAAGCAGTCCCTTTTAACATCCTAGAGAAGACTGGGCAAAAACTGATAAAACCTGGGCAGTGTGATTAAGTTTTCATAGCACTTTAAGTAATCTTGAAAATGGAACACGGCAGTACTGGCCCAACAATAAAACCCACAGTTCTTGCATGAAATATTAGCAGCAGGTTGATTTAGAACCTTCTTTAAATAATTCTATTATAACCATAAACACAGACTGTCTATATTTGCATTTTAATTTAATCGAGAAATACATTTTAATCAAGGGAAAAAAAGCACTCTTTGAGTTGAAATGAGAGTTTGTAAAAATCACTCATCTCGTGAAATGGATCATTATTTTTCCTTCAGAGTTCAGATGCAATTCTATAAGCTCACATAGTATTACTAGCTTTAACAAGTAGGATATAAATACACATGCAAGAAATGTCACTGAAAAGAGGAAATTTTAAATAACACTACCACATAGCAGAAAGCTGAAATATCAAATAAAGTATTAAAGTAACAATGAAGGTACTAAAATTATCTTTAAATTCAAGATAACTGACGCTCACAAAGAAAGATGAAGCTACTGACCACGGGTACATGCCTGCCAAAACGGAGTCATTTTCCAATTTTGTGGAGGCATATTGGACGAATTCACCAGCATTCTCTCCCCCAATGCTTCTTATGACCAGAGCTGGTTGCTCACACACTTCTCGCCACACAATAGAGATAACTGGCAGATACAGAGATTTACTGTGTGGTTTTCACCTCATTAGCACTAAGTTTTAAACAAGTGAGGTTTGCATTTATATCTCAATATCTGCAATGTTCAAATAAAAAGAAGTTTGCTAAGCAATTTGTAGAGAAATAATGTTAGTCTAAAGAGTAAAGGTCTTTAGCAAAAAAGCAAAGAAAAACACATACATATTTTATTCCAAACAGTAAGTTTGTAATATGTGCTTACGTAGGAGTTAAGGCAGCCATTCATGTCCTAAGTGAACTGTTATCAATAGCTTCAGTATATCCTTAAGAGTAATAAAACTTCATTTCCTTAAAAATTGCTTATTTCTCCAGCTTGTCGTTGATCTCAGACTGACTTCCCTCCTTTGTTTAATTACATGGAGTTAAGAAATGTTTAATAGCATATATTTAAAAGCCTAATGTCAGAAACAGTGCTCAAAGGAGGCTACTGAGCTAGGAGAAGATACTGGAGAAAGAAAATTCAGGAAGTAATAAGAAATGAGGAGGGAAAAAACTGAATTCAAGCAAATTTAATTCTGGAGCACTCCGTGAAAACAGATAGTGTTTTAATTGTTGTGCCCCTGTCAGTTCAATGTTTTCTCACCACTTATTTTTTTTTCCCACTTCTCCTAGAACAAAGACTGCTTTAGAGACTGTGTAAGTGAATAAAAATGGCAGAGATGTTGGCTTCAGACCTTGCCTGCTTCCCAGGCTCTGCAGTCTTCCCCTCCCACCAGCTGGGGCCATTTCATGCGCCACCTCGGGCACAGCTTTCCTAGGGTCATGGTCTCAAAGAGGGTGAGGGTGTGGTGGGAGGCTAGTCAGGAGGATGACTTCAGGCGGCTCATAGAGACATGGCTGAAGAGCACTGAAACACAGGCAGAACACCATTCCTTCTGAATGTGATTTTAGTCCTTTTGACTGCCTCAGGCAGAAGTCTAGGGCATTAGAAGGGTTTTATTCTGCTAACACCTACCATCTTATCTTTCATAGAAGGGTGAGGGACAGTCAGGCTCAGAGCCTCCCTACGGTCAGTGGCTTACGTGTCTCTGCTCCCCTGAGTAGACTATTCTATGAGGTCTCTGCTCTTGTGCTCCGCTTACTCTGGTAGCCAAATTCAGTTGTGGATCTCAGGTCCCTTCAGTTAAGTGGGCAATAATATTCACCCATGACAGGAGGAAGAAACTTAACAAGTTTTCAGTACCTGCTATGTGCAATACTTAAATTTTTAGAGATAGTATAATATCAAATTTATGTTTTTTAACCCACATGGCCATCTTGTGAAGTAGATATTATTATTATCATTATTATTACTATTTGTTATGATTAAAGAAACCAAGCTTCAATGATATCAGGTGCTAAACAATGACAGAAAGTGTTGAAGTGTCAAAAGATGTAGAGGAAATCCAGATAAATATTGAGTCAGGATGTGGGGATTTCTAAAGATGACACTGAGGGCTACTTAATCCATCTCAATATGTCCTTCCTGTGGCCTAAAACTTATGAGGTTTTTTCTTAACTCATCCTAGCCTCTGACTTATGTCATTCGCATTTTTGTGTGAAATACATAGCACGAGCAAGAGTATGGAGGTAGAAAAATAGAACTTCTATGGGGGTAGATTTTGGTCTGGTTTGCTTAGAAGGTATAACATGCAGTGCAGTAATAGGAGATCAGGTTGGAAGGAAAAGTGAGGGGTGTGAGGAGTAGACATTCTGATACTGATTGAAGAGTGAGTTCTTATTTCAGCAGACAGTGGTAGCGAGGGAAGAGTGATGTATGGGAGCAGGACAGATACTCTTCCTTAGATTAAACTGGCAGTAGAATTTAGGAAATACCAGGGGTCAAAGACTCAAATCTGGATAACCAGATACAAGATTTTTATGATAGTTAGGGAAAAAGTAATGAGAATTATGAAGCAACATAATAACCATCAATACATTGCTTGTTTACCCTGGCCTTGTTAATGGATGTGCTCCCACCCTTTAGACAGAAAAGGTACAAGAGATTAAGAGTGGTATCAGGGATGCATGAAGAACCAAAACTTAGAAGTGAATTGTATGCGGATATGGATTAGGCAAAGAAGAGAGAGAAGATAGAAGTCATTTTGAACTTTGATAGAGGAACCATTAACAAAATTGGGAAATCAAAATTTACAGTGTCTATTATGAGATTGGTTGTGGAAATTTTTCAGTCTCGTTGGAGAGGTGATTTATATCTCACAGTTGGATGATAACAAAGGTAGTATAGAATAAGTAAAGCATGTGTGGAATCTTAGAAAAGTGATCCAAGAGATCAGAGAAGTAACAGTCATTGGAGGCTTGGTTGATTCAGGCCACTTTCAAAATAGAAAGGGAATTTTTTGAAATTTGATGAAAATTACTGAGCTCAATATTTCTCATCTTCCAGTGTTGGTATGGGTGAGTAGGAGAAACCCAGGGAGAGAGGAGGTATGCCAGAGGAATTAAGAGCATAGGCTGCAGACTGAGACGTGAAGTAGGTATTATTATTATCATTATTATTACTGTTTGTTACTATTAAAGAAACCAAGCTTCAGCGATATCAGGTATCAGTGCTAAACATTTATTAACCATGTGACCTTGCGAAAATTGCTTACATTTTCTGTATGTCAGTTTCTTCATCTGTAAAATGAAACAATAACAGTGTCTATATCACAGGACTGTTAAGTGGATTCAATGAAATACTCTTTAAAGTGCTCACAAAGTGACTGGCGCACAGTAACTACTGTAGAGGCAATGGTTACATACATATTACAATTATGCTACTAGGAGAATTTGCTCTGTGCCCCTAAGTGTATCTGCTCTGTTCCTTGAAGACCATTGTAGGCAATGTGATACATTACTGATGGGAGTGCATTGTTTTGTGAACTATGTGTATGAGAAAAATGAGTCAGGACTACTGAGCTAGCAGGATAGTGCTGCCAAGGGAAGAGTCTGTAATTATATCACTAGGCAATAGAGTGTAAAAATGTGCTTCCGAGTAGGAAAATGGCTTGATTGGAGTTGATTTTTAGGAAGATTGATCTGGAAATTGAAATTCGGAGCAGGCAAGGACAATGGGCAGAGAGTGGCACTGGGCAGTAGTGTGGAGAAATGGTGGGTCTCCAGTGAACTAGGCAATTCTTTTTGGAGAGCATTAAATAATAAAGTTGAGAGTTGGAGTTAGGTCCAAATATAAGGTCTTTGATGCAAGTTAAGGTGCTTGTCATCTTGGGGAGAGTTTGGAACCGCTCAACTTTTCTGAGGAATGGAATAGCAAAATGCAAAAAGCATTTGGGGAAAACAAGTGTGATAATTGGGGAGCTGGGATGGAAGACAAGGAGACTAAATTAGCTTTGTAAACTTTTGGACACAAGTAAATGGAAAGATATTACATGCTTATGGACTAGAAGAACTAATAACGTTAAAACGTTCAAAGTCATCTACAGATTCAGTGCAATCCTTATCAAAATTCCAATGGCATTTTTCACAGAAATAAACAAGCAACCCTAAAATGTATTTGGTCCCACAAAAGAACCTGAAGAGCCAAAGCAACCTTAAGAAAGAATAACAAAGCTGGTGGTATCACATTTCTTGATTTCAAGCCATGCTACAAAGTATAGTAATAAAAACAGCATGGTATTGGCAGAAAAACAGAGAGATCAATGGAATAGAGTTGAGAGCCCAGAAATAAATCCACACATATATGGAAATTAATTTATGACAAAGGAGTGAAGAATGTACAATGGAGAAAGACAGTCTCTTCAGTAAATGGTTTTGGAAAAACTGGACTTCCACATGCGAAAGAATGGAACTGGACCACTGTATAACATCATACATAGACACTCAAATTGAATTAAAGACTTCGACATAAGACCTGAACCATAAAACTCCTAGAAGAATATGTAGGCGGTAAGCACCTTGACACTGGTCTTAGCAATGACTGTTTTATACCTGTTACCAAAAGCAAAGGCAACAAAAGCAAAATTAAACAAGTGGGACTATCTCAAACTAAAAGCTCCTGCATAGCAAAGAAAACCATCAAAAAATGAAAAGGCAGCCTATAGAACCAAAAAAATATTTGCAAAATATTTATCTGATAAGGGATTAATATCTATAATGTGCAAAGAACTCATGCAACTAAACATCAAAATTCAAACAACCCAATTAAATGGGCAGAGGATTTGAATAGATGTTTTCCAAAGAATACATATAGATGCATGAAAAGATTCTCAACATCACTAATCATTAGAAAAATGCAAATCAAAACCACAATGGGATATCACCTCACACCTGTCAGAATGGCCATCATCAAAGAGACAACACATAACAAGTGTTGGCAAGGATGTGGAGAAAAGGGAATACTTTTGCACTGTTGATGGGAATGTAAAATGGTGCAACCACTATGGAAAACAGTATAGCAGGTCTTCAAAAGATTAAAAATGGAACTACCATACGATCCAGCAATCCTATCCTGAGTATATATGCAGAGAAACAAAATCACTCTCTTATAAGAATATCTGCACCCCTATGCAGCAGTCTTTACAATAGCCAAGACATAGAAACAACCTAAGTCTCCATCAGTGCACAATGGAATATTATTCAGTCACGATAAAGAAGGAAATCCTGCTATTTGCCACAACATGGATAGACCCTGAGGGCACATGCTAAGTGCAGTAAGTCAAGCACAGAAAGACAAATACTGCATGATCTCTCTTACATGTGGTATCAAATAAAAGTGGAACTCATAGAAAGAGAGAACAGATTGGTGGTTGCCGGAGAAGGAAGGTGGAGGATGGGAGAAATGGGTGAAGGTGGTCAAAAAGTACAAACTTCCAGTTGTAAGATTAATATGTTCTGGGGATGTAATGTACAGCAAGGTGACCGTACTTAACAATAATGCATTGTATATTTGAAGATGCTAAGATGGTAAATCTGAATAGTTCTTATCACAAAAGAACTTCTAACTATGTGAGGTAATGAATGTTAACAAAACTTATTGCAGTGATCATTTTGTAGTATAGCAAATATAATGTTATATGTCAATCAACCTGGAAAAATACAAACAAAAAAGTTACTGCAAATGCTCAGGCATAATTTGGAATTTTCCATATGAATTAAAATATTGAACATCTTAAATCTGAAAGCCTGGTTTATTCATTTTCTGAAATGACAAGGAAGTGAGAAGAGCTGGAAAGACTGTCTCATTCTGAAGCTAATCTTGATATGAATGGTATGAACGAGGGTGAATATAAGTGGTTTCAAACAGGAAAGGTTCTACGTTCTTGGTATTTGCACAACTGGAAAGATATAGGCCTCCCAGAGCTAGGCCTGAGAAGTGGCCCTAGTGGTCATCACCCTGGAGTTTCCCATTTTAGATCCTCCTCCTTCTACTACATACAACCCATTCACAAAACCACTTCAGCAGTGTCTTCAACCAAGCCTCTTCCTCCCATTCTCTATTGCCATGGTCCCTGTTAGAATATCATCACCATTTCACACATGACTGAGATTCCAAACCGATATATTTGCCTCAACTTATGATCCCTTCCAAGGCATCCGCCACATTGGCACCACAGTTATATTTCCAAAATTGACATCATGTCAAATAACCGCCTCCTGAATTCTTCTCCATCTCAGTTAAGAGGACACCATTCTTACAGTTGTTCAGACCAAAAACTCTGGAGTCCTCATTGACATCTCATATTCTTCCACACCCAACATCCAACCCACCAGCAAATTCCCCTGATTCTTCAAAATATATTCAGAATTTGATTTACCTACACCTCTGCTCCCCTGACAAAGCCACCATCCCCCCTTCTGTGGATTGTCTTAATAACTTCCCAACTCTCTCTCTGCTCCTCCCTTTGCCTTCCTATAACCATATCTTGCCACAACTCCGATCAAAATTCTTCATTGGACTTATAAATTCTACCAAATGTAAAATAGACAGCTAGTGGGAAGCATCCGCATAGCACAGGGAGATTAGCTCGGTGCTTTGTGATGACCTCGAGGGGAGGGATAGGGAGGGTGGGAGGCAGACACAAGAGGGAGGAGATATGGGAACATATGTATATGTATAGCTGATTCACTTTGTAATACAGCAGAAACTAACACACCACTGTAAAGCAATTATACTCCAATAAAGATGTTAAAAAAAATTCTTCGCTGATGTCGCATATCATAAGGAGGGAAAAACTCAAAGCATTACAAGGTCTACAAGTCCCCCAAATCAACTGATTGACACCTTTGACCTCATCTCTTTCTCTGCCCCACCTCGCACACTCTTCTCCAGTCACACTGGTTTTCTTGGCATTTCTTGAAACCTTCAGATTGTGTCTCACTTGTGGGCCTTCTTTGATACTTTCTGTGCTTCTATTTCCACCTCAGATACTTTCTGTGCCTTCTATTTCATTCATTAATTATATTCTCTTAATTCACCTTTTATAAAATCATTCTTCCAAATCTTCAGATTATCCACATTTTATTTTGTCTTAAGCACCTAGTTCCTATCGCCATGAAATGCAGGGTTAAATATTGTTCAAGACACAGAGCAAATAGTACCTCCTTCGGCATGGTTCTTCTCCAATCCCCCAGCTGAGCCACGTGCTAAGATCTCTGTAACCTATTAGTAGCTATGTTATGCTGTGCAAGTCACCTACCCTCTTTCTCCATTTGTTCATCTGTAAAATAGCTAAGATAAATGGCTCTTAGGGCCATTTTGCCTGGTCCAAACAACAATATTATTCGTAATGTAAATTAATATTCAAATAACTAAATATCAATAAAATTATTACATAATTACAAATTAATTATAAAACGTTCTTATTGATTATTGGGAAGTCAGTTATTCCTATCTTCTGTGCTCTTAAGGTGACCTGCACACATATTTACTGTAACACTCCAAAATTTTTAGTTGAATTCTTTTCTTAGATAACTGTCTCTCCTGTTAGACAATATGATAAATGAAGTTAGAGATTTTAGTTTATCTTGCTTGTATAGAATTCCTGGCATATGAAAGGCCTTTAATAAGCAAAGTTTTATGGAAAGGAGGCAGGGAAAGAAAAATAAATTCTGAAGAAAACTCTTACAAAACATGACAACACGCTGGATGAGTGTGAATAAGGAAGAGAGGCGATAAGTATAAGCCTGTGGTTGGAGCCCTGATAAGCAGCAAAACCTAGTATGATAGACAATGAGGCAACACAGGAGCGGTAAGTGTCACTGTTTCACAAAACCTTGGAGGTATTAAACTAGAGCTCAATAAAGAGATTAGAGGGAAAAATACAGACTAATGAGTCTTTGTACCATAGTGAGAATCGAGTTATGCACGGTACATATAAATCTCCTTTCAGATGATAGGCATTGATGAATTTCACATTTGCAGGTTAGTGTCCCCAAGAAACAAGATTTAGTGTACTCAAGATTTCAATCTCTGAAGGTGGGAAAGTCAGCTGTGTTCTTTTCTCTCTCTCACTTCTATTCTCTCATTCATGCATTCAAAAGCATTTATTAACAGCATAAAATCTGATGTAATCATTGCTTTGTGATAATTCTGTTTCTTTTATGATACATTTTTAACCAACAACTTGACCGCCGATTCTTCATAAATAGGGCTGTCTCTTCTACACATATCCTGTCTCTTCCACATCTTAAATATAATCTTATGTAGAGCAGTTTTCTTTTTAAATCATTCTTTGTCAGATGTATGAATGGTCTCTTCTTTAGGAATTGTCAGTGCTGTTCGTCCACTGAAAACTGGTTTGTCACTCAGGACCTCAGCAACTTCTCATACTCAGCAACCAAAACTTTACTGAACATAGTAGTAATAATACACATCTATTTTTCTCCTAATCTCTAATATGTGTTGATAACAGTGCTTTCTTGCACTTAATAAAAAGTTTTAATCGAAGTTTTTACACAACTTACGACACTTGTAAGACCCCATAGATACTTAAATGTAAAAATGTGTCCATTTTAGAATTTATGAAATAAGATAATACTCAAAACTACCTTGTATTGGGCAATTAACTATCAGGCGATACACTTGGATTTATTTGTTTCTATAACCATATCAGAATGTACTCTTCTATTCCCATTTGGAGGCAAGGAACTGGCATTTACAGAGGTTTCATAATTTAGCTGCAGTCATACAGCTAGTAAGCAGTGGAGGAGGGATTTGAACTTGGCTCTGTTGTTCTCCAAACCTCATACGCTTGACCACTGCTGCCCTGCCTCACACAGGAAGTGGCTTCTGTAGAGGTCTGGCTCTCTGGTCTTGTAGTTCGATGACCCAGGAGCTGTGGTTTTAAAGTGCGGTTCTAGGATCAGCCATAAGAGTCCTCTGGGGAGGCCATTTAAAAAACAGACCTCTGGGGCTTCCCTGGTGCCGCAGTGGTTGGGAGTCCGCCTGCCGATGCAGGGGACACGGGTTCGTGCCCTGGTCCGGGAGGATCCCGCATGCCGCGGAGCGGCTGGGCCCGTGAGCCATGGCCGCTGAGCCTGCGCGTCTGGAGCCTGTGCTCTGCAATGGGAGAGGCCACAACAGTGAGAGGCCCGCGTACCGCAAAAACAGACCTCTGAGTTCCATCAGAGATGCCAGGCAGAATCTCTCGGGGAGGTCCAGGATACCTGTGTTTTTAACAAGTCTGCTAGGGAACTGTTATTCCCATTGTCTTTGAACCCCACATTAGTAGCCCATTGGTACATCTCCAATAAATGGTATCTTCTAGCTTTTGTTCGGTTTATAAGCCTGGCATTCATTTACATGCATCCAGTTGGAAGTTGTGAATGCCAATAGGAAATAAAAAATGGGAAGCACCAAAAAAAGAATATATACAGTTCTCTGACCAAAGAAAAAGGCTGGATAAGAGGCCAATTTTTTGCATTGTGGTGAAATATACATAGCATAACATTTACCACTTTATGTTTATAGTTCATTGGCATTAAGTACATTCACACATGTTGTATAACCATCACCACCATCTATCTCCAGAATGTTTTGAGAGGCCATTTTAAAGACTTTTTTGCATAATGTAAAATCTTACAACCAGGACAGTAATCTTGAAATAATAAATGATTTACAGTGTAGATAATGTTTATCCTTTCTCTTTCTTCTCTTCAAAATAGTATCATAACATCACCTCACATTAACACTGATCTTTCCAAGTAGTATTTTAGTCACCATTTGGTTGCCTATAAGCACTTCAATTAAGTGCATTCAAGGAAGACATACCTAATTGGGTAGAGCCGTCAGGTAATGAGAGATTCTAAAAATAGTGCATGACAACAAATTTTAAAAATAACCTTGTGTACATTTTATAAGGGCCACTGAGCTAATAACCCATGTTTTATGATAACCCATGTGAGGTTATTTTTTTGACACATCCAAACACAGAGATAATCACAACAGTCGGAAAACACCCCCAGATGCCTGCAGTGATATCCTGGAGGGTTGTGTACTGAGACAGGACAGGAATCAGGTTTTGGATAGCAATACTTGGTTCCACTCCATAAAACTATGTGACCGTGTGACCTTGGTCAAGTTACTAATATTCATTGAATCATGCTCTATTTTCTTTAATTCTAGAAAAAATATCAAGCATTGCTATGTCAGAGTTACTGAAAAGACTGAACGATCTGATGCATTCTATGCAAACATGTGAAGTGCCTTGCCCAGTCTTAACACACAAAGGCACTCACACATGTTACCTTCCTGCACTTCAATTAGTTCAGTTCAGTTCACTTCAAGAGTTATATACTGAGGAAGTGTGTGCTGAATACACTACTAGTTCTTAGAAATAAAATATATAAGTAACATGGGTCTGCTCTCAAGAAGCTCAGTTTCCGAAAGAGGAAGCAAGCAGGTAAGGTGATCATTATACTGCTGAACTGATAAAAATACCAGTTTCCTGAAGGAGGAAATACTTAATTTTTTTCTTGATTGGAAATACTTCATTTTGTCATTTTAATCATTGATTGGAGTGTTGGGGATGGTAGATAATAGTAAACAAACAAACAAAACAACAAAATAAAAAAAAACTTTGCTATGGAGTTTCTTTTCTAATTTTTTTATTGTGATATAATTGACATATAACATTATATTAGATTTAGGTATATGACAGTGATTCAATATGTGTGTATATTGTGAAATGATGGAGTTTCTTAAGTTTACATATAGACTCATGGAATATACAGTTAACCCTTGAACAACATGGGTTTGAACGGCACGGGTCCACTTATATTCAGATTTTTTTCAGTAAATATACAGTCAGCCCTCCATATCCATGGATGTGGAACCTGTGGATACAGAGGGCTGACTGTAACACACTCACAATGTAATATGCATGCATGTATTCCTGTCAAGTCTTTGTATATCCATTTCCCTCTGCCTGGAATATTCACAAGTAGTCCTTCACTTGGTTAATCCTCCCACTCAACCTTTGGAGCAGAGTTTAAATAGTCTCTCTTCTAAAAATTGTCTCAGAAATATCCTAATACTGGAGTAGGCTCTCTTCCTCATGCTCCTGTAACATGTCATACTTAACTGATATACTGGATTATAATTGCTAGTTTACTTGTTGACACATCCCACGAGAGCCAAAAGTTCCCGAGAACAGGTACTGAATAATTCATCATTGTGTCCCCAATGCCGAATACAATGCCTGGCTGTGGTCAATAAAGTGTAAATAAAAATGTCCAGAACTGATTAGCAAATTAGTAGTATACTTATTGACATTTAGGTTCTCAAGCAGATTACTGATTTAATAGGTACTCGACGTCTTTCTTAGGATATATTACATGAAAATGTCATCATCTACTCTGGTATATTAAGATCATGATATACTTATTATTTTCTTCCCAAAGATATGGTAAAAAATATTCTTTTTGTGATCCAAATATTTTTACTGAGATCAGTAAGATAAAGGTAACAGCAAAGTTAGAATGATGGTGTTAGTACAAATGTCACACATTTCAAGTGGAAAACCGTCACTGAAAACCATTATTCAGCCTAAACAACAGTATAAGTTTCAGCTGATGGAAATAAAAACTCTAATTTTCTCAATATTAGGCTCAGGGATATATGTGACTTTCATAATTTAGTCAATAAAACATGGATGCCAACCAAGAAATAACAGTTTCCTGAATATAACTCCATGTATTTGTGTCAGGAATTGCACTATTTATGTATCGAGACATATCAAAGATGTGATGCTATTTTTTCATCAAAAAATTGTAATATAGCCAGGAAGACCAGGCATATATATATGAATAAAGAGCAAACACACACTCATGGTAACATGCATGAGAAAATTAAATAGTGAGAGATAACAGAATGATGTGACATATAAATCAAGAGATGCTTTTGCAAGGGGAAGGCATTTGTGTCTTAGGAAAAGCAATGGGGATAGTCTGTTAAGAAGAAATGGGAAGTTGTTTCTAAAGAGACCAGTATGGGAAGACCAGAGACATACAGGTATATTAAGGGTGACATATTTGGGGAGTAAATGGTAAGAAGACAGAATTTTGTTGCATTTAACAATTAATTAGAAGGAAAGAGAGTTTGTATTGGGATTCCAGAACATTCAAATAAGATGACTATGGAGTTTTCAGTTAATCTTATTAGCAGTAAGAAACAACATGAGCAAGTAATAAAATAAGACAAAACAAAAGTTTCAGAAATCTTCATGCAAGAATGACTACAGAACAACA
Organism: Phocoena phocoena; assembly: GCF_963924675.1. Lineage (NCBI taxonomy): Eukaryota > Metazoa > Chordata > Mammalia > Artiodactyla > Phocoenidae > Phocoena > Phocoena phocoena. The sequence goes on from NC_089223.1 coordinate 91,993,380, forward strand.
CTTTACCACTTCAGAACAGAAAGTTTTGTTGTTTTCTCTTCCTCAATTGTTCTTAAAGGTACACTTGTCAATGAAGAGCCTTCATCAATATGTATACTCAATTCTGACTTCATAAAAACTCTTGGTCTATAAAGATAGCCAACCATCAGGCTTTCCTTCCAGAATTTACAGATTTCAACTAAAAAGTGATTCTTGATAATTATGAAAACATTTTCAGTGGAAGACAAGCTTCAGTTGAAAAAAACTCTAAATCAATGATTAATAAATAAAATTGGCAAACATCAAATCTCAACAAATTATGACCCCCACCAACAGAAAACTTTTGCAAATAGACTTTACTGAGATAAAACTTACATACCTACGAGTCTATTAGTTTATATTACACAATTTAATGGTTTTTAGATTATTTAGAGTTGTGTAACAATCATAACAATCTAAATTTAAAACATTTTCATTACTCCTGAAAGAAACTTTGGACTTATGAACAGTCACTTCCCTTTCCCTCCCCCATGTTGTAGTGTGTATCCACAGTTCATTTTTATTGTCAAATTATATTCCATTGTATGGATATAGCACACTTGTTTATCTACTCTTCAGTTGATACATGCAATAGGCTTTGTAAGGCAATTTAAAAATCAATAACTGGGCTTCCCTGGTGGCGCAGTGGTTGAGAGTCTGCCTGCCGATGCAGGGGACATGGGTTCGTGCCCCAGTCCGGGAAGATCCCACATGCCGCGGAGCGGCTGGGCCTGTAAGCCATGGCCGCTGAGCCTGCGCTTCTGGAGCCTGTGCTCCACAATGGGAGAGGCCACAACAGTGAGAGGCCTGCATATGGCAAAAAATTAAAAAAAAAAAAAAATCAGTAACTACTTGTGCTGGGGACAAGTCTATTTAATATGCTCTTTGAATCCTTTGTGATAGTTTTGTACTGGTTTAATATTATTTTTAATATAACAGAAGCCCAATTATTGAGCCATGGCCATCAAGGAGTGGTCACTACTTTAGACCAGCCTAAACCCATTTTACATACCATCCTCTCTTAGAAGGTTTGTTCGTTTCTGTTCAACTCTGTACACTGAGCTATAGTCTTCTTCCCCTAATTTTACCTCCATATACCCACAACAGCTCTACAATATATGATGTATTCTTTTGATCATGCTCACAGAATTTGTATAGGCTATAAAAACAGCTCTTGATGTGTTTCGTTTTGAATTTGGGATAAAACTGTATTCAAAAATGGAAATAGATGTATTTTCCTATCCCTGCTTTTTATCTACATATGCATATCCATACTGATATTGATCTGAATATTAAATTATATATATACATGTTTTTTCTAAATCTATGTACATGTGTGTACAGACAAAGACAGAGACACAAGAAAGAGAAAGAGAAATACTGGAGAAAAAGGAAAGATACAGAGAGATAAAAACTCACTGTGAAAATATGGGTATATGGAGAGATATATATTAGTTATATAGATATCTTATTAATATATCTCACTATCTGTAATTTAGGTAGAGAAAATGTAAAACATTATGACATAAGGAAGTTTTTCTGTCCAGAGTTAAACAGATCTCAATCATTTTCAATTTTTTTGACAGTTTAAAAAATTTTTTTTATTTTTGGCTGCATTGGTTCTTCATTGCTGCCTGCAGGCTTTCTCTAGTTGCAGCAAGCAGGGGCTACTCTTTGTTGCGGTGCGCGGGCTTCTCATTGCGGTGCCTTCTCTTGTTGTGGAGCATGGGCTCTAGGCACGCGGGCTTCAGTAGTTGTTGTACACAGGCTCAGTAGTTGTGGTTCACGGGCTTAGCTGCTCCATGACATGTGGGATCTCCCCAGACCAGGGCTCGAACCCATGTCCCCTGCATTGGCAGGCGGATTCTTAACCTCTGCGCCACCAGGGATGTCCCTCATTTTCGATTTAAAACAATCCTATATTATAACTCCTGATGATAATTTTAGAAACCTCACTTGAAGCATTCTCTGGAATATTCTCCAGAAAATTTATTTTCAATAGGAGGTAGAATGAAAACAACTTGCAAATAACATTTATCCTAAGCACTCTTTATAGATCCTCATTTAATCCTTCTGTTCCTAAAAAATAAAAGCAACTTTCAAGAATATGTTCTTTTTAATCAGCATATCTCTCTTACTTGTTCTAAAGATTTTTAAAAGGTAGAATGTAATCTAATTGTGCTGAAATACTGCATGAGCTTTTAACAAAAGAGCCAATACTGCAAAGCTGCTATTTTATTGCTCACGACGTATGGTTTCCAGTTGGGTATCCCATTAACCTCAGAGTGCAATGATATCATTTTAATTATATAAATTGAAACAGCAGTGTATAATACTTATATCATGTAAAAATGGATCCGCTTTATGTGAAAGTGTCTAAACTATCTTTCACTATGAAGCCATAAATTTGCTTTAGATGGCAAACTTGCTGGTAAATTTAATTACTGGTAATTTTATTTTCCTCCACAGTTTAACCTCTCTAAGAGTCTGACCGGGAATGTCATAAATTTGTACTTCCATGGACTACTTTGGAAACTACTGAGTAATGATAAATTAGTATTTGCTCAGATTTTAACTTAGAAAAGCAAATAAATATAAATGTAGGTAGAAAATAAGTATGCCAACCTGTAAAAGTCATCACAGCCTAAATTCCTAATTTGTTAAAAAGTATGGTTCATTTAGTGAAACTTTAAAGTTATAATATATAATCAGATAATATATTGCACAGAAGATGACTATTTTTATGCATCTGAAGGTCTAAATAGCTGTGAGTGGATAAGAAAAAAAATGAGTTTCACATAAGAGAGAGATGTTTGCATTAGTTGAAGAGAAAGACTATATGTAGTAAAGTCTCGTATTACATACTCATAGAATTATCTGGTATCATTAGAGTATTTCAGGGGTCACATCCCAAGGAACTCATGCAAGTTTGGGGAGAGGATGGGGGTGCAAGAGAAGTGTTCCCCGTCAATGTTTCTCTCCTTCCTCAGAATTCCCCACAGGGTAGCTATCCTAATGGGAGAAGAAAGGAAGCTTGGTTGTGATGGGCCAAAGTTAGTACATTTCAATCTTAATTAAATGTGACACACCAGGTGAGAACAATCCTGTCTTCCTGTGAACAGAGAGAAGAGTACAGCACATGTTAAAGAGCCCCATCACTCAAACCAGAGGGTCTGGACCCACATCTGGGCTCTGCCACTTACTGGCTTTGTTACATGGGCAAGCTATTCCACCTCTCTAAACCTTCACCCCCTCATCTGTAAAATGGGGATAATGAAACCACCTACTTCATAAGGTTATTGTTTGGAAGAGCTGGGATAAAGCTTGTGCAATGCTTAGTGGGGTGCTCAGCACACAGCAAGCACCGGATAATGGTAGATTTGCCACAGCTGCATACAAGCTTCTGTCTGTTCCCTCCCCTTCAGGGTGAACTTGAGGGCTTGGTCTCCACCTTAATCACCTAAAAGTTTCATCCTGGATGTGCTGGATGTGCCCTTCATTAGCTCTATGACCTTGTGCCAGTTTTTTTTTTAACTTCTCTAAGCTTTCATTTCCTAATCTTTAAATTAAGACTAACATTTAGAACACATTTCATAGGGTTGTTAGGAAGATTATATGAAATATTTAACACAGAACCTCACAAGTATTAACAATATTCAGTAAATGTTACATATGATCATTTTAACGTGGAAATATATACCAATAAACAGGATTTTGGAAGACGTCCTATAATTTAGGTAGAATCTTAGCTTACCAATTTTATCTATAAAAGTACAATTTAGCAGAAGACAGAAAAGCCTTTTTCACAGTTAAACATAGTATAGTATCTGTGAATTATATTGCTGTCATTATCAATAAATACTTAAAACAATCCCAGTAAGCTCTTAGCTATTCTAAGATACATTTTAAATTCAGGGAATTTAAATTCATCATATACAGTTGCTGGATTACAAGGAAGGATGAGTATATGGGTATGTTGTAATGTTCTGAACGTAACAAAGCCATTTTATAATTTTTAAAAGGCAATCTTAAACTACTGTTTCCACTCAATGCACAATCCACTCTTGATTATGCAGTTAGCAGACGTTTTAAGGAGATCCAGAGCCCACATTTTCTGATACCATGATTTCTGAACTATATCTAAAAAAGAACTAACTACAGATATAAAATCTGAAAAGCAACTTCTGGTTCTGAATTTAGTGGGCTACCCTGGGTGGGGCCTCCTAGGTGGAGGAAGTGGGGGTGAGTATCTCCATCACCAGGTATCTGGTCACCTGCTCTGCCAGGAGAAAGGCTTCGATTCAGGAGCAGCAGGCAGGTGCTCCTCACTGTAAGCCGTCTGCTTTCCCAAGCGAACCATGTTGATGGGGCAGAAAGGAAACTGCCAGAGTGCAGAGAATTAAACAAGATTTGGAAAATCCAAGAAACAACTCAGAGCTGTGTTGAAGTAAGAAAGAGGGAGAAAAGAAAGGGGCAGAGAGAGAGAAGGGGTGATGGGGGGTGCAAAATAAGAGAGGATGAGGTTAAGAGGAAAAAACGATGAATGGTGTTAAGGCGAAACAAATAGCAAGACAATAGCAACTAGTGCAAAAGAAAAATCAGGGCTGAATAGTTTAAACTGCACAGTTCATTCCTTTTATACGCTTCGTAGAAATGCATTTCTACCCAGCCATCGTTCTATTGTTTTAAACATATCACGCATTTAATATCCACAAACCTAAGAAGCGGGTATTGCTATCACCCACACATAGACAAGGAAACGGAGCCTGAGAAATTACAGGAACTTACCCTCAGCATGTAAGAGGTATTGGGGGAATTTAGAAGTGAATAGAAAGTTCCTGCCCTCAGGAAGCTAAACCTAAAATGACCCAGGATGGATTTGTTCTGGGTTTGGAAATATGTCAGGAGAAAGTACAAAGGCATCCTCCACATATGTCCACTTTGTAACGTTGTTTCTTTATCTTGTGCTGCAGGGTTTTGCAGTTAGAACGACTCAACAATTCTACTTTGACCATGTCAGATTATACCTTTACAAGGAGATAAAATTAGATAAAACTTACTTTAAAATGTCTAATGCAACTCAAATATTTTGTTTTGTCGTTGCCAGCTGTCAATGGGTATTGTAGCCCATGGTACTTTACTGACTCTCTTTTAATAACAAGTGTCACAGCATTTCACAGACTAAGTTGACAGAGAACTTACTCTATAGCACTACTGACCGTTCCATTTGCTTAAAACACTATTTAAACGCCAGAATCAATCCAGCCACAATTGTGCTGTATAAGTCAATCTAGCAGCCACAGAATCAATTCTGCCCAACAACTGTTCCAAAAGGGCACTTAAATCAATTTGCCACAAAAGTACTGCATAAAATGGTATATGCACAAACTCTACTTAGTTATTATACATAGAAAATTAGCTGCAGCAGATTCAGGGCTCACATTTAAGTGCAGTTCTTAGCCTCAGTATATCTGTGTGAGGAATATTCACTGATAAAATAATTCCAACACACATATCATTTGTGTGTGTATTAGTAGGAAATTAACCTACCAAGTAGGAGTAGTTTTCTATTTACAAGCTCTTAGAAATTTTATACGTCTTAACAAAATTTGATATATCCTTTTCTAATTGTAGTATTTCTTTCTTTTTGCTGTTTAGGGAACAAAGGGACCATTTGCAAAGGAAGCATTGTCTGCACTACCTAAGATTTTTTTTTTAACATCTTTATTGGAATATAATTGCTTTACAATGGTGTGTTAGTTTCTGCTTTATAACAAAGTTAATCAGTTATACATATGTCTCCATATCTCTTCCGTCTTGCGTCTCCCTCACTCCCACCCCTCTAGGTGGTCACAAAGCACTGAGCTGACCTCCCTGTGCTCTGCAGCTGCTTCCTACTAGCTATCTATTTTACATTTGGTAGTGTATATATGTCCATGCCACTCTCTCACTTTGTGGTAGCCTACCCTTCCCCCTCCCTGTGTCCTCAAGTCCATTCTCTAGTAGGTCTGTGTCTTTATTCCCGTCCTGCCCCTGGGCTCTTCATGACCATTTTTTTTGTTTTGTTTTTTAGATTCCATATATATGTGTTAGCATACGGTGTTTGTTTTTCTCTTTCTGACTTACTTCACTCTGTATAAAGGACTCTAGGTCCATCCACCTCACTACAAATAACTCAGTTTCGTTTCTTTTTATGGCCGAGTAATATTCCATTGTATATATGTGCCACATCTTCTTTATCCATTCATCTGTTGATGGTTACTTAGGCTGCTTCCACGTCCTGGCTATTGTAAATAGAGCTGCAATGAACATTGTGGTACATGACTCTTTTTGAATTATGGTTTTCTCAGGGTATATGCCCAGTAGTGGGATTACTGGGTCGTATGACAGTTCTAATTTTAGTTTTTTAAGGAACCTCCATACTGTTCTCCATAGTGGTTGTAACAATTTACGTTCCTACCAACAGTGCAAGAGGGTTCCCTTTTGTCCACACCCTCTCCAGCATTTATGTTTGTAGACTTTTTGGTGATGGCCATTCTGACTGGTGTGAGATGATATCTCATTGTAGTTTTGATTTGCGTAAGATTTTTTTAAATGGATTAATTCCAAAGAAATCATAATCTTAACATTGAGGGAGAAATGTGAGGTTTGTTTTATCCCACACAGAAAAAGTCATATCAGAAAGTGGGACTGAGTGACAGCTCCTGACAGCTCACTGAACTTCAGGACTGTAAGGGAGGTGCAGGGGCTCCAGGACTGGCAAGTGAGCAGAAAAGCTGGGAATGTGACCTATGGCGCACCAGTGACCTACGTCCAGGCTAAGGCTGCTAGGTGACTTAGAATTGAAGAAAAAAAACTTCTGTGGAGGTTTAAAAAATATGTGTATTTGTAAACACACCCACAAACTTACATTCTTTTAATACTCTTTTTTTGGAAGTATAGTTGATTTACACTATATTAGTTTCAGGTGTACAGCATAATGATTCATTATTACTACAGATTATACTCCATTTAAAGTTATTATAAGATAATGGCTATAATTCCCTGTGCTATACAATATATCCTTGTTGCTAATCTATTTTATATATAGTAGTTTGCATCTCTTAATCCCACACCCCTAATTTTTTCCTCTCCCCTTTGGTAACCACTAGTTTCTTTTCTGTGAGTCTGTTTCTGTTTTGCATATACACTCATTTGTATTATCTTTTAGATTCCACATATAAGTGATATTATACAGTATTTTTTTCTCTGTCTGACTTACTTCACTAAGCATAATATTCTCTAGGTCAATCCACATTGCTGTAATTGGCAGAATTCCATTCTTTTTTATGGCTGAGTAATATTTTAACATTTTAATATTCTTATTCTTCTGTTTTGGCTGAATTTGAATATTTTACTTTTTTGTAAGCATAGATTATTCTGACACAAATACTGGGGTCGCTCTTTTTCTTTTTCTTTGGTTACTCAAGTTACTTCACCCCAAATATGGATTCAGGTGCTGTAATTGACTTGGTCATAATTTGTGAAATACACAACATAACTTTCACTGTTGTATAGGAAGGAGTATAATTCCAAATGAAATATTAGATTTAGAATATGGCTTTTCCAAATATACTTAATGAGCAAGTATCTTAGTAGAATTATTCATAACATTTTGACTCATCAGAGAAGGTTGCTAAAATTGGAAGAGAGTAAAAAAAAAAATCCTATTTGTAGTATTTGCATAATTAATAAAATCATCAAACCTAGCTGGATCAAAGTTTTCCTTCTTCGGTAATATAGGTATATGTTTTTCTGTAGAGCAGATCTTTGAAAATAGGATATGGTCTCCTCTATCTGGAGTGATTTACATGTTCTCTGACAGTAAGTGAGGGGATGGGATGAAGTGACGCTTCCAGATTCCTTCTATTGTAATACTTATCATTTGTTCTTTCTAATTAGAGTGATGTACCATAAGAAATTCAGGTAGGATAAAATGGAATAGAACTGTAAATATCTAAAATGTGGCTTAAAATATAAAATTCCAATATAAAATTAATTTGTGATGCTGTTTTTAATATCCCTTTGAATGAAATGTAGCCCAGCACTACAGAGTATCCACATGGCTCAGTCAATTTGATGGGGTTTTATATTCATTCTTGTAGCATCACCTAGAGAAGGAAAGTGATATTGCTTTCATTTTATGTATGGAGAGACTGAAGTGGCATGATTCTCTAATGGTCTGCAAGAGTTAAAAGAAGTAGCATCAACATATGATGAAGATTCAGTTGCCCAATTCTAATTTGATCAAGTTCAGAATGTATCAAAAGTACTTTTCCTCAACCAAGGAAACTAAAGTTGATGACTCTGAAAAAAAGGTTACAGGTTCTCAGTTACTGACTATATACTCTTGACAGGTTAGACATTTCAAATCATATTCTCAGGAATTCAGACACAAACACTGAGCATCAATCCTGAAATAAATCATAGCACTGGGTTCCTGATTGTATTTTAATTTTTTAGCATTAGTTATTAATTAAATAGCTTCAATAATTTTATTTTTAAATTTAAATGTTATACCTCTTTTGTTTTTCCTTATACTTCTAGTTTTTAATTATCAGTCATTTTTAATTCCTTATAGTCTAGCTAATACTTGTATTATTGATGTTCTGTTTTCTTCTTTTTAAGCACATCAAAATAAAAAAAATAGGTTTCCTCTCTGTAAACTAGAAAACAGTGCAACAGAATGAAATTTATACATTGTCTCTACTTTTCAAATGATTTGACTGAATGAAAATATTTAACAATTCCCCATGGACGAAGTTTCCCCATAAGTAAAAAATAGTACGAATAAGTCAAAAACTAAGCTGTTTCCAAATACTCCTACCTAGATTTCTTCCAGTCCCTGAGTATACAGACTATCACTATTTTCATAGTTACTAATAATAACAATTAAAAACAACTGAAGTAATTTTCAAGAAAAGCAATGAATCTTTCACAGTTCAAACTGAAAGCCCTTCTAGGGATGACTGGAATATTCCTTTCCTGTTCCTCTCAAAGAAAAAGTAATTCTTAAAAATCATACTCTGGGTTGCTTAAACAACAATGGCCATTGGATCATATAAAAGTGCAGACTATTAAATACACAATCAGGATATTTAGTACTGTTAAAGTAGTGCGTTACCAGCACATCGATATCAGTGAATATTCATGAAAGGTTAGGAAATACACAGATTTCTTAAGTCTCTCGGAAAGACAATAGATGTCAAGTTAGGTAGATAGACATAGATTTACTCATGTTACTTTCTGGGCTCCAAATGTGACTGTCTGGGTATAGGCTTGGTAAAATTCCAGCCTATCCAATTTCCATTGGCTTTTGACCAGTCATTTCTCTTTCTTAAAATTATTCTGAACATCTTTTCATTGAGAAAGATCTGTGGATCATTCTAATACTATTTCCCATTCTCTTCTTTTATCTAGTGAGTCAAGTGGCCAAAAAATGCAGTGATTCTCACTTTATTGCTATTGTGAACTAGTTGCTTCTGAATTCACTCCCTGCTTTATTTATCGTGAGTATGTGAGAGAGAGAGAGAGTGTGTGCGTGTGTGAGAGAGACAGAGGTGTTTTTAGGTTTTACTCTTTTCTGAAGAACTGTTTCTTTCCAACTAGCCATGGCTTGGCAAACAAAGATGCTCATCCTTCTTCTGTATCCCCCCTCCCACAGAAAGGGCACATACTTGTTGGCTTTCATAGCAGTTTGCAACCCACTTCTTTCCATGACACACAGGATATGGCATTCTCCCATGAGAATGTCTTACCAATTAGCTCCATCTTTTCTCCCCAAATCAAGAAAGGATGTTGGGATTCAAATGAGAGCCATGTTATAATATGGATAACCTTGAACAGACTTTAAACATGGAACCATTTGAATTAAAGTTACTTCAGCTGCTTTAACTCATGTTATGCATGATGCACCTCACAACCGGTCACCACAGCACCCAGCGCAAACCTCTGGCTCTTTCTTGGACAGTTGCACTGGCCTGGCCCCTTCTCCCTTGCTCACCAGATGCGCAGATCTCTCACTGTAGGCTCTGGTTCCTCATAGAAAGTGCTGCCTTTCCGTCTGACAAGTCAAACTGCTGGGCTTAAAAGCTGTCACCAAGAAACCTAAGGGTTTTTATTAATACGCATAGGAAGTCAGAATCTTACAGATAATGTGTGACTAACAGGAAAGGAGAATCAATATTGTGTGTCCAATGGATGGCCTTCTGAAGAATATCATTTCCTTCTGCAAAGCTACCTCCTTAAAACAAGCATTCATCAGGGCCACCTCTGTTTCTGTCCTGCTCCCAATTCCCATATATCAGGGACTCCTAGGTTCTGCCTCGAAGTTTTCTCCTGCTTTTGTTCTAGGAAAAATATTAGCAACAAATCAGACCAAAAATTAAAAACGTATAAGATATTTTCATCTTTCTCATTTGACACAATAAAGAGGAACTGGGTATATATTGGATTTTCTGAACATCACTTATTTGATGGAGTTACCTATTGACTCTCTGTACATACAGTTTTAATAATATGAATAGCTGGTCTTAAATTCAGGATTGTAATATTTTGCATCTAGAATTCAGTTAACTATTTGAATAGATAAACATGTCGAGGGGGCTTTTTGAGGCAGTGATTCATTTATATAATGCATATTTTCTTTTATGTGGTCTTAATTTGAAATTGTAAAGTCCTTGCTTTTAAAAGCTGCCTGATTCATTTCTGACAGTAAGGAAAGAGCTATTTGAACGGTTCGTTTTGCATACTGACTTTTGGCTTTTCTTGGCTCCAGACTGGCTGGAAATCCTGGAAACAATTTCTAACACTTTTACCAGACTTCTCCCACTATTGCTGCTTCATTCTTTCTTCTTCATTACCCATCCCTTAAGAAGTAGCACTTCCTCACACTCACTTCCCATTTCTAGGCAGAAGTGGTGTTCAGGGCTGATGGGAACCATGTAACGACCTATTGGGTTGATCATTCCTTTACTGATAAACAGAGACAATCAGGGAAGAAACACAAGAACCCAAGCCCACACTCGTCTCTGCTGTTAACAATACCTGTTTCCCCCTTCAAGCGCTTGCCTCCAGAGACATACTGCCTTAAGTGGACAAACCACTGAGAAAATTCCCATCTGACAACTGGCTTCGAAGAAGGGTCAAAGGAATTAACCTGTGGTTAAGGAGGCAAGGGTTGGCTTAAGTACTTTAAGCACACAGACAGTTGTCGTGCACAAAGACTGGAGCAGCTGGATTCTATCTCTGACGATGAATGAATCAGAGCAACATTACAGTGGGAATGATGACTTTTAGACAAGAAGGACGAAGTCTCTGTTGCATTTAGGAAGCAACCACTGTGGGCTAGGGCTTTGCACATTTTGTTTCATTTAGCCCACTTGACATCTTCAGGGAACTCTAAAGGAAACCAAGGTTAGAGAGTCGCTTATTTCCTTCAAGGCTGCAAAACAAGTTCAGTGGTAGAACTTGTGTTTGAAGCTAATTTTATAGAAGTGAGAAGTCCTTTCCACTATAGCAGTGATTCTTATATTTATGAGGGAAAAGGGAACTTAGAACTCTTGGAAACTCTCACAAAATCGGTGGACCTGACCCTGGAAAAATACACATGGACACACCCACAGGTCATACACATGTTTGTAGCTGGTGCATGAAATACAGACCCCAATAAATGCTCTGTGGTAAAGTGTGCTGCTGCTAACAGAATAACAGCAAAAACCGGGCCCAGTTACAGGATGAAAACAATAACTTGGAGAAGAAATGGCAATATCAAAAAGAGAGGAGATGGCATAAGCCCCTTTCAGTCTTCTGATTCTATGTAAATCCTTCTCAATATGTTCAACAAACATCCCTACAATTCTTACCTGTGGAAAATTCACTTAATTTTAAGACATTCTCTAAAATATCGTTTTTTAAAGGATCCAAATTAATAATAGAAATAAAGGATAAATTCTTGAAAATATGATGTTCAGGTAAGAAATATCACCTTTTAAAGTAACACATTCATATAAAAGCAAGATTCTGGAAAGAGTAGTCTTCAAGCACGTTGAACTACTGAAGCAGAAACCAATTTATCATTTTAATAGCAGATAATTTAATAACAGTGTTAGGTGCAGAGCTCTCTAACAGACAGCTGGAGAGGGGCAAGGAGAATGGAGGAAACTGACATGGCGTTTAGTAGGCTGGGGCTCACAGGTACGGCCAGCGCCCTACTGAATCACCCCTCCGCAGCTCCCTTTGATGTACTGGATACAGAGAGGACACTTATGTTGTGCCCATGTAACAGGGCTGACACTATTGCAAAGGTAAAGAAAGTACGGGTTAGGATATCTGGACAGAATGCAATTAAATCTTAAAGAATGTTACAGAGACACAGGCATTAGGAAGCAAGTGCAGAGATGAGTGGCCCTACAGTATCAGAGAAAGCTTCATGGAAGAGGTGGACTTTACAATTAAAAAGGTTCGGTGCTCTGTGACCACCTAGAGGGGTGGGATAGGGAGGGTGGGAGGGAGACGCAAGAGGGAGGAGATATGGGGACATATGTATATGTATAGCTGATTCACTTTGTTATAAAGCAGAAACTAACACACCATTGTAAAGCAATTATACTCCAATAAAGATGTTAAAAAAATGTTAATAAATAAATAAAAGGTGTTGAACGTAGTAGAAAGCAGACATAGAACTGAGAACCTGGCAGGCTAAGAGACTTTAAAGTTTTCCCTTAAAAAAGAAATTAATAAGCAAGTTCTATGTTATTAAAAGATAGTGATAAAAATGACAATGGCAATAGTAAACGTGTATCACACTCACTCTGTACTGGGCTATCCACTGTTACATTATTGCTAATTCTAAAAAAAAAATACGCAGTGATTCTGTGTATAAAAATGTTCTCCATTTATAGCTGATGAAGGCTCCTGAGTTACAGCTTATGCCAGGATTCTAACATAGGTGTGTCTGATCCAGAGCCTAGAGACAAGGAACCCCCCTATGAGAAAGGCTACCACAACTGCAGTAAAACTTACACGACAGTTGCATTTAAATATCAGTTGAGTTGAATTTTTTTCTGAAGGCAACTTTTAGGAAAAACAGTAGAATAAAAATAAAACAAGATAATAATATTATTGCACATTTATGGTTTTCGCTTTCAATGGGCCCCCCACCATCCTCCTGACTTGAGCCCATCTTGTTCTTTTCCATTTGCCACAATGGCAGCTGGTGGGAGCGGATCGCTTGATCATTATCTTCAAGTTTCCCACCCTAGGCTTAGCCTCCTGAGTCTAGGAAAATAAGTATGTCTTCTAATTCGCTGAGAACATGGAAGCCCTCTGGAGAATGTTCTTTTCCTTCCCTTTCTACACTGACCCAGGAATCTGTAACCATGGTGGCCCCTGCCCACTTTGAGGATAACATCCTGTGTCTCACATCAACACAGACCTCTCTCAGCAAGTGTTAAACTAGTATTCCTTTTATCCTAGAGCGTCAAGTGGTGTTGTCACTGCCAAACCAACAGATGCTTCAGCCCAGCATCTGCCACTTTCGACTTCTTTGTCTTCCTTTGTCTTTGTCTCCTGGTTCTTTTCTTGCCACACTGAGTACCCCATATCTCAATCTCACGTTTTATTCCTCTTCTCCAGGAAAACCATTACATAATGATGATCTGCATGGGTTATTAAGTCACCTACCTTCAAGGCTTCAGCTATCCTCAAATATTTCAGGATGACTTCTAGAATGGAATACTTCCACCACCAAATCTGCCTAGTGCCTAGCAAGTGTTCAACACTACTGACAACTGATACTTGGTAATCATGGTTATAAAGCCATTCATGGTCTAGTTCCAAAATACATTTTTAATTTCTTTTTTAGGCTATTCTACTTCAATAGCTGATATTTTAGCCACGGTTCAATCAACTTGTGAGGAATGAATGAGTGACTGATCCACGCAAGCGCCTTGAGCTAAAAGTTGTCTGCTTGGGCCAAAATGCATTTAAACTTTATGAGAAAATGTATCATTTCCATGTCTTGTCCCCTGAGGCACTGGTCTCTTGAAACTTTAGTCTTCCAGGATCTGTCCTTGAGAAATATTTTAGGCCTTTTCCGAGAAGGCAGCTATGTCTCATGAGGAAAGAAATTAAATCCCATCTGTTTGTGTCTGCACACAGTAAAATGTAAGTCAAAATTCCAATAGTCCTTTTAAAAAGACCAAAGTGAATCCTCTGTGCCCTACTCGATACTTCATCTTTTAATAAAGAACTTTCTAATCACTAAAGCTGTGTGTGCATGCACAAATAATGTGAACAGTATACAGGAAAAATGTCACTGCATTCCCTGATATGTTGCTATAAAGAACTTGGAGATTTCCCAGGCACGATATGACCTATGAGAAATAGAATTCTATTCAATTCTAATACTCCTATTCATGTGACTTATTCTAGTCACTTCTAAACTACTGGAGCAAGGAAAAGTAGCCTTTTTCTATGTTAAATACATTATTAGCAAAATTTTCATTTTCATTTATTTTCCTCAGTCTTCTTTCACATCTCAAAAAGTCTTCATCTGTAACCTGTTTAAGCATTCCCTAGAAAAGTATTAAGCAGACATGAAACTTCAGCCATCATTTCAATTGAAGGGAAAATTCCATGGAGTTCTCTGGCAATACAGCAAAGCCTCCTAATATTTCTTTTTCACTCTCAAGATAAATCTCACAGTGAACATGAAGACCCTGTTTCCGGCCTATGCCCTCTCCCATTTAGCCTCCAGAGCTCTGAGGAACTTTTTAAAACACAAATATAGTCACCTCTTCCTACCCTGCCAAGCTTTCGAAGTTTGCAGGGTGTGATTTTGCTGCTTTTCCAGTTTCACATTGTAGTCTCATCCGCATTCCATACCTTTCATGAAACTGGTCCCCTTTCCTCACACACACCGCCTCCCCCGACTTGGCTAGGTGCTCTGTACAGACCACCTGTCTACCTGCCCCTCATCCCACACGCACCTCCTTTCTCCACTGAGGAGCCTGAGCTCAGTAAGACCCCCATCTAAACCCAGTTTGCCTTTCCCCAAACATTCTCCTCCCCACTCACAACTATCACGTCTGTATTTTTCTAAGTTCTCACACAGTGATTTGTGCACACCTCGATGGAACCATTTGCGTGGTTGTAAGATTATTATATTCTTACTTTATTAAAATGATCTTAAAAATATGAGTTGGGTTCTCTGACTAGGCTAAACTATGACTGGGACATAATAATTACACAGAAAATGTTCTTCTGGATAAAGTCCTTTAAGGTCCTCATAGCATGGAAATAAACGGGTTAACAAGTAAAATTCTCGGCTGAGGTACAGTAGGCAGAATGCTTGTAGATGCTCTACAAGGGAATTATCAGAGTCAGCGACACATGGGCAGGCAAGACACACTTTTAAGAAGCTTTTCTTGCACCTTGGAAGTTATGCTCTTCTAAACAACCTTCAAGGGCTATAACATCTTTAACTCAGAGAGACATAAAGGACACAGATTATGGGTATGTGTGTGCATACTGTGTATTTGTGGGAGTGCCCGTTTGTGTGTGTGAGAGAGAAAGGGGAAGAGAAAGAGAAGGAGAGAATGAATGAATGAATGAATGAGTATGTTTGGATGAGGAAGCATGGTTCTCAGTTACCAGTACCTCTATTATTTTGCAGCAGATCCATACAGGAAGCAGGCAAAATAACCTAGACATGCTGTTGACTGTATTAAAACTGCATTTGAGCCAAATTTAAATGAAAGATTGGAAATTTTTTGCAAGAATTATAAAGACCTGATGTAAAGAAATGGTCACCTGTGCATGGGGCACACAACATATCAGTGAAAAGGGCATCAGTGAATGATGTTAAATCTAGGTTGTAAAAGAAGAGGGTCGGGCTTGCCTGGTGGCACAGTGGTTGAGAATCTGCCTGCTAATGCAGGGGACATGGGTTTGAGCCCTGGTCTGGGAGGATCCCACATGCCACGGAGCAACCAAGCCCGCAAGCCACAACTACTGAGCCTGCACGTCTGGAGCCTGTGCTCCACGACAAGAGAGGCCGCGATAGTGAGAGGCCCGCGCACCGCGATGAAGACTGGCCCCCGCTTGCCACAACTAGAGAAAGCCCTCGCACAGAAACAAAGACCCAACGCAGCAAAAATAAATTAATTAATAAACTCCTACCCCAACATCTTCTTTAAAAAAAAACAAAACAGAAGACGGTCTACGCTGGACCAGAACACAGCCGCCCCCCTTTGCCACACTGACCACCATAGGTTTTCATCAGTTCCTCGTGGACAGGGGATTTAAAGTCCATATTAACATCACATTGTCTAAACATTTGTTGTTTAGGAAGAGAATATTTTTTCATACGGAAGCTTTGCCATTTCCAATTAATCCTGTTGTGGCCCTAGGTAAAAAGTCTTATTAACCCAAAGTTAGATATTTCAGTCAGGGGTAGAGTACAATTTTAATTCTACAGGGAAAAATCTGTACTCAGAAGTGCAGAGAAACTAAAATGCTTGCTAAGGGCCTGGTTTCACAGGGTCATTCTAACTCCTTCACTGGTGAATTTGCTAGTAATTATGCCTACCCACTTTCCCAAACATTAGAGTACAATTAAATGCATTTTAGTTGGACTTTGAAGAAACTAAAGATATCTAAATATAGGTGTACATTACTTTACAAATATATCCAATTCATTCCAAATAATAAGGGCCACAGAAAACTTCTGGAATTTAAAAGTCACAAAGATTCTGCATCAATCTGAGAAAATGGTAAGTTCAAGTTCAGTGGTAATATTATTTAAAGGGCGTCGTTAAACAGATGAGATCATTTCAGTGAATTTCGTGCAGTCCCTGGTTTATTCTTTGTGTTGTTTTCTATTGCCCCATATTTCAGCGTTTTCTTAGGCTGTCCACATCAGCTGAAGTTCACAATATACTATGCTATTTACAAACCTGCAGCAGTCAACATCTGTAGAAAGGGCTCAGAAATTTATTTAAAGACTGCAACATAAGCATATCCAATCCTAATAGTACACAAGACTATATATCTTCTTTGGGAGACTGACACATGGTTCGCACTCTAACTAGTGCTAATGCATCTTTGCCAAGGCCGGAAGTAGTTTCAACTCCAAGGAGATGCAACCTAATGATGGATCAGTATAAACCAATCATGCTAACATTTGTATTTGGAAACCCTACAGTGTAGCACTGACAATATCTCTTTTATTTCCCCTACCATGTTTCTTCAAGTATATCAAGATGTTCTGCCAGGAGGACAAGCTTATGATTGAATTTAATGGTATATAAAGATAGGCCAGACTGCTTTCCAAAGCTCAATTTCATAGTTGGAACTTGTATCAATTAATTGCCCTTCTGGCAACCCCACTGAAAATTAAATTAAATGGTGGAACAATTTCATTAGAAGGCTTTGGCAAAATAAACCTAATAGATGGAAGGCTCTACATAATTAAAAATGGGAGGTGAGTTGCTTTCTGGACGCTTTTAACTCATAGGTCTTAACTTTATGTCTTTCTTTCCTGCTTCGTAGTGAGCTCCTCAAGAGTAATGGCTGAACCCTATCTATAGTTTCCTAGCAGAGTCCATAGCACAAAGTAGGCACTTAATAAATATTACTAAATTCTCAAAGATGGATGCGAATATTAGTACACTGTGAGCTTTGTCATCCAAGTTTGAATCAAAGCCCCTCTACTAATGAAATGAATGGCTATTATGGGTTGAATTGTGTTCCCCTCAAATTCATATCTGAATTCTTAACCCCCAGTACCTCATAATGTGCCCTTATTTGGAGATAGGGTTTTTTCAGAGGTGATCAACTTAAAATGACGTCATTATGATGGGACCTAATCCAACATGGCTGGCATCCTTATAAAAAGGGTAAATTTGGACACCAAGAGAGATGCACACGAAGGGAGAATGTCACATGGAGAGGACATGACTCTTCTATAAGCTAGAGAACATTAGAGATTGCCAGCACCAGAAACTAGAATGAGAGCCATGGAACTGATTCTCCTTCATGGTCCTCAGAAGGAACCAGCCATGATGACACCTATGACTTCAGGCCTCCAGAACTGGAATACAATACATTTCTGTGGTTTAAGTCACCCAGTTTGTCACCCTTTGTCATAGCAGTTCTAGCAAACTAAAACACTGGCTTCAAAAAAGTCATTTTAGCCTCTGTGAGCCTCATTCATAAGATGGAAATAATACCTCAGCACTGTGCCTAACACATGGTTAGTACACAGTAAATGGTAGGCTTGAAAATGATGAGGAAAATAATCCATCCAACAAATACATAGTAGGCACCTTTTATGTGCAGAGACCTGATTTACTTTCTGGGTAATAGCTGTTAATAAGACTTAATGCTCACAGAGCTAACATCCTAATGAAAGAAGACAAATAGCAGATAAGTAAACAATACAGTATGTCAGATGATAAGAAACTCTAGAGAAAAACAGAGCAGGGAAGGAGAATACGAAGTAAAGGGTTGAAGGAATAAAATTTTATATAGTCTTGCCTGCATTGATAAAAATCTGAAAAAAAGATTTATAAAGGATATGAAGGAGGTAACAGACTGTGTGGTGAACTGGGGGAAGAACACACCAGGCAGAGAAAGCAGCAAATGCAAAGGCCCTGAGGTGGAAATATTCCTGACATACTGTGGTAAGAACAAGGTGGCAAGCGTTGCTGAGCAGAGCAGAGCAGAGAGAGCAGGGTGAGAGCTGTCGGAGATGAGGTCTCGGAGGGAGTGTGGGAGTCAAGATAAGACTGGGACTAGTAGACCTAGGACAAAGCCACTAGGCTTCTTGAAGGCCACTGCAGCACTGACCACTGCAGAGGAGATGACACAGTCTAACTTATATTTTAACAAGATCACTCAGCCTGCTGTTTGGAGAATCATAGGAAAGGTGTTAAAGTGGAAGATGAAAAACCAGTTAAGAGGTTATTCTGATAACTGAGTGCGTGTTGTAGGCAGCTTGGACTAAGTAGTGGAGATGATGGGAAGTGGTAAGATGCTGGATATATTTTGAAGGCAGAGCTAACAGGATTTGCTTTAGGACTGAATGTGGAGTATGTGCTCAAGAGGGAAGTCAAGGATGACCCTAGTTGTTTGACTTGAACGGGTAGAAGATGCCATTAATGAGAAGAGAAAATAAGCAGGAGAAGCTGGTTTGGGAAGCAGGACCAGGAACTCAGTTTTGCACAAGATAAGATGGAGATTTTGCCGATCAGACATCCAAATGGAGATGGAGGATAGGCTGTGGGATACAAGTCTGGATTTTGGAGAACAGACACTGGCTAGAGATGTAAATTTGGGACTCCTTAGAGGATTTAAGTTCAAGAAACTGCATGAGATCACTAAGAAATTCGACAAAAAACGCTAACGTTTATTAAGTGCTTACAGCATTCCTGACGATTTTCTAAATGTTTTACATATGTTATCTCATTAATCCTTGTAGCTAACCCTAAGGTGATTCAACAGCTTGCATTTTACATTCTAATTTTTCGACTTTGCCCACTTTTACAGAGAAAGCTGTTTTTCATCATTTTAAGTATTGCTGATCACAGCAACAGAGAGCAACACAATCATTTTGCATCTAAATCAAGGGTCAGCAAACTTCTTCCGTAAAGGGCCAGATAGTAAATATTTTAGGCTGTGCAAGCCATATGGTCCCTGTTACAATTCTATGATTGCAGTGAGAAAGCAGCCATAGACTATACATAACACGGTGGGCGTGGCTGTGGGCCAATGAAATTTTATTTATAAAACCTGGCAAAGGGCAGGATTTGTCTTGTAGGCTATAGTTTGCAGATCCCTGATCTAAACAAATGACTTGAATTAATTTGACTTCGTGTTGATAACATCAGAAAACAAATATTCAGAAAAGGAGGGCAAAATATCCTAGTGGGCAAGGCACCCTCAATATTAAATTAGACGCTTTTAGATTTCATATTATGTTGCTCTTAAGATTCGGAGTATCCCAGAATCCAGGAAATTCCATTAAAAAATGTGACTTGGTGGGCCTCACCTGAGAGGACTCCAGATTTTCCATAAGAAGGGTTCTAGAGATGGAAATATGATGGAAGGAAGAAGGACAGGTACATGTATTGAGGTATTGATTGCCTTAGCAATCACACAGTTGTTACCTAGATTGTTTAAGAGGCGGTATGACTTTGTGGAAGCTAATGGACATTTCGTGCAGGGAGATCATTTTGTGTATTGGAGTACTTAATCCTTTACTCTGGAAAATCGTTGTTTCCTAGTAGGAAGTCTCACAACTTCAGAAGGACTTTTATAATTTGAATGCTTAATGTGAGATGATATATATGACAGGATATATAAATTATAGCTCATACTATCAGACAATAATTAAAGTTAACAATTCCAAGGATAATTAATAATATAAAGATATGTTCATTTTGCTATGGTAAGTGAATATGTAGGAGACAATATTCCATATGCGATAAGTTCTCAATTTTTATAATTTAGGTAACTTCAAAATATTAACGCATATATGTGGAATCTAGAAAAATGGTACAGATGAACCTATTTGCAGGGCAGGAATAGAGACGCAGATGTAGAGAATGGACAAGTGGACATGGGCGGTGGGGGAAGGGAAGGGTGGGATGAATTGGGAGATTAGGTTTGATATATATACACTAGCATGTGTAAAATAGCTAAGGCAACCTGCTATATAGCACAGGGAGCTCAGCTCAGCGCTCGGTGGTGACCTAGATGGGTAGGATTGGTGGGGGGCGGTGGGAAGGAGGTCCAAGCGGGACGGGATATATGTATACATATAGATGATGCACTTCATTGTACAGCAGAAACTAACACAACATTGCAAAGCAATTATACCCCAATAAAAAAAAATGTTCCTTGCATCTGTAATCTTTCCATTTCTACACTCTTGGTCAGGCCTTATCATTTTTCACCTAAACTGTAATATTAGCTTCCTAAACAAGCTTTTACATACCAACTTACTCCTTTAAATCTCTAGCCCTCAGCCCCCCAGTCAAAACGTCTAATAGATGTGCCATCACTTTTTTTTTTAACGTGGACCTCATAATAATCACTTCTTTCTCCAAATCTGTTAAATGGTTCTTTAATGCAAATAGAGTAACATCCTGATGGTAAAGTTCCTGCTCTAACTATTCCATCCTACCTTTTCACTTACATCCGTGATCCAACCATTTATTGAACACGCTTTCCCCCTTCCCACCCCTCAACATTTCCCAAGGTTCCTACTCATCCACCCTAAACTGCAAGTCTCTTTTCTTATTTTAGTGGTGAAGTCCAATGATCTGAAATCCCACCTCTTACAAGAACAATTCCTTCCCCCATTTTCCCACCCCACTTCCTCCCATCTCTCTACTTGCATCCCAGTCTGCTCCGTGCTATTCTTTTTAAGAGTCAGTATCTGCCTCTTCCAGATGGCCATCCTTTGGAGTTCAGGAACCCTGTTATTCTTCATATTGGTATCTCTCCAAGTCTAAAACACAGAGCAGTATACTACAAGAGAGTCTGTAACTCTTTTAATTTAATTTAAAATTTAGAAAGGTATTTGATATCCTTACTAAGCGATGTTTAAGAGAACTTTTGTCTGAAACTATCTGGTAATATAATGATTTTTGATTAGAATTAGTTATTCAAGGAACTTTACCCTCCAAACATATGCATCACTCACAGAAATTAACGATGAGCACTAGGGCTTCCCTGGTGGCGCAGTGGTTGAGAGTCCGCCTGCCGATGCAGGGGACACGGGTTTGTGCCCCGGTCCGGGAAGATCCCACATGCCGTGGAGAGGCTGGGCCCGTGAGCCATGGCCGCTGGGCCTGCGCGTCCGGAGCCTGTGCTCTGCAATGGGAGAAGCCACAGCAGTGAGAGGCCCACGTACCGCAAAAAAAAAAAAAAAAAAAAAAAAAAAAAAAAAAAAAAAAAAAAGATGAGCACTAATCATTTAAAATCCATCATAGTGTACAAAGCATCCTTGACTAAATTAGAATGACGCAGATAAATTATAAATTATCACGAAGGCACTCCTTCTGCCAGGAAAGCGGGAGTTAAAAACCCACTAGCCAGTTGGGTATCCTTGTTCAGAGAGAAACTTGCCCAACCATACAAAATGGCCCTGCATTACTACTCTCTTTTTCTAGGAGATTAATTTCACATTGCATCCTAAAACTAAACTAAGAACTGAGGATACAATGGCTAAAACAGTTTCATATACTGAGGTGGGGTGGGGGCAACATGACAGTTTTATTGTGACATGAAAAGAATATACAATGTATTTTATCTAAACAGGAGGAGAAAGGAACATAAACAAACCAGTCTCTGGGAATATAAAAACACACATTTGGGCTTCTTTATTTAAGTTAATTATGCCATATTTTAACAAGGTGTCATTAGGGGGATTTAATTGGTTTTCCTTGTCCAATAACTTCTTTTGTCAATTAGCCTTCTTTCACCTCTGGATAGATAATGTAAGCTCCACTTCTATGGAGCCACTGGGCACTTCATTCAACAGAAATGCCTGCTGTTTCCTCTTCTGGTCTTAAGTCAAGGCTATGCCAAAGGCAGGCCAAAAGGCTTCCTAACAACTACTGATGGTTTTGACCTGGTTGGTGGTTGCTGTATGATTCAGTACAGTTGATAACAGGTTTTTTTTTTTTTTTTTTGGCGGTACGTGGGCCTCTCACTGCTGTGGCTTCTCCCATTGCAGAGCACAGGCTCCGGATGCGCAGGCTCAGCGGCCATGGCTCACGGGCCCAGCCGCTCCGCGACATGTGGGATCATCCCAGACCGGGGCACGAACCCGTGTCCCCTGCATCGGCAGGCGGACTCTCAACCACTGCGCCACCAGGGAAGCCCGATAACAGGTTTTTAAGAGGATGGGGAGGAGATGAGAGGATACAATGTGGTTAAAAAGATAGAAATTTACTTTTTGTAATTCAAAAAGAAATTCAAATGGTTCTCTTCTTAAGTGTATTTTAATCACAGTGAAAACTGTCCATATTAAAGCACAAATACTTAAATAAGTACTTTAAGCATAGAACACGCCCCCTCACATTTCTGTTTGCAACATTTTTCTTTGCAATAATTAATCTATTCAAGAACATCAGGGATTTTTTTTTAACGAGTTCTCCTAACTGCATAATTTTTTCCAGCTTGTAAAATGCCTGATAAGAGCTCTTCAGATTTTCCAAAACATACCCTTTATATCACGTTGTGAGAAATCCTTTGAAGGCAGCATTTATGCACTTACAACAGAATACTCTGGGTCCAGGAACAACAGCAGTTAACTCTAACATTGAGTAAGTCACTTTTCTTCACACCTCTGGTGGCCCAAGTTGAGAAAAAAAAAAAAAAAAAAAAGGCAAACAGTCTGCAGCAATGAATGAAGGCTCTGGAGTCCTTTCATAACATTCAAGTTGATCAGGGTCCTCGTTGAGGGTCTTACCTCATTTCCCACACATTTTTCTGACCTATTTTGTCTGCCTTTTCTCAGAAGGATTTTGCTTGTTCCACTGTCAACTAAGCGGTAAACTAATTATCTTGTTCAAATCCCTTTGTAATGCCCCTAATCCTATTAGTTATAAGAATGTCTGAATACTGATTGCAAACCTTTTTTTTCCCCCTTTCTTTTTAGAGAGAGCGAAAGGTCCATGGGTTTGGTCCTGGAGAGTGGGAGTCTAGCCAGTTGATTGGACTGAGGCAAAGACAATTCTGGCCATCCAAAATCCCAGGCCACTGAAGCATACAGAAAAAATACTCTCCTGTACTCATTCATTCCTTCCTATTCTGTCTTTTACACACACACACACACACACACACACACACACACACACACACTCTGGATTTAGTAATCATCTTCTGAACACTCCTACTCACACAGTAGAGCATGGTGAACGCTGGGCCCAGCTAGGCGCTCAACTTCACTTTCCTTCTTTTAACTGGAACATTTTAATGAAGAGGGTGACGCTATTACAGGAAGTCAAAGCAGCCATACGAAACAGAGGAAATGAACAAATGTTACGACAGACCTCTACCAGCTCAGGGAGTCTTAACTTCTTTTCTTCAAAGCACTCTCACAAGTCTTGTTAAAGGACTCTCTCTGCCTCTGTAGAAGATGCCAAGACCACTGCCTCCTGCTATCTATTACTGAGGGAACTTTAATCACTTTTCCTTTTTTGTTCCCACTGGGGAAGGAGCCAGACTGCTGTGAAAGGCCTGCAGTCAGAAGCAATGTTAAGGAGCATGAAATTTATCTGACTTCCACAAAAGATGTGTTCTGCCCTTCCCATTCTGCTTTTGCCAGGCAGGCTGCTCTGGGTTGGCTACATTGTCTTAGAAAAAACAAACATTTGCTTTAAACATAGAGGCACGATGCTACCTGTGAGGATCCGGTCTTCCTAGGCCACCTCTTCTCTACCTACAAAGGATATCTCTGTCCTTGGCACAGAAAGTCAACTTTTTTACTTTAATAAAATAGCATCTCACCCCACGCGTTATTTTTTCTTGGTAGCACAGGAAAGGATTGTTTAAGAGATGACCTTGAAGACATTACGGTATGTGTTAGAGGAGAGTCCCCTCTTTAACATCTTTCTGGCGTCTGAGAAAAATATTACAAATAAGAGAAAAGGGCAGATTCCTCAGGTAAGAATACAAGACTGCCAACTTAACAAATTTCAAGTACTAAGCGCTTATATTTGATTTATCATCACCTTTAGTGGCCAACAGAGTCTGTTAACACACAGAAGGCTGGGTTTCTCCCGGACAGACTCCTGGCATACAGGAAAGAGTTAGTGTGTGTCGGTGTGTGTGCCCATGGTGGGTGCGTGTGGATGTCAGTGTACAGAGAAGGAGGTGCAGGCTGTGATGAAAGGGAGGGGTATACACTCCTAGCCATGGCCTGCTGCTCTAGGGAAATTCAAGCCCTAATGAAAGTGCTAAGTACCTGTTAGCAGCAGTTTGAAAATAGGGAGAATACAGGCCTGGGGGTGGTGGAGAGAGTAGTGAGCAATTTTATGGTATCTATGTATTCTATTATCTGATGCAGAAAGGATTCTAGGCAGTTTACAGAAATGTGTTTGATGCAAGATGCAGAAATAGGTAAGTATCTTCTGATGAAGGGTAAGTTAAGAGTTGTTCACTCATGTAAACCCTTGTCCCAAGTGAGAAGCAGACTTAGTTCTGTGTTCCTGGCAAGAGCAAAGACACCCTATGTTTGAGATTAAAAGCATTCCAGCTCTCCAGGAAAAGCACATTTACTTTCCCCGATGCTGCAGCAGGGAGCACACCTACCTGAGAGGTCACATGATGAGATGGTGCATAATGTCCTTAAAAACATTTCTACATAAATACAGGAGTAAGTATAGCAGCAGCTTCTCATAATATCCCTCAGGAAAGTCAGGGGCATAATAACAAGTACGTATGCTGGGACCAAATACAACTAAGCACAGGCATGTGACTTGGCAGCATTGTGAGATACTATCTAAATCTCGAAAACTGAGTATGTGTCAGTAAATAAAAAGTGAAAGAAACAAGAAAAAACAAAGAGCTTTGAGAAACTGTAAGCTAATCTGAAAACAATAATTCTTACATTGTGTTTCCTCAGTTGTTTGGTTTGTGTCTGCTTCATTATGATATAACCAACATCCTACATCCTATACAACTTTAAAAACTCATAAATCTCCCATTGATTTTAGTTTTTCTTTAAAAAAAACCTACATGCAAATGTAATTTGTTATCAACCATTTCCAGCGATGGCCACTGTCTACAGAATAAAATCCACACATGGCCCAAAGGGACTGGACCTGGCCCCTCTTCATTGCCCTACTTCATTCTTACTACTCTCTTCTTCTCTCACTGATCACCTTTCTGTTTCTCAGATGCACTGAAAAACATTTATGCTGCTCGGATTCTGCATTTTTTGGTCTCTCTGTCTCAAATGCTGTCCAGTTCTTGATTCACTCTGCATTGACAGCTAAGCTCAAAGATCCTATTCTAAGAGAAGCATTCCCTGACTCTTTCATCTAAAGTAACTCTTCTCTCTTCCAAGCATTTTCCAACCAAAGAACCTCTTTTCTTTTCTTCATATTTCTTGCTGTCATCTGAAATTACCTCATTTATTTTTTAAATTTATTCACTTATTTAATCATTCCTTCCAGTTCTTTGCTATAGAACATCTGTCATGAAAATAGGAACCTTTTCACCTTATTTATGCCAATAATTTTGGCATATATTTGTTCCCTCCATAAATATTGGCTTAATATGTGAATAAACCAAATTTTCCACTAGAAAAGACTGTCAAAATATAGATAGTGATTTAAATTAGTGTCCATTTTTTCAAGCTTTAGAAAATTTAGGGTTGCCTATGGGACTTCATGGAGAAACATGAAAAAAGAATTTCTGCCTTGATTATGAAACAGAGGAACCAATAAATTCCCACTAAGGTTAAGTCTTAAGAACATTCTTAAGTTATCATCTTTTCTTTACTAAAAGTATCTCCCCACGCCCAGTAAATGCCCACAAATTCGTGTGTTCAGTGGCAGCCTGCTCCGCATGAAGCACCTTCAAAAGAGAGTAAAATTCAAAAGTCCACCTATGCCATTAAGCGACCTGACAGCTCAGAACAAAAACACAGCAAATGGACCTGTTTCTAAGTCATGAACGCCATGAACAGGAAGGAGAAGCGAGGCATATCTGAGCACCAGCAGGTCTGCGGCCACAGCTCCCACCTAGTCCCAAACTGATAGGACTGCAGTGATGAGGGCTAATGGGGAGTCCCAAGCGGGGAGCAGGACAGACGGCCACCTCTGCTGTCAGCGATTTCCCACTTAATATTAACGCTGCACAAATGCCCTCTGTAAGCAGTCAAATTAAAGTACCTGGAGCCCTCGTTTAACAAAAAGAGGACGAAGAACACAGGAGGAGCATGGCCAGGAACCCAAAGGAAAGACTATAGCTGTTAGTTGGCAGGATAGTCTCTGAGTTGTCAAATGCTGTATTTTCTGTTATGGCCACTTAGGGGCGCTGGAAGCCTGAGAAATGGCCGCCTGAGCCCAAATTTCAAGATTCCTGTGAGAAAGGCAAACAATGCAACAGAGGCATATTCCTGCATACCTTCCTACTGCATAGCTGTGCTCCTCACCTGGATATGACTGTGTTTTCTTGGGTAATGATAACGAAAAAACTTCTGAAGAGGTTTCGAGGAAAAGAAAAGCAAGGAAGTGATTACCATGAATTAGGATAGTATTTTCTCTAGGTGGGCAAGAGGCAGGTGTGAGAGGAAAAGACGGGAGGGGAAACGTGTGGTGTGATGGCAAGGTTTCATCTCTGCTCTGAGTGGCAGGTATTTAGGCACTTGCTTTAAAGTTTTCTGTGTTTCTGTATGATCCTCTATGTGTGCATGTGTGTGTGTGTTTCACAAGACACTGTTTGCTTCTGATAACAGTCACCTTTCACAATAGAACTGCACAAATACATACTAAAAGTGAATTTGAATGCAAGAGTCTTTAAGGACAGAGATAAGAAGCACGGCATTAGGTGCCAAACATCGGTTTCCATCTCCCTCCCTTACTCCCTGTGAGACTCTGCACAATTCATTTCATTTTTCCAGCTTTGGTTTTCTTTTCAGTATAAGTAGGTATAAAAATACCGACTTTGCAGGGCTGTGGTGTGGACAGATGAGCGTGAAGGCAATTAGCACAGTAGGGACCATGAAAGGGCCTCAAAACGGTTTTCTTCCCTTCTCCCCCCACCCACGCACTGCCTTCTTTAACCCCTTCAAGTTAGTAATTGCAGTCAGAAGCCTTAGAAATGAATGGAAACGAGGTTAAAAATGGTAGAGAACACGTGCTTCAGAGAAGTGATTTTAGATAACATTCTACATGTGGCTGGGGGGTGGGGAAGACCTGGAGAGAAAAAGCAACAATAATCTGCTGATCATATCTAATCATTATTGGTAAATTTTTAGAGGCCACTGTTACTACCTGACATTGTTGTAAGGCTTCATTTAAAAAGAAGAATGCAGGCTTCCCTGGTGGCGCAGTGGTTGAGAGTCTGCCTGCCGATGCAGGGGGCACGGGTTCGTGACCCAGTCCGGGAAGATCCCACATGCGGCAGAGCGGCTGGGCCCGTGAGCCATGGCGGCTGAGCCTGCGCTTCTGGAGCCTGTGCTCTGCAGCGGGGGAGGCCACAGCAGTGAGAAGCCCGCGTACCGCAAAAAAAACAAAAAGAATACAAACTCATAGTTTTCCCCACACAGCTTCGCTTCACTTGTTCAAAGACATCAGCAGTATTGAAACACACCAGCAGCTTGTAGAAGAACTCTGGCCTGCAGCTGTTATTAACTAACTCAGGACGCAAATACCACATAAGTACCTTATGTAGACAAGTTTTTAAAATGCAGCCGTATGCTTTCAACCTTAATTTTATTTATTTATTTAATTTATTTTTAACATCTTTATTGGAGTATAACTGCTTTACAATGGCGTGTTAGTTTCTGCTTTATAACAAAGTGAATCAGCTGTACATATACATACATCCCCATATCTCTTGCGTCTCCCTCCCTCGTACCCTCCCTATCCCACCCCTCTAGGTGGTCACAAAGCACTGAGCTGATCTCCCTGTGCCATGCGGCTGCTTCCCACTAGCTATCTATTTTACATTTGGTAGGGTATATATGTCCATGCCACTCTCTCACTTTGTCCTTTAGAATCCACGATGATAAAGCGTTCACAAAATACCTTTTGCTTCTCTAAATGTACAGACCCATTCTGTAAGAATACAGTTTTCCCTATGACCTTTGGCCTTGGTGAAACGGTATCCAACAGGTTCTAGCATAAGTACGTGTGCGTACAGACACACGACACTTACTATATTATAATAAAAATATGGACTTGAAGACTCTTTCTCTAATGGAGCAACCCTCTGTGGAGGAAGAGTGGTTTAGTGGAAACTGTGGTGTTATTAGAACTAAAAGCTATTGGTTTAGGTTTGACCACTACTATTCACAGGTTGTACAGACCTGGGCACCTCTCCAGCTTCCCTTTAAGCCTGTTTCTTTGCCTTTCAGTTGAGGATGGTAACACCTTCTTGCTTATCTTGTAGATTTTCCAAGGATCAAATGAGATAAAATAAACATAATTCTTAAACCCTGGACAGCTATATCACAACCGTTGCATAGAGTTTGGTTAAAACTTAGACTACAGCGTAGAAAGTAAAACGTTCTAAATGGGTTCCATTCCCAACTCTAAAGTTACTAGGTTTGGGGACCCTGGGCAAGTCACCTGCTTCTCAGTCACTATTGACTTCTTTGGGGATAACAATGAAATCTTCCCCGGATGGTTGTTCTGAGGTTTAAATGAAATAATGAAAGCCTGGCCCCTGCTACACACTATTTACAATTATATACATATATAAATTAATATATAAATTTTTATCTTTGTTACACACCAGGTAATTTTTTTATTCTGCACCAGTGGCTTTTCAGCCAAGTCTCATGTCCTGCTTTCTAAGCTCAGTTCTTCTTTCTTAAGTTATGGTTTAAGGCTATCCCTTTTTTTTCCTTTGCAATACATTTGCAAAAATTAAAGCTACGATATGTATCTATTCCTATCTATCACCAGCATACAAATAACCCTACCTGTCAAACTCTGGAGTCCTTCCCATTAATAAAATATTCAAAATGAATTTTCTCCATGTCATCTCTGATCAGATAATCCACTGCCAAATCAAGTGATATATGATTATTTAGAAAACTAGTTTTCTTCTACCACCTTTCCTTATGCCTACCTCCTTATTCTCTGAAGAATTTGATTCCCTGTCTCCATGTTTCATTCTTTTCCTAGCTTCAACTTTCTGTCCATATATAGCATTCTACTAAT
This sequence comes from Phocoena phocoena, assembly GCF_963924675.1. Classification (NCBI taxonomy): domain Eukaryota; kingdom Metazoa; phylum Chordata; class Mammalia; order Artiodactyla; family Phocoenidae; genus Phocoena; species Phocoena phocoena. The sequence goes on from NC_089223.1 coordinate 92,023,352, forward strand.
TTTCCCCTTCTATTCAGCTTCCTACACAGTGAATGTTTTAGTTAATGAATGCTCATCTTTTAGTCAATGAATGCTGTGCTCCATCTGTCAACAGTCCTGGTGATGTCCTTTCTTCCGTATCACCTCCGCATTCCAGGCTCAGAGCTCCTTCATCCAATGCAGGTGTTGGTTGAGCGGCAGTCAGCTGGCATGAGTTAGTTACCACATTAAGCACTGAGAATGCAATGATGAAGCCGGCAGCATCCCTGCCCTCAAGAAGCTCACAGTCTGGAAAGGAGCACTGACCAAGAATACTCATTCACACATTAATGTGAGAGGAAAAAATGCAGCAACAAAGGTGACATCAAAGCTCAACTGAGGGTTCGGGGATGTCACAGAAGAGTGCTGAAAAACACATGTTGGTGAAAAAGACTGAGGTCTGAGGGAACGGCAGGCAAAGGAAGCTATGTATGAAAAAGTGTGGAAGCCAGCTGGGGAATGCAAATAGCTTAATGAAGCTGGAAATCAACCCAAACTTGAGTTTTCTCCATGTACAACTTTAAGCTTTCCACTAAAGAGCTACTTTCCAACATGAAGTATCCATTATTATCTTTTCTGATTTTTTAAAGACTCTATGCATTTCCTAGGAACTTAAAATTGAACTTACTAAAGGAATTTCTACTGCTTGAAAGTGGCTTTTTTTTTTTCTGTCAAACTGATTTATTTACAGGAAGATTTAGAAAACATATCTTTAGAAAACAAAACAATTTTTGGTAAGTTTTGATTGTAGCTAATTTTTAAATGGGAACTTACTCTCTACAATAGATATACACCACACACACATACACACACACACACACACACACACATTTATGGACTTTTTCCCCCCCTGAGACTATTTCATTTATACAAATAAAAGCCATCAGAAGCTTGGGCAATATTTATTAAAAAAAAGAAAAGAAAAAAACTTGAAAGTTCAGAAACAAATGAGCCACAGGTTTAAAAAAAATGACATTAAAGAAACCTCAAAGCAATAATAAAAAACCTTCAAAAATACAATAAAATGAACAAAGCACAAAACTTTGTGACAAAATAAAAAATCCTTTTCCATAAAAAGAAAAGCCATCTATTAAAAACAAAGTTTTCCCAAGCCATAAAGTCTGAAGGTCAAAAACAATCTAGAAATAACTAGAGCTAAAACAAAACTTCATGGAACACTTACGATGAACTTCAAACAGTGTTTAAAATGCACAGAAAATTCAGGGAAAATAAACAGTATAATTTCTTAGGAAATGGACAAAGGTTTTCCTAAGTCAAATCACGCCTTATTGATCAACTAAAGTACTGGGCAAGAACAAAGAAGTATGTGAACAAAGGAAATACACAGACCTAATTTATTTGAACTCACAAATCTGATGTTAGTTAAGTCTCACTCACTGTTACTTTAAAATTGTTACTGTTACTCACTCACTGTGGAATTGGGGCAAATGAGGGCTGATGGATAGGAAACTAACGGCTAAGGGATCGGAGATGGGAAACAAAGAGCAATGCCCACCTGGTAAATCTCTCAAAACAGGAGGGCATCTCATAGCATCCTAACCAATGTTTCTATGACTGTTTATAAAAACATAAAAAATGCTCAGAAAGGGGATGTATACATTAACTTCAAATGTTCCTTAGTGACAAATACTGCATTAAAACCATGTCAGCTAGAAAACTGAGTTCTACAGAATCGTATTGGGCTACTGTATTTTTGTTGCTAATCCTAAATATTTTAATAAATTTAACCAATAATATGAAATGAAGTTTGAAATAGGAAACTGTTATAAAATATTAAACATTGTTATTTAAATTATTTGGATATTTTAAATACTGAAATACACTGTATGAAACTGCAATAATAAAATATACAAATCTTTAAGTAGAACGAAGCATGCCACTGATAATTTTAAAATATCAATTTATAACATAACATACATGTGGATAGTAGCTAACTTTTCAAGCTTTATTTGTGAAAAATGGTCACTACAGTATTCGAAAAAATGCATATATGTGAAATTTTATTACATAAGATCCTGTAATGTGGTTGGTATTTTTAAAGCTATGACAAATTTCATGGGCCTTTTGCATCTTTTTAACTTCATGACTTATTTTCTCAAATTATTTTTCAATATTTTTCTTTACTAGAATTTTATTCTGGGATTCCATAGATATCATAATGGGTAAGTAGTCTAATTCAAAAGCAAGAACTGTCAGAGAACAATGAGACTTTGTCATTTTCGTGAAGTTAAGGTGCTCTGAAATTGATAAGCAGATAAAAATGTTTCATGGATAGTTTTTTACTTTCTTTTCTTTTTTTTTTTTTTTTTTTTGCGGTATGTGGGCCTCTCACTGTTGTGGCCTCTCCCGTTGCAGAGCACAGGCTCTGGACGCACGGTTCAGTGGCCATGGCTCACGGGCCTAGCAGCTCCGCGGCATGTGGGATCTTCCCGGACCGGGGCACGAACCCATGTCCCCTGCATCGGCAGGCGGACTCTCAACCACTGCGCCACCAGGGAAGACCCAGTTTGTACTTTCTTGATTCAGTTTAACATTCCTGGAAAGTGTCAGTAGTCAATGGAAAAAGTGCCAATAAAAACATTAGTCTCATGCATCTTACTTCTATGTGAACTATGGGTAACTTGGCAATAAGCAAATTGTTTCATTTGTACATTTAATTTACAAACTCTATGAAACAATGCGAAATATTACCTTTGCCTGATAAATCAATCTAAAAAGGTAACCAATAAAGAGAGAGACAGATCCTTTAACCATACAAGGGGTATAATAAAATGATCACACGAGCCAAGATTACATTCCTTTAAAAGACATGTAATGGAAATCTATACTTAAAACTCAAATATTTAAATGAACACATAATCACTATTTGTTAGTGGTGTAAATAAATACATATCAGGCTTACCACTTTCCTTACTTATGAAAATTATGTTAATACATAGCATGATGACTAAACATTTATTTTGCATTATGTTTATACATTATATTTTCCCTATTTCATTCTTTTATTTAGTAAACACGTTTACTGTATGTACGTTAAATGCCAACCACAGTACTAAAGGTTTAAAAGAGACGTCCTCTGTGAAATTGTAAGCAATGAGAATCAAATACAGACTCCTGGGCAAGTGAGAATTCTACCATTAACCATTTATAATCAGAAAAATGCTCTCTTTTTCTACCTTGAAATACAGTTTAAATTCCAAATCTGTATAAACATGTTAAACACTGTATTTATCAAATTCTGGTTTAGTTACACTAAAATAATAAATTTTAAAATATCTAGTTTGTAGGTTCTTTGCTTTGGCAAATAGTCGGGTATTGCAAAAAATGCAGAGAATGAGCACTTGTGGTATGTTCACTAAAGGTGTTTATAATCTTTCCATTGCCTCAAGCCTTTTTTCTTGGTTTTTAAATATCCCTCCTTCATCCCAATTAAGTTGGTTTTGGGGGAAATTTAACGAAATAAAGATCCTACCAATCTCAATGTGTCCTATTATGTCTACATGTGAATGTACTTTGGATGTACTTAAAAAATTTGGTTGTACCTATATGGGAAAAGAATCTAAAAAAGAGTGGATATATGTATATCTATAACAGATTCACTTTGCTGTACAGCAGAAACTGACACAACATTGTAAATCAACTATACTCCAATAAAAATTAATTTAAAAAATTTAAAAACATAAAAAATTTGGTTGTTTTATAGGCAAATTGTGAGTCACTCCTATGATGGAGCCTGGGGGGTGGGAGAGACACAAAAGGAATACAGGGTAAACTAAATGGCTGAGCAGTGGTAAAGAATGGTTAATAATATCTTAGAAAGCATAAGGAAACTTAAGGGAAAGGAAACAAAAGCAAGGTGAGTAGGTTATATACACATTATCTAAAGTCCTCCAAATAATTTTAAACAGAATTGCTGGAGTTAATAGTTCCAAATGATAACAAAAAAAGGTATTGAATATTCTGTACACCCACTTTACTCTGAAGTTTCTTACAGCTGATTATTTGTAATTCACAATGGAAACAAAGCATCCAATTTGTGAGATCTTTGTGTCATATAGATATATTGATATATAAATTTAGGCCATCTCAGTAAAATGACAATTCAAAATGTATTAGGGGCTATGAAGTAGGATAAGGTAGATAAAAAATGAGCCAAGGGACTTCCCTGGTGGTGCAGTGGTTAAGAATCCACCTGTCAATGCAGGGGACACGGGTTTGATCCCTGGTCCAGGAAGATCCCACATGTCATGGAACAACTAAGCCCGTGCACCACAACTACTGAGGCTGCGCTCTAGAGCCCGTGAGCCACAACTACTAAGCCCGTGTGCCACAACTACTGAAGCCCATGTGCTTAGAGCTCGTGCCCTGCAACAAGAGAAGCCACCGCAGTGAGAAGCACACGCATTGCAATGAAGGGTAGCCCCTGCTCGCCGCAACTAGAGAAAGCCCGCGCACAACAACAAAGACGCAATGCAGCCAAAAAAGAAAAAAGAAAGAAAAAACAGCTGGAAGAAGCCTTCAAAACAGAAGGATGAGCCAAGAAATGACCTTTGAAATATGACTATCTCCTCATGACAAAGTGCAGGGGCAGCAGAAACACATTGTGATGTTATTCCATCCATGTATCCATTAGTACCATTCTGAAACAACTTCTGTAGATCTCTGATAAGTGTAGGCTGAATAATCTAACAAAAATGAACGTGAAAGCAAAGCACAGATGTGCCAAATATCTTGCATGGGCGTGCGTTAAGTACTGTCAAATGGAGAACACGGAGGAGGAAGGCAAAGGAAACATTCCGTCAGGAATTATAAAATGCTTACAGCCTCTTGACATCGAGCTGGATTTGATAGGCTGTGTATTACTGAATCATAAGACTCTTATCAGCTTCTCACAGGATCCCCCTCCTCTCATTACATTGTAGAAGTAAATCTATTTACGATACTTTTCTTAGCCTTTTGGGGAAAAGGGAATCTTGAGACTTCCAATACAATAAGCTTCTGCAAAATATGAACAAAATGGTTCACAATACATTTTAAATGGATTTATAAGAAAATGTGACCCATGCTTTTAAAAAGTTCATCATTAAATTCAAAGCATTCATGCTAACTCCTTAATACATGTTTCTCCTTTTAATGTCAACAGAAAATCAACACTAAGGAGGAGACATATGGTGAAGGGAAGGACAGAGGAACTCATCATGAATCAGCTTTCTTCACTGAAGGAGAAAATAAGATGTTTATATTTTTAAATGTTACTACAAAATGTTCCACCAGCAAGGCTGGGAATTCTAAGTGGCATGTAACCATCAGACTTAACTCGCTTTCAAAACATACTCTGGATTTGAAAGTTATGCACGACTTCTTGGACAAGGCAAAATGACTATTTCTGTATAATGGCATTCATCAGATTCTTTCTCAAATTTAGGGAACTGATCTCCATTTTAATATCTGAACTAAGCTCTGGCGATGCTGATTAATATTTAATTTCCTCTATTCTAGTTCCAAGGACTAGTTCCAGAAGAGCAAAAATAGTGTCCTAATCTACTTGGACTGCCATAATAAAATACCATAGAATGGGTGGCTTAAAAACAGAAAAATTTCCTCTCTCACTTCTAGAGCTGAGAAGTCCAAGATCAAGGTGTCAGCATGGTTGGTTTCCAGTGAGAGCTCTATTTCTGACTTGCAAACAACCAACTACCTTCTCACTGTGTCTTCACATGCCAGAGAGAGAAGGAAAGCTAGATTTCTGGTGTCTGTTCTAATCCCATCCTAAGGGTCTCACCCTTACGACCTCGTCTAAACCTAATTACCCTCAAGACCCCATCTCCAAATCTGTCACCTTGGGTGTTAGGGCTTCAATACATGAATTTAGGGGGAGGGGCACAATTCAGTCCATAGCAAATGTAGAAAGACTGAATGAAACAATGAAGATCATACATTTTAGGAAAGACAGAAGTGAAAAAAGGACAGTACAAAATAAAGATATGGTAAGGTTTGTGGAAAACACACCTTAAGTTCACTCCTGGTTTGTTGAGAAAAGTTACTGCTAAATCTAAGTGCTGACATTGCTACTGAGTGATTGGTTTCTAGCTGAATCTTGGCTTTTGTCAATTGCCTAATGGGGGTGGACTATCAGAGTCGAAGCTAAAAACTCTTATTAACATTCTCCTTCTCATCAACAATCAAAATATATAGATTTCTCTAGCAGGCTTGAACCTCCTGGGAAAACAAAATTTGTCTAGTACCTGAAGAGTTACATAAATGACACCAAATGTTTTGGGAGAGGGAATACTGGTAAAGAATCAGATCTTATCCCATTTACTATATATGCAACATAACAAACAGTATCTATTCTATGATCATTAATGTGTAATGCTGATAATCATAATCATTGTGACTAAGCATTTTCAAACTGTCTACACCTGTCTTTCATTTGTAAGTCTGTGTAAGTTGCTGGACAAGGAAGGACATTTTTCTAGGTTTAAGTTGTGACTCAGATGTCATCCAGCAATATAAGTACTTTGTCTCAGGAATGAGGATAAGGTTTCATGTTTTCTCCTACTTACAGAGTTGTTCAGGAAGGAAATATGCATGCAAGTATTCTAGATACTATACATACCTAAAGGATCTCTATGATTCATATTTTTAGTTACTAATACAAAACCTTGGAATGACATACTTTAAGCACTGGAAGAATACATAATGAGGTAGGAATACAAACAGCATCACAAAAGTTGCCAAAGTCAGTTTTTAACAAGGTAAATGCAACAGCAATGGACTGCTTAGTACTTTCCAGCATTTCTTCTTCAACTTAGACATAAATTGCCACTCCTTCTGTAGCAGAAGCTATTAGTGCTCTGCCATGTCTCCTTGGATGGATTCCTTTCCTATTTTTGTTTATGCCAGTCCTCAATATGATTTCACTCTCCATAACTGACAGGCTCATTTCCAGCAGGGTACTCTCAAGAATGCCAGAACGTGTTTTACCTGTGCACACGGTGAACAGAGAGGACCTGGAAACTGGTTCCCCTGACCCCTAAACAGCTGGCCTTTAACCAACGACCGTCTCGGAGCTGCAACTCCCTAGTTTCTGATCAGAACAAGTCTTGGTTTGAACTATGATGTCCTCAGCACTTGCTCATCTTTGGAATTGAACTCATGTGATCCTCTGCTAAACTTTGCTTGACATCTCATCCTTTCTGTTCCCAGTTCCTCCGCCCCTCTTAGAAATACTTCCTGCAAATTATTTCACATAAATCTTTGTGTCAGAGCCTGCTTCTGAGGAACCCAATCTAAAACGTCCCTGTGACCTTCATATCTCAACACGTAACCTCTAAGCTGGTCCTGGCATCTGGCTATTCTTTATAATAGCAAATGGTGATTCTTTGAAACAGTGACTCAGCAACAAATGGTGACCTGTTCAGCAGCTTTCTGCTTTAACCGACATTATCCTCAACCTCGAACAATGCTGCGTTATTTCCTTTTTGTCTTTGTCCAGTGAGTGGCCACCTTGCTCCTCCCTAGGGCTAAATAAAATCTTTATGCTAATGCTATTCTAGCCTGGAATCTCATTCAACTTGGTGTCTGTTGGTCAAGCATATTTTAAATATCTGGCTTATAGGAATTTTATAATAGCATTATATAATATATAAATGTATGATAACCGGTACTTTGAAATGTCTGAATACATTTATGAATGACAAAGATTGTTAATGTGTTCCAGCAAGATTTTTTAAGAGAAGCAATAAAATAAACCACCGTTAGAAGATAAAAAAAAAAGAAAAGAATAATAATGGTTAACCTTCTTATAGTACTAACCATGTGCTGTACTAAGCAAATTACTTTTTGCTCATCACAACCCTCACAGGTATATCCTATTATATTGCCTATATTCCAGACCACGAAACTGAGGAATAGTGCCTTTCAGTAACTTGCTGAAGGTCACGTGGTAAGCAAATGCACAGCTGGGCTCCATACACAGGGAGTTTGGCATTAGACTCTATACTGTAAACCACTCGCTATATAGACTCTGCAAAAAACCAAAGAAAATAGCAACTCATGCAAAACATTCAACTTAGGATGAAGAGGGAAAAGGGAACTTCTTAGATTTATGATTTTCAATGTTTGCTCAAGATATAATTACTATTTGCACTGCTCTTAAAACTTTACTTAAGTGTTACCCCAATAGACAGACCTATTAATATGGTTAGGCTCTAAGAATTCAGATTTACAAGTAGTCCAGAGCATAAAGATAATGTGATGAAGGCACTGACTTTATAAATAACACCAACAAAAACACCAAGAACAAGATGAAGCGGCTTCTGTCGGAGCGTAGGGAGAGGACTGGCAGCGCGAACACAGCCTGAAGGGGTTAGTGCACCACGGTTACCCGGGAGGGAGTCTGGAGCAAGAGAATTTTTCTTGCCTCTTTGTTTCCTGCTGCGCGAGGAGAGGGGATTAAGAGCATTGCTTGAAGGAGCTCCAGAGACGGGCTGGAGCCGTGGCTAACAGCATGGACCCCAGAGACGGGCATGAGATGATAAGGCTGCTGCCGCCGCCACCAAGAAGCCTGTGTGTGAGCACAGGTCACTCTCCACATCTCCCTTCCGGGAGCCTGTGCAGCTCGCCACTGCCAGGGTCCCGGGATTTAGGGACAACTTCCCCGGGAGAACGCACGGCGCACCTCAGGCTGGTGCAAGGTCACGCCAGCCTCTGCCGCCGCAGGCTCGCCCCGCACTCCGTGCCCCTCCCTCCCCCCGGCCTGAGTGAGCCAGAGCCCCCGCATCAGTGGCTCCTTTAACCCCGTCCTGTCTGAGCGAAGAACAGATGCCCTCAGGCGACTTACATGCAGAGGCGGGGCCAAATCCAAAGCTGAACCCGGAGCTGTGCGAACAAAGAGAAAGGGAAATCTGTCCCAGCAGCCTCAGGAGCAGCGGATTAAATCTCGACAATCAACTTGATGTACCCTGCATCTGTGGAATACCTGAATAGACAACGAATCATCCCAAATTGAGGAGGTGGACTTTGAGGGCAAGATTTATTATTTTTTCCCCTTTTCTGCTTATTGTGAGTGTGTATGTGTATGCTTCTGTGTGAGATTTTGTCTGTATAGCTTTGCTTTCACCATATGTCCTAGGATTCTATCCGTCCGTTTTTTTTTTACTTAAAAATTTTTTTTTAATTATTTTTTTATTTTAATAACTTTATTTTATTTTACCTTGCTTTATTTTATTTTCTTTATCCTCTTTCTTTCTTTCTACATTTTCTCCCTTTTACTCTGAGCCGTGTGGATGAAAGGCTCTTGGTGCTTCAGCCAGGAGTCAGTACTGTGCCTCTGAGGTGGGAGAGCCAACTTCAGGACACTGGTCCACAAGAGACCTCCCAGCTCCATGTAATATCAAATGGCGAAAAACTCCCAGAGATCTCCATCTCAACACCAATCCCAGCTTCACTCAACGACCAGCAAGCTACAGTGCTGGAAACCCTATGCCAAACAAGTAGCAAGACAGGAACACAACCCCACCCATTAGTAGAGAGGCTGCCTAAAATCATAATAAGTCCACAGACACCCCAAAGCACACCACCAGACGTGGACCTGCCCACTAGAAAGACAAGATCCAGCCTCATCCACCAGAACACAGGCACTAGTCCCCTCCACCAGGAAGTCTACACAACCCACTGAACCAACTTTAGCCAGTGGGGACAGACACAAAAAACAATGGGAACTACGAACCTGCAGGCTGCAAAAAGGAAACCCCAAACACAGTAAGATAAGCAAAATGAGAAGACAGAAAAACACACAGCAGATAAAGGAGCAAGATAAAAACCCACCAGACCTAACAAATGAAGAGGAAATAGGCAGTCTACCTGAAAAACAATTCAGAATAATGATAGTAAAGATGATCCACAATCTTGGAAAAAGAATAGAGAAAATGCAAGAAACATTTAACAAGGACGTAGAATAACTAAAGATGAAACAAGCAACAATGAACAACACAATAAATGAAATTGAAAACACTCTAGAAGGGATCAATAGCAGAATAACTGAGGCAGAAGAATGGATAAGTGACCTGGAAGATAAAATAGTGGAAATAATTACTGCAGAGCAAAATAAAGAAAAAAGAATGAGAAGAACTGAGGACAGTCTCAGAGACCTCTGGGACAATATTAAACGCACCAACATTCGAATTATAGGGGTTCCAGAAGAAGAAGAGAAAAAGAAAGGGACTGAGAAAATATTTGAAGAGATTATAGTTGAAAACTTCCCTAATATGGGAAAGGAAACAGTTAATCAAGTCCAGGAAGCACAGAGAGTCCCATACAGGATAAATCCAAGGAGAAACAAGCTAAGACACATATTAATCAAACTGTCAAAAATTAAACACAAAGAACACATATTAAAAGCAGCAAGGGAAAAACAACAAATAACACACAAGGGAATCCCCATAAAGTTAATAGCTGATCTTTTAGCAGAAACTGAAGGGACTGGCAAGACATATTTAAAGTGATGAAGGAGAAGAACCTACAATCAAGATTACTCTACCCAGCAAGGATCTCATTCAGATTGGATGGAGAAATTAAAACCTTTACAGAAAAGCAAAAGCTGAAAGAGTTCAGCACCACCAAACCAGCTTTACAACAAATGCTAAAGGATCTTCTCTAGGCAAGAAACACAAGAGAAGGAAAAGACCTATAATAACAAACCCAAAACAATTAAGAAAATGGGAATAGTAACATACATATCGATAATTACCTTAAATGTAAATGGATTAGATGCTCCCATCAAAGACAGAGACTGGCTGAATGGATACAAAAACAAGACCCATATATATGCTGTCTACAAGAGACCCACTTCAGACTTAGAGACACATACAGACTAAAAGTGAGGGGATGGAAAAAGATAGTCCATGCAAATGGAAACCAAAAGAAAGCTGGAGTAGCAATTCTCATATCAGACAAAATAGACTTTAAAATAAAGACTATTACAAGAGACAAAGAAGGACGCTACATAATGATCAAGGGATTGATCCAAGAAGAAGATATAACAATTGTAAATATTTATGCACCCAACATAGGAGCACCTCACTACATAAGGCAAATACCAACAGCCATAAAAGGGTAAATTGACAGTAACACATTCATAGTCGGGAACTTTAACACCCCACTTTCACCATTGGACAGATCATCCAAAATGAAAATAAATAAGGAAACACAAGCTTTACATGATAAACTGAACAAGATGGACTTAATTGATATTTATAGGACATTCCATCCAAAAACAACAGAATACACATTTTTCTCAAGTGCTCATGGAACATTCTCCAGGATAGATCATATCTTGGGTCACAAATCAAGCCTTGGTAAATTTAAGAAAATTGAAATTGTATCAAGTATCTTTTTCGATCACAACGCTATAAGACTAGATATCAATTACAGGAAAAGATCTGTAAAAAATACAAACACATGGAGGCTAAACAATACATTACTTACTAACGAAGTGATCACTGAAGAAATCAAAGAGGAAACAAAAAAATACCTAGACACAAATGACAATGGAGACACGATGACCCAAAACCTATGGGATGCAGCAAAAGCAGTTCTAAGAGGGAAGTTTATAGCAATACAATCCTACCTTAAGAAATAGGAAACATCTCAATAAACAACCTAACCTTGCACCTAAAGCAATTAGAGAAAGAAGAACAAAAAATCCCCAAAGTCAGCAGAAGGAAAGAAATCATAAAGATCAGATCAGAAATAAATGCAAAAGAAATGAATGAAATGATAGCAAAGATCAATAAAACTAAAATCTGGTTCTTTGAGAAGATAAACAAAATTGACAAACCATTAGCCAGACTCATCAAGATAAAAAGGGAGAAGACTTAAATCAATAGAATTAGAAATGAAAAAGGAGAAGCAACAACTGACACTGCAGAAATACAAAAGATCATAAGAGATTACTACAAGCAACTCTATGCCAATAAAATGGACAACCTGGAAGAAATGGACAAATTCTTAGAAATGCACAACCTGCCAAGACTGAATCAGGAAGAAATAGAAAATATGAACAAACCAATCACAAGCACTGAAATTGAAACTGTGATTAAACATCTTCCAACAAACAAAAGCCCAGGACCACATGGCTTCACAGGCAAATTCCATCAAACATTTAGAGAAGAGCTAACACCAATCCTTCTCAAACTCTCCCAAACTACAGCAGAGGGAGGAACACTCCCAAACTCATTCTACGAGGCCACCATCACCCTGATACCAAAACCAGGCAAGGATGTCACAAAGAAAGAAAACTACAGGCCAATATCACTGATGAACATAGATGCAAAAATCCTCAACAAAATACTAGCAAACAGAATCCAACAGCACATTAAAAGGATCATACACCATGATCAAGTGGGGTTTATTCCAGGAATGCAAGGATTCTTCAATATACGCAAATCAATCAATGTGATATACCATATTAACAAATTGAAGGAGAAAAACCATATGGTCATCTCAATAAAGGCAGAGAAAGCTTTCAACAAAATTCAACACCCATTTATGATAAAAACCCTCCAGAAAGTAGGCACAGAGGGAACTTTCCTCAACATAATAAAGGCCATATATGACAAAACCCACATCTAACATCATCCTCAATGGTGAAAAACTGAAAGCATTTCCACTAAGATTAGGAACAAAACAAGGTTGCCTACTCTCACCATTCTTATTCAACATAGTTTTGGAAGTTTTAGCCACAGCAGTCAGAGAAGAAAAGGAAATAAAAGGAATCCAAATCGGAAAAGAAGAAGTAAAGCTGTCACTGTTTGCAGATGACATGATACTATATATAGAGAATCCTTAAGATGCTACCAGAAAACTACTAGAGGTAATCAATGAATTTGGTAAAGTAGCAGGATATAAAATTAATGCACAGAAATCTCTGGCACTGCTATATACTAATGATGGAAAATCTGAAAGTGAAATCAAGAAAACACTCCCATTTACAATTGCAACAAAAAGAATAAGATATCTAGGAATAAACCTACCTAAGGAGACAAAAGACCTGTATGCAGAAAATTATAAGACACTGATGAAAGAAATTAAAGATGATACAAATAGATGGAGAGATATACCTTGTTCTTGGATTGGAAGAATCCACATTGTGAAAATGACTCTACTACCCAAAGCAATCAACAGATTCAATGCAATCCCTATCAGACTACCACTGGCATTTTTCACAGAACTAGAACAAAAAAATTCACAATTTGTATGGAAACACAAAAGACCCCGAATAGCCAAAGCAATCTTGAGAACGAAAAACGGAGCTGGAGGAATCAGGCTCCCTGACTTCAGACTATACTACAAAGTTACAGTAATCAAGACAGTATGGTACTGGCACAAAAACAGAAATATAGATCAATGGAACAGGATAGAAAGCCCAGAGATAAACCCACACACATATGGTCACCTTATCTTTGATAAAGGAGGCAGGAATGTACAGTGGAGAAAGGACAGTCTCTTCAATAAGTGGTGCTGAGAAAACTGGACAGGTACATGTAAAAGTATGAGATTAGATCATTCCCTAACACCATACACAAAAATAAGCTCAAAATGGATTAAAGACCTAAATGTAAGGGCTGAAACTACCAAACTCTTAGAGGAAAACATAGGCAGAACATTCTATGACATAAATCACAGTAAGATTCATTTTGACCCACCTCCTAGAGAAATGGAAATAAAAACAAAAATAAACAAATGGGACCTAATGAAGCTTCAAAGCTTTTGCACAGCAAAGGAAACCATAAACAAGACCAAAAGACAACCCTCAGAATGGGAGAAAATATTTGCAAATGAAGCATCTGACAAAGTATTAACGTACAAAATTTACAAACAGCTCATGCAGCTCAATAACAAAAAACAAACAACCCAATCCAAAAATGGGCAGAAGACCTAAATAGACATTTCTCCAAAGAAGATATACAGACTGCCAACAAACACATGAAAGAATGCTCAACATCATTAATCACTAGAGAAATGCAAATCAAAACTACAATGAGATATCATCTCACACCGGTCAGAATGGCCATCATCAAAAAATCTAGAAACAATAAATGCTGGAGAGGGTGTGGAGAAAAGGGAACACTCTTGCACTGCTGGTGGGAATGTGAATTGGTTCAGCCACTATGGTGAACAGTATGGAGGTTCCTTAGAAAACTACAAATAGAATTACCATATGACCCAGCAATCCCACTACTGGGCATATACCCTGAGAAAACCAAAATTCAAAAAGAGTCATGTACCAAAATCTTCATTGCAGCTCTATTTACAATAGCCCAGAGATGGAAACAACCTAAGCGCCCAGCATCGGATGAATGGATAAAGAAGATGTGGCACATATATACAATGGAATATTACTCAGCCTTAAAAAGAAATGAAATTGAGCTATTTGTAGTGAGGTGGATGGACCTAGAGTCTGTCATACAGAGTGAAGTAAGTCAGAGAGAGAAAGACAAATACCATATGCTAACACATATATATGGAATTTAAGGGGAAAAAAATGTCAAGAAGAACCTAGGGGTAAGACAGGAATAAAGACACAGACCTAGTAGAGAATGGACTTGAGGATATGGGGAGGGGGAAGGTTAAGCTGTGAGAAAGTGAGAGAGTGGCATGGACATATATACACTACCACACATAAGGTAGATAGCTAGTGGGAAGCAGCCGCATAGCACGGGGAGATCAGCTCGGTGCTTTGTGACCACCTAGAGGGGTGGGATAGGGAGGGTTGGAGGGAGGGAGATGCAAGAGGGAAGAGATATGGGAACATATGTATATGTATAACTGATTCACTTTGTTATAAAGCAGAAACTAACACACCATTGTAAAGCAATTATACTCCAATAAAGATGTAAAAAAAAAAAAGAACTTAATATAATTACTTTAGTGACTATACTATAAAAAAAAAGAATGAAGCTATTTATAGAGTAATTACCATGAATCAAATATATAACCAACAAAAACCTACTGTATAGCACAGGGAACTCTGCTCAATATTCTGTAATAACCTAAATGGGAAAAGAGCTTGCAAAACAATAGATACATGTATTTGTATAACTGAATCACTTTGCTCTACACCTGAAACTAACACAACATTGTTAATCAACTGTACTTCAATATAAAATAAAAATTAAAACAAAACAAACAAACAAATTTACCATGATTCAGGTACTATGTTACAGCAGTACCAAGATTATTCTACGAAAACTTCACAAACATTCTGTGAAGTAAAACTTTTATTTACCCCATTCTAGAGATGAGAAAACTGAGGCCCTGGGAGTTTAAGATTTGTTTGAAGTCAAATAAATAAAGTAAAATATGTAATCTGATATATTATCCAGTAAGGAGTTGGGCAGTAATACTAGTAAATAAATGGCCTTCACATCTTTATAGGGTCATATTTTGTCAATGCTAAGTATTTACTTATTTTATGATTTATGATTGCCTGGTAAGTCTCATGGAGTAGCCACTAGATGGAAGCCATGCAGCGTGGTTAGAGGTCAGAATCAGAGCTCCGGTTTAGAATGTGCTGGTGAGATCTGCTAAGTGCCAAAGATGGACAGTAAATCAAGAAGTTTCACGGTAATTGTCTTTTATCACAGTTTTCTTGACCATCATTTCATAACTTCCCAAAAATGCCCTACTGAAATTCATAAATATATACATTAAAAATGACAACTATCTACAGATACGAAGTTTTTTCTTTTTCTTTCCTTAAAAGCTATTCAGAAATTTCTTTCTTCTTGAAATTCAGATTCATCAGAACAGTGAGAAGAGCAAACATATTTATTAAAGTAGTGATCTAATACAAGGACTCCAGCTAAGCAAAAAACAAACAAACAAACAAAAAAAACCCTGAAAATTCATAGTTAACTTGAACAATTCAGTGACTTTTCCAAATCTTATTTAATGCTGTCTCACCTTCAAGCCAAGAAAACCTTAAACTTGAAATGTTGAGAATTATTTTGGCTGATTAAAAATGAGATACTCTCATTAGGTTACAACTTCCGACAGTTGTTTACAAATGTAACTGTAAAATAACTTGGCTATCCTCCCTTCCTCCCTTCCTTACTCCCTCCCTTCCTCCCTTCCTTCCTTCCTTCCTTCCTTCCTTCCTTCCTTCCTTCCTTCCTTCCTTCCCTCCCTCCGTCCCTCCCTTCTTTCTCTTGCTCTCTGTCTTTCTTTGTCTTTCTTTCTTTATGCATTTGCTCATTGATCCCTATTCACTACTTCATCCTAACCGCAAGGGGACAAAAATTACTTTCAAAACCTCTTGTAACTTTCCCAACCACATGCAAGCCTATATATTTAATAAACTTGGCTCAGTTATGCCTTTGTGGCTATCTATGTATGCACCTAGTGTAACATATTGAATCATTATTTAATATAGCTTTATCCTTCCTACCTAACATTAGAAGGCCTCTCTTGCCAGCACCTGGCGGTGCACCCAAGCATGCAGGGCATTCAGCTTTGGAGTCAGAGGAGCCTCTACTGGAATGGTAGTTCTGCTACTTACTCTTTTGTATTTTACTTCCCCTTCCTCCTTCCCTCTCTCCCTCCCTCTCTTCCTTTCTCCTTTTTTCCTTCATTTTTTGGGTAACCTTCTTATCCTCTACATCTTAGTTTCCAATTCTGTAATCTATGACCCTTCGTTCACAGTGTTCTACAAGGATGAAATTAGGCAATGTTTGTGAAACACTTGACACCTAGGATGTGTTCAGTAAATGATGGACAATATTTTTAGACAAAGTTGAAGAATCACAAGGGCAAACATAGTGCCTGATGTAGTAACTGGCATACTAAGTGCTCCATCAATATTTGTTGAATGAATTAATGAATAAAAGACTGGTCATTTGGAGAGAGGAATATACGAGAGCTTCCAGAAGCACAGTGGGGTTCCCAAAGGCCACTCAGAACTACATATCTGCTTTAACCCTATGGGGCCAAGTTAGAATTCAGGTTAGTCATCTGCCCACAGTTTTTGCAGCACATGGACAGAGAGACCCTCACCAAAGCCTATTGCTAAACCGACATGAATGGGATGGGGAGAAGTGGGGTTTTGTCTTGGGTAATTATTTAGGGAGATGGTGCAATGAATTGTGAGCCTGGTGGAGAAAGATGGGCAGTAATGACTTGGATATTAGAGGCAGTGGTTATTGCTTATTGTTGGAATGATCTGTTCAAAGTGCCTGGGCTGGCTCTATTTTATTCAAAGGATCCATACAGACCCTTAACAGAACGTCCATGAGCCATGTTTATGTGTTATATTGAGTTACTTTAAAGCTTTGGAGTTTACCAGGACTAAAAATTTTAAAAAGCAGAGACACGGCCCAGAGGAAGTCTCTGAAAGCTTGTACTTATTCTAAGATGGAGAAAACTGTGTGAGGTCATAAAACATAATCAATCTCCTGCTTTTAGTACTTAACTTCAGTACAGGTAGTATAGTAATGCAGCTGCATGTATACATTGTGTGTGTATACACACATGTATATACAAATATGTATCTTATATTTATACACACATACACAAACACACACAGCAAATCTTGTTTAATCCTTATCCTTACAGTAACACTGCCAGGTAGGGCCATCTTTCTCATTTTGAAGACAGGAAAACTGAGTCTCGAGAGGTTATGTTACCTGCTTTGGGTTATACAGGTAGAAAGGAGAAGAGCTGGGGTTGGTGACCAGTGGCTTAGGATCTGGAATCACTATCCCCCATCCCTTTCTCATAGGAACAACTGAAGCCCATGGGAATTTCCAGTTTCTCTGAGTAACTCACCAAAATATATCCAGATAGTAATAATTAGCAAGAGTAGGAAGTAAATAATATAAGTAAATAGGTACAAATAGTGAGTTAATAACTAACTGGGAAGGTACTGAAATCCACTGATGTTTATTTGACACCAGTCCTTTTCTTTAACCACTATGCTCTATCGTCTCAAAGTCACAGAGAATTTACCAGATCACAGATTAAAATGTCATTATGGATTACCCAGACAACCTAACAATCATTAAAATACCGTTCCTAGGGCTTCCCTGATGGCGCAGTGGTTGAGAATCTGCCTGCCAATGCAGGGGACACGGGTTTGAGCCCTGGTCTGGGAAGATCCCACATGCCGCGGAGCATCTGGGCCTGTGAGCCATAATTACTGAGCCTGCACGTCTGGAGCCTGTGCTCTGCAACAACAGAGGCTGCGATAGTGAGAGGCCCGTGCACCGCGATGAAGAGTGGCCGGTGCTTGCCACAACTACAGAAAGTCCACGTACAGAAACAAAGACCCAACACAGACATAAATAAATAAATAAATAAATTAAAATTAAAAAAAAAAATACCGTTCCTAGAGAAAAATGCGTTCCCAATTTTACATAGGCAACTTGCACATAAATCTTTAAGACACAAATGTGGGAATTGCTTTTTAGTTACTAGCAAAGTTAGATTGGATATTACTCTGGGAATTGAGAGCATGGAAAACCAAATATAAATTCTTGTAACTGTTAGAGATTCATAGATTTGTACATCTAGAAGCCTCCTTTAGCCTAGGTAATGCACACAGGTAGAAGTCCAGCTGTCTAGATATAAAGTGTTACCTTTAGTGACCCTCATATTCTTGCCCCACTCATGGCTATAGTATGTGCAGAAAATGGGCAAGAATGTGAGGGGTTAACAGAAATCCCCGTGAAAGGTTTCAGAATTTATAAGAAGAGAGAGAGATTAAATATGCATATGTGTCTGTGTTTGTATTCACATTCTTTATAAAAAATAATTTCAATAGTTTAAATTTAAAATTACAAAAATCATTAGATACGAAAAGTTATATATACACGGTGGGAGTTCTTGTGACATTTACTGGTTTCAACAGTTGACTTATTTTCTAGATATTGTAGGAGTATTTGTTTTCTAAGGCAACTGCAAGTGTTACTATATCTCACTATTTACAGATGCTTTGAAATTGCAAGTGTTTCATGACACTTCCTTATCAAGATGGAGCAACACTGAGTCTCAATGGTGCCATCTACTGGGAAGCTACTGAACTCTGAAAATAGACAGTACCCTTGTATGCATTTAATGGAAACAGAAAGTAATCTGATATTCTTTTAATGAAGAAATGCCATGAATTAGTATTTTTTTTTAATTTTGGGGGGCATTAATGGGTATAGTTAGTGTCCTGGGAAGCAGAAAGTTCCCACCACAGTTCTCTCACACTTGTTTTCTCCCTTTTAATTTGATGTAATTCCTGTGTGTGTATGTGTATGTGTGTGTGTGTGTGAGAGAGAGAGAGAGCCAGAAACAAGAGAAAGTGACTTCTCAATTAATATTTAATTGCTAATGTTTAATAGTGAATAAATTAACAATTAAACACAAATTTCAGTATGTGACAAGTTAGAGGAGTTGTTCTTAAGGCTAATATGCAGTTACTTCTCCCAGGAATTTCACCGGTATTTAAAAAGTCTTTGATGTCTTCGTTTGTGCAACAGATAATATCAGGTTTGAGTCAGTGAAATCACCCTCAAGCTTTCACTACTGCTTGTCAAAGGATCATCTGACTCTTGTATCGAAAGGAAACTAAATATTCAATATATCCCATGGCAGATCTAATTGTTACCCTGAACCTATAACTAGACTTTTGGAATGAAAATGACACCAATATGCTGCATTATCAAATTTTCAGCAAAACATAACAGAGAAAAATCTTTTGTTACACGAATATATCCATAAGGTGGCAGATAACAAGTCTTAACTAACCATGTGTGTTTTACATACATTGTAAATTTACAACAATACATCTTGATTCCTTGTCTCAGTTTCCATCATCACTTGGAACTTTTTTGGACCACTTTATCTACCATGTGTGACTTCAGAGAATTCCATCTAATAACTACCCAAGGGATAAAATATGCTGCTAAGTCAGATAAAAGATGTTTAAATTGTTATTTACTTAGTTTTAATGTGTAGATTCTTCTATTCATATATAATTCAATAGATATTTATTGTCAAACCCTCATATGCTCAGAATATTGAGTTAAGACAGAAAATGTCTCTGTCCCTCCCAGTCATATATTCTAGTGTAGAAGAGAGCCAGCAAACACTTAAGATCATTTCATATAGTAAAAAGTGCTGGAAACTTAACAAGGTGAAGGATAAAGAGTTAATGTGTCTAGGGCTGGAGGTTGAAGGAAGGTATGTGTTCTTTTTTTTTTTAATTTTTATTGGTTTTTTTTTTTGGCTGCATTGGGTCTTCGTTGCTGTGTGTGGGCTTTCTCTAGCTGTGGTGAGTGGGGGCTACTCTTCATTGTGGTGCACGGGCTTCTCATTGTTGTGGCTTCTCTTGTGGAACACGGGCTCTAGGCACACAGGCTTCAGTGGTTGTGCCTCACGGGATCAGTAGCTGTGGCTCACGGGCTCTAGAGAGCAGGTTCAGTAGTTGTGGTGCACGGGCTTAGTTGGTCCGTGGCATGTGGGATCTTCTCGGACCAGGGCTCGAACCCAGGTCCCCTGCATTGGCAGGTGGATTCTTAACCACTGCGCCACCAGGGAAATCCATGTGTTCTTAGAACAAGTGAATCTGAGGCCACTAGAAGAGGTAGTTTTTGTGCAGGCCAAAGGGATAAGAAGGCCACTCTGTAAAAATCTGGAGCAACAAGAGTCAAGATAGAAGGAAAAGCACATACAGTCTTGAAGTGGGAGTGAGCTGGGCAGGAAAGAAGACAGCTCTCATGTTATTGACAGAGGATGAGAATGGTAGGAAATAAGTTAGAAGAGGAAGCGGGAGCCTAGCTCCAAAGCAGGAGGACAAAGATATAAATAGATCAACAAATAAGAACATAGTGAGTAGGTATGAAGGGAATTAGGATGAGTCCAGCAATGCAACAGGCTCTCATAAATGTCATCTTTTTTAAATCTCCACATTCACCACATGTGGTAGATATTACTATCTGGATTCCAAAGCCAAGGCAGTGAAGGACAAGATGAAGTAATTTGTTCAAGGTCTCACTGATCAGTATAAAGGAAAACGCAGATTTGAACCCAAGGCTTCATTCTGTTTCCACTTGCTCATGTAGCTATACTCAAACTTATCACACTTGAGTGAAGAAAAGATTCTATAAAAGCTTAATGATAGGCAGGAGGAAGCTTCTGTGGCTGCAAGAACATTGAAGGCAAGTCAGATACATTTAAGATCAGACTTAACTTGTTTAACTGAACGAAGAAAGTTTTCCAAACAAGTCTTATGTAAACCGAATGAAGAGCTGAATGGAAAACATACTGAGCGGAAATCATATTTTTCTAATTGTTTTCAGAACAATTTGCTCATTCTAAAATTTCTCAGTTGCTTTAACGCTTGTGTTCAACTCAATTAACGGGATTTATAGTCTTTTAAAACACAAGCCAGAATAAGCATTATTAAAACAAATAACACTTTAATATTAATTTTAACTTTAAAAGTTAAATGGGGAAGGGAGGTGATATGATTTTTTTCTCCATTTGTAGATATTTTCAAAAAACATTTTCCTCAGTATCTATAATCATTATGTCAGAGAAAGTATTATACACTGAATTGTGCACCCCTCCATTCATATGTTGAAGCTCTAACTCTCATTTGACTATATTTGGTGATAAGGCCTTTAAGGAAGTAACTGAAGTTAAATGAAGTCATAGGGTGTGGCCTTAATCCTATAGGACTGGTTTCTTATGAGAAGTGTCTTCCATGAGAGAGATGTCTCTCTCTCTCTCTCTCTCTCCCCTGCCCCACATGGATGCATAGAGGAAAGGCTATATGAGGATACAGTGAGAAGGTGGCTGTCTGCAAGTCAAGGAGAGAGACCTTATAAGAAACCAACCGCTGCTGACATCGTTATCCTGGACTTCCAGCCTCCAGAACAGTGAGAAAGTAAGTTTGTGTTTTTTCAGCCACCCCAGTCTGTGGTATTCTGTTATGGTAGCCTTGGCAGACTAATACAGAGAAATGACAACAATACATTCAAGACTTACATTTTTAATACATAAACCATCATGTTTCTTTCTTTTTCTAATGATTTAGAAATATAAAGTGAGAACTCAGAGAACACATGCCTAAACAACAGGTCCTGGATAGAATAAAAAGTTGACTGATTTTAATACTATATCTTCATTAACTGAGTGTCTACTATGTTTCTATAATGGAAAAAAAGAATTGAATAAGTAAGACGACTGGTGACAAAGTATAATCAACCCTTCTTGAACTTAATTTCAACTATCTTTGATATATACAAATATAACAAAAGATAGTGTTGAGTAAAATGGAAATAAAGAATCATTCTACATATGAACTATAGAGGTTCAAAATTTCCATACTTCATGGGAAGAGTGCATTGACCCTGCTCTCCACCAAGAGGCAGTGACAGCTGTAACTATAATAAAGTTAACTTGGGACTTTCAGATAAATAGGCTTAAATTGCTTTAGAGATTTTAACCTATTCTTAAAGCTTCTATAATTATATTATGTAAATTATTAAATGTGGTAATATTTGAAAAAGACTAAAGCTTAGTAAGTGTTCAAAAAATGATAACCTGCTACTATTATAATAGCTGAAACACTCCTAGAATCAAATACTTCTTCCAGTCAGTTGCACTTCCTAGCACTTTAAATATTTACAGACTTTTCATGTGCTCAAATGAGACATCTCGTTCTCTCACAGCATACTTGTAGACATTCCTTCCCTGGAAGTATCCAAACTTTATTTTATCTTTATTATCATAATTACACAAAATATGAGAATACTTAAATAGAATGTTACGTCTCATCTAGGTCATCAAGAAGAGATTCTTCAGATGCCATAAATATGTTAGTTGTTCAAAGACAAAAACATCTAGTCAAAATTAATCAGTCTCTGCAACCTGTGGAATACCACTAATGTACTAAAATCTACATTAAGGGATTACAATAGGTAGAGGAGAGAAAAAGAGGGGGCAGAAGGAATATTTAAAGAAATAATGGCTGATAATTCCAAAATTTTATGATACACACCCAAGAAGCTCCAACAAACTCCAAGTGAGATAAAATCAAAGAGGTCCAAAATACATGGGAAAAAAAGAAACAGACAAAATTGAAGGGAGAAAGACAATTCATAAATAATAGTTGAAGACTTCAATACCTAATTTTCAATTATGGATAGAAAACTTAAACAGAAGATCAGTAAAGAAATAAAGACTCAACAACACTATAAACTGACTAGATATTACAGACATGTATGGAATATTCCACCTAGCTATATAGTAGAGTACACATTCATTTTATATGCACCTGGAACATTCTCCAGGATAGACTATATGTTACTCCTTAAAACACATCTCAGTACATTTAAAAGCATTGAAATCATACATAAGTATGTTCTCTTACCAAAAAAGAATGAGATTAGAAATCAATAACAAAAGAAAATTTGGGAAATTCCCAAATATGTGTTAATTAAACAACATACTCCTAAATAGCAATGGCTCAAAGGAAAAATACTAAGGGGAATTACAAAATATTTTAGGGTGAATGGAAATGAAATAACAACACAGTAAAGAAAACTTATTTGATGCAACTAAAGCAGCACTTAGAAGGAAATAAATAAATGAGAAAAATATCCCATGTTCATGGATTGGAAGATACTCTCCAAATTGACCTATAGTTTCAAAACAATTGCTATTGAAATACTAGCTGGATTTTTTTGTTTGTTTTGCAGCAATCGATAAGCTGCTACTAAAACTCATACATAAATTCAAGGGACATAGAATTATAAAAAAAAAATCTTGAAAATAAAGAACAAAATTGGAGGACTCACACTTCCCAATTTCAAAACTTACTACCAAACTACAGTAATCACTGTGTGTTATTGACATAGGCATAGACATAGATCAGAGGAGCATAAATAATTGTATAGAAATAAGTCCTTACATTCATTGTCAATTGGTTTTCAACAAGCTCTCAAGACAATTAAAAACTATAGTCTTTTCAACTAATGTTGCCAGGACAACTGAATATCCACATGCAAGAGAATGAAACTGCACCTCTACCTCACACCATATACATAAAAATAATTAGCTCAAATGAAGTCAGACCTGAATGTAAGACCTAAAACTAAAGAAATCCTAGAATAAAAGACAGAAGTAAGTCTTTGTGACCTTGCATTAGGCAGTGTGCTTTAGATATGACACCAAAAGCACAATTGACAAAAGCTAAACAAACTGGACTTCGTCAGTATTAAAAATGTGTCATGCTTCAAAAGACACCTTCAAAAATGTGAAAACGCAACTTATGGAATGGGAGAACATATTTGCTAATCAAATATCTAATAAGGATCTTGTAGCAAGAGTATATAAAGAACTCTTACAACTCAGCAATTAAAAGACAAATAACCCAATTTAAAAGCTAAACATAGAGTTACCATATGACCCAGCAATTTCACTACTGAGTATACAACCAAGAGAATTGAAAACATATCTCCACATAAAATTTGTTCATAAATCTTCACAGCAAGGTTATTAAAAAATAGCTAAAAACTGGAAACAATTCAAATGCCCAATAACTAAAAAATAAATAAAATGTGTTAAGTCCATATAATGGAATATTATTTGGACACAAAAAGGAATAAGTACTGATACATGCTACAACATGGCTAAACATTGAATATCATGCTCAGTGAAAGAAGGCAGACACAAAAGACCACACTTTGTATGATTCCATTTATATGAAATGTCCAGAACACGCAAATTCACATGCAGAAAGTAGATTAGCAGTTGCTAGGGGCAAACACAACTAAGGTGAGGGAAGCAAGAATGGGGAGTGCGTGGTAATGGGTCCAAGGTTTCTTTTTGGGGTGATAAAACTGTTCTAAAGTTAGACAGTGGTGATGACTGCACAACTCTAAGAATAAACCAAAAAACACTGAATTGTATGCATTAAATGCATGAATTTTACATTATGTGAATTCTGTCTCTAAAAAAGCATTTATTTAAAAAAAAAATCATTTGTAATAAAGCAACTTACCAGATCTCGTCTGTGAAATAAAATGATTTTTGCAAGCCAAAAAGTATTTTTTTATTTACTCTTATAGTTTACAGCATAAATGTAAAAGATTTCATCATAGCATGGGAAAAAATTAATTTGGATTTTCTTTCCTATTAAGTTAATAGCTCTGATATAAGCTGAGGCTAATAATAACAATAATATGCAGGGAAATACTGTCAAAATTTTTTCTCTATATAAAATGATTAATTTATATTAAATTACATCTAATGGGCTAAGAGCATAAATTAATCCTATATTAATTGTGTTTTATTCAGCCGTAGAAAAAATCTAACATACAATAGAAGACTCAAAGTGAGTAAATTTGTTTTGCATAAACTTTTTAAACATAAAATGTGCATTTATTAGTTTTTATTAACCAAGGAATCTAAGTTGAATAATGATCACCTTTGAAGAGTTAAATATAAATGAATATATATAAATACATAAATGTGTGTATACAAATATTTTACCATGAGAAAAATAATTGAACCTGAGTCAAAATAAGTCTGAAAATATTATCTTCCCAAGCTCACATCCAAAATAATATAAAATGAGAGATCATTAATGACGGCTTTTC
The DNA here is from genome assembly GCF_963924675.1 of Phocoena phocoena. NCBI lineage: Eukaryota > Metazoa > Chordata > Mammalia > Artiodactyla > Phocoenidae > Phocoena > Phocoena phocoena. Next base: position 92,049,046 of record NC_089223.1, read on the forward strand.
ATAACTCTCATTTTGAAGTAGGGTAGCTCTGCCCTCTCATGCTCTCCTCTTTGGCTCTGCTCTCCCTTCCCAACTTTCTTGCACAAATTTACAAGTCCACATATTAAAGAACTTTCTAATTCTTTGTTTCAACACTATATACAAAAGCCAAACAGCTTAAAACACAGTGAACCCTACAGTGGCTCAAGCAACCCTACATTGGCATTTTCCCATCTTTGTCCTTTCCCCTGAAAGGAACTACTATGTGCCAGATGCTTTGAAGTCAGGTGTCGTGTAAAGGCCATGGTTTTTGGAGTAAGATCCATCTGGGTTCATATGCAAGACCTACCACAAACCAATAGGTAAATGACCTAAAATAATTTATTCTACCATGCTGCACTTAAGTTTCTTGGACTATAAAATGGGTATAAGCATTCTTACTTCCTGGTAAGACGCTGAGATGATGTAATGCACCAAGATTCTAGAGAATCAGATCCATGGGATCCTAGGAATTATATACAAACAGGTATGAGCACAGGTGCATTTGAAAGGTGGGAATGGAAGAGGGTCAACACATTTCATCTGATTTTTCCAATGCGACACAGACCAAATTTAAGAAGCCCCAGGAGCTCAAAGTTTAAAAGTGGATAATATTCTTTCTTCATTAGGTATTGTGTAGGACACAAAAAACTATATAAGAAAACTGTCACTTAGAACAATGCCATGAGCTACAGTGACACAAGCTGTTTCTTTCCCATGTTTCTGTGGTTCTACCAGGTAGATTGCATCATCATGTCCCCTAGGCTTCTCAGACTGAGGCTCACTTACTATTGACTCAATGAGTATAAATTAAGTTCCAGAGTCAGAAGCTGGGTTTCCACACTGAATGAAATAAGAAAGGCCTTGCTCCTAAAGGAATTTATAATCTGGTAGGAGTAGAAAGATGGTAAAAGTCAAGTGCAATATCATGAACAAAAGGGAGGTTGGCTGAGCACAGAGCAGGGTCAGCAAACTGAAATTTTACCCTGTAGGGGAAAAGGGAATCAGGGTCAGCTTTGGGGCAAAGTGATGCTTAAGCTACGATATGAGCATAAATAGTAGAGAAGGGAGCTGGTCTCACACATTCTGCCCTAGAATAAAAAACTGGATGTGTAAAAGTCCTGAAGTTCAAACAGAGTAAGTAATACAAAATTGAAGCCTGAAAAGGGTTTCTGTCATGCATGAGCTTGGAGTTGGGGATAACATTCTCCTGGTGGATTTACTCTATTTTTGTGTATTTCTTTTTATTACATTATAGTGTAGTAACTTGTTTCTATCCAACTTATTTCTCCTATAATTTGTCTGTGAGCCCCTTGAGCTAGGTGCTAGGTCCTATGAATACTGCATCCCAAGCTAATCACTGAGATTGAAAAGCTGTTTAACAAGCCTTTGTTGAACAAATGAGTTTTTAAAAAAACGCTAACATCACAGACTGTTTTGATGCAGGTGGAGATAAGGAACAATTGCTGATCACCACCATTCTCAGATTTCCTCTGCTTTTCTTTATCTGTAGCCCCATCTCAGCATCTGTCTGAAAAGACTTGTCCATCATAAGCACTGCCAATCAAAGTGCTTTGTTTTGCTTTTGCTTCTGACCACAGAACAGGCCTTTCACAGTGCAGTAGATATAATCTTTGGTGTTTGGCTCTTCTCCACTATGCTAATTTTCCATTGGATATGGAGGAGCTTGAACTTTGCAAAGAAATATTTAGTTTTCCCCAGCTATGTCCATATACAGAACTCAGTCAAAAGCTTGAGAATAAGGGGCACCTCATATTCTGCTGAAATCATGCTCATTGAACTTTGCTCAAATAAGGTGGACAAACAGAAGTTTCACGTGACATCACTTGGCCTTCTGAAGATACTTTCATGCTTCTGCCAACTGAGAGTCCTAATGTTTTGCTGGCTTGTTTGGGACTAAGCTGTTGAGACTGTGAAGTCAAGTTCTCCACTACTGCCTGCCAACTAGGAATGCTGAATTAGAATAGTTGAGGGGATGGCAGGGCCAGTGAAAGGGTAGACATTATTTGGTTAAAACTGAAAAGAAATAACAAGAGGCAGACATTTCTAGATAGTTTTTAGTCCAGTTTTGTTATTCACAACTTGAAAAACATATTTTGACCCGGATTACACTACTGGTGATTTCGTTACCATATTTAAGTATGTATGTCCATTGATTTTCTTCCATACCGGTCCCTTCATTTGTTTTCCCTAAAGACAAAACTCTAACCTAAAATAACTATTAAAGGGGAAGAGCAGGCACTGGGGAATTAAATTTCAGTATCTGGAAGACAGTCTAACAGTCTGTGCTTAAAAATCCTTTCTCATCACAAAACAAGCTGCTAGCATTTTTGTAATACGTTGCATCCCTTTGAAAATCTCAGGGCAGCAATCCTATATGTTTAGAGACAGCGGCATCCTGGGAATATGAGCAGTGTACATGTGGACCAAAGTTAGACTGCACAAAAGTCTGACTTTAAAAGTAATAAGATTTGGCTGATTTGAAAGGAGAGGAGATGTTCCTAGTGTAATTATCAATGTAGCCTTTTTGTAATAAGTTGCTTACAGATTCAGTGTTGAATTTTTTAGCAATATAACATATATAACTAAAAGTGCACAAGTCCTAAGAACACAGCTTGATGAAGTTTAACAAAATAAACACACCCATGTAAGAACAGCAAGGAAACAAAACACTACCAGTAAATCCCTTCCCCATGACTCTTCTCATTTAGTTCCCTAAAGGAAAGCACAATTCTGATTCTTACTATAGCAGATTAGTTTTGTCTATTTTTAGACTTATTTATAAATAAGATTTATGGACAAGAAATCATGCAGTCTGGACCTTATTCACCTGGCATTTTTTTCTCAACATTATGTTTGTAAGATTATATGTTGTTGTATGTAACCATAGTTTATTTTCATCGCATACTGTATTCATACCCAAAGTTTGAATATTCTCCAATTTATTTTTTATGTCCCATTGTTGATGAAAATTTAGGTTGTTTCCACTGGAGGTTTTAATAATACTCTTGTTATGAATATTCTGGAACACATCTTTTAAAACACAAATCTACATATTTCTGTTGAGCATCTACCTAGAAGTGGAATTGTTAGACCATAAGGAATGAGTAAGTAATTGTTGTACCATAAGGAATGAGTAAGTTCAGTTTTAGAGGATATTACAAAACAGTTTTCTAAACAGGTTATGCCAACTTACACCCCAAATAGCAATTTTTGAGAGTTTTAGTAGGTCTACGGTCCTTGTCAGCTCTCGGTGTTATCAGTTTTTTGATTTTTGTTTCTAATGGTTGTATTAATGGGTAAGTAATGGTGTCTTACTGTGGCTTTAATTAGCATTGTCCTAATAAATAATGATGTTGAACATATTTTAATGTGTTTATTGTCCATTTGCATATTCTCATTTTGAAGCGCCTGTCCAAGACTTTTGTCCCCCTTTCTTTTTTTAAATTTTTATTTTCTATTGAAGTATAGTTGATTAACAATGTTGTGTTAGTTTCAGCTATACAGCAAAGTGATTCAGTTATACATATACATGTATATATTCTTTTTCCCATTTAGGTTATTAAAGAATTTTGAGCAGAGGTCCCTGTGCTATACAGTAGGTCCTTGTTGGTTATCTATTTAAAATATAGCAGTGTGTACATGTCAATCCCAGCCTCCCAATCTATCCCTCCCTCCACCCTTCCCCCCTGGTAACCATAAAGTCGTTCTCTAAGTCTGTGAGTCTGTTTCTGTTTTGTAAGTAAGTTCACTTGTATTATTATTTTTCTTTTAGATTCCGCATATAAGCGATAATTATATGATATTTGTCTGACTCTCTTTCGTTTATTTTCTTGGGCTATCTGCTCTTTCTTATTGATTTATAGAAGTTTAAAATATAATTATAATTTGTATAAGAATCCTTTTGTGGTTACATTTACAAATATTACAAATACTCCTCTATTCTTATTTATGAAGTGGTGTCTCTGACAAAAGTTTTAAAAATTTTAATAGAGTTCAAATTCTTATTCTTTTCATTTAAGGTTTGTGCTTTATGTGTCTCATTTTTTTAAAATGTGCCTAACTAAAGATTTTGAGAATATTCAATGACATTTTCAAGAAATATTATTGTTGGGCATTTCCTATTTCAATCTTCAATCTACCTGAAATTAATGTTTGTGTATATCTGAGATAAGATGCAGTTGTTTTTCTTTGTAAATCCAGTTAACCTAGGACTATTTATTGAAAAGACTCATTTCCTTATGGCAAGTGAAGAAAGACTACACTATCACACAAGGGCTGAGTCAATCCAGAAGTGACACACATCACATGCTATTGTCCAGATCTAGTCACATGGTCCAACTAGCTGCAAGAGCACCAAGAACAGAAAATGCAGTATCTGAATATTATTGTTGTAATATTTGCCAAGATAATTACACTTCTATCATATGAAAACATACTTTCTGAATTATTTTACTACTCATGCACTGGAGAGAGTAAACAATAACACATTCCTTTATAACAGAGAGCCCAAATGGAGACCAATTTTTAAGAATCAACTAAAGGCAGGAATTAACTTGCTAAATTGTTGTTTTCCAAATGGAAATCACATGGAAAGTTTGATTACGGCCACCACGTATTACTTAGTACATCAATACCATCTTCCATTTGTGCTGAATTTAGTAACAGTAGTCTCAATGTTTTCTTGTTGATAATCACAGATTAATTAAAAAAGAGTGAAGAAAGCCCAAACAGACAGATAGACAAGTACAATGAAAATAATATGCCCGGCATGCTGCTTTGCATTCCCACACATGGGAACAATCATGGGGGGAAAAAAACCCTCCAACACTACCATAAATTACTGTGATTGCAAAATAAAAGTACATACATCATTAACAATGATGTCTCTATCTTACTCGTATTTCTTAGTATAGTACAAAATAACTAACTCCCATAATGAAAATTTTATTTTTTCACCTTTTTCCTAGACCAGAACTTTCTGAGAGTTCTAAAAAATGATTAAGATGATTCCCTTACTTCAGCAGTTCCCCATAAATCTGTTTCAAAGGGAAGCAGAACATTCTTAGTAGTGGAAGGAAACTTCCTTATTTTCTTAAACTCCTAGGACACAGACTTGGAGTAATAATACTTTATTTAGAGCAATGATACTGTATTACTTTATTAGTAATAAAGTAATAATTACTTTATTAGTAATAATTACTTTATTACTAAGTACTTGAATTTACACGTATATATGTATGTGTGTATAATATATGTATACTACCTATTACATATATCTTATGTATATAAAATAATAGTATATATACAAATATATATAATTCGATTTATCATGTGTTACAACTATCTACACAAGTAGATTAATTACACCTTCCTTAGGAGTAGGAACAATGACTTAGTTATTTTTGTTTCGTTTTTGAATATTCATCATATCTGGCAAAGAACATGAGGAACTCAGTCCATGAAGTGACTCCCCCAGTCCCCTCCCCTTACCTGTTCAATTCAGACATCAGGGAACCGTATACAAACAAGCTCTTCTTCTTAAGGGTTATAAGGCATATTTTTAAAAAATCTTTGCAAGTTTTTCACAGTATTTTATTAAGATGAATTTTTAAATTCTAGTCATCCAGACTCATAGAATGTTACAAATTAATGTTCAAAATTTTGAGAGACTATATATATATATAGTAATGGCTCAGGGATAATAAGGATCTATTATCTAAATATAGATTTTAAGTTCTTCTGAGCCTCTCCCACATTTGGCTGTAATTTTATAACTACAGAGAAATGTGCTGTTTTGTTTAAAAGTATAGGGCAGAGACGGATTTATAATGATTCTAAGTTTTATGGACAACACTTCCTCTTGTCCATTCACTCATTAAATAATGCATTTATTAATTCTTTATTGCACACATGACTGGCACCAGGTTTGTGCTGGATTATCAAGAAATATATAAAATAACTGCTAACACCCACTGAGCAATTCTTACGTGGTAGGCAGTCTGCCAAGAGCTCTTCGAAGAGCTTGCCTTGTATTAACTCTCACTATCCCTATTAAGTTAACCTTATGCGATTCAGGGAATTCAGTTGTTTGCCCAGGGTCACAAAGCTAGTGAGCGACAGAGCAGTGACTGGGATCAAGGCTGTCTTGTTCTAGAGCCAGAGTATCTCTAATCATTACATTATTCTGCCTCTACTCTCAGGATAAGCAGTTATTAAACTGGTGTTCTAGAAAACATCTGAGGTTTTAATTTAGAGGATATTTAAATCACATCTTAGGAAATTTCCTTATTACACTTAAGAGTTTGATAAGGTACAGTAGAAACTAGTCCTCAATTCTAAAAAAAAACGATGTAAAATATATTATCCGACTTTGTTCATGATGTTTAGGTCTCATAAACTCTGTTTTTGCCTGAGAGTGGATACAGCATTAAATAATGATGCAACTGACAAATTGTGAAGGTTTTAAAACTTAAGGATACACTGTTCAAGCCCACATCTGGACACTGTTATGGACCAACAATATTTATTGGAGAAAAATTAAAGTTTGTGTGGTCCAAAGAATAAATCTTCTAAACTTCACAACTGGGTTTTTGTTTTTTTTTAAAGAACATCATTGACTTCTCTTCAACTTCTGCATTGGATGACTAACACTTACCAAAATGGCAAACAGCTCTAGCACTGCAAATTAAAATTTCACATAAGCTTTGTACCTGCAAAACACCCTGACTTTGAGAAGGCTCTGTGAATCAAACGCTTTGCTAACAGCACCTATCTGTATCAAAACCACAGCACTCTCTTACCTAATAAAGTCCTTCTTTCTTGGCTAATTAAGACAGTACCAAAGAAATAAATAGATAAATAAAGTTACTTATTCAGTCAAGAGTACTCAATGTTCCCAGTAGGCAGTCTTTTCACAATTCAATTTCCCCAGTGGGACCAGAAGAGGAAATGAAACAACAAATTGTACTCCTGATGAACTAAGCAGAAGCCGCTATTCTAAAGGGAGTCCTGCTAGGCCAATTAGCTCATCATGTTAACAGAGGAGCAATCCAGAAACCAATGCCCCAACAGCAAAGGTTCAAAAACGCAAAGCTCAATGGCCTCTTGGAACACTGTCTCCAGTGGACACTCCTGGAAATTGTTGAGTGGTTTGCCAATGGTATTTTAATATATGATACAAAGCAAAGATTCATGTTAAGTCAAAATAGGAGCATTATTGCATCATTGCATATCTACATTAATATACTTAACCATTTATACATATTTTTCATTAAGTGGCACTTACTTGTATTTCCTGAGTCAACTTAAGCAAAAATGGCACAGAATAGCAATATTTTAAATTACTGTGGTTTCCCCAGTTTTCCAGGTGTATATTGTTTAACTCCCAAAGATAAAATATAGCTAGCCTTCAATTTAACAAGTTCAACTATCTAAAAAATGTATATGTGTACAAAAACATATTTTAGAATTAAGTGGAGTTTAGTGTGAACAATTATTAAATACATTATTATAATTAAAATAACATAGATACATCTCTTAAGAAATTTGGGAATTTTATATGAATGGTTTTGTAATATCAATATCATCTTACATTTATAGACTACAGCTTACAGAGTACTTCTACTTGTATTACCTTTTTCAGTATCTCAATATTTTGTTGTTTTAAAACTAAAAAAAAGGACCTCTAAGTCAAATCCTTCACCACTTTATGTTCTCTTACAATTTTTCCACATTTAAATCTTTATTTAAAAAACATACTAACATCTTTTCATGCAGGCGTTTAATTTTTTTTTATCAAGACTGTGAAAATGGATCAGTGCTACTGTCCTTATTTTACCTAAAGGAACTGAGGAACTGTGATGAGAAATGGCATTTATTGACGATCGGCAAATCCTGAGTAAACCTTCAACCTCTCAGTTCCAGAATCCTAACTGCACTTGAGGTATATTAACCCAGTAATGGATAAACCAGCATGTGCTGAATGGATGCTCAAGATGAAGTGTGTAGGGTAGAAAGTATGGAAGTATGAGGTGAAAGTAATCAGGTGGGCAATGAATTTGCTAAAACTAACAACCACATTATTAATTGTAAACAGTTTTTTCCTCAGTATAACAATAATGCTAACTTACTTTTATTTCTTTATTAGATATGTAGTACATACTCAGTGTATAAACTGAATACCAATAACTAAAAACGTACTATATAACAACAATAAAAACCAATGAATAAATATGGAATATTTCAGTATGAGTTTTTAAATGAGAAACAGAATTAGTATTGTTTTCATATCTTTGGTCTTTATTTATTTATTTATTTATTTTTTTTGCGGTACACGGGCCTCTCACTGTTGTGGCCTCTCCCGTTGTGGAGCACAGCCTCCGGACGCACAGGCTCAGCGGCCATGGCTCACGGACTCAGCCGCTCCGCGGCACGTGGGATCTTCCCAGACCAGGGCACGAACCCGCGTCCCCTGCATCGGCAAGCGGACTCTCAACCACTGCGCCACCAGGGAAGCCCCATATCTTTGCTCTTATTCCAACTAAAAAATATAGCTAGTTATATTGTGATACATTACATATACAACAAATAATTCAAGTTTTACACAGATAATTTAACTCTAGTTTTCACTTCTGACTTAAGCAATAACTGTTACTCAGTTTCCTTAGTTACAGTGCAAACAACCTGGTAATAGTGTTGGGGGCAGATTTAAGCCTTGGGAGCCTTATGAGTCGCTGATTTGAATTTTAGGTTCCACATCTTCCCAGCCATGTGAGTCTAAGCATTTTATTTATTTATGGTACCCGTCCTTCAAGGCCCATCTTCCTGTTTCTCCCTTTTATCCTCTCAGTTACCTCCAGGAGCTCTGCTGTTTCTCTGTCGTTCAGGACTCAGTGTTCCCCAGCTTCCCACTTCTCCCTCTTTCCCTCCAGAGTAAAAATGAGGTACATACTCTAAGATCACCAATCAAATGAGCAAAGAGTAAAACATTATAAAATAAAAAATTTTTTAAGTTAAAATAAATCTAAGCACATTCTGGACAGAGAGATACACATGTAAGTGAGCAAGAAGTCACGTGCCCGTGGTGCAGAAAGCCAAACTGACAGCAGGCATTTGTGGCAAAGTAAGGATTTATTTACAGGGCATCAAGCAAAGGAGTGGGAGACAAGTCTCAGATACACTTCATCTTGGTCTTTGAGTTAGGAATGTTTTAAGGGGGAAGAACAAAGGAACTAGAATTAATCGTTGCCTCGTGACATTTCTTAATCATGGTTTCAGGAATCAGGATGTCTCCTTTTTGTAATTCTCTGTCCAGGTAGTCCATGGCTTGGAGATCTGTGGGCTCACCTTGCCCTGGAGAAACACCTGAGTTTGTAAGTTAATGATGATGTAGTACAATGTAATGATGATGTAGCAATTTTAATACATTGATGATGTTATCAACAATAGCCGACTCTGGTTGATAAGTGTTCAGTTAGCATAGGATTGAGGCCAGAGGGGACAAGAAAGGGATTGAGGTCAGAGGAGACAAGCAAGGGAATAAAGTTTTGGATAGAGAGGTTAATCATAAACTCAGTAAGGGAACTCAGTTTTAGGGGAACTTGGTTTCACACATAAACAAACACATAAATAACTGACATGTGACAGACCTGGGAGCAAGTGTGACCTTCCCGGGGAACAGGCCAAAAGTTAGAAATAGGGGTAGGACAGGCCCAGCAGAACCTGGACAGTGGGGAGTGGGGGGAGACTGTGTCCTGGAGGGCCCCTGCACTTGAGCTAATGGCAGGTTATAAAACCGACTTCATACCCATTCAACTGAGCAAGTGCAGGCCATGCAACAGGCACCAGGCCCTAGCGGGCCACATAGCTTCCAGTAATGGACCTGTGACTCCTTGGTCCTCATGCCAGAGAAACCCACATCCTCACCGAGGTCCAGCCTCAACACAGAGGTAGACTGGAAGTCCCCCTCCACTGGAAAAGAAAGATCCACGTCCAATCTCAGAATATCCTGTTGGCTCTACCCTCAAAATATATCCAGAACAACACCACTTCTCACCATCTTCACTGCTGTCACTCTGACTCAGTTCACCATCATCTCTTGCCTGGATTTTTGCAGTAGCCTCCAGTGGTAGTCAGAATATTGGCCCTCCAAAGATGGCCACATTCTATAGAATGTCACCTTAAGTGGCAAAATGGGCTTTGCAAAAGAATTAAGAATCTTGAGATGGGGAGATTATCCTGGTGGGCCCAATGTAATCACAAGAAGAAAGCAGGAGAGTCAGAGTCAGAGAGAGACTGGAAGATGCTACCTTTCTGGCTTTGAAGCCAGAAAGGGGCCACAAGCCAAGGAACGCAGGTGGCTTCTAGAAACTGGAAAAGGCGTGGGAATGGATTCTCCCCAAGAGCCTCCAAAAGGAACATACCCTGCCAACAACTTGATCTCAGTCCATTGAGAACCATACCAGACCCCTGACCTCCAACACTGAAAGATAATAAACTTGTGTTGTTTTAATACAAAAAAAAAAAAAAAAACCAAAACTAATCACCTTCTAAAATAACATTAAGAGCCCACTGGTAACTTAATAATTCATTTTTAAAAACTAATATTTATTAAGTATGATACTTTAGGTATTGGATAAGTGTTTTACATGCATTAACTTGTTCGGTCTTCATTACCAACCTGTGAGATGGGTATTATTAGTGTTCCACTTTTAGATGAAAAATCGGGAGCTTAAATAACCTGGTCAAAGACCCACAGTTAGAGATCAAATGCAGACAACAAAACTCCATTCATAACCTCTCCATTATACCAGATGGGAGAACAAAGTTTAGGCTTGAGGCTAAAAGGGATCTTTTGCCTTCCACTCTAATCTAGATCTTGGAACAGCGCCCCCAGGTACGCCTGCAGAGATATCACAGAGCTGGCTGTGAAGGGAACCCACACCTCCAGCCGCATGGATGAGGGCGCAGGTCTGCTGGATGGAATGGGTTAGAGTCAGCAGGCAGAGAGAAGGTCTTCCTAGCTGACGTGCTTTCCCCTTCAGCTCTGCCCTTCCCCCAGAAACATGATGTGTGAGAGCGTTCACCCAACAAGAGGGCAAGCAAATGGAGGAGAAAGCCAGAAAGCGGGTGGTCACAAAGGAATCAGCCAGATTGGCTCTGGCTTTTGAGGTACAAAGTTCTGGCTTGCTAGCAAAACTTGTTCCAACAAATGTCTAGCTCTGACCACCACGATTAACTAACTAACTAATTCCCAAGAATTGGATGGAGAGACGATGTTCTTTCGACACAGTGTCTTTGTGGTGATAGAGGCATGATGAGATGGGAGAATCCTTCATCTGTTACCAACCACTCTGTCTACTTTCTTCCTTTTTTTCAGGCATTTCTGACTTCAATTCCATCCTTATTCAGAAGATGATAATGGATGAAGATAATGATGACAAAGATGAAGCCCATCCAGCTTGGATTCAGTGGTTCATCTTTGCAGTCTTATCCTCACCAATAACCTAAGCTCACTTGTGTTTTGGGGCTTTTATTGCACCTGCCCTAAAATCCCCAACCCTGAATGAATCCAACTGCCCATCTTCTCTGTACAAGCATCTTAGTTGCTGAGTGCTCATGGAACAATCTCAGAGTTGGCTAACATCCATATAAAATATATGGTCACCACCTTTGAGAAGAATTTACCAGCACATGGCAATCCACGTGTTTGGTCAGCTCTCATTCTCTCATTCTCCTGTTCTGAAAATCTCAACTGTTCTCCAACCCCTGGTCCCCACTCTACTGGCCTTCCCCTCACACTTTATGGAAGCTACTGCCTTCTATTCACCAAGGAAATGGAGAAGTGTTAAACAGAAACTCCCTTGGTGTCCAACATCTGAATGTATGAACCAACCTGCTTCTGCATGGCACCTTTTCCTTTCCTTCTGTGTTCTGCATCCCTCTTACCTTCCCAGGACCCTGGAGGTGTCTATTACAAACTTTCTTCCCCATCTTTAGTCATTCTCTCCATACTGACTCCTGCCCTAAGTGGGCAAAACTTACTTCCCTTCTTACAACAAAAACAAAAACAAATAAATGCTCTCTCAATTCCATTTCCTCTTGTGGACAATCGCATTTGCTCTTTTTTTCCAAACTCAAATATCCAACAAGACATTTACCCTTTATTTCCTCACTTCCTGCTTATTCTAATATTTCTTCCACTCTCACTACTGTACCTAATGTGTTCTCACTACAGTTGTTTTGGTCTCAATAACCACTTTACTAAACCTAATGAAACACTCTTAGCTCTCATTTTATTTAACTTAACATTATTCTACCCTGTGGGCCCATTCTCTCCTTTTTCAAAACTCACTTTCCTAGATATCTAATGTACCACATTCCCATGTTTTTCTCTAGCTTCCTTTCATAAGTAGTTCCTCCTTCTTTAACTGATCACTAAATGCTGGCTTTTTTTCAGGCTCTAGTTGCTCCAAGGTGCTCCTCTTTGTTATTCTATATTCTTTCCTCCATTATAACATGATTTACTTCCATAGCTTCAATTTCCATCTCTATGTCTATGACTTGTAGATTTATATTGCAATTGAGAGCTTTCTTCTGCACTCCAGACCACATACTCATCTCAACATTGCATTTGCCCCACAGTAGTCCAGACCTAATTCGAAAAGAAAAAAATACTACTTTAATGCTAAACTTATAAACTTCCTCATATCCAAACCTGTACCTCGTCCTATATTCCACACCTCATACACTCAAACCAGAAATATGGGAACCATAGTACACTCATCTCTTTTCCTATCCATCAACTGCCAAGTTTTACAAATTGTCTCTTCTAAAGATTCTAAAATTATCCACTTTTCTTCATTCCAAGAGCCATCCTTCCAGGCCGAGATGCAATAATCTCTCTCCTGCATTACTAAATTGCCTCCTATCTGCTCTCTCCACATCTTCCATTCAATTAATCTTCCCATAGTAGTCAGAGTCATCATCAAAATAAGATTTATAGGATTTATAGGTATGCTTATTAAATCAAATGCATACAGTTCAAAGGTACAGAACATTAAAGTGAACCCCTTCATTAAAAATATAACCTTAGTAATTTCACGTTCACGCTAGTAAGGAAACAAAAACACAAACAAAAAGACTTAGGGTCCATCAAGTCACTATCTTTTTTCTTTTTTTCTAGGTCCCAGGCTTCTTTAAGAACAAAGTGATGAGTGATGCAGGGATTAAAATCAAGAGCATCACTGAACTTCACCTTCCCTCCAACCAGTTCCCCCAAACTCCCTGCCCCCACACCCTGTGTGCTCCCAATTCCTTTCTAAGTGAATGAAGAACTTAATCCCAAAGCCCTGGTACGAATCCCAGGGTTTTCTACCTAGCTGTCCCCCTTCCTCTGTCCTCATTCCTGGGAAGGGCTGACACCTCTGTTGGAATGCATGGGGGAGCCCCAGAGTGGTGACAGACACCGAGGGAAAGGCCTCAGCCTCAGGAAATGGGACCGAGGAGTACAGCGTAGTGAAATGAGGACCCCCATAGCCTGGGGTACGAAAATGGGGCCTTGGCGCCAGAGGAAAGGATACTGGTCCCCCTGAGAAAGGAGATCCAGCAGCCTCAAAATCCTCTCGCTGCGAAAAGTCACTGCTTGATCGTTTGCCCTTCTGGCGATGGTTGCAGAATCACACTCGGACCACATCCTTCTCAAGCCCGAGGTGCTGAGCCATGTGGCTAATCTGCTGCAGGATGGGCTTTGGGCACTGCAGGAACATGCTCTCCAGGCCGCCTCTCACTCGGTTCTCAATACTGGTCTGCTTTCTCTTCCGGGCCTGCATGACGGTCTCTGCCTTGCATATCCCCTGCAGATTCTCGTTGTTGTCAGCTTCCTCCACCCACTTCCGTAGCAGGGTCTGCAGCTTACACATGTTCTTGAAACTGAGCTGCAAAGCCTCAAAACGGCAGATGGTTGCTTGGCTGAACACCTTCCCAAAGAGAACCCCCAGGGTGAGCCCCACATCGGCCTGGGTATATCCCAGGGAGATCCTCTCTGCTTTAGGAGCTTGGCAAATTGCTCGAGGTCTTTCTGAAGAGCTTTGATGGCCTGGGACTCCTCGGGGGTCGGCCAAGTCACTATTTTTTTTTTTTTTTTTTGCGGTACGCGGGCCTCTCACTGTTGTGGACTCTCCCGTTGCAGAGCACAGGCTCCGGACGCACAGGCTCAGCGTCCATGGCTCACGGGCCCAGCCGCTCCGCGGCATGTGGGATCTTCCCAGACCAAGGAACGAACCCGTGTCCCCTGCATCGGCAGGCGGACTCTCAACCACTGCGCCACCAGGGAAGCCCCAAGTCACTACCTTTAACAGGAACTCTGAGTTCTAGGAGTTCTGGCTTCTCTTTCAGTCCCCAGCATCACATCACACCTGTATTTCTCTACAGTCAGTACACATGTCATGTAAACTCCCATACCCCATGCTTTCTACTTGGTACTTTTCCTCCTCAGGTAGCTAAAGTTTTCATTCTTTGATCTCAGGTCATTATAGCACTTCAGTTAGGGTGGCTTTTGCACCCAGCACCAGGAGAGATGTCCTCTTTTAGTATAATATTACTATAACTTTTTCTTTGTAGTGCCAATACTTATTTGTTTGATGTAACTCTTGCCCTCCAATGTATAAGCTGCCTCAAGGCAATAACTGCACCTGTCTTAAGCATTAAAATCATAGTATAGGGACTTCCCTGGTGGCGCAGTGGTTAAGAATCTGCCTGCCAATGCAGGGGACATGGGTTCGATCCCCGGTCCAGGAAGACCCCACATGCCGCGGAGCAACTAAGTCCATGTGCCACAACTACTGAGCCTGTGCTCTAGAGCCCACGAGCCACAACTACTGAGCCTGTGTGCCACAACTACTGAAGGCCATGTGCCTAGAGCCCATGCTCCATAACAAGAGAAGCCAACGCAATGAGATGTCCGTGCACTGCAACGAAGAGTAGCCCCAGCTCGCCGCAACTAAGAGAAAGCCTGAGCCCAGCAACAAAGACCCAACGCAGGGAAGAATAAATTAATTAACTAATTATTTTAAAAAATCATAGTATAATATTTGATACATATTAGATACTCAAGGAACACTGATTAACTGAGTCCCTAGAAAGAAGAGTAGGGAAAAGATTAAATTCAAGTAATGGTAACTGTCACCATACTGTATGAGACACATTTCGTATAGGTTTTAAATAGGATCTAATCTACCCTTAACTCTATCATCAATTTAACTATTTCATTTGGTAGAACAGTTCTATCATCTACACCTAAGTCTGAGCTACCTATCATGAGAATAGTACTATGTAAGGATAAAATGTCATTCCCAGTGATATTCATATAATTGCATGCACACTGAAAAGAGCTGTGTATAGATGCAAATGAATTATGATGCTAGCAAACAATTGCAGGACACTTAATTTGTTCAATTACTGTTCTGATCATTTTACATATATTAATCTAATCAAAACTCACAACTTCCTGTGATGTACACACCACTATTAACCCCTTTTAGATATGCAAAAATTGAGGGTCAGAGAGTTTAGTAATTTGCCTAGGGTCACTCAGTTCTTAAATGGCAAAACCAGGATTTAAACTCAGACTGTCCTATCAGGCTTCAGATTTAAAGACTATGGTGTGAGCACCCTCATTATAATATTAAAAGAATTAATATTACTCTATAATTTGAAGAGAATATTTTTCTTAAACCAAATAGTATAGTATTGAAAACTTATATTCTGCTACTGACTTCTGTACTTTTAAAATTCAGCCACAGTATAAAAAGAATAAAGTTTGGGCTTCCCTGGTGGCGCAGTGGTTGAGAGTCCGCCTGCCGATGCAGGGGACGCGGGTTCGTGCCCCGGTCCGGGAGGATCCCACATGCCGCGGAGCGGCTGGGCCCGTGACCCATGGCCGCTGGGCCTGCGCGTCCGGAGCCTGTGCTCCGCAATGGGAGAGGCCGCAACAG
This sequence comes from Phocoena phocoena, assembly GCF_963924675.1. Taxonomy (NCBI): domain Eukaryota; kingdom Metazoa; phylum Chordata; class Mammalia; order Artiodactyla; family Phocoenidae; genus Phocoena; species Phocoena phocoena. Next base: position 92,065,080 of record NC_089223.1, read on the forward strand.
TGAGAGGCCCGCGTACCACAAAAAAAAAAAAAAAAAAAAAAAAAAAAAAAAAAAAAAGAATAAAGTTTAACTTCCCCATTAATGAAACACTGGATATAGAGAACACATTTCTTTTAATTTTTTACTATGCTGAATATTTTTCATGCTAGTCAGCTTAACATTAATCTGCTTATTATTTTTTACAAGATTGTACATATGCCAGAAAGTATATTTGTGTTATCCCAAAATTAATCTTTAATTTAATAGTACCTATTTTGATTCAATGATAATCTTATGTATTTACCATGGGTAAAATTTTCAATTAATTTAAAATATAGCTAAATCAATTTATAATAACATTAGCCAAAGGATGGATATTACTGATTGAGCTAAATATAAATAGAATTGAAATATATCCCAGATGTTATACTGAATATAATGAAATATACTTGGTTTCAGGATTTCTGGAAATAATAATTGATAATTGACAAAGGAATCCACAGACTACCAGAATAGAATATACGTATAAACAGCAAAACTGAAACCTAAAATCAATATACAAATGAATAGCATGTTATTTATATTAGGAACTGAAAAACGAAGAAACAGTACATGCTTGGATAAAACAAAATCAGAGAATATTGTATGGCAACAACATAATAAAGTCCCCTGAGGAACAGATGATAAAAGATCGCCCAACTTAAAGTACACAAAGCATCTCCAAAAATTCTGGCCATAATGCTACTTCTACCTCCTTGATTCTCCATGGTATTTTCAAATACTGAATTCTCTGCTCTCCTTTTCAAACTCCAAATTCTGGAACCATTTGTACGTACCATCTGCCTCTCCTTCTTTATGTCTCATAACTCTTTTTTTTTTTAACATCTTTATTGGGGTATAATTGCTTTACAATGTTATGTTAGTTTCTGCTATATAACAAAGTGAATCAGCTATACGTATACATATATCCCCATATCCCCTCCCTCTTGCGTCTCCCTCCCATCCTCCCTATCCCACCCCTCTAGGTGGTCACAAAGCACCAAGCTGATCTCCTTGTGCTATGCAGCTGCTTCCCACTAGCTATCTATTTTACATTTGGTAGTGTATATATGTCCATGCCACTCTCGTACTTCATCCAAGCTTACCCCTCCCCCTCCTGTGTGCTCAAGTCCATTCTCTACGTCTGCGCTTTTATTCCTCTCCTGCTCCTAGATTCTTCAGAACCATTTATATATTTTTTTAAGATTCCATATATGCGTTAGCATACGGTATTTGTCTTTTTCTTTCTGACATACTTCACTCTTGTATGACAGACTCTAGGTCCATCCACCTCACTACAAGTAACTCAGTTTTGTTTCTTTTTATGGCTGAGTAATATGCCATTGTATATATGTGCCACATCTTCTTTATCCATTCATCTGTCGATGGACACTTACGTTGCTTCCATGTCCTGGCTACTGTAAATAGTGCTGCAATTAACATTGTGGTACATGACTCTTTGAATTATGGTTTTCTCAGGGTATATGTCCACTAGTGGGAATGCTGGGTCATATGGTAGTTCTATTTGTAGTTTTTTTAAGGAACCTCTATACTGCTCTCCATAGTGGCTGTACCAATTTACATTCCCACCAGCAGTGCAAGAGTGTTCCCTTTTCTTCACACCCTCTCCAGCATTTATTGTTTCTAGATTTTTTGATGATGGCCATTCTGACTGGTGTGAGGTGATACCTCATTGTAGTTATGATTTGCATTTGTCTAATGATTAGTGATGTTGAGCATTCTTTCATGTATTTGTTGGCAACCTATATATCTTCTTTGGAGGAATGTCGCTTTAGGTCTTCTGCCCATTTTTGGATTGGGTTTTTTCATTTTTTGATACTGAGCTGCATGAGCTGCTTATAAATTTTGGAGATAAATCCTTTGTCAGTTGCTTCATTTGCAAATATTTTCTCCCATTCTAAGGGTTGTCTTTTCGTCTTGTTTATGGTTTCCTTTGCTGTGCAAAAGTTTGAAGTTTCATTAGGTCCCATTTGTTTATTATTGTTTTTATTTCCATTTCTCTAGGAGGTGGGCCAAAATGGATCTTGCTGTGATTTATGTCATAGAGGGTTCTGCCTATGTTTTCCTCTAAGTGTTTTATAGTGTCTGGCTGTACATTTAGGTCTTTAATCCATTTTTAGTTTATTTTTGTGTATGGTGTTAGGGAGTGTTCTAATTTAATTCTTTTATATGTAGTTGTCTAGTTTTCCCAGCACAACTTTTTGAAGATGCTGTCTTTTCTCCATTGTATATTCTTGTCTCCTTTATCAAAAATAAGGTGACCATACGTGCATGGGTTTATCTCTGGCATTTCTATCCTGTTCCATTGATCTATATTTCTGTTTCTGTGCCAGTACCATACTGTCTTGATTACTGTAGCTTTGTAGCTTTGTAGTATAGTCTGAAGTCAGGGAGTCTGATTCCTCCAGTTCTGCTTTTCTTTCTCAAGACTGCTTTGGCTCTTCAGTCTTTTGTATTTCCATACAAATTGTGAAATTTTTTGTTCTAGTTCTGTGAAAAATGCCATTGGTAGTTTGCTAGGGATTGCATTGAATCTGGAAATTGCTCTGGGTAGTATATTCATTTTCACAATGTTGATTCTTCCAATCCAAGGTCATGGTAGGTCTCTCCATCTGTTTGTATCTTCTTTAATTTCTTTCATCAGTGTCTTATAGTTTTCTGCATACAAGCCTTTTGTCTTCTTAGGTAGGTTTATTCCTAGGTATTTTATTCTTTTTTTGCAATGCTGAATGGGAGCGTTTCCTTAATTTCTCTTTCAGATTTTTCATCATTAGTGCATAGGAATGCAAGAGATTTCTATGCATTAATTTTGTATCCTGCTACTTTATCAAATTCACTGATTAGCTCCAGTAGTTTTCTGGTAGCATCTTTAGGATTCTCTATGTATACTATCATGTCATCTGCAAACAATGACAGCTTTACTTCTTCTTTTCCAATTTGGATTCTTTTTATCTCTTTTACTTCTCTGACTGCTGTGGCTAAAACTTCGAAAACTATGTTGTATAATAGTGCTGAGAGTGGGCAACCTTGTCTCTTTCCTGATCTTAGTGGAAATGGTTTCAGTTTTTCATCATTGAGGACGATGTTGGCTGTGGGTTTGTCATATATGGCCTTTATTCTGTTGAGGTAATCCCCTCTATGCCTATTTTCTGGAGGGTTTTTATCATAAATGGGTGTTGAATTTTGTTGAAAGCTTTTTCTGCATCTATTAAGATGATCATATAGTTTTTCTCCTTCAGTTTGTTAATATGGTGTATCACATTGATCGATTTGCTTAGATTGAAGAATCCTTGTATTCCTGGAATAAAGCCCACTTGATCATGGTATATGATCCTTTTAATGTGCTGTTGCATTCTGTTTGCTAGTATTTTGTTGAGGATTTTTGCATCTATGTTCATCAGTGATATTGGCCTGTAGTTTTCTTTCTTTGTGACATCTTTGTTTGGTTTTGTTATCAGAGTGACGGTGGCCTCGCAGAATGAGTTTGGGAGTATTCCTCTGCTATATTTTGGAAGAGTTTGAGAAGGATAGGTGTTAGCTCTTCTCTAAATGTTTGATATAATTTGCCTGTGAAGCCATCTGGTCCTGGGCTTTTGTTTGTTGGAAGATTTTTAATCACAGTTTCAATTTCAGTGCTTGTGATTGATCTGTTCATATTTTCTATTTCTTCCTGGTTCAGTCTCGGAAGTTGTGCATTTCTAAGAATTTGTCCATTTTATTGGTATGTAGTTGCTCGTAGCAATCTCTCATGATCCTTTGTATTTCTGCAGTGTCAGTTGTTACTTCTACTTTCTCATTTCTAATTCTATTGATTTGAGTCTTCTCCCTTGTTTTCTTGATGAGTCTGGCTAATGGTTTATTAATTTTGTTTATCTTCACAAAGAACCAGCTTTTGATTTTATTGATCTTTGCTATTGCTTCCTTCATTTCTTTTTCATTTATTTCTGATCTGATCTTTATGATTTCTTTCCTTCTGCTAATTTTGGGGGTTTTCTGTTCTTCTTTCTCTAATTGCTTTAGGTGTAAGGTTAGGTTGCTTATTTGAGCTGTTTTCTTGTTTCTTGAGGTAGGATTGTATTGCTATACCCTTCTCACGTAGAACTGCTTTTGCTGCAATCCATAGGTTTTGGGTTGTAGGGCTTTCATTGTCATTTGTTTCTAGGTATTTTTTGAGTTCCTCTTTGATTTCTTCAGTGATCTCTTGGTTATTTAGTAGGGAATTGTTTAGCCTCCATGTGTTTGTATGTTTTACAGATTTTTTCCTGTAATTGATATCTAGTCTAGGCATTGTGGTCAAAAAAGATACTTGATATGATTTCACTTTTCTTAAATTTACCAAGGCTCGATTTGTGACCCAAGATATGATCTACCCTGGAGAATGTTCCATGAGCTATTGAGAAGAAAGTGTATTCTGTTGTTTTTGGATGGAATGTGCTTTAAATATCAATTAATTCCATCTTCTTTTATGTATCAATGAAAGCTTGTGTTTCCTTATTTATTTTCATTTTGGATGATCTGTCCATTAGTGAAAGTGGGGCGTTAAAGTCCCGTACTATGATTGTGTTACTGTTGATTTCCCCTTTTATGGCTGTTAGCATTTGCCTTATGTATTGAGGTGCTCCTATGTTGGGTGCATAAATATTTACAATTGCTATATCTTCTTAGATTGATCCCTTGATCATCATGAGGTGTCCTTCTTTTTCTCTTGTAATAGTCTTTATTTTAAAGTCTATTTTGTCTGATATGAGAATTGCTACTCCAGCTTTCTTTTGATTTCCATTTGAATGGAATATCTTTTTCCATCCCCTCACTTTCAGTCTGCATGTGTCCCTAGGTCTGACGTAGGTCTCTTGTAGACACATATATATGGGTCTTTTTTTTTTTATCCATTAACCAGTCTGTGTCTTTTGGTTGGAGCATTTAATCCATTTAGATTTAAGGTAGTTATTGATATGTATGTTCCTATTACCATTTTCTTAATTTTTTGGGTTTGTTACTGTAGGTCTCTTGTGTTTCCTGCTTGAAGAAGTTCCTTTAGTATTTGTTGTAAAGCTGATTTGGTAGTGCTGAATTCTCTTAACTTTTGCTTGTCTGTAAAGGTTTTAATTTCTCCATCGAATCTGAATGAGATCCTTGCTGGGTAGAGTAATCTTGGGCGTAGGTTTTTCCCTTTCATCACTTTAAATATGTCCTGCCACTCCCTTCTGGCTTGCAGAGTTTCTGCTGAAAGATCAGCTGTTAACCTTATGGGGATTCCCTTGTATGTTATTTGTTGCTTTTCCCTTGCTGCTTTTAATATTTTTTCTTTGTATTTAATATTTGATAGTTTGATTTATATGTGTCTTGATGTGTTTCTCCTTGGATTTATCCTGTATGGGACACTCTGTACTTTCTGGACTTGCTTGACTATTTCCTTTCCCACATTAGGGAAGTTTTCAACTATAATCTCTTCAAATATTTTCTCAGTCCCTTTCTTTTTCTTTTCTTCTTCTGGGACCCCTATAATTCGAATGTTGGTGTATTTAATGCTGTCCAAGAAGTCTCTGAGACTGTCCTCAATTCTTTTCATTCTCTTTTCTTTATTCTGCTCTGAGGTAGTTATTTCCACTATTTTATCTTCCAGGTCACTTATCTGTTCTTCTGCCTCAGTTATTCTGCTATTGATTCCTTCTAGAGAATTTTTAATTCCATTTAAAATTGGAATTAAATGGAATTTAATGTTCATCAATTTAATGTTCATCATTAAATTGTTCATCATTGTTGTTTGCTCTTTACTTCTTCTTGGTCCTTGTTAAACATTTCTTGTATTTTCTCCATTTTATTTCTAGGATTTTGGATCATCTTTACTATGATTACTCTTAATTCTTTTTCAGGTAGACTTCCTATTTTCTCTTCATTTGTTTGGTCTTGTGGGTTTTTATCTTGCTCCTTCATCTGCTGTGTGTTTCTCTGTCTTTTCATTTTCCTTAACTTACTGTGTTTTGGGTCTCCTTTTTGCAGGTTGCAGGTTCATAGTTCCTGTTGTTTTTGGTGTCTGCCACCAGTGGCTACGGTTCGTACAGTGGGTTGTGTACACTTCCTGGTGGAGGGGACTAGTGCCTGTGTTCTGGTGGAGTAGGCTGGATCTTTCTGGTAGGCAGGACCACATCCAGTGGTGTGTTTTGGGGTGACTGTGACCTTATTATGATTTTAGGCAGCCTCTCTACTAATGGGTGGGGTTGTGTTCCTGCCTTGCTAGTTGTTTGGCATAGGGTGTCCAGCACTGTGCCTTGCTGGTCGTTTAGTGGAGCTGGGTCTTAGCGTTGAGATGGAGATCTCTGGGAGTGCTTTTGCCATTTGATATTATGTGGAGCTGCGAGGTCTCTGGTGGACCAATGTCCTGAAGGCGGCTCTCCCACCTCAGAGGCACAGGCCAGACACCTAAGTGGAGCACTAAGACCCTATCAGCCAAACGGCTCAGAAGAAAAGGGGCAAAAAAGAAAAAAGAAAGAAAAGAGTAAAATAAAATAAACTTATTAAAATAAAAAATAATTATTAAAAATAAAAAAATTAAAAAGTAGTAAAAAATCGAAGAAAATAAAAGGAAGAGAGGAACCTAACCAAAAAACATATCTACGAATGACAACAAGCACTAAAAACTGTACTAAAAAAACCCCAAGAAAAACAAACAAACAAGAAAAATGGACAGACAGAACCCTAGCACAAATGATAAAAGCAAAGCTTTATGGAGAAGATCACACAAAGAAGCATACACCTACACACTCAGAAAAAGGAAAAAAATATATATATCATTGCTCCCAATGTCCACTACCTCAATTTTGGGACGATTCATTGTCTATTCAGGTATTCCAGAGATGCAGGGTACATGACGTTGATTGTGGAGATTTAATCCACTGCTCCTGAGGCTGCTGGGAGAAATTTCCCTTTCTCTTCTTTGTTCGCACAGCTCCTGGGGTTCAGCTTTGGATTTGACCCTGTCTTTGTGTGTAGGTCTCCTGAGGATATCTCTTCTTTGCTCAGACAGGATGGCGTTAAAGTAGCAGCTGATTAGGGGGCTCTGGCTCACTCAGGCCAGGGGGAGGGAGGGGTATGGAATGCGGGGCGAGTCTCTGGCAACAGAGGCAAGTGTAACGTTGCAACAGGCTGAGGTGCACCATGTGTTCTCCAGGGTAATTTGTCGCTGGATCACAGGACCCTGGCAGTGGCGGGCTGCACAGGCTCCCAGTAGCGGAGCTGTGGATAGTGACCTGTGCTTGCACACAGGATTCTTGGTGGCTGCAGCAGCAGCCTTAGCATCTCATGCCCGTCTCTGGTGTCTACGCTGATAGACGCAGCTCACGCACATCTCTGGAGCTTGTTTAGGGGGTGCTCTGAATCTCCTCTCCTGGCACACCCCGAAATATTTGTCTCTTGCCTCTTAGGCAGGTCCAGACTTTTTCCCGGACTACCTCCTGGCTAGCTGTGGCACACTAGCCCCCTTCAGGCTGTGTTTACGCAGCCAACACCAGTCCTCTCCTTGGGATCTGAACTCCGAAGCCCGAGCCTCAGCTCCCAGCCCCCACCGGTCCTGGTGAGTGAGCACACAAGCCTCTCAGGCTGGTGAGTGCTGGTCAGCACCGATCCCTGTGCAGAAATCTCTCCGCTTTGCCCTCTGCACCCCTGTTGCTGTGCTCTCCTCCGTGGCTCCGAAGCTTCCCCCTCACCACCCCTAGTCTCTGCCCACAAAGGGGCTTCCTAGTGTGTGGAAACTTTTCCTCTTTCACAGCTCCCTCCCCAAGGTGCAGGTCCTGTCCCTATTCTTTTGCATCTGTTTTTTCTTTTGCCCTACCCAGGTACATGGGGACTTTTTTATTGCCTTTTGGAAGTCTGAGGTCTTCTGCCAGTGTTCAGTAGGTGTTCTGTAGGAGTTGTTCCACATGTAGATGTACTTCTGATGTATTTGTGGGGAGGAAGTTGACCTTCACGTCTTACTCTTCCACCATCTTGAAGGTCTCTCTGTAGATTTTTTGATGATGGCCATTCTGACCAGTGTAAAGTGATACCTCATTGTAGTTTTGATTTGCATTTCTCTAATGATTAGTGATGTTAAGCATCTTTTCATGTGTTTGTTGGCAATCTGTACCTCTTTGTTGGAGAAATGTCTATTCAGGTGTTCTGCCCATTTTTGGATTGGGGTGTTTGTTTTTTTCATATTGAGCTGCATGAGCTGCTTGTAAATTTTGGAGATTAATCCTTTATCAGTGCTTCGTTGGCAAATATTTTCTCCCATTCTGAGGGTTGTCTTTTTGTCTTGTTTATGGTTTCCTTTGCTGTGTAAAAGCTTTGAAGTTTCATTAGGTCTCATTTGTTTATTTTTGTTTTTATTTCCATCTTGGAAAAGGAGAAAAAGGACCTTCCTGTGATTTATATCATAGAGTGTTCTGCCTACGTTTTCCTCTAAGTTTTATAGTGTCTGGCCTTACCTTTAGGTCTTTAATCCAATTTGAGTTTATTTTTGTGTATGGTGTTAGAGAGTGTTCTAATTTCATTATTTTACATGTAGCTCTCCAGTTTTCCCAGCACCACTTATTAAAGAGGCTGTCTTTTCTCCATTGTATATTCTTGCTTCCTTTATCAAAGTTAAGGTGACCATATGTGCATGGGTTTATCTCTGGGCTTTCTATCCTGTTCCATTGATCTATATCTCTATTTTTGTGCCAGTACCATACTCTCTTGATTCCTATAGCTTTGTAGTATATTTCCTGTAACCTTTTTTTTTTTTTTTTTTTTTTTTGCGGTATGTGGGCCTCTCACTGTTGTGGCCTCTCCCGTTGCTGAGCACAGGCTCCGGTCGCGCAGGCTCAGCAGCCATGGCTCATAGGCCTAGCCGCTCCACAGAACGTGGGATCTTCCCAGACCGGGGCACGAACCCGTGTCCCTTGCATCGGCAGGCAGACTCTAAACCACTGTGCCACCAGGGAAGCCCTCCTGTAACTCTTGAACCCACTTTTGACTGAGCTGTGAAAGCTCAGCTGAATCTACTGAAGCCAACATAGCCAAACCAAATGCAAAAACCCTTTAACTCATGTGACTTCTCTGCAAGAAAACAACAAAAGCAACAAAAATCTGATTTTTCTTGAAACATTCACCTCCTTAATTGTTCTTTCAGTCTTTCCTAGGTCCTCTACTAGCTCCTCTTTGTTCTCCCTCTTCACCACATTCATTCAGGGGTGTAAGCTAGTTTCATGCTGTCCCTTTTCACAACAGCTTTTCCCCCAGAGCTCCATCATCTCAACCCAGGTGCCTCATGGAAATGTCTACATGGGTATTTTACAGATGCCCCCAACATAATATGTCAAAAACTGAAATCATCCTGTACCGTCTCAACTCTGCTCTTTTTTCCCCAGAGATCTATATGAGTAATGATTGCATCACCCATTCAATTATACAAGTCAGAAATCTGGGTGCTACACTTGAGTCCTCTCCCTCCCTAGACTCCATGTAAACTGAAGTTCTTGATCACATCTGGAATAATGTGTCCAATTTTGACAACCATATAGGATAGAAAAATCAAACTTAAAACTGTAAGGGAGGAGAGTGTATATATGGAAACTCTCTGAATTTTCTACTCAATGTCTTAAACACCTAAAATTACTCTGAAAAATTAAAATCTACTAATTAAAAAAAACACTTGGTGGTATATAGAGGAGCATGGCAATGGCAAGAGATTTAAAACTGTTTCATATAAAAATTTTAAAAGATATGCACACTTGAAATATTCGTCTTCATGAAGAAAATTAAGAAAAGTCATGATAGCTATCTTACAAAATTGTAGAGGAAAAAGGAAGATATGTTCATCTGACTCCATGAAAACAAAGGAATATTCTCTAGGAGAAACTATAGAGAAGTGGTTTTCAGATTCTTACAAAAGAACAAACTATTTAGTAAACAAAGCACTTTGAGAAGCAGTGAGCTACTAAATCATTTGTTCAACACAGTGCTTTTGGATTTAGGAAGTGCTTTTTATTATCTGTTACCCTATTTAATTACCATCCCAACTCTGTTTCTAGGTAGGAGGACAAATATTATTATCCTCATTTTATCAGTAGAAAATGAAGACAAAGAGCCTTAGATTATTGGCGTGATTTGGCCAAAGTTAGTGAAGTAGATCCTTGCATACAGCACTTAAATATTTATTACTACACAGTGGGGTCTTATCTAATAGATTCTCTATTCCTGGGGTCACTCACCAGCATACAAAAAGTGTTCAGAAAATATGATTTGAAAAAAGAAATTAATTGATCATTTAATGAATAAATCAATCCAAAGTTTAACTCTAGGCCTTTTAAGTCTTAATAGGGATTGAAGTGTAATTAAATGACTAGTAATATGGAAAACAAACAACAGAAATATATATAAAGGGTTTAGAAGAGAGAGATAACAAGGGGTAATTTGGCCAGATATATGATATTAAAATCAGCCTTATAGGATGTGTAGAATACAGAGAGGAGAAAAAAGCAAAATCTATTTTGGAAGCAGTCTGATAAAGAGCACCTTTAGAGGGCCTAAACTGATCTTCTTCTGGCCCTGTCTTTCCCCTGGATAGAAGAAATGTAAAAAGGAATAAAGAAGACAAAAACAGATGGGAAGATAACTCATGTTTGTGTTATCAGAAGATTTAATATTATTAAAATGTTCATACCCAAAGTAATCTACAGGTTCAATGCAATCCTTATCAAAATCCTAACAGCAATTTTATAGAAATAAAAAAAAAATCAATAATTCATATGGAACCACAAAAGACCATGAATAGCCAAATAATCTTGAGAAAGAAAAACAAAGCAGGAGATATCACAACTCCTGACTTCAAAACATATTACAAAGCTACAGTAATCAAAACAGCATTGTACTGGCAAAAAGAAAGACATATAGACCAATAGAACAGATAGCCCAGAAATAAAACTATTATGTGTATAGTCAATTGTGCTAAAAATACAAAATCAATAAAGGATAGTGTCTTCAACAAATGGTGTTGGGAAAACTAGATATTCACATGCAAAAGAATAAAATTGAACTTCTATATTATACCATATATAAAATCAATTCAAAATGGATTTTTGAACATAAGACCTGAAACCATAAAACTCCTAGAAGAAAACATAGGAGAAAGGCTTCATGACACTGGTTTTGGCAACAATTTTATGAATGTGACACCAAAAACACAGGCAACAAGAACAACAACAACAACTAAAGTGGGACTACATCAAACTAAAAAGCTTCTACCCAGCAAAGGAAACAATCAACATAATGAAAAGGCAACTTATGGAATGGGAGAAAACATTTGCAAACCATATATGTGACAAGAGGTTAATCCCCCAAATACATGAAGAACTCCTACAAATCAATAGCAAAACCACTAAAAACCCTATTAAAATAACTATAATCCAATGGGCTAAGGAATCAAACAGACATTTCTCAAAAAAAAGACATACAAAAGGCAAACAAGTATATGAAAAAATGATCATCATCACTAATCAGCAAGTTAAATGCAAATCAAAACCATATTGACATATCACATTACACCTGTCAGGATGGCTATTATCAAAAAACAAAGATAAGTTTTGGGGAGGATGTGGAGAAATCACTACCCTTGTACACTGTTGCTGAGAATACAAAATGGTGCAGTTGCTATGGAAAACATTAGGGACGTTCCTCAAAATATTAGAAACAGAACTACTTTATGATCCAGCAATCAATTTCACTCTGGGTTTTTATTCAAAAGAACTGAAATCAGGATCTCAAAGGACCATTAGCCCTCCCAAGTTCACTTCAGCATTATTCATAATAGCCAAGATGTAGAAACCCTGAGTGTCAATTGACAGGTGAATGGATAAAGAAAATGTGATATATATATATATATATATATATATATATGATAGAATATTATATAATATAATATATATAATGGAATATTATTCAGCCTTAAAAAGAAGGAAATCCTGACTTTTGTAGCAACATGGATGAACCCTGAAGACATTATGCTAAGTGAAATACATCAGCTACAGAAAGATGAATACTATATGATTCCACTTATATGAGGTACCTAAAATAGTCAAATTCATAGAATCAAAGAGTGGAATGGTGTTTGCCAGGGGCTAGGAGGAGGAGGACATGGGGAGTTACTAATCAACAGGCATAAAGTTTCAGTTCAGCAAGAGTTAAGTTCTAGAGATCTGCTGTACAACATTGCATCTATTATTAACAATACAGTATTGGATAATTAAAAATTTGTTAAAGAGTAGATCTTATGTTGTGCTCTTACCACAATAAAAATTTAAAACAAGAAAGATAAAAAGATTAGGTTTCAGAAGAAAAAGTTCCTTCTCTTACCTCTGCTTCTTTTATATTTACCTCTCTGGTAATAACATCAGGCCCAGGATTGTTATGAAGATCACATGATATGCATGTGAAAAGAACCAAATGTAAAACACTTTGCCCACTTTTATAACTAGGTGAGGATTCCATACACAGCATGGCAATAGAGTGCTCAATCTCTCAAGAATGGGGAAAAATATTTGAGCTTTGATATCTTCTTAATTTTTAGTCATCCATTAATTTATTTTTTAATTAAGTTAGTTAACAACTTTAAAACTGCTGGGAACAGTATCTTGCACATAATTAGACCTACATGGTATTTGTTAATATATACATAAAATAGACATTTATTAAATACCTACTATATTCAAGGTCAGGGATCTAAAGACAAAACAAAGTCATGATCCACTTTTGTTTTTATTATTATATGCTCTACGCCAGATTATTTAAAAGGTGTGCAGGTGGATAAGAATAATAAAATGCAGTTTGGGAGTACTTTTAAATATTTACTACAGATCGTTCATTGCTAGGATTCATCTTTCAAAAATATTATTTTACTTATGTTAATTAATTATATCATGATGGTTAATATTAAAAAATCAAAACAATTCTTGTCTAGTCTGTTTTGAAAATTCCAGCATCATAAAATAAATTGCTTTAAAATGTATGGGGTTTTGCTGTGACTAGCTTTCTTCTAAAAAGTTTTTATAATTGGGTTTTAAGGAAGGTATAAGACCAGGGTTTAACTTTCATATTTTCAACAAAGTTTGGTCTGTATGAGAGGAGTTAACTGGTTAAAATTTTTAAAGTGTAATGCTCTATGCCAAGAGCTAGCATGCAGCTATTTACAAAGGGAACATATGCATTTTTATGTGCAATCTGACCAATGAGGCTATGGTTATTTAAACCAGCCAAGCAACAGAATAAAATAATGGCTCAACTTTATATTGTTGCTGTAATGCTCTGCCTAATAGGCAAATTTGGATCACATCACTTATCTCCTGAAAAAGTCCCCCAAAGGCCCCTAATCCCTGCAAAATAAAATCTAAAATTTTTTGGTCCAGGCCCTTTGTCAGGTCCCTGCTTATGTATCTTTACCTTCAGAAACACTGCCCACTACAGACACCTGCCAAAATAGCCCATCTGAAATATTGATATGTTGCATTTCCCCATGTTCTGCCCATCCTCCAAATCTGTGTGTGTGTGCGTGTGTGTGTGTATGTCTGTGTCTCCTTATGCTGGGATGGGCCAATAAATTTCTATTCGTACTTCAAGTCTCAGCTCAGGAATTACATTCTAATTATGTTATCTAGCAAAATACCCACTCATAAATGTTTAATGTTTACAGAATATAGAGAAATTGTAATTATGTAATGTAAATGACAGCATGGTTATAAATTTAAGGTAAATAGATTTCCATATTGTTTATCTTAGAGTAAAAAATGTTCGGGACAGTTAGACAGGTGGTTATGCAAATAATAAACAACAGTTTTTACCAGAAAGTCTCTGAGCCATTATGGTTTTACTGTACAAATATCCAGCCGCTACCAACAGTAACGAAGCCTTAAGATCATTATTTCAAGACCGGCTGTGAACTATTAAGATATATAAAGAAAAAGAAATTGCTCTGTCCAAGATTACTGCCATCAGCTACTACGGTTCAGACCTCAGTGCTTTATTTACAGAACTCCCTATTGACAAATGACAGAATTGCATAATGAGTACACAAATGCCTTTTCAAGAATAGATCTTGAAGGCTGTTTTTATAAAAATGCCTTCTGGCTGAATTATCAAAATGCAGTGTGCTGACAGGAGGGACAGCAATACACATGGGCTTTGTTGGCTTCTAATGGATTCTATTTCTAGTGCATGAAAAAGATGGAAACTAAAGTACTTTAGTAGGATTTGGATCTCTCTCTCCATGTGCTCCTACAATTTGAAGAATAGCAGGATATGTGGACAGTAGTTTTCTGTTTAAAAGGGAACACATTTCTTTAAAAAATTCCCATCTAATAGACAAGATTAGTAGGTTGCTTGGAGAGATGTAATGCTACAGAACATACCCTTGGGGGTAAAACCTTGTTATTTTGAAATAGTAACCCAACAAAGACTCTAAACAGGGAGTTTTTAGAATTTCAAATTTCTTTAGGGAAATTTTTAAATAAAGTTGTGCTATTTCTAAGGGAAGACGGAGAGACATACTTAAAAAAATAAAATAAGATGTTTTCTTAAAATGGGGTTTATCCTGTAAAAATAGTCAATGTTTTATTTCCCTCAATAGTTATGTATTTTCAAATTTATTTTTATTGAAAACCCTTTACACCTGCCTGGCTTTAAACCATCGGAAGGAGTCAAATGATGGCAGGTCTCACACTTTCTATGCAGTTGCCAAGAATTATTTTATTGTGCAGTTGAAGCTGATGCTAATGCAACCAAAAAAAACATCATAGTTATAATAAAATAATACCACCACGACCGACCATTTTTCACTAAGTCATGCTGTGCAAAGGCAAGCTGCATACAGATGCAAGCACAACAGGATGTGATTGATTCTCTCCTGCTGGCTGTCCCAAGAAAGAGTGCTGCCCTCAGTCCCTGTGATCACCAGTACAGCCAACCAATGTTAATGCACGGGGCTTGCAAGGCAAACAGCTAACACTGGTTCATCCTGGCAAGCCATGAATCGTCAGTAATGAGCATAAGCCGTCAAAGTGTAAAAAATGATGACAGCTTCATCCTCTTACGAAGAAACCTCTTGCAGAAAGAAAAGCATTAAAGGAGGAGCAGCACAATGAAAGCACTCAAGCCTAAACTGTAGTGTCTGGAAACCTTGTAACTCAAATGGCTCAGTCATTTACTTCACATTCCTGGGGACACATGCACACATGCCAGTTACCTGGAGTAGATTCAGGGGGCTTCTCTCAATCAACCAAGAAGGTACAGATGTAATTAAAAATCAAATAGTCAAGGTTTTAAAGATTTTCAAGATACCAGAGCAGAAAAATAACCTATAGGAAGACACTTGCTAACTGCAGGTAATACAGTAAGTCCCCTACATACGAACCTTCAAGTTTCGAACTTTCAAAGATGCAAACATGCATCTGGTTCCAGCAAGGAACCAGAACCTGTGCCGTCAACGTCAGGCGTGAGTGAAATTGCCGCTTGCCCTCCATCTCCTATTGCTGATGATCCTTTAGCTCTACCATCTCCCACCTCCTCTCCCTCCTCCAGTCAGTAACTCTTCTTGCCTGTTCACTCGATGCCAGCCCTGTACGCCAGCTGTTGTCCTGTACTACTGTACTTTTCAAGGTACTCTGCTGTAAGATTAAAAATGTTGGACTTCCCTGGTGGCGCAGTGGTTGAGAATCTGCCTGCCAATGCAGGGGACACAGGTTCAAGCTCTGGTCTGGGAAGGTCCCACATGCCACGGAGCAACTAGGCCTGTGAGCCACACTACTGAGCCTGCGCGTCTGGAGCCTGTGCTCTGCAACAAGAGAGGCCGCGACAGTGAGAGGCCCGCGCACTGCGACGAAGAGTGGCCCCCACTCGCCGCAACTAGAGAAAGCCCTCGCATAGAAACGAAGACCCAACACAGCCAAAAATTAATTAATTAAATTTTTAAAAAAATGTTTTCTTTATTTTTTGTGATTGTTTGTTTTTATGTATTATTTGTGCGAAAAGTATTATAAACCTATTATAATACAATACTATATAGCCGATTGTTAGTCGGGTACCTAGGCTAACTTCGTTGTACTTACGAACAAAACTGGACTTACGAATGTACTCTCAGAACGGAACTCGTTCATATGTAAGGGACTTACTGTAATGCCAACACTCTGCTTGCCAGAAGATGACTATACCCATATATCTGCTTAATGTTTCCCACTCAGAACTCATTCCCAAGGGTCAGGATACTGAGGGGACCAGAAGGCAAGAAATCTAATCAGGCTTCTATCTCCTCAGTAGACTCTCAAAATGGAAGAAATCAGAAGAAATTCAAATAGTATGAACAAGGAAGCACTTATGTATGTTTCTTAAATATTAGATATAAACATCTCTCAAGCTGACAATTGGCATACTGTCAATTGCACCTGACGAACACAGGTTTATAATCACCATTGGACTGATTGGTGATAGCTGGTATCCATTATAACAGGGGTCCCCAACCCCCGGGGGTGGCCTGTTCAGCAAGAGGTGAGTGGTGGGCAAGCGAAGCGTCATCTGCCGCTCCCCATCGCTCACATTACCGCCTGAACCATCCCCCCACCACCACCCCTGGCCATGGAAAAACTGTCTTCCATGAAACCAGTCCCTGGCACCAAAAAGGTTGGGGACCGCTGCCTTACAGATCTTGCCTTCCTATCTTAATTCAGTATCCTATTTCTTCCTGTAGGGGTCAGCACGCTAGGGCTGTCAATGATAACCTGTTTCGAAAATATTTTTATAAGTAGAATTAAGTTGTCTTCAAATAGAAAGAAAAGGAGTACAAAGATGCCAAGAAATCTTTACTGAGTCTACCTTTTAAAATAACCACATCCATGGGCTTCCCTGGTGTCGCAGTGGTTGAGAGTCAGCCTGCCGATGCAGGGTACGTGGGTTTGTGCCCCGGTCCGGGAAGATCCCACATGCCGCGGAGCGGCTGGGCCCGTGAGCCGTGGCCGCTGAGCCTGCGCGTCCGGAGCCTGTGCTCCGCAACGGGAGAGGCCAGAACAGTGAGAGGCCCGCGTACAGCAAAAACAAAAACAAAAACAAAAACAAAACAAAACAAAAAAACACACCCAGAAACCTCTCCTGACAACAGGAGTCAGTTTAGGAGTTAGCAAAACCCACAATTCAAAAAGATAACCAACTCACTAATCATTGATTCAAATATTCTGTCATCAGTACTATGCAGTTGATAAATCAGATGTCACGTTGAAACATATTTTTAACCATGTACTTTAAAGTATTGAGATTTTTCAACAATATAGTTTCAATAAATGAATTGTTTCATAAAAATTCCAGCTTCAGTCTAATGCATCAGCCATTAAAGCGATATATCTGCTGAACAATGAGGTCAGCTTCTCTAAAGAATGTACTTTCTATGCCAAATAAGGTTTTTCCACAGTTAAACAGACACTTGGTGCAATGAAATTACTAGCAGTTCTCTTGGTGGTCTCTGATCACGTGTATTTTCCTGCCTGTTACATCTCCATCTGACACACTTTGCCTATTGTTCAAAAGAGTCATTTCACGCATCAGGAATACTATGATGCTTCTGAGATGGGTTATGTGCATTCTGGCTGATGCACTTTAGAAAACTACCAGATCATCACCAACAAGAGAAGCCTGGAGAATCACATGTGCGCTTTTATAACAAGTTCTGTGCTTTAATTTATATAGAAAAAAAAAATTGCACCAACAACTCAAACTAATAGTTTTTACAGAAAAGCTTTTTGGCCTTTAGAACCAAACAGATATTTGTGATAAAAGCAACTTGTCTGGATACTCCCTGAGGCACAGTGTATTTTCCATCCTTAAATGGATTATTTATGGGTACTGTAAAATTACAATTCTGGAAACAAAATTATGGAAGATTATGTATTCTGGGAATGTGGGGTTTTGTTTCAACTCACTTGAAAATTAGCTTGAAAGCAATCAGGTACTGTTGTAAGCATATACATAAGTAATGAGTTTCAGTAATTTTCAATGAAATAGCAAAAACAAAAGCACAGTTTTAAGGTGTTTTAGGAATAGTCTAATTAACTCAGCAATTTCTAAGAGCATAAAAGATCTTTTTCAAAATGTTCAAGAATTATGAGCTTGAAAATAAGCTGATATTTTCAAAGTTGTTTTAATTATGCTTCATTTTAATAAATTTTAATTTTAAAATGTCAATTCAAGGGGCACAACTTCTAGATGGAGAATAGGACAAAAACCTACACTAGTTCATTCTTCAACGCAGAAGTAGGCCTGCAATGCCACAGTAAGTTTGTGATTTTTTTTTTTTTACGGTACGCGGGCCTCTCACTGCTGTGGCCTCTCCCGTTGTGGAGCACAGGCTCAGGACGCGCAGGCTCAGCGGCCATGGCTCACGGGCCCAGCCGCTCTGCAGCATGTGGGATCTTCCCAGGCCGGGGCACGAACCCGTGTCCCCTGCATCAGCACCAGGGAAGCCCTGTGATGTATTTTTCAAAATACTTTTCAACTCAACCTGCTAGGTGGTTTTAGGAAGTCAATCCGTGCCCTGGAACCCCTCTGTTAGAAGATATCAAAGCCTGTACAGCTTGCACCCTAATACTATCTCTATATGAATTTTCCTATAGTCCATGGCAAACCATCAGCCTGGAAAACTCTGTGATAGTATTTTCCAACACCACGTTAGTATTTTATATTTAAAGATGTTTATTGGTGAATATAAGATCAATAGGGCCAATTATTCAATGAATTGCTGCTTTCCTCTTCAAATATTACTTACCTAGAAAATTTTGCATTTCAATAAGACAGCTGACTTTGTATTTAATTAGAATAGTGAGGTTAAATTTTGGAATAATGAATTCTGATCAAGCAAGATTTACCTGGACTATAAAAGTGATCTAAGTTTCTGGCAGGGAGATATATTGGGGTTATAGGCTCACATTTTTTCCTGATGTGGAATATGATCAAAGAAGTTTGGAGACACCCCTAAAGAGCAAAACCTCACTTACCTGACTGTGCAAAGCTAGATGGTGTTCTTATAGGCAAAGAATAGAGCTCTGGGTAATTTAAGCAGGGAGGAAAGTTACTGGAAGACTGGAGAACCAAGTTCATAAGCAGGGAAGAAGATATTCAGTTCTGTCAAACAAAGTCAGACACCCATTTGTCTGTCAATAGCTGAACAATGAGGAGTGAACAAGGCTTGCAGGTACCAGCGGTTTTGCTGCTACTGGTCTCTGCCAGCTTCTCACTGGAATAAACTCTTATCTGTACCTCTTCCTTAACATCTGTTCTAGACTCAAAATGCCAGATAGGAATATTGAATAGGCTGCAAATAAGGTTTGTGCTCACCCCTCTGGTTGCTAGAGCTTCAACAAAGTGAGTATCTGGACCTTTCCACTTCAGTTTGGAAAAGTGTAATAATTAGGATGAGCTATATTGTGCTATAGCAACAAAACCTCAAAATCTCAGTGGCTAAAAGGAAAACCACTTTATTTCTCACATTCTTTACAATCCCGATTGTTCATCAGCTGAGGACACTGCTACATGCTGTATTCACCCAAATGAAGACAGTCACTTGATCTAGTCGCCACGTCTGAGAAAAGGAGTCATAGAATGATGACTATCAAGTGGAGTCCAGGGATTCCTGGGAATCTGCAAGTTCAAAACGATTTTCATAATAATATGAAGATGTTATCTGCCTATTTTTTGTTTCCTTTTGATGATATATAGCAACTCATCTTTAATAATAATAATTATAATAATATATTGACAATACCCCATAATAATAATTAAAATATATTACTGATGGTAATAACCCCTCTTATGGCAATTTACAGTTACAAATTACACTCACAGAAATGATCTCATTTGATTATCATATTCTTTAAAGATAAGTAATAATAGCTACCCACCACACACATACATGTACACATAAACTTTAAAGATAAGGAGAACTAGAAAAGATATTTTAAAGCTCAAGCTATAATAAACGAACATTACTTAAAACTCATTTTGTTCAGATCTCCACAATATTTTTTTAAATTCTGTATTAATTTTTATTGGAGTATAGTTGCTTTACAATGTTGTGTTAGTTTCTGCTGTACAGCAAAGTGAATCAGCTATACATATACATATCTCCTCTTTTTTGGATTTCCTTCCCATTTAGGTCACACACAGCACTGAGTAGAGCTCCCTGTGCTACACAGTAGGTTCTCATTAGTTATCTATTTTATACATAGTAGTGTATATATGTCAATTCCAATCTCCCAATTCATCCCATCCCCCCCACCTGGTATCCATATGTCCGTTCTCTATGTCTGTGTCTCTATTTCTGCTTTGCAAGTAAGTACATCTGTATCATTTTTCTAGATTCCACATATAAGCAATATTATATTGATATTTGTTTTTCTCTTTTTGACTTACTTCACTCTGTATGATAGTTTCTAGGTCCATCCACATCTCTGCAAATTGAGCAATTTTGTTCCTTTTCATGGCTGAGTAATATTCCATTGTATATATGTACCACATCTTCTTTATCCATTCTTCTGTTGATGGACATTTAGGTTACTTCCATGTCCTGGCTATTGTAAATAGTGCTGCAATGAACACTGGGGTGCATGTATCCTTTTGAACTATGGTTTTCTCTGGGTATATGCCCAGGAGTGGGATTGCTGGGTCATATGGTAGTTCTATTTTTAGCTTTTATATTTTTTTTATTTTTGCGGTACGCGGGCCTCTCACTGTTGTGGCCTCTCCTGTTGCGGAGCACAGGCTCTGGACGCGCAGGCTCAGTGGCCATGGCTCACGGGCCTAGCCACTCCGCAGCATGTGGGATCTTCCCGGACCGGGGCACGAACCCGTGTCCCCTGCATCGGCAGGCGGGCTCTCAACCACTGAGCCACCAGGGAAGCCCCCTATATTTAGCTTTTTAAGGAACCTCCATATTGTTCTCCATCGTGGCTGGATCATTTATAATCCCACCAACAGCGTAAGAGGGTTCCCTTTTCTTCACACCCTCTCCACAATTTATTGCTTGATGATGGCCATTCTGACTGGTGTGAGGTGATACCTCATTGCAGTCTTGATTTGCATTTCTCTAATAATTAGTGATGTTGAGCATCTTTTCATGTGCCTCTTGGTCATCTGTATGTCTTCTTTGGACAAATGTCTATTTAGGTCTTCTGCCTAAATAGAAGTCTTTATGGGTCTAAATGGGTCTTCTTCCCATTTTTTGATTAGGTTATTTGTTTTTTTGATATTGAGCTGCATGAGCTGTTTGTATATTTTGGAGATTAATCCCTTGTCAGTTGCTTCATTTGCAAATATCTTCTCCCATTCTGAGGGTTGTCATTTCATCTTGTTTATGGATTCCTTTGCTGTGCAAAACCTTTTAAGTTTCATTAGGTCCAATTTGTTTATTTTTGTTTTTATTTCCATTACTCTAGGAGGTGGGTCAAAAAAGATCTTGCTGTGATTTATGTCAAAGAGTGTTCCGCCTAGTTTTCTCTAAGAGTTTTATAGTGTCAGGTCTTACATTTCGGTCTTTAATCCATTTTGAGTTTATATTTGTGTATGGTGTTAGGGAGTGTTCTAATTTCATTCTTTTACATGTAGCTGTTGAGTTTTCCCAGCACCACTTATTGAAGAGGCTGTCTTTTCTCCATTGTATATTCTTGCCTCCTCTGTCATAAATTAGGTGACCATAGGTATGTCTCCATAATATTTTTAATGCTGCTCCTCTGTCTAGGAATTCACTTCTCTCTTTTCAGCCTGTTTTTTCTGTCTATGACCTAAATGTATTTTAAATTGCCTTTTATTGGGTAATTTGTTTTCTTAGTTTTGAGTTTTGTGAATTCTTCATACATTCTGGATACAATTTTATTATCAGATATAAGATTTGCAAATATGTTCTCCTAGTTTGTGGCTTGTCTTTTCATTCTCTAACAGTGCCATTCAAAGACCAGAAGTTTTACATTTTAATAAAGTCCAATGTTTCAATTTGGTCTTTTAGGACTGTGCTTTTGGTATCATATCTGAGAAATGTTTGTGTTCAGTCTTTGGGCAGGAAGTATGATGCTCTACATGGAATTTTCATAGGTTCCATGTATCAGCTTGAGGAAATTCCTGTTACTTCTTAGTTTCATGAAGAATTTTATCAGGAAAGGATTTTAGATTTTGTCAAGTGCTTTTTCTATGAGTATAGAGATGAACATATGGTCTTTCTTTTTTTAGTTTGTTACTATGACGAATTACATTCTTTGATTTGCGGGGCGATCGTGACTTAAAACAACAGAAGCTTTCAAGTTCAGTGAACTGCAAGTCTCTCAGGGTCAAAATCAAGGTGTCAGCAGAGCTGAATTCCATTCTGTTGGCACGAAGGGAGAATGCACTTGCAGGCTTATTCAGGTTGCTGGCAGAATTCACTTACATGTGGTGCTAGGACTGAGGTTTCACTTCCTTGCTGTGTCAGCTGGGGGTCATCCTTGGCTCCTAGAGGGCTCTCTCTGGACCTTGCAGATGGGGCCCTAAATCTCAGAACCAGCAATGGCACATGAATTCCTTCTCATGCTGCCACATTTCATCTGCCTTCTCTTTGTCTGCTGTGCCTAGCATTTTCCTTTTGCACTCTTATTTTCTTACTAATTAACATACAGTGGAATTTTCCAGAGGCTACATGATAGTGCGATATTTCAACAGGTTGAATACAGAAGCTGATATGAGCATCTAGGCTATCTTCTTTTGAGACAGAAAAATAAGATTTGCAAAAATGTAAAACAATGCTACTCTTTCCACTTTTTAGTGTGTATATATATACTATATGTACTATATATAGACATATATATATACTGTGTATATTATATACACTATCTGTACACATAATATATACTGTGACAATATGTAATGGGTTTGTTTTGCTATTTTAAATGATTTAATACACGTTTTAAAAATTTCTGTTTCAAGTTCTAATACAGTAAATATAGATATATAGGTATAAAAATAACACATAGATAATGCATAGCTATATAATCAACATAAACCAAATCTTTTACAAGCCTCAAAAATTTCTAAGACTGTAAAGGGACCTTGAAACAAACAAACAAAAAAATTAAAGTTTAAGAATGGCTCCAGCAAGTCTCACACCAGCAATGAGATGATCTGACTCAGAAGACCCCCTCACTGTTGCTCACACCTGACTGGCCAGTAGAAATGGACCCATCCTACCGGAAGGCAGCCAGGAAATTCTATCCTGTAGGGCAGAGAGCTGGAAATAATGAGAAAACGCTGATGACTACCAAAAAAGGCACACCCTACCTCCACTAAGACACTTCTTTCCCCCAAAGGAAAAGCATACAAGAGGCTGGGAAGCTAAAACTATAACAAAAGCCCACCACGTACTAGTGGGTTTATCTAAATGGGCTTCAATGTTCAGAACATGCTACTTTTCAGTACCTCCAATTGGAACAAAGAACTTAAATCTGTCTACATACAAGAGATGTCACGACGTATCATTTGCACAGACTGATATCTCACTGTTATTTTGGTCCTTGTTGGTGATAAGTCCCAGATTATCCTCTTAAACATTTATATTTTTACATTTCCAGATTATGCCTGGTACCAAACTATCCCAATATCTGTTAAGGAGAGAGATGATTGTCTGATACATATAAATAATTCTCACTAAATCAGTGTCTGAGAACTCAAGAACAGATTTTTGATATTATGTTTAAAAATGGAAAAATGAGGTTTGCACACTCTACTTTTAGTTTTTTTCTATTGCAGGCTCATCATTATCCATATTTCAGTAAGTTTAATTCAATTTGTAAAACTTCAAATGTTGCTTAATGAAGAAATGCTTTGAGTTATTTATGTTTGGGATGTTTTGTAAAGATACATGTTTCTTAACACAAACACAACCCTTTATCAAAGAAATAGGTTTAGCATAAATGATATTTACATCTCAGATGAAGCCATATACCTTGTATTATTGAGATTAATGAAGAGTACAGCCTGTGAAAAATTAATTCCTACTGTTGTCAGTTTTCTTGCCTTCTTTTAATTGGCTAGATTCAATCAGCTCTGGGTGGGAAAATCTGAAAATTCACCTTAAGAGAATTATATTCAAAAAGGGTCAATGAGCTGTGAGTACATTTCAAATTATTCTCCTGTGAGTCAAATATGTGAGCTTTTATACACTTATACCTACTTCATACATATTATGGCATTTATTTGGAGGAAGGTCAAAGTACTCTATGGTTAGCTCCTGTTTTTTTTTTTTAATTCCTCGATTTTGGCCATGTTATAAAGAGCTGAAATTAAGTGAAGAGCAGTTTCCAGATAAATTAGATTCTACTAAATTTGAGAAGATATGTTATCTAATTGGGACCAAAAACTCACAAAAGAACACGCAAAAAGATACACAGTAATAAGCAGAACTTGCAGAAGGAAGATAAAGAAACGACACGGATTTATTTCTACTAAGATGAAAACTGTGTTCCTTTAGTTCCTTTATTCTACAAAAAGAACGTTTATTTCACAAGGATGATGGAATGACAAGAATCAAAGAAATTATGATCAGAGATCCTGAATTTTAATTGGTAGTTCCTAAGTGCCTGGCATGTGCTGTCGCGTCTGCAAACATTTTCCTACTTAATGCTTCTTAAGACCTGGAAAAGGTAAGTGCAATCGTTACCTTGATTTCACACATGAAAAAGTTGAGGCTAAGCAGGTTAAGGTCCAGATCTGAGTGCAAAGCCTGCAAAATTAATTGTGCACTGTATTCTACTGCTTTCCTTTAATGTGTGCCAGGCCCTGTGCCCTTGGCCAAGATATATAACTTCTATGAACATCACTGATTTATTCATCTCTGCATCAATCCATTTATTAATTTCTTAACAATATCCTTCAACAAATATTTACTGAGTGCCTACTAAGAGCTGCTCACTGGACAAGGAACTGAAAAGACTCATCTGTAAAAAGAAGAGTTTAAAATGACTGTCATAGGGATCTGATGAAATGATATACTAAAGAGGTTTTATATTTTAAAATACCAGTCAGGCCACAACTACTTCTGATAAAAACTGCCATGGGTATAGTGCCATAATTGTGCTGGTGCCATATGATTTCATCATACCCATCCAGACCAGGGCTAACCGCTGTCCTCAAAACAACCCCTTACCCTGGGCAATGAATTGATCTGATACAAAAAAGTCTTCTCAGTGGGCATCCACCATCTTGGAAAATGACTCAGTCAAATCAAATCCTATCTCAGAGAGTTGGAATGTGGGATGTCCAAAATGAGATCCTCAGAAAGTAAGAACAGCAGAGGCAGACAGATGAGCAGAATGGCTGTAAAGACTTGGGAAGTTATTTTGCATTCTGAACAGCATTCTAATTTTTGGTGATGCCTATTTATACCCATGAACATATTTTCTTGCTCTCATGGCCAGAACATGTCTCAGGTCTTAAGATCTTTCAGGTAATGCAGCAATAGATTCTAAATTGCTTTCAAAACTGTAAAGCATATACATATGAAATTTGCCACCACCATTATAATTACTAACAAGTGCCACAGCTTGGTCCAAGTTCATTAAATAATGGAAGATTTGAACTTTTGGCTAGGATTTACTGATCTCCTTACGTGGCTATATTCCAGCATTATCTTTCAATGGTTGCTTTCTAAAATACTATTAAGCTCTTTTTTGGGGGTTTGCTTTCATCCACTTATCAGCCCACAACTCTGAACCAATTACTGAAAAATATCCTTGGTGATACTCTGTCAGTATAACTATTAAGAGCTATCTGAAGATAGAGTCTTATGTCTTATTTTAAGTCAGCTTTATAGAAGTGTAATTTATGAGAAATAAAATTGATTTTAAATATACAATTCAAACACTTTTAACAAATGTATGCAGTCCTGTAACCATTAAACCCATCATGATACAGAATTATTCCGTCACTCCAAAAAGTTCCTTCATGACCCTTTGCTGTCAATCCCTCCCTGGGCCCTTGACCACTGGCAACCACTGTTCTATTTCTATTTACTATAATTTTGCCTCTCCTAGAATATCATATAAATTATATCGCAGCGTAGAGTCTTTTAGGTCTAGCTTCTTTCACTTGGCATAAGGCTTTTGAGAGTTGTTATAGGTACCAATAGCTCAGTCCTTTTTTATTGCTGAGTAGTAGTATTCCATTGTGTATGGATACCACTATGTCTGTTAAACCACAGTAATAGCTGATAAACAATGAGTTCTTTTCTGCTGTTTGACTATTATTTCAAAAGCTACACTGAATATTTGCATGGGTGGGTTTTTTGATGAATCCTCAAGATGTTCCACGAAATACCGTGATGTTAGAGAGTTCTGCTTCTTCCTTATGAAGCTGTATAATTTTTCTTTAGACTTCTTGGACTGGCTAGGATATTCTATACAATGTCAAGTAGGATTGGTCAGAGTGGACATACTTGCTTTGCTTCTGAACTGAGAGGAAAAGTATTTTACCATACTTGGAGGATGTTAACTATATGGTTTTTCAATGATGCCCTTTATCAGTTTGCAGATGTTCCCTTCTATTTCTAGTTTGCCAAGAGTTCTCATCATGAATGAGTGCTAAATGTTGTTGTTTTCTCTTTTTAAAAAATCTGTTAATATGTCAAATTGCAATGACTGATTTTTCAAAATTTAAAGCAACCTTGTATTCCTGGGATAAAACCCCTTGGTCATAATGTATTACTTTTTATTTATCACTATATTAATTAAATTTTTTGAAAAGGAATTTTGCATATATGTTCATGAGTGATATTGGATTGCAGTTTTTTTTTAATGGAATTGTCTGATTTTATTATCATATGATGTTTTGGGAAAAAGTCTCTTCTTTACTATTTTCTGGAAAGGTCTATGTAGACTTGACATTATTTCTCCAATAAAAGTTGGTAGAATTTGCCAGTGAAGACATCTGGCTTTGGAGTTTTTTGTCTGATTTTGTCTGGTGGAGAGCTTTTCTTTTTTTCTTTCAATAGACTATAGAACAGTTTTAGGTTCACAGAAAAACTGGACAGAAAGTACAGAGATTTCCCATATACTCCTTGCCTCACACACACAAGCACAGCCTTTAGTGTCACCTCATTCTATAAAACTTGAAAAAACATGAAAATCACACACTGATTTCATTTGTCTGACACACTCTTTTCCTTTGCTCTCAATCTAAGGTTCACCTCGAGGGCCTTAGTGGCCATGGGTTGGTTTCTGCTCCCAATTCATTTATTCTCTGATGTAGAATACAGATACCTTGGCTATTGTTCTCAAAGGGGAGAAATGGTGTCTACAGACATTGAAGCAATCAAGCTTGCATGGATCCCTACATGCTGTCAGCAATGTGTTGGAGATCTGGTCTTCCTTCTTGGACTTGAAACCCCCGGTAGTGAGGAACTCACTACCTCACAAGCAGCTGTTACATTTAAAGTGTTCCCACTGTTAGATCATTCTTCTGTGGGAGGACATGTAAGTTCAGAGAGGCTGAATAAGCAGTTTATGATCAGATTGCTATGTGCAATCAGCACCAAAATCCAGGTGATCTGATTCCAAGTGGCATGAGAGTTCTTTTATGGATCTCTTTTTATGGATCCCTTATTACAACTCTGCCTGATAGGAGAATAGGGCTCATGATTAGTTTATAATACTACAAATACCTCTTGCTTAATACATATAGCAGTAAATATTTCCATCCTTTTAGGCAAGTACATACACTTGTACATTGTTAGAGGTTTTCTTCACTCCATTTAAAATTTCTGAATAGACACATTCACTTTCAGCGGACTTCTTCATATTTTATCTGAGAAACTATAAAGTATTCATATACTCACTGTATATTAAATTTTGATCACTTTTTTTTTCCATTTGGGAATGATCTAGACATTTGAAGAACTAATATCCTCAAGCAAAGACTTGGCATTTTATTTAATGTTTGTTAATATGTTCTTTTGTTCCTTCCTATCTTTTTTTCTTTATTCAGGTACTTAATGTATATTTTTTGAGCAAGCAAGTACATCAGACACAGTATTGAATACTCCCTCCCCTTATGGAGCTTATGGTCAAGTGAAGAATAAAAATTTGTAAACATATAAGATCTCTTAAATTGGCTAAAAGGGAAGAAAAGTATTTGGAGAGCATCTCACTCATGTTTTTAACTGTCATAAACATAGGCAGTAGAAAAACCTGATGCACAGGCAAGAGATTTTCAACGTTAAAAATCAAATGAAAATTTTGAAAATTGAATGATACACCAAAATTCCAAATTTTGGAGTCACACTTCCTACAACAAAATTATCTCGCATTAAAAATTTGTAGAATAGTAGTTCTCAAAGAGCATTCCAGGGACCTCTGGAGGTCACTGAGATACTTCTTAGTGGGTCTCTTGAGGTCAAAACTATTGTCATAAAAATACTAAGAATTCTTGGCTTTTTCATTCTCAATCTTTCATGAGTGTACAGTGGAGTTTCCGCAAGGCTACCTGTTGTCTGATATCACAACAGTTTGAATACAGAAGTAGATAGAAGAATCCAGGTGTCTTCTAACAAGCCAGGCACTAAAGAGATTTACAAATATTTAAAACAGTGATGTTCTCACTATTTTTTGTTTTGAAAAATACGTTCTTTTATAAATAAATGTTATTTATGTTAATACATAATGGGTTTATTATTTTTTAAAAATTTAAAAAATAAACCTCAACATTTTCCATATTAATTTATATTATATGTATGTGTGTGTGTGTGTATATATATATATATAAATATATATTCCATGTGATCATAAGCTCTTTGTGGTCCTCAATAAGTTCTAACAGTTTATAGGGACCCTGAGACCTTGAAGTTAGAAACAGTGATACAGAATACAAAAAAACAACAACATATTGGACCTTTTAATCCTTATCTATTTCATATTTCTTCCTCAGAAATCTACAAAGTATAAAATGAAACTCTAAAATTAGACCCTTTTCAGGGTTAATATGCAGATGTTATTGTAATGACCAGGTCATTAAGAATATGAAAAATAAACTAAATCAACATATTAAAATATTTTTAAAGTATAAATATATTTTCAGGTCTGTATATACCAGGAAAAAGAAAACTGTTAAAAAATTTTAGGCAAAGCTGTTGTACATGTTGATTGTCAGAGAATCTGCCTAGTTTAATTGTTCATCAACCGTTTGGACGTTCTCTACCATCACATGCAATGTGAGGCACCAGAACTTGAAGAACAAATCTCTTCTAAAGAACTGATGATGCCACTCCTGCTTCAACAATTATACAATGCCTGGATGTGTGTTCTACTATTAATCCACCTAAAATCTGAATGGAAAAAACATGATAAGCAACATAAAAATGCCACTTCCGACAGGGTCTTCCTCGGTTTCATGCCTCCTGAGCTAGTATGGTTAAGCAGAAGCAATCGAATACAAAGGTTAAAGTAAAAGAAACTGATCCAGTATGGAGTCAGATTTGTTCTTCCCGATTACACACTGAGTTTCTACAATGGACCGGGTATTGTAATAGGCACTAGAGAAACAAGGATATGCCCTGTCCTCAAGGATCTTCCCTTGCGGTTTGGGAGGAAATGCCGTGTGACTGACAGAATCGTGGTGACCCGGCCAGGTGTCAGGCCTGAGCCTCAGAGGTGGGAGAGCTGAGTTCAGGACATTGGACCACCAGAGACCTCCCGGCCCCACGTAATATCAACTGGCGAGAGCTCTCCCAGAGATCTCTGACTCAACACTAAGACCCAGCTCCACTCAAGGACCAGCAGCCTCCACTGCTGGACACCCCACGCCAAACAACTAGCCAGACAGGAACACAACCTCACCCACTAGCAGAAAGGATGCCTAAAATCATAATAAGGTCACAGACACCCCAAAACACACCACCAGACACGGTCCTGCCCACCAGAAAGACAAGATCCAGCCTCATCCACCAGAACACAGGCACCAGTCCCCTCCACCAGGAAGCCTACAAAACCCACTGAATCAATCTTACCCACTGGGGTCAGACACCAAAAATAACAGGAACTATGAACCTGAAGCTTGTGAAGAGGAGACCCAAAGCACAGTAAGTTAAGCAAAGTGAGAAGACAGAGAAATACACAGCAGATGAAGGAGCAAGGTAAAAACCCAACAGAACAAACAAATGAAGAGGAAATAGGCAGTCTATCTGAAAAAGAATTCAAAGTAATGATAGTAAAGACGATGCAAAATCTTGGAAATAGAATGGAGAAAATACAAGAAATGTTTAAGAAGATGCTATGAGGTTAGATATCAATTACAGGAAAAAAACTGTAAAAAATACAAACACATGGAGGGTAAACAATATGCTACAAAATAACCAAGAGATCACTGAAGAAATCAAAGAGGGAATCAAAAAATACCAAGAAACAAATGACAATGAACACACCACGACCCAAAACCTATGGGATGCAGCAAAAGCAGTTCTCAGAGGGAAGTATATAGCAAGACAATACCACCTCAAGAAACAAGAAACATCTCAAATAAACAACCTAACCTTACACTTAAATCAATTAGAGAAAGAAGAACAAAAAATAAAACGCAAAGCTGGCAGAAGGAAAGAAATCACAAAGATCAGATCAGAAATAAATGAAAAAGAAATGAAAACAACAGCAAATATCAAAGAAACTAAAAGCTGGTTCTTTGAGAAGATAAACAACATTGAAAAACCATTAGCCAGACTCATCAAGAAAAAAGGGAGAAGACTCAAATCAACAGAATTAGAAATGAAAAAGGAGAAGTAACAACTGACACTGCAGAAATACAAAGGATCATGAGATATTACTACAAGCAACTATATGCCAATAAAATGGACAACCTGGAAGAAATGGACAAATTCTTACAGAAGCATAACCTTCCGAGACTGAACCAGAAAGAAACAGAAAATTTAAACACACCAATCACACGCACTGATATTGAGACTGTGATTAAAAATCTTCCAACAAACAAAAGCCCAGGACCAGATGGCTTCACAGGCAAATTCCATCAAACATTTAGAGAAGAGCTAACACCTATCCTTCTCAAACTCTTCCAAAATATAGCAGAGGGAGGAATACTCCCAAACTCATTCTACGAGGCCACCATCACCTGGATACCAAAACTAGAAAAAGATGTCACAAAAAAAGAAAACTACAGGCCAATACCACTGATTAACACAGATGCAAAATTCCTCAACAAAATACAAGCAAACAGAATCTAACAGCACATTAAACAGATCACACACCATGACCAAGTGGGGTTTAATCCCAGGAATGCAAGGATTCTTCAATATACACAAATCAATAAATGTGATACAGCATATTAACAAACTGGAGGAGAAAAACCATATGATCATCTCAACAGTGCAGAAAAAGCTTTTGACAAAATTCAACACCCATTTACGAAAAAAACCCTCCAGAAAGTAGGCATAGAAGGAACTTACCTCATCATAAAAAAGGTCATATATGACAAACCCACAGCCAACATCGTCCTCAATGGTGAAAAACTGAAACCATTTTCACTAAGATCAGGAACAGGACAAGGTTGTCCACTCTTACCACTATTATTCAACATAGTTTTGGAGGTTTTAGCCACAGCAATCAGAGAAGAAAAAGAAATAAAAGGAATACAAATCAGAAAAGAAGGAAAGCTGTCACTGTTTTCAGATGACATGATACTATACATACAGAATCCTAAACATGCTACCAGAAAACTAGAGCTAATCAATGAATTTGGTAAAGTAGCAGGATACAAAATTAATGCACAGAAGTCTCTTGCATTCCTATACACTAATGATGAAAAATCCAAAAGAGAAATTAAGGAAACACTCCCATTTACCATTGCAACTAAAAATACCTAGGAAAAAACCTACCTAAGGAGACAAAAGACCTGTATGCAGAAAACTATAAGACATTGATGAAAGAAATTAAAGATGATGCAAACAGATAGGGAGATAGACCATGTTCTTGGATTGGAAGTATCAACATTGTGAAAATGATTATCCTACCCAAAGCAATCTACAGATTCAGTGCAAGCCATATCAAATTACCAATCACATTTTTCAAAGAACTAGAACAAAAAATTTTACAATTTGTACTGAAACACAAAAGACCCCGAATAGCCAAAGCAATTTTGAGAAAGAAAAACGGAGCTGGAGTAATCAGGCTCCCGGACTTCAGACTATACTACAAAGCTGTAGTAATCAATCCAGTATGGTAGTGGCACAACAGAAATATAGATCAATGGAACAGGATAGAAAGCACAGAGGTAAACCCACACACATATGGTCACCTTATCTTTGATAAAGGAGGCAAGAATATACAATGGAGAAAAGACAGCATCTTCAATAAGTGGTGCTGGGAAAATTGGACAGCTACATGTAAAATAATGAAATTAGAACACTCCCTAACACCATACACAAAAATAAACTCAAAATGGTTTAAAGACCTAAATGTAAGGCCAGACACTGTAAAACTCTTAAGATGAAAACATAGGCAGTACACTCTATGACATAAATCACAGCAAGATCCTTTCTGAAATGGAAATAAAAACAAAAGTAAACAAATGGGACCTAATGAAACGTAAAAGCTTTTACACAGCAACGGAAACCATAAACAAGATGAAAAGACAACTCTCAGAATGGGGGAAAAGATTTGCAAATGAAGCAACTGACAAAGGATTAATCTCTAAAATTTACAAGCAGCTCAATATCAAAAAAACAAAGAACCCAGTGCAAAAATGGGCAGAAGACCTAAATAGACATTTCTCCAAAGAAGATATACAGATTGCCAGCAAACACATGAAAGGATGCTCAACATCATTAATCATTAGAGAAATGCAAATCAAAACTACAACGAGATATCATCTCACACCAGTCAGAATGGCCATAATAAAATAATCTAGAAACAATAAATGCTGGAGAGGGTGTGGAGAAAAGGGAACACTCTTGCACTGTTGGTGGGAATGTAAATTGATATAGCCACTATGGAGAGCAGTATGGAGGTTCCTTAAAAACCTAAAAATAGAACTACCATATGACCCAGCAATCCCACTACTGGGCATATACCCTGAGAAAACCATAATTCAAAAAGAGTCATGTACCAAAATGTTCACTGCAGCTCTATTTACAATAGCCAGGACATGGAAACAACCTAAGTGTCCATCACCAGATGAATGGATAAAGAAGATGTGGCACATATATACAAAGGAATATTACTCAGCCCTAAAAAGAAATGAAATTGAGTTATTTGTAGTCAGGTGGATGGACCTAGAGTCTGTGATACAAAGTGAAGTAAGTCAGAAAGAGAAAAACAAATACCGCATGCTAACACATATATATGGAATCAAGGAAAAAAAAAATAAAGGTCATGAAGAATCTAGGGGTAAGTTGGGAATAAAGACACAGACCTACTAGAGAATGGACTTGAGGATATGGGGAGGGGGGAGGGTAAGCTGTGACAAAGTGAGAGAGTGGCATGGATATATATACACTACCAAACATAAAATAGATAGCTAGTGGGAAGCAGCCGCATAGCACAGGGAGATCAGCTCGGTGCTTTGTGACCACCTAGAGGGGTGGGATAGGGAGGGTGGGAGGGAGGGAGACATAAGAGGGAAGAGATATGGGAACATATGTATATGTATAACTGATTCACTTTGTTATAAAGCAGAAAGTAACACACCATTGTAAAGCAATTATACTCTAATAAAGATGTTAAAAAAAAAAAGCCAGCTGCCCAAGCTACAATTTTTAGAAATCACACTAATTTTATCTAATTGCTTAATACCCACTTATACACATACACATTAGCCCTGTAACGACTGTTTCTCCATGCTTCATCACTCCATTCTCCCTAACTAGAACATCAATGATGCTGTAAGAAAAAAAAAGAGCAATAGAAAAAAATGCTAAATCTCACATTTGACAACACCATATTGATGTCTGAAATGTTAGCAGATTTCAACTCCGTGGCTTACTGACACTTAGGATTTTCAGAGTTGGCAGAAAAGTCATCAATGTAGGGAGTGAACATAAACTCTGAGTTTATACTGTCACAGCTAGGAAACCATAAACAGTATCTTCTAAGGTACTAATATATGAAGATTCAGTAACAATTGAAGTTATGTTTCCTATTTACTGTCTGTAGAAGGAACAGGAAAATAAGGGATGGAGATGCAAAGGACAAGGGGGAGGGGAAGAAAGGGAAGGAAAGGGAGAGAGGAGAGAGGGGGAAAGAGTAAAGAATGAAACAGTGGAAGGCAGGGCAGGAAGGGAGCCATAGGGATGGAAGAGGAGTCCTCAGTTAGCAAAAGACTCCATTTACCAGCTGGAGGGGCAGCAGGAAATGACTGACTCTTAGGTAAGAAAAAGGACTGAACTGCTTAAGAAGAGGCTACTTCAGTGCTAAAGAACAGAGAAATGGCAACGCAGATAAAAAGTCCAATTACAACGAGTAGTTAGGGTAAAATTGAAAGCAACAGATTAAAGCACAATTTTACCCATTTCTTCTGTAAGCAATTTTTCTCTTCACACAGATTAGAAGCAAGTTAGGAAAGTAAATGTTGCTGAAGGCAACTGAGTGCCTGTGAGGCACAAGTAAGGTATGTGTCACTGATGTCCTCTTACCTCAAGGGGCTTAGTGGCCAGAGGGGAAGATAGTCAGGGCCATGAGGGTGGTAATAAAGGCTTCTTTAGCCACTTTCCTGTACCTCTCCTCTCCAAGTGAGATGGTTGGAATTGTTGATCTCTAAGTTCTATCATAGCTCAGAAATATATAACTATGATTTTCAGTAAGAGGCAACCAAAAGTAGAAGTTTAGCTTCAATTTAAGAAGTGAAAACATTAACTAGCACAGAGTGAAAACATGGACTTTGGCATTTTTCTCATAAGTATCAAAAGTATGCCAGAACAGACCTTTGCAGTGCTGGGCAATGACTGTTACCTTCCAAAGGGACAGCTGCTTCCATTCAAATTTCCTCCTTCTTCTCACCTGTCTTGTCCAAACATTTACCTTTTTTGCAAGAAAACATGAGCACTTTTTAAAAACTGGGCACTGTTATGAGTTGAATTGTACCCTACTCCAATTCATTTGTTGAAGTCTAACGCTCAGTACTTCAGAATGTGACCTTATTTGGAAATAGGGTTGTCATAGATGTAATTAGTTAAGATGAGGTCACTAGGGTGGGCCCTAATCCAACATGACTAGTGTCCTTGTACAAAGGGGAAATTTGGACACATAGACATGCATAGAGGGAAGACAATACACGAAGAGATTCAGGGAGAAAACTGGCCATCTGTAAGCCAAGGAGAGAGGCCAGGAACAGATCCTTCTCTCACAGTACCCAGAAAGAACCAACTCTGCAGGCACCTTGGTCTCGGACTTCTGGTCTCCAGAACTGTGAGGTAATAAATTTCTCTTGTTTAATCCACTCAGTTTGTGGTACTCTGATACTCAGCCCTAACAAACCAATAGAAGTACTTTCAAAGTACTTGCTGCCCATTATTCTAAGCACCCTGTCTATGTCACTATATATAATCCCCACTGTACCTTCACAAGGTACACATTTTAAAACCCACTTTTAAAATGCGGAAGCTGAGACACACAGAAGTGATGCTAACAACTCACATTCCATAAGTGTCAGAGCCAAGATCCAAACTGAGGCAGCTTGGTTAAACTGGGTGCACAAGTTTAACCACCATATCTACTGTTTCTCATAGAGGAGAGCAGTTCCTAGGAGACAAACTCTGCCAGGTTTTGCTAATACTTCTTTCTTCTACTCGCTGCTCACTGTTTCCCCTGCCAAAAACCCTCTTGCCCCAGATGGTTCTAGCAGATCATTCCTTATCTCATAACCTTTCCCGGAATGGGCTGTGCATCTTCTTTGTGTTACTCCAGAGAAACATTTACTATACGGTTTTATAAATTGCTATTCAAATGCTTGTTTCTCCCAGTAGATTTTGAGCCCCTGGAGGAACTGAATGTGGTCACCCTTGGTTAGTTTCATATCTGTGGCTCTTAGAATCAAACCTAGCACATCAAAAGAATTCAATACATATTTGTCAAATGAGTGAATTACCGTTAAAGGAAGCCCTAAGGAATTCTATCAGAGCTAACTTTATTATACTCACACACATATACCCATGTGTATTACACATACATACATATTAGCTATTTTAAAGGATAGACAAGATTTTAGAATGAATGACACCAAGACTTTAATACTGGTTATTCTTAAACTTATATTTGAAAAGGCAAGCACTTTAAAACTTTCCTTCAAAGAAATGGAACAGACTATTTATGAAACACTGCATTCATTAATGAGTTAGGCATTTCAAACATTGGGGTTCATGTTACACATACTGGTAAATTGAAATCCAGGAGAGCTGATCCAATAGAAGTCAACAACAGAGTTAAACTCAATGGCAAAAAGTTTCTTGAGTGTGATAATAAAGTTTTCTTGAGTGTGATAATAAAGGCAGAATAAGTTGATGTTTTTCTTCCAGCAAGGAACATTTGTTTCTTTCAGAAAGCTGTCAAACTAATTTTTTTTTTTTTTTTTTTTTTTTTTTTTTTGCGGTACGCAGGCCTCTCACTGTTGTGGCCTCTCCCATTGCAGAGCACAGGCTCTGGACGTGCAGGTTCAGCGGCCATGGCTCACGGGCCCAGCCGCTGCGTGGCATGTGGGATCTTCCCGGACCGGGGCACGAACCCGTGTCCCCTGCATTGTCAGGCGGACTCTCAACCACTGCGCCACCAGGGAAGCCCTGTCAAACTAATTTTGATTATAAATTCCCTAGCAACTCTAAAATGCCACAGGGAGAGAGGTCAAAGACAGATGTGTTAGTTGAAAGAACTGACTTGAGATTAGAAATGCTGCTTAACATATAAATATAATGACATTTAGCATCCAACACCTATTATTTACAAGGAACTGAGTAGGAAATGGGGGGAAATAATATTTGTATATGTAAACACACTCCTACAATACATCCATCCATCTCTGGTGGTTTCTTTAAAGGCCACTTGTCCTCTCTTTTAGGTTTATAAAATATTTATCCCATTGTAGACACATTTAAAACAAAATGGTGTTTCATAATAGAAGAGATATAATCTAATAGATCTTTTCAAACTCTAGAGATAAATATTACTCAACATCAATATGCTTGCCTTCAATTTTGGTATTATAATGCTTGAATCTGTGAATGGCCTTAAATGTCTCCTTGTTTATGGTTTGTTTTATCCTATCCAGTATTTGCAGATGTGTAAAATTGAGAGAGCAAATATACCAGCAAGGATCATAAAAGTGGAAAGTATTTTTCCCCAGTGTGAAAGTCAAAACTTAGCAGGATCCATGCTATAGGACAGAGTAAAATATAAAAATTAGCAAAGACCGTTTACACTTACGAATAGAACAATGTTAACTTTGCAAGTTAGAGAATTCATATATAAATACAAATATATTTGTATATTTTATAGGTAATAAAAATAATTTCTTTAGGAGTCTAAAAAATGGTTATATTAAACTGTATTTCACCCTTTCCTCTTTGGGTTCCTTTTCCACTCTAATTTTTACAAAATTTAATGAGGTCTAAAAAGAATGTCCAGTAATCATTATAAAAATCACAAACTCTGAAAGCAGATAAACCCGAGTTTGAGGCCAAGCTCTGCCCTTTATGCGCCCTTTGACATCAAGGAAATTCCTCTCAAAATGTATTTCCCCCATGTGTAGAATGGGAATAAGAATCACCTCATCCCCAGAACTGGTTTGAAGACTAAATGAAATTATGCTTCAGAAGTATCTGGCATAGTGGGTGGTACATATAAACAGTTCCCCAAAGGTGTTAGATAGTAAAAGACTCTAAATGTGGCTTAAGAACAAGACAGCCAGAACGCTTTAGCCCACTCAGAGGAACAGAGTGATGAGAACAGTGATTGAGAACTGGAATTTCTGTTTTTGCTAAAAATGTATGACACAGGATAGTTATTAATGAAACCTAAGAAGTGGTTAGGTATGTTTTATCAAGGTCTTCCTCATAATTAAAATAAGTAAATATGTAATCACCGGGCAATTTAAGAAAAAGATGGGCAAGTTAAGAAACCCTTAGAATATTTCTGTGACTGAATCCATATATACGGAAAGTGGCCCTCCAAACAACATTCACTGCCCATTGGTGGATGAAAAAATGAAAAAATGATTTACTACACATCTCCTTTTGGTCAGGTACAAGGTTGGGTACCAATGAGAGTCTCACAGGATTTTTCAACCTCAGGTGAGTGTCAGGACAATAAAAAACGATGCATGCCTGAGAAGGCATAAAGTGCCGTGGGAGATGGTCCAGGGAACCTGAAGGGGTTGGGGTCATCTTACAGAATCATTCTGGAAGCTCTTGAAGAAAATATGAGAGAGGACAGCAGAGATTCCCTTATGACACCTCCATGTGGATTACAGAAAAGTGTTACTTTCTCAATACAGTCACAGAGATGTATATTCTGCTGAAAAAAATGCTTTGCTCTTTTTTCATAAGTATACAAATGTGTGTGTGAATGTGAATGAGTGTGAGTGGGTGTGGGTGGCAGGTGATCTCTGAGTTCATGTGTGTACGTGTGTGTGTTTGAATGCCTACGTCAGTGTGCGTGGTGTGCGTGTGGCTATGTGATAGTGTGTATGTGGGTGAGTATGAGTATGTGTGAAAGGGAGGTCTCACTGACCTTGGAATGGTCCCCCTTAGATGGGTGCCTTGTGCATTCCAGACCCTGCAAAACCATAAGTGGAAGCTCCAAGAGGTGAGCCAAAGAGAGGTGGGAAGAACAAACAAGAAATCATGTCATCCCCAAAATAACTGAAGATGGTCTTTGCTAGCGGTAGTGATTTGTTGAAAGGAAAGCAATATTACTTGAAAGGTATTTATGGAAGTGCTGCCTAGTGACTTGGTCACTAAGAGGATATTAAGGAGGTGGCAAGTTTAGGATAATAAATACCATTTATCAGGCATATGTTTTCACCAAATCTCCAAAATTTACCCGTGGGAATTGGGACTTCCTCCATGTTACAGGAAAATGTAGAAAGGTCGGTTGTCCAAGGTCAAAACACTAATAAAACAAATGCTCGTAGTCGCTGTCCCAGAGCTATTCACCAAGGCTGAGAATTCAGGAAATGGAGGGTAGTTTGAGGGGAAAGAAAAGGAATGACCTCTCACTCCTGCCAAGTCTGAAATGCCCATGGCAGGTCTAAATGAAATTCTCTGGGTAAGCTGAAGATTTCAATCTTGGAGCCATCATCACACTCAGAGCCTAGAGTTAAAACTCCTGACTCAGCAAATCATGTTGCTGGTCCCAGGTACGTACACTATCATATAGATAAATTTGTGTCATGAATGCATAGAAGAGAAGTATTCAGGAAAACTGTACCCTAATAAGATGCTTATTCTTCCCGTGTGTGTAACCTTATTTAATTAGAGTCATTGAGTACCTCAGTAATAAGGAGAATTATTAGACCAGAAATGCAAGGAGAAAAAGGAATCTGTTTTAATTTTCAAAACAGAATTTTTGAGTCTACTCCAGCCTATTTTTGTGGAAAGAGAAAGGAGTTTTCTACATTTTGAAAGCTCTCTGTCACATACCAAGAATGAAACCTGGTCAACACAGATCATCTAGTTTTAGTTGCAGTTATGATATAAGGCCGTAGTTCTCAAACTTTGGCAAACATCACAATCACCGGGAGGGCTTGCTAAAACACAGCTTGCCAGGTCCCTCCCCTAGATGTTCTGATTCAGGTTGGGTTCGGGGCCGGAGAATTTTCATTCCTAGCAATTTGTCATATGATGTGGTATTGCTAGTACACAGTACTCTGAGAATCATTCATGTAAGGAAAGTCCTCTCCCTCCCGGCCCCAGCCAATACAAAGTAGAAAGCCTTTCTTGGAAAGAAGAAGAACAGAGATTTGGAAGGGACATAACTAAGTTGAAAATGATACATGAGTCTGTAAGAAAATACCAAAGTTCTTCAGCCAAGAGAGTGGAATCTTAAAATACAGTCACTTCCAATATCCCCATTTATGATGAGCAATAGGGACAGGCTGAGATTGGACTGGTGCTTTGCTTCCTTTTTACATCCAGCGTGATACAAAAGCAGTGAAGCAGGAGAGGGAGAGGGACAGGGAGGTCTCTACACAGATGCATCTGACATAGCTCCCTGATCTGGGTTTGCTGTGCATGAAACCCAATCATTCCTGTGTGCCTGGAAAAGATGAAACATATCAAGAAGAAGGACAGGCAAAGAAGTGGTCAACCCCAAAATTCTAGAAATCAGGGGTTGGCACTTTTTTTAAATTGAGGTAAGTTTGGTTTATAACATTACACGTTTCATGTGTACAACATTATATTTCAACTTCTGTATACCCTGCAGTGTGCGGACCACCAAAGGTTTAATTTCCATCTGTCACCGTATAGTGGACCTCCTTCACCGATATCACCCTCCCCCTCAAGCCTCTTTCTCCTTTGGTAACCACTAATCTTTTCTCTATATCTATGTGTTTGTTTTTGTTTTGTGTTGTTTGTTTTATTTTATAGTCCACACGAGTAAAATCATATGGTATTTGTCTTTCTCATCTGAGTCATTTCACTTAATACCCACAAGATCCATCCATGTTGTCACAAATGGCAGGATTTATCTTTTTTATGACTGAGTAGTATTCCATTGTGTGTATATATATATATATATATATATACATATACCACATCTTCTTTATCTATTCTTCTGTAGATGCACATTTAGGTTGTTTCCATATCTTGGCTATTGTAAATAATGTTGGAAAGAACATAAACATAGAGGTGCATGTATCTTTTTGAATTAGTGATTACATATTTTTCACATAAATATCCAGAAGTGGAATATCTGGATCATATGGTAGTTCTATTCTTAATTTCTTTTTGAGAAATTGTCATACTGTTTTCTATAATGGTTACACCAATGTCCATTACCACCAGCAGTGTATAAGTGTTCTCTTTTTTCCACACTTTCTCCAACACTTCTTCTTGCCTTTTTGATAATAGTCATTATAAAGGGCATGAGGTGATAGATATCTCATTGTCATTTTGATTTGCATTTCCCCAATAATTACTGATGTTGAACATCCTTCCACGTGCCACACTGGCCATCTGATGCCTTCTTTGGAAAATGTCTATTCAAGTCCCAAGCCAATTTTTCAATTGAGTTGTTTGCTTTGTCATTGTTGAGTTGTATGAGTTCTTTATATTTTTTGGATATTAACCCCTTATTGGATATATGACTTGCAAATATCTTCACTGATTTGGTAGGCTGGCTTTTCATTTTGTTTTTCTGGGAAAGGCCTTATTTTTTCTTAGTACCTGAAGGATAACTTTGCTGGGTAGAGCTTTCTTGGCTGATAGCTTTTATCTTTCAGTATTTTGAGTATGTCATTCCACCCTCTCTTGGCCTGTAGAGTTTCTGTTGAAAAATATGCTGATAGCTTAATGGGGGCTCCTTGATAGGTCACTGTTTTTATTTCCTGTTTGCCTTTAAAATTCTTTCTTTGTCATTGACTCTTGACAATTTTAATATTATGTGTCTTGGAGAAGGTCTTTTTGCACTGAGGTAATTAGGTGCTCTCTTAGCTTCATGGACTTGTATAATCCAGTTCCTTCCTCAGGTTTGGGAAGTTCTCAGCTGTTATTTCTTTAAACAAACTCTCTGCTTCCTTCTCCCTCTCTTCTCATGCTGGGATACCCGTTATCCTTATGTTGCCTTTCCTAAGGGAGTCACATAGTTCTCATAAAATTTCTTCATTAAAAAAAAAAAAACTCAGTTCTCTCTCCTCTTCTACTTGAATCATTTCCATATTTCTATCTTCGAGCTCATTAATTCTCTCTTCCATATGATCTGCTCTATTTACAATGCTTTCTAATGCGTTCTTCATCTCATTTATTGAACTCTTCAGCTCCAAACTTCTGTTTTGTTCTTTTTTAGAGTTCCAATCTTTTTGG
This sequence comes from Phocoena phocoena, assembly GCF_963924675.1. NCBI lineage: Eukaryota > Metazoa > Chordata > Mammalia > Artiodactyla > Phocoenidae > Phocoena > Phocoena phocoena. The sequence continues at coordinate 92,107,183 of NC_089223.1, forward strand.
TAGAATATTACTTCTGTTCATCAATTTTATTCCTGCACTCACTGAACTTCCTCTTTGTTTTCTTGTAGCTTGTTGAGTTTCTTCATGACAGCTAGTTTGAATTCTCTATCAGACTGCAATATTCCATGACCTTAAATGAGTTTGGTTCCTGGAGAATTGTCATTATCACTTTGTGATACCATGTTATTGTGGTTTTTCATGAAGCTCGATGAGTTGGTCCTCTGCCGGCATATTTCAAGTAGCAAACAACTTTCTTATTTAGGTAAAGCTTCTTTTACTTTGAGTCTAACTATTCAACGGGTTGTTAATTTGAGGTCCTTCTTTTGTTTTTCAGTAGGTGGCACTATAGCACAAGTTTCTGAGCAGCCTCTGGTATATTTGAGAAGCAGCATTTTCCACCCTCTACCACCTCTTACAGACATGTTGACAGTGCCTGCCTTGTCACTACTCATGCCTTTAGGGTCACAAGTGCCCTGCTGTTGCCTACTGCCAATGTCACCACCGTCACTGGCATTGATGCTGGGCCCATTGGGTGCCTCCACCACAACAGCGGGTGGGGTAGGACGTGGGGAGCATCAGGATTGCAGGTGCTTCGTAGTTGCTGGGTTTGTGGGTGCTGTTGCCCCAGGCAGGGGGACCAGTGTTATGGATGTTGCTGCAGCTGGAGGAACTGGGGTCACAGGCCCCGCCATCACTGATTCCTAGTTCCTTTATGCCATTGATGCTGCTGAGGCTGGGAAGCCAGAATCCTGTGCACTGGCTCCCCTGCTACTACTGGATTCTCTGGGGTTGCAGGTCAACCAGGGCTGGAGGGTCAGAATCATAGGCACCATCTCAGCTGTTCCCTCAGTTCTGCCTCCTCTCTGTGTTCCAGTCTACCCACCTTCAGATGTACAGATGCGAGAATCTCTCCAGCATTCTGGTGTATTGAGCAGAGGAGGCTTGGTTGAGATACGGATGTTTTATTAGTTGTAGACTGAGAGAGAGAGACAAAGAGAGCATCTCCTACTGGCATGATGCTGACCTTTCTCTAGGCAAACTTTTTCTGAAAAGGGCCAGTTAGTAAATGTTTTAGGCTTTGTGGGCCATGCAGTCTTTGTAGAAGCTACTAACCTACATTGCTGTAGAACTAAAACAGACATAGACAATGCATAAATGGATCGGTGTGGCTGGATTTGGCCCTCAGGCAGCTGGATTTTGTCTGCCTGCCATAGTTTGCCAACCCTTGCTATAAACTACAGGGCTCTCAAAACCCAATAGCAACAGAACCTCCTTTCACAGCCTATATAAGCATTAACAACCCCAAATGGCTGGCCCTTGGTGGACAAGAACACAAGATATTTGGGGACAATACAAGGCATTGTATCTAGACAATACCAGACAATACCTCTGACCCCAGAGGAAATTAATGACGACAAAGACAGCACACAGATCAGAAGCATCTTGCTCTCTTTTTATGGGACATGGGGATTTAGCCCTTCTCTCAGCGCCATTTTGGGAAGAATACAGAAGGAGTGTGGACTCATTGAGAGAAAACACCTTCCTGACATGGAATAGGAACTTCAAATTGACTGAGGATTTAGTCAATTGCAATTGAATTCATCTGAAAGAGACCAATATAAACCAAAGATGGCTAAAATAACTTTGTTTAGCAAAGCTACTTTCTCTCTCCATCATTGTGGGCAGGATGTATTTATTGACAAATAAAATAGAACACTGTTTTTGTATATCTGAGTGTGATGTGTAAATATCCACTCCATTATAGAAGGAAAAAAGTCATTTCTGCCATCCTATAGGTTCACAGGGGACCTCCTAAAACTGGAGTCAGGATATAAAGTACTTCCCTAGAGCATATGATGTCAAAAGTAAAGGTTCCGTTAATTCCTCATATTTACTGCTCTCAAAGCCCCTGTCAAATTGTATCATGAGCATTTTTCACTTTTTTATATTCCTATCATTAGATCAAATGCATCAATTATAAGAATTACTTAAAAGGAGTTTTCGAGATCCCCAAAAAGACTCTGGGTACAGAGTAGGTGTTTAAATTTTATGTTGAATTTATTTGAATTGATTTTTACTTGACTAGAATTGCTGTGAAACATCCTCATTGACTTGTTCTAGTGGCATATTTTGAGCACGACACTACAGAGAGATTGCTGTGGTTTACCACAAACACATATAATTATTTTCAATTAACTTTAAAAAAGCCAAAAATTGTGTTTAGAAATTTCTCTTTCCAGAAGGCTACTGAGAACTTTAATCTTAGTCTGTTAAAAGACTAGTTTTAGAAATTCTCTTGCATCTCTCCCTTCACACCACCCGTTGCCCCCTCTATCTTTTTCTATCTCATCATGCCATTTCAAAAATCAGAAAAACTACCCTACAGAGCTGGATTATATAAGTGATTTCAGCTTAGCTAGAGTCCCGTTAAAAGTTCCTCAGCTCCAAGAATCAGGTTTAGAGAACTACATAAAGCATGGACACAAAATCTATCAAGTAAGACTTCTTATTGCATACAACTATCAAGCTTTCAAGAATGGAAAAAAAGAGAAAAAGTGAGAAAAAAGAGTACCACTTTCAGTCTTTCTTTGTAAACCAATCAGTCTTCAAAAGAAAACCAAGAGGAATGCTGTTCCAGGGCAGGCCCACTGAAATAATTTCCAAGCCTTATTACCCCTGTAAGAATGGGCTGAAAGGATCCAGCCTCAGGAAGCTTTGCCTGACAGATTCAGCCTGCTTTCTGGAGAGATAATGACTAGGTGCAGCAGTGACAAAGAGGCAACCATGCTTCAAGTTCATCCTTTACTCATCCCAAACACTGATGGCAAAAGATAGGGGGCAATGGCAATGAACTTCTCAGAAGTCTTTAATGAACTGAGCTATTCGAGGCAAATAGAAAAAAATCAGGAGAAATAAATGCTACAATCTTTCACCCCAGAACAACTCTGAATCAAGTAACAGAGAAATAAAATGTGTAAATATAAACTTATTTTATTTGGAGTTATATGCTTATGTTTAGGATGTTTTTTGAGAGACCTAAAAATGTATCAAATGCCTCTTTGTTTGGTTTAAAATAAATAGGGCTAAATATCTGAATTCATTTCCTTAAGTTTCTTATTTCCATAAACTAGAGTTGAATACACCACTATACCATTTTATAAGAAGCTTTAAGGAAGTAAATGGTTCCCTGAATATATTTTACTTGCTACCTATGTCATCACCTGTTATTTTCTCTATCAGATTAACATTTTCATTAAGTATAGAGGAAAAACATCTCAATTACCTTCACCAAAAGAATAAAACACTTTCCACTTTGTGCCTTAGCATAGAGTAGGCACTCAATAAATATTTGCTGAAAGAGCAATTGGTAAGATAACATAGTTTTGGATGTGATTTTGGGTTAAAATGTCTTGTTTTTAAAAAAATTTGCATGACTTATCTACTAGGAATTCATATGAATTCAAAATGTAAAATGGCATTGCATGATCTAAATACAGCTTGTGAAACGCTACCTGGTTTTCTCCTCTTGCGTACAGGTCAGCTCAGTTCTTCTCTTATCCTATTTTTCCATTCTCTTCTTCAAATACTTACTGAGCTCCTATCTACTTTGTCAGGCGCATATACATGGAGTGGAAAATGATAGGAAAATTAACAGATATTATTTTGCTTGCACAGCATTTTCTCCCAAGTTCACATATGGCTGTGGTAGGACCATCAATTATAGTCCTCTCCACCCCTGGGCCACCAGAATGGTCACATGACCTAGACTTAACCGATCTTAACATTCTATTCTCCGCTGCAGCTATGGGTTAAAGGGTAGAAATGTGGCCAAAAAAGGCTAATCATATTTCTTCCAGAAACATTTGATAAGTGCATGTGGGAGCAGGAGAGGCTCCCTGACTCTGTCATAATGAAAAATCAAGTAAGAGCCACAAATAGCTATCTTTTACACAATGTGTTGAGAACCTAGTTCAGAATGGAGCAAAACAGAGGAAAGTAGAATAAAGAATGAGAGAAAGACAGGAGAGGGAAGGAGAACAGAAGAGGAGAGAGGGGAAGGGAGGGAGGATGGACAAGTCTGCGAGTGAGACTAGATACAGAGAATAACAATATGCACATCATTTCAGCCTTTGCATCCAGACATGCCTGAAGCCAACAAATCCCTGGACTTCCATGTTTAATGAATCAGTGAATTATGGAATAAACTAGTTTAAATAATTTTTTGACACTTAAAACTCAGTGATACAGTCTTTAACCTCAAGATTAAGACACAGCTGCACATAGCTAGTTACAGGTATTTTGCCTTGTATTATAAAGGTTAAAATGTGATATTCCACAGGAAAATATAACCAACATCTGATAGGCCCTCATCTGAAAAGGGACAAAAGCTGCGGATGAAAGGCACAGGAGAGATGACAGAAAGAGCATTCCAAGTGGAGGGATAAATGTGAGCAAAAGGCATTGTGGTAGAGTGCTCATTCAATGACCCAATCCTCACTTGCATTTCCTCCTCCTTAGTCATCTTCCAGGTAGAGGCAGCCATGACACAGTGTTGTCTGATGAAATGTGAGTCAACGACTACTGGGTAGGGTTTCTACTTTACTTAAAAAAACAAAACAAAATGAAACAAAACAAAACAAAACACCATGAACTGGCACAGCCCTTTAACTATTGTTCCTTTACACTTAACGATTTTCCTTGCTGGAATATGGATGAAAAGTTGGAGGTACAGCAGCCACATTATGCATATGAGGTGATAATCATAAGGACAAAAGCCAACATACTAAAGATGGTGCAGCAGAGAGGCAGAAAGAGCCTGGTTCCTTAGTCACTGCTGAGGATTTACACTAGCCCTGAACTGCCTACCTCTAGACTTTTCTTATATAAATGCCAACAGTTGAAGACTCAGCAGTTGTATGCTGTGTTACATGAATCCTTCTTAACTGAAATAGGGATGTCAGAAATTACAGAACATATATGAGAAAAAATTAGAGCTGATATCCAGCAGTTAAACACTTATAGGATGTACAAATCTATGTTCTGAATAGTTGGTAACTATGCTGAACCTGTTGTTAAATAATTTGAGAATCACCACTCAGAATAACAAAAAGTTTAGTCAACTGAGGGGTATGAAGCAGTGAGAATTCAAGTTGGAAACTTCACTAGGACTAGGACTTCACTTGGAGTAGATTGTGGAGAATGTGAAATATAATGCTAAGGAGGACAATTTTATTTAGTAGAGAACATATAAAATTATATATATGTAAATGAAACATGCTATATTGATGAGTTAAATTAAGTGCAATATTGAGAACACCTCTCAGAAATTCTCTAAAGTTAGCATGTAAACCTGGAGGAATGTCACAATATACTGCAATTAACAGTTTGATATCATGACCTCGTAGTACCTCAATTCACTGCCTGAAAGTTTATTTTAAAACTTTAGAGTATTTGGGTTATAAAATTCATAGTCTGGAATTAATTATTAAATCACTGAAAACACCTGGGTTCTCATAGAAGCTATTTGCTTACACTGGCTAATTTACATATGAGTGAGAGAAAATGAAGTTCTAGCTTTTCTCAAAATAACCTTCAGAATAGGAAAATGCCTTACATGAAACAATTTTAATATAATTACATAAAGTGGCAGTTATGATATTAAGCATAAAATTTTTGCACTTAAAGAAAAATGGAAACGAAGTCAAATTTTAATAAGATGGATACTGTCTGAATTTTAGATTTTCTTATTCTTAATTATCTGCTAACATCATAAACTAGACAGTTAAGCTTTCTTTTCCTCTTTGTAGTGGAAAGCTAGTGGGTGAGTAGTCCAGCTATCCTGAAATGCAGCCCCTTTATGTTCCAATTATTTGAATCATTATTGAAAATGAACACTTAAGCTTGCGTAAGTGCCTGCAGGCAGGATACATGAAGCTGGCTTCCCTGATGCATTACTGCATTTGCAAACACTCCATGGAGCACTAATACTCCATTCTGGAATTTCTCTAAGTGTAAAGTCTGCTTTTCAGAATAAATCATTTGCGTACAAACTGACTGGCATAACACTCTGATGGAGGAGAGCAAAGACCAACTTTCCCTTCCCTGTCCCTTTCAAGTTGAAAAATCGATGGAAGATGGCCTTTCTGGTCTGATTTTTTTTGACACACACACAAATCTGATCTTTTTCCCTATTGCTAACTTAAAATATAAATGGGGAAATACAAGCTCAAAATACTTTTGCAAATTTTCAAGCAAAAACGGTTTTTCCTCTGCCTTCTCCAATTCACAGCAATCTTTCCAAAGACAGAAATATTTCCAACTTCTTAAAAACATTACTCTATAATAATCTGTTCTCTTATAATTTGTTGTAGGAAAATACATGCTACCTAGATTCTATCTTTCAGGATTTACGTTTAAATATTCCCTTCCTGGATCCTTATAGAAGTGAGCTGATTTCCTTATTCATAAAGCTTTTAAGTCGGCACAGGAAGTTTGTGTCTGTTCATAGATTTCTTTTTTTTTCTTTTGAGGGGTGCAGTCTTTCTGGAAGACCTTTCATTTTATTAACTTCAACTTTCTATTATTATTATTGTTCTCATTAACTTACCTCAGATTTCCAGAAGAACTCTGATTAGGAATATACTTCTGTGCTCTATTTACCCAAACTGAAAGCCCAGTGGAAAACAGGTGGTCCTACTTTTACATATTACCATGGGACAGAAGTGAAACCCAAGGACAAAAACAAAATTAAGCAAAAGTAAATGCAAATTCTCTCCAAGTTATTCTTCTTGTCTGCAGAAATAATTATAGTAAGGAAGACAAAGTACTATCATTTAAATTATTACTGCAGATTAATGGAATATATCTTTGTTTTCTTTTGTTTTCAAAATGGCTTACTTGTATTTTTATTTTTTGCTGTATATGTTAAAGATCATACACATGCTTCAAATTAAGAAAATGACATTAATACCAAATATTTCTATTCTCTTGTTTTAATGTCATGATTATTCACTCTATTTTTTCTTGCAACTCATTGTAATTTACTCACTTAACATATTTTTAATTAGACATCTGAAGCAGAATCTAGTTCTAGTATTTATTTTTATTTTATTGATTTTATTATCAGGGTTTAATCAACCATAAATACTATTATTTTTTCAGTATTTGGAGGTGTACTTAACCTACAGACCAAGTCCGAAAGCAATCTGTAAACATTAAAACCTCTCTTTTGAATATTTTCATTCCTCTTGGACAATGAATTTTTAAAGGAAACATTTTAATATTTAAGTTCTATAACAGAAGTGTGTGGTTAAAAGAACTTAATTTATAAAAATTAAGCAGAAAAGCCAAACCTTCAGGATTAAGTTTCAGGAAAAATATGTTTGTGCATATGTATTTGAGAGATAGTTTTAGATATAAAAGTACCTATTTTTAAGAGAATGTATGCATTGCTGGGGACTTAAAAAATATACAAAAGTTTACAAAACAAAATACAAAGATTTAAAACATAGCATTCTCAGAATATAAAAATTAATTTAACTGAAATGTATATAAGCCCCATCAAAATTAGGACAATCTGTAAATCTGCTGAGAAAATTAAACCATGAAAAACAAGCTGTTCCTCTTTTTACCCCCAAATCCTCAGAATCCAGTAAAAGTATCCAATCAGCCCGCCATTTCTCAAGCACTCAATACCCTTATTTCGTCCCCTTGAGATTTTGTAAGTGTCCTTGTTACTCTCCCCTCTGCCTTCACCCGCCCGCCAATCCTGAACTTCAGGCCCCAACACAAGTTTTAAGTCAGGTGAATAGAACCAACTTTAATAAGATGGTTTAAATCTTCAATAGAAATGAAGATTCTATTTCTGGCTTTATAATCTCTCTGAGTGTAGTTCCAGGCTCTCTCACCTACCTCAGGGAAGCTGTCCTCTAGTATGGGAGAGGAGACAGGGAGAGACAGAGGGGGAAGCATATTTTAATTAGGCTGCCCCTGGGAAAGCATTTTTAATCAGGAGAAACCAGGCTTTTAGTCAATATTTCTTTCTTAATGTAGTATGGCAGAACTGGAAAGGAAAAGATACAAAAAAGAAAACAAAAAAAAAATCACAATGGTGTATTTTGAGTCAAGATTGAAGATCACTTTAAAGTTTCTGAATACACGTATTAAGAAAAAAGATTTAGAGATAATCTAACATTTCATAATCAAAAATGTTTTTCTGCTGTCCAATCTTTAAAGGTACATATGATCTACTTTAAAATTAAGTATTGCATTTTAATGTGCTATACATTTAATCAGGAAAGACCAAAGTTTTTAATGCACTGATACTTAGTAGCTAACGTATTTGCTCATAAATTTGGATTTAATAATATTGCTGACATTAATGAAGTGATTTGCACAAGCTCTAGAAAGATCCTGAAATCTAAAACTTTACATGCCCTGTTCTCCAGTTGGAGTTTTATTGCTTTTAATACTACATACTTTAAATATTTAAGGGGAAAAATATAGTTAATTGATTTTATTTTCCTTTCCAGAAACAATCTGTTTTTCCATTCTGAACAATGGCCTACTACCACATGTCAATTAGATAGATTAGCATGAGCTCAGATCATGTCAATCAAACCATCAAGGCTGGATGTTTGTAAAAACTTCACCCTTCTTGGCTTGAGGTTCATAAAAAATTAAAAAGGGAAATAATCATTTCCTATACAGGAAACTGCATCTGCATTCCCATAGCCAAGGTCTACATAACTCCTCAAAGCTGGAGACAACTTCCATCTCTCCCTCTTAAGAGAGAACATCTTTGATTCTAATAAAAAGGATAACATATAATATATAAATAATATTTTTCCAAAATATTTAATATGTGAAATTAAACAAAATTGTGTTTTAAATTCACTCTCTGTGATACATATTGATTGGTTGGTTGGTCGGTTGGTTGACTGGTTGGTTGATCGGATGTTTGTATAGATAGATAAATGGAGGGAGGGAGGGAAGGAGGGAGGGAGGGAGGGATGGATGGATGAATGGATGGATAAATGGATGGATAAAAAGAAGGAAGGTGGGAGGAAAAAATGGAGGTATAAAGGAAGGAAGGAAAGAAGGAAGGGGAGGGCTCTAATAATGAAACCTAATATATAAAACAGATATACCTGGAGTGAATATGAATGAAAAGGATGTGATGTTCTTCATGAAATCCCTGGGGATCCTTGGGGCACAGTTTGAAAACTACTCACCTAAGAAGGCTTTATATTAATGATTCTATCATAGGTTAAAATAAATAATAATCTGTAAAAATTAAGAACAGCCTCCTAAAGTAAATAAAATATCAAATATTGAACATGTTGATCATCATTTGTTAATCAGCTCTGGTTAGCAATTATTGAGATCTTTGGTTGATACAAAATGAGAATGCAGATTCATTTTTACATAATAAGTAACAGCTGTTTAATGTTGGGCAAGTTTCTTAAACTCTCTATCCCTCAATTTCTTTGTTTATAAAATGGGGATAATAGCTCACAGGGTGACAGTAAAAATTAGAGTTCATACATGTAATCTGTTTACAACAGTGACTAAGACCTAGTAAGCACTCAATAAATGGTACCTATGACAAAAAAAAAAAAAAAAGACATCATCCCTTACAACTATGATTGCTTCTAAGGGCATAGTGTGTACCAGGCACAGTTCTTAGTAAACTGTATGAAAAAATCTAACTTACCTATTCTACAAATCCTGACTTTAACTTACCACATATACTTTTATCTAATTTACACAATTTTTACAACTTCATTGATTTCTTCTACTACTTTGAGACACTATGTTTCTTATAAAGTAGATGACAAAGAAGTATAAGTTATTGCCCTCAAGGATTCACTATATAAAGAAAACCCATTTTCTAAGAACATTAAAATTTACAAAGTATTTTCACACTGAGAACTTCACACTGAGTAGAAAAAGCCTATTTCACAACATAGGAATAAAATCATTATCCCTATGTTATAAAAAAGAGGGCGCTGAGGTACTGAGAGTTTAAACAAGCTACCGAAGGTCATAGAACATTCAAAATTCTGGGATCTACTTTCATTGAGGGTACATTAACTAAAAAGAAATTTTATGCCATTCAATTATTCCTTTTTTGTTTCCTTCATTCTTTCTTTCTTTCTCTTCTTTCCTCTCTCTTTCCTTTTTCAAAAAATAACTTGTCAAAAGGAAGGCTTATATCCATAATTTGGAGTCCTGAGGCTCTCCTACTCTCCTCTCCTGGCTATTAAAGCCCTCCTGCATTTGTCTGGGATGAAATGAGGTGATGAAACCGTTTAGAAGTTCCAAGGGGGAAGATAGAGCCCAAATGTGAAATGTCTTCTCTCCCACTTTCAGACACATCTAATACTCTCACTAATGTGTGATGGGTCCTCTGTTCAGCTCAATGGAGGAGGACTACAATAACAGCTATTTAATTAATATCTGTTTTTCTTTTTAGTAGAAGACCTTAATGCAGAGAGAAAGCGAGGAGTTAATACAATTTTCCTTTCAGTGGAGCTTCACTTAAGTGAAGATAGGGAATGAGCAGAGCACTGTCTGAGGACCAGAGCTAGAGGAGAAAATGAAGAATCTTTCATTCCTTTTCATGCCTAAGTATCACACCTTTCCTCCACTATGTCACTCACTGAACACTCTCTTCTCTCACAGATTACCTCATCTTCACATCCTCTCTAAAGCGCAGTCCCACTCTTGGGAAGAGCCATCCCATTTCACTTACTCATTCTATCAAGCCATCTCCATCCTACCGTGTTAAATCTACTTCCTGCTTGAAGTCTTTGTAGGTCTGTTACACATGAGGATAGCTAACTGCCAGGCATGTCACAGCTGACTTTTCCTTACTGCCTCCACCAATGCATTCATTCATTAAAAAACAAAATAAAATAAAATAAAAGCTGAATGCCTTGTGTAGTAAATACAGGGTTCCCAAGATTTTTTTTTTTTTTTTGAGAGAAACGTGTGTATTTTATTAGTGCCAGAAAGTCCTCTCTCATTTCCTCATTATAAAAGCTAATGAGTTTGGACTTTTGTCAAAGTGTTAAACGCAGAGTTACCATATGATCCATCAATTCCATTCCTAGGTACATATCCAAAAGAATTCAAAGCAAGACATGGAGATGAGTTTTAAATACTTAAATGACATTGATTCAAGGTTTCTGCGTCTCTCTTCTTTGGTCTTATTCACATTCTTGGTTCAAGCCCTGAGCATTGGTTGCCTAGAGCCTAAGATCTTTAGACTGAACGTAATATCCTTACTGATGTTACTGTAATCCCTTTTCTTTTACCATATCTTCTTGAGTACCGCAAATGCAATCTTTCCAACGTATGAGTCTGCACATTTTTGCCTATAATTAATAAATGATTTATAGATCTCCTCTTTATCCAATAAGGTGGCATGTAAATTCCTTAGCATGTCATTTAAGGGACTTTGTGATACTGGCTCCATGGACTTAACCAGAAGCTTCTCCTGACTCAACAAAACACATTCTTTTTTTGGTTTTTTTTTTTGCGGTACGTGGGCCTCTCACTGTTGTGGCCTCTCCCGTTGCGGAGCACAGGCTCCGGACGTGCTGGCTCAGCGGCCATGGCTCACGGGCCCAGCCGCTCTGCGGCATGTGGGATCTTCCCGGACCGGGGCACGAACCCGTGTCCCCTGCATCGGCAGGCGGACTCTCAACCACTGCGCCACCAGGCAAGCCCAAAACACATTCTTTATGGGTCACGTGGAGCTGCTCACCAAGCCATCCTCACCTCTGCGCCAGCATGAAATCCCCCTCCCTTTCTCCCTCCTCCATGAACACGTCCTTCCAGACCCTGAATGTCACTCCTCAGTGACACCTTCCATTTGCCCATAGCACATCATACTATGCCTTCACAATCACCACAGTTGATTATAATGACTTTCTATAGTTGTGATTTTCATGGGTAGGAGTTCCATGGGGGCAGAGACCATTTCTTAACTTATTTTTACATCTCTTACTGTGGGCTTGGCACATAATGGTCCTCAAAGGTCCAGAGTATTTTTCCTGGTTTCTATGGAAATATCAGAATACCTATTAATCCTTATCTATTTCTGTTAAAAGCTCAAAAGGCATGGCCCAATTTTACAGAAACTTTAATGGTGCTCTACTTGTGGTGATGGCTGTTTTTCACATACTGAATACATTATTCTTTAGTACACTATTGATGTGAACAATCCAAATCCCTGGCAGTTATGCTTCTCTATCCTTAAGGTGATTACTTTTTTTTTTTTTTCGGTACACGGGCCTCTCACTGTTGTGGCCTCTCCCGTTGCAGAGCACAGGCTCCGGACACACAGGCTCACCAGCCATGGCTCACGGGCCCAGCCGCTCCGCGGCATGTGGGATCTTCCTGGACCGGGGCATGAACCCGTGTCCCTTGCATCGGCAGGCGGACTCCCAACCACTGCGCCACCAGGGAAGCCCTAAGGTGATTACTTTTTATGCCACCAGAGATATCATCTGTTCCCATATTAGTGAGGAAGTTAGAGGTGTAGTAGGAAAGTATATCTGCTGGAATTAAAAATGACTGGGAGAAATCAGATTTTAATTAACCTCAAAAAGCTTGAGTTTCTCAATTTGTAAAATGGGAATAAAACTATGCAAGTCATAGGGCCTTTCCCAGGATGGAGAGAGGTAAAATATGTAAAGTACCTTGGAGACAGATTGTCTCACACAGAGTAAATACTTGAACGCTTTCTCTCATCTTTTCCTTGATAATTATTTCAGAATCACCATGATAAGCTTGTTTTGATATTCTACCTGCCTTAACAATTTAAATTCACATGAAAATCAGACTCCCACCCTGATGGCAATGAGAACACCAGACTTCTAAGTCACTGCAGCAAACTGTGGCCCACAACTAATTGTTCTGCATTAATGATAGAGTGGATACATGCTTAAACAGGTAGCAATATGCCTCTGCTTTATCCTTCTGCCTTGCTCCCAGTACTCTATGTAAATCAAACCAATCTCATCACTTTGTGATATCTGAGATATAACATAACATAACTAAACAATTTCGTTAGCAATTGACAAGCAGATCCAACACTTTATCCTAAGAGACACTTTGGCTTATGAGACAGAGGGAAAGGGGATGGGAAGGAACGTATTTGATTTTCTTGACCAATGATTTAAATTCTTAACTTCATAACTTCTTAACAACATGAGTGAATCCAAATCAGTAAAACAACTATGGGTCATATAGGCATTTAAAACTAAATAACATTATGAGTAACTTTAAAATGAATTTCTGCAGCAACTACAGTTCAGGCATCAGTAGAAACAATTATTTAAATTAAAAAGATAGAGAAAAGTATTCAAAGAAATTTGAATACATGATATGATAGAGAAGTTTTAATATTTAGTAACCAATTTAACCTATGTAATCTACCAATAGGGAGTTGTCGGCAATATTTATATCATACAATTAGGATTAGTGACAATCTGAGTTTGAAACTAAACTGGGAAAAAAGAAAACTGTTAGGAGAGCAAAGTCTAACAAACTTTAAGTGTAGGTGAGACACATCTGATGACTGTATACTTTTCAAACACCACAGAGCACATATTTACTTTCTTGTCCTATATCACAAACCAATAATTCTTCCTACTTAAAACAAAAGGACCAAAACCCACCTGGTGCTACTTTTTAAAAGAATCTTAAATCGTAATGGTATATGGATATTATGGAGTGGCGTATATTTAACTCATGCATGATGATATAATACTCCCCCTTTACACTTCAGAATTAGGAATTTCTGCTAATGGTGGAAAAATTATATCAAAGATATTTTCAATTCTTAATTTGCAGCTAAAGTGACTGAGTTATACTTTAAAGAGAAAATGACTTAATAGCAAAGTCAAGTAAGACCAGTTGAATCAGTATTATTAAACATCACACCAATTTTATATTCCAAAAAACCTCTCAAGGTTAGCTCAAACCAAGGAAAAAAGGAAATAATGATCACAACCTGCTACCTAATAACGTTACTTATTTTAAAATGTAATAAAAGCATAAAAATTCCAAATCAAGGTGTCTGACTTTCAAACTTTTCCAGTTTAAAGGGGTCATGGGAATACGATGCAACCTTGATGGGAAAAGAACCAAATTTGTAGACTAAGAAACTGTGGTAGATGTTAATTTTAAATATTTCCAAATAATATTACACATTACAAAATACTGGTTTAACAAAACTTTATATCAAGTTCACTTAGAAGAAAATTTTCAATTTGTTTTAACTTGTAACAATTTTAAAATTTTTTGAAAGTTTCTTGTTTTGTTTTAAACACGCATGCCCCATAGGCTGTGAAGCTGTTTTCCTATTTTCTACATTTACAAGATGATTATTTTACTAAGGAGATTTTGAAAAGAAACACCAGTGGCTGGATTTCCTGAATCTTTAAGCCCTGGACTGGGAGGTATGGAAAGTGGCTGGAGAGCTTTGCACTGAAGAAGGAGCGTTTCCAGGCAACCTTGCACAATCGAGCAGCCACAAGCAACTGAAACAATGGCTAACACAGGCAGAGATCCATTAAAGGGGAGTCTACAGAAATACACTGAGCGTGTGTGTGTGTGTGTTTACCCTTTCTTTAAAAAAAAATTAACACAGCTTAAATATGAGCTAGAGTAAATAATAAAGAGAGAAATAGTGGAGAAACCAATCTAGAGAAAACCAGCATATTCTCCACGTTCTTGTAACAGTTTTCAATGCCATGGACACGACTTCGGGAATGTTAACCTATTTGTGTGAATAAAGGATTCACCTTTTTCTTAGTTTCAGTTCATATTATGAATACAGCCTGTTAGGCTATATTTTACAATGCACCAATACATAAGTAGGAGATCTGATCTTATACCACTGGTAACCTCAACTTTAGTTTGAAATGAAAACACACAAATTAAAATTGATGATGCTTAAATGATATGTATTGTGGGATATTTGGCTGGGGATGGAGAGGGAGAAATAGAGTAGACATATATAGCCTTTCTCTAACCTTTTGGAGAATCATCTGTCTGGGAAATCCAAGTGTCTAGAAGTTTTAAATATATCTTCTCATGCTAGCTTTTGTTCTAACACAGATTAACTCATGTTTGTTTCATTTAATGATCTCAAGTTCCCGAATGTCAATCCAGAAAAAAATTTCCATTAAAACAAAGAATGAATATTGAAAAGATCCATATAACTTTGTAATCATTTAGCTGGATTCCCATTTAACAGTATTATTTACGGCATGACCTAATCTGTGTATTTTAAACAAAGATTTCTTATAACGCTAGTTCCTAAAAAGCCTCACTTCCATCAGTCAAATATGTATATTGGGCCTATAAATTAAATGATAATGGATGATCAAAAAATAATAATAGTAATAAAAATAAATTGTTATCTCTTTCGTGAGATATTTAAGGAAGATTTTGGGTTTTATAACAATCAGAGATATACAAAAGATAATATTTGATAGATAATTATTCACTCTCTTGCCTATTTATAGGTGGGAGTCAGTCTGAAAGGATCACCTAGAATATTAGAAACAATGTAAAATTGAGACTTCACTAAATATCATGGATTATATTGTCTTCTTAGAGTTGATCTGTATTAGAGGATGATATTTATGTTTTAATTCAAAGGTTTCATTTCATTTGTGCTTCATACAAAGACCACCTGAATTTGTTAGGAACAGAGGCACTTAAAACACAAGGTGTCTTAAGAAAATGAATTTTTAAAAAAAAATGTCATCTGTCATGAACACGCACCTTGCAACCAAAAACTATAGCAGTGTATGCTTTTTGGAGAGAATTCTATGAAAGAAAATGTGAGTAGTAATTAAACACGTCACTTTTTTTTTTCGTTAAATGAAATGAAACTAGCTTTCTGTCAAGCTCTAACAAATTCAGAAAACCCTGAAAGGCACAAATTACCCCATTCAATGGCTTTGTAGTAAAAGAAATCTATAGAAGCAGGATCGATTTACAGGCCATGGCCGCAGCTTTATCTGTTTACTAGCAGAGAAGGTGTTAGGCAGTATGATTTAATATTCATTCAGCCAGAAAAAATGCGTTACACATTGAAGCTATGTGCAATGCTGATAATTGCACACCTGTTGCCATGGTAATTTTGGAAGCTGCCATGGATATAATTAAAATTCCAAACTATAAAATCACCTTACCAAAACCTGATAACCTGATTCGAGTTAATCAACTCAAAAATTAGGAAAAAGTCTTTCCGATTATTTTAAACAATAATTGACAAAATGAGGAAAGTAAAAAAGAACATACAAGATGCTATTCTTTCTTGCTCTTGCTATTCTCTATCTCTCTCTCTCTCTCTCTCTCTCTCTCTCTCTCTCTCTCTCTCACACACACACACACACACACAAATGCTACACGTGCGATTTTTTTCAAAAGTTTTTTTCCTTTGAAATTCTGACAGTAATTGTATTAATTCTGTTATCATATTTCAGCATATGGTGACAATATATAATTAGATTTGGTAGGCTGCTCACCGAGATCAATTTCTATAGTTTCCTCTACCATTTAACCATTTAGATTGTTTGCAAACCCTACTTAATAAAGAGTAAAGACATTTATAGCATGCTGTGCTCATTCACGCAAAAATATCCCCAGGTTTTTTTTTAAGCTATACAAGGCACCTCCATGAGCCTTTCCAAGCGTAGGCCAGGAAGAAAAGGTTTATATATTTTTGTTTAAAACAGTCATCAAAACTTTGGAATAATTTTAGTGCCCTTAAAAATGTGCACGGTGATTGCACAGTTGGATGAGAATTTTGTGCCCTTGGTCATCCAATCAGTTTGGGACCCAGATTAGGACTGTCAAGTTGTGTCAGGACTTTGAGTGCTCACTGGAGTGCCTTTAATCCTCCAAGGTTTTCTCAAATGTCACAGCCATCTGGAGGAAAAGGAGCTTCCCTGCTGGGCTCCACTGACCACAAATTACTTTCTAAAGAGAAAGACAACAATAGAAAGCAGTTAATAAATATTTGATTTTTTTTTCCAGAAAGGGAAGGTAAAACACTACCTTGCCATCTTAATTTAGCATTAAATACTTTTATACAATATACAAAAATGAGAAAATAATGCTTTCCTGGTATTTAATTTGAAGACAAATGCAAAAATTCATTACAAAATTAAAGAAACATTTGAGAGGATATTTGAGTAACTGCTAATGTAGTGCTCATTTTTCTTTGCAGTTTCTTCTGGTTTTAGAACCATTTAATCCTATGCAAGGAACAGGATTATTTTTAAGTTACGAAAAGTACACATTATTCTGTGGTCCCATCTACTTCCAAAGTTGAATGTGCAGAGTTACCAAAATTTTAGTAACTCAAGTTCAGAATAAACTAAAATTCAGTGCAATGTTTCTTCAGAATCCCCACTGCAAGTTCTAAAAAGAAATCTGGCTCTAGTTTCCTTGTTTGAGGATATGACTGTAATCCTCTTCTCTAAGGAAAGTCACTTCCTTGTCTGGCACAAAAAAGACTGGGAAACCAGCTGCACTCTCTTTTAAGGGACACTATTTGCAGCTGCATTCAGGATCCATAAGGTTCTGATGGCCTTACCTGTGCTGCTCTCCAAGTGCAAGAAAAAATGTCAATAATAAAGGGTTGTAAAATATTTTGTATACAGCGTAGTAAATGATGTACGTGTCTGCTCTCAGTAAAAATGCTTTTTGTTATTGTTAAATGTTATGCGTTATTTGCATTGGCTCCTGCCTTTGTGGTTTATGCAATTTGTGAAACAAATTACAATATGTCTAGATATATTAAAAGCCTTATTATATCACAAGCTTAATAGTATTGTCATTATACTTGGTTTTTTAAGATGCCTTTTGAAAGTATCGTCTTTAAGTTCAAAATAAAACAACTGAGTTACGCCTTAATTCCACAATTTCATCATGTTTTAAAACAAAGAGGCTTTTTCTATAAAGTTAAAACTTTAATTTTCACGAAGGCCTAAAGTTTTACCTTGGCCAGGTGTTAATTCTCTGTCAGAAGGCATATAAATTTACACCTGTTACGCACCTCAAATCTGAGTCATTAAAAACCTATTTTTCCTTCTATAACACCTCTAGTCAAAAACACGCTCTAATTTAGAACAAAGGCAAGATGTGAGAGAACTCATCTGATGCTTCTCCCTGCTCCACTTCTACATTCAAATGGCACCTCCTGATTATACAACAGCAAATTTCCTAAAGGTATTTCTGTATTACTGTAAATTTATTTAAAGGCAAAACTCGGATAGTCTGCTCTGAAATTAACATGCTTTGAGACTTAGTAAATTTGAAGATCCAAAATAATTTTTCCTTTCCAACAGCCAAAATATTAAGTAATGTTTACCCAGTCTTATAAGACTGAAATCTCTAGCCCTGGTGATTAATATTTAATATGCATTAACAAAGTGTTCAACTTTTTAGCTTGTATTGATATTAATCTGGGTCAGGAAATATCTTAACTCCTACTAACAAATACCAGAGATATACAAAATGCCAGTCAAAATATGAGCATAACATATAAGAAAAAATAAAAGGCGAGAAGTGGCTTTTATTGTGCACAATCAGCAGGAGTGGCGGGATGGCCCGACCGAGAGTAGGGTCATGCAGTGAGCTATGGTGATGATTTCAAGTTCAGTAAGTGACAGGTTAAGTACTGCTATCACACAGTCGTTCAAACAATCATTGGAATACTAAGAGAAAAATGACTGTACGAAAGAAAAATCACATACATTGAGACATACGGCACTGACATTTTGCAAGCCTAGAGCAAGAGTCTATTCAACAAGCAACAGATGCATTGTCATTCTCCTTCTGTAAAAGACATTTGAATATCTGCATGATAAAAAAAAAAAACACAAATGAAACCCAGGAATGTGACTGTCACATGTCAATCATGAATAAATAAGTACTGAGACAAGAACTAAGAAAAGCTATTAAGGGCCCCCACTGGGAAGACAATCCTCACAACACAAACTGCATTATCATTTAGGGAACTGTTGATATTCAGGATCACAAACAACTCAGATGCCTAGGCAGAAGTACTGTTCCAACACCTCATCCAAGCACTCTTTATGTGATGTGATAAGGACTTGCAGATGCTCACTACTAACACTTTTCCTAAAATATCCTGGAGTCAAAAATGCATGTCATAGCAAAGCAATGTTTATGCCATTTAAGAAACAAACTACACCAAACCTCAAAAAATAAACATGTGCAAGGATGTTGTGTTTCAAAGTCTACTGCTATAAATAAACAATTACAATGCTGTGCTAATACTTTTCAAGTATTTCATTTGCAGTATGTAAAGATATTAAAAGGAGAACCTATACAACATTGTAAATCAACTACACTTCAATTTAAAAAATGTAAAAGTAAAGGAAAAATAAAAAGTAAAAGGAGAACCTAACAGAGGAAAAAAAATAAGTAGTCTAACATTATGTTGTTTTTATAAATAAAAGTCAAAATTATTTGGATATTCAAAGAGAAAAAAACTTAACACAGTATTTCTGTAGAAACTGAATACCTGTTAGTAGCTTTTGCTTTTTAATTAAAAAAATTAAATATTCACATAACAGTGGTGTACCTGATATTTTAAATACATTTTATTTTCTGGACTATGGGATGAGATTGAAATAGAAGTTATTCTACACAATCAGTAGGAGTGACAGTTTCATGAGAAAGAGAGTAATATTATAAGATGAGCTGCAGTGATGTAATGACAATAGAATGATGACCCATTATATCTCATACATGAACTAGGGACATACAAAGATTACTGACTCTAGCAAAATAAAACTTGCATATACTTTGGGAAACCTACTGCTCCAGATTACGTTTAAGTTATTTAAAAAATCAGCTCAGCTTGGTGCTCTGTGACGACCTGGATGGGCGGGATGGGGGTGGGGGGAGGTGGGAGGGAGGTCCAAGAGGGAGGGGATATATGTATACATATAACTGATTCACTTCGTTGTACAGCAGAAACTAACACAACATGGTAAAGCAATTATACTCCAGTAAAAAAAAAAAATTAAAAAAATAGAAAATCAGTTTGTAAGATATAGACTCTACACCATTAAAACAACAAACAAGCTAGGAGAAAAGCCTAATCAATGAGAAAATATCAACTACTCTAAGGAAAAAAAATCAGTTCAAGATCAAAAGCATGCTCTGCTCATTCCTTATTAATTAAGCCACGTTACACATGATTAAGTTTAAAGGAACAAAGTCAAAAACTTCAGAGGGATTACAACCTGAATAAAAAATACATGCTGCCCACCTCCAGTTATTTAAGCCAATATGTGAACAATCCAGAGCTTAGAAGACAAAAGCATCATTAATGGTGCAGTTTGTTGTAAATACAAACGTAAGATAAAATGCAAATACTGAGACGAGCTACTCCATGGAGGACATCAATTAGATTCAGGACTCATAAGATCAAAGAATAACATAATGTACCGTGAAGCTGTGTGGTAGCTGAGTAGACATATGTCATTTTACTCTTGAGGAGAAGGGAGAGATGTGCAGCACCATCTTAGAGCTCTTTGGGTCAAAATGCAGAAGGAATTGGATCTCTATGCTGAGAGTGTCCACCAGTCCAGACTTCTTACCTAAACTCAACCCAAACAGTCAACATTTGATTCTCCATCTCTACACAGATGTCTAATAGGAAATTCAAATATAAAATTTCTAAGACCATGGTTCCCAAACTGTGCACCAAGGCAACTTGGGGAATTCACAGGGGTTGTTATTATATTTTATGTCTAGAGTAACACAGTGATACTTAACATCTTTGGCAATCACACCAAAAATTAGCTTAAGATAGTTCACAGTTCCAAGAAATATGTGTTCATAATACATTCCTTTTGATGACATCATCTATTTGTAAAGCTGAGAATTAGGACCTGCTATTAGAAAAACAGGGATTTATTGCACAAAAATCATTGTAGAACAGGAAATGAGGGCGGCAGTATCCAATCTTAACCTGAGGTCAAGAAATTGTGTGGATATAGCACAGGACGATCAGCTCGGTGCTTTGGGACCACCTAGAGGGGTGGGATAGGGAGGGTGGGAGGGAGACGCAAGAGGGAGGCGATATGGGGATATATGTATACGTATATCTGATTCACTCTGTTATAAAGCAGAAACTAACACACCATTGTAAAGCAGTTATACTCCAATAAAGATGTTAAAAAAAAAAAAAAAGAAATTGTGTGGAGCCCAACAGGTGCACACATCCCCTGAGAAAGGGATGTGGTCACTTAAGATGAAACAAAAATATCATTTTTCTTTTAATTATACGCAATATTTTATCAAGCAGCTACTTAATGGTTAGGACAAAAATCTTTAAGTTGTTTGGACTTTACTTAATAAACATAACTCTAGTAAGTTGTTAGAATATAAATCCTTATTAAGTTATTACGACCTAACTACCAAATAAATTGTTAGGTATTTCATTGGGACTCAAGCTCCAGGAAAAAATTCCTAAAAAATCAAGAACATTTGGAAACCCCTGGTATACATTCACTCACCATATATAGGAGAAATCTAATCACCTTTTCAGTTCAGTATCCTGATTTTTCCTTGGGAATGACACACTTTCCCCATTATCAGTCCAAGCACTTCAGATGGAGCTGACTCTACTACTGATTCCAGGAATGGACAAACTCAGGCCAGGCTAATTGGAACATCACAATCCTCCTGACCCAGTGATTTGTTCAGAAGTAGACATATGACTTAACTGGAGTCAATGCAATACCATGAAACTTTTCACTGGGGCTGCTGGCAAATAGGTGAGTAATTTATTTCTACCAAACTTGAAACTGGGAGGATGAGCTCCCAGAGCTGCAGAAGGATACTACGGGAAGCCAGAAAGTGAACCCAACATAGTAAGGTCAAAGCTGGAGGGGAAGGCAAACCGACTCCTAATAACAAAGTTGAGCCACCTATATTGCAGTCACCTGGGACCGCGTGCTCAACACTACCTGCCATTACTTTATTCTTCCAGTATCCAGCACAGAGGATGTTATTTAGAACCTCACTACCCACAACACTGCCTATGAACTAGAAGCACTGGCACCATCTGGAAGCTTGTAACGAATGTAGAATCTTAGGCTTCATCTAAACCTAATGCATGAGAATCTACATTTACCAGATGATTTGGATGCACATTAAAGTTTGAGAAGTTGTGAATTAGAAAAAAAAATTTTAAATGTAGATGAATAAATAAAAGTCACCACTGGCACTATTTTAGTGCAGGACCTCAACTTTATTGATTGGATTATATCAACAGCATCTTTTTTTCTTTTAATTTTATTATTTTTTAATACAGCAGTTCTTATTAGTTACCTATTTTATACATATTAGTGTATACATGTCAATCCCAATCTCCCAATTCATCCCACCACCACCACTGCCCCCCTCTGCCCCTACTTTCCCCCCTTGGTGTCCATATGTTTGTTCTCTACATCTGTGACTCTATTCCTGCCTTGCAAACTGGTTCATCTGTACCATTTTTCTAGATTCCACATATATGCATTAATATACGATATTTATTTTTCTCCTTCTGACTTACTTCACTTTGTATGACAGTCTCTAGGTCCATCCACATCTCTACAAATGACCCAATTTCGTTCCTTTTTAATGGCTGTGTAATATTCCATTGTATATATGTACCACATCTTCTTTATCCATTCGTCCGTCAGTGAGCATTTAGGTTGCTTCCATGACCTGGCTATTATAAATAGAGCTGCAATGAACATCGTGGTGTATGACTCTTTCTGAATTATGGTTTTCTCAGGGTATATGCCCAGTAGTGGGATTGCTGGGTCATATGGTAATTCAATTTTCAGTTTTTTAAGGAACTTCCATTCTGTTCTCCATAGTGGCTGTATCGATTTATATTCCCACCAACAGTGCAAGAGGGTTCCCTTTTCTCCACACCCTCTCCAGCATTTGTTGTTCGTAGATTTTCTGATGATGCCCATTCTAACCAGTGTGAGGTGATACCTCATTGTTGTTTTGATTTGCATTTCTCTAATAATTAGTGATGTTGAGCAGCTTTTCATGTGCTTCTTGGCCATCTGTATGTCTTCTTTGGAGAAATGTCTATTTAGATCTTCTGTCCAGTTTTTGATTGGGTTGTTTGTTTTTTTTAATATTGAGCTGCATGAGCTGTTTATAGACTTTGGAGATTAATCCTTTTTCTGTTGATTCATTTGCAAATATTTTCTCCCATCTGAGGGTTGTCTTTTCATCTTGTTTATAGTCTCCTTTGCTGTGCAAAAGCTTTTAAGTTTCATTAGGTCCCATTTGTTTACTTTTGTTTTTATTTCCATTACTTTAGGAGGTGGGTCAAAAAAAGATCTTGCTGTGATTTATGTCAAAGAGTGTTCTTCCTATGTTTTCTTCTAAGAGTTTTATAGTGTCCGGTCTTACATTTAGGTCTTTAATCCGTTTTGGGTTTATTTTTGTGTATGGTGTTAGGGAGTGTTCTAATTTCATTCTTTTACACTGTAGCTGTCCAGTTTTCCCAGAACCACTTATTGAAGAGACTGTCTTTTCTCCACTGTATATCCTTGCCTCCTTTGTCATAAATTAGTTGACCATAGGTGCGTGGCTTTATCTCTGGGCTTTTTATCCTGTTCCATTGATCTATATTTCTGTTTTTGTGCCAGTACCATATTGTAGCTTTGTAGTATAGTCTGAAGTCAGGAAGTCTGATTACTCCAGCTCTGTTTTTTCCTCTCAAGACTGCTTTGGCTATGCCGGGTCTTTTGTGTCTCCATACAAATTTTAAGATTTTTTTGTTCTAGTTCTGTAAAAAATGCCATTGGTAATTTGATAGGGATTGCACTGAATCTGTAGATTGCTTTGGGTAGTATAGTCATTTTCACAATATTGATTCTTCCAATTCAAGAACACGGTGTATCTCTTCATCGGTTTGTGTCATCTTTGATTTCTTTCATCAGTGACTTATAAATTTCTAAGTACAGGTCGTTTACCTCCTTAGGTAGGTTTATTCCCAGGTATTTTATTCTTTTTACCAACAGCATCTTAACTCTTTTCTTTCAGAGACTTTTCCCCACTCAAATCCAATGTTCATTGTATAACAGCAATAGTTTTTTTTTCCCCCTGAAACACAGATCTGTTCATGAAATGCTACTGCTTGAAATTCTTCAATGGCTCCCTAATGGCTTAAAGAATAAATTCAGAGGAGCAGAAAAAGACCTCACCACAAATACCCAACTATCTACAAATTCATTCCCCTTCATTCATACTTTGCATTTGCTGCATCTGCCTTATTACAAACTTGCAGTTAAACACTGCTTCATCTTTATATGCGCTTCTTCCTCTTTAGAAGTTCTCCACTCCCACCTTTGCTCACTCAATTCTCTCACATTCTATTTAGTTGCCTTACTTGTCCTGAAAGAACCAGAGTCTAGCAAAACAGCATGGGTTTTGAGTTAATCATGATGTTTCTTCTGCAGACAGTCTACAAAAGTCATAACCTTTAAGAACTCTAGATACATCTGCTACTCAAATTTGAATGAGCTCATGGGCATTTCACATTTTGACTCATTTTTTGGTGAAATATGTTTATACCTGTAATCTAGTGCCCAATACAAAATGGCACATTACAAAGTAAAGCGAAGAATGCAGTCTTCTTAAGTGTGCACTAAAATATTTGGCAAAGTAAACAGCATAGCTGGATTAGTATATGGTATCATGAAAAGTACTTGAAATCTGAGGTTGGATGGATGTGGGCTTGAAACCTGCCTCTTCTGCCTGATAAATAAGCAGTCCTGAGATACAGTTTCTTAGTGCTCAGTAAAATGTGAATAACATCTTGCTGACACATAAGTGCCATTCCCCTTCCTTTTTCATTATCATCCCCCACTTGGCTACTAATCCAACTAATTTTCTCATTTTTTCTAAAGGAGAATTAATATCTCCTGACTATATATTTGTGACTGTATAATTTATATAGAGTGTTTCATATCTCAGTAAGTTTGAATTATAACAGTAACTCATAATCAAAGGTGATTTTGTCTCCCCAGGGGATATTTGGCAGTGTGTGTGGAGACGTTTTTGACTGTCACAAGTGGGAGATGCTTCTGACATCTGTTTGGTAGAGGCCAGCGATGCTAAACCTCCTACAGTAATCAGAACAGCCACTCACAGCAAAGAATTATCTGGCCCAAAATGTCAATAGTGTTGAGGTTGAGAAACCTCAGTTACAGGAGCAAATGCAAAATTTGCAGACTTCTTTCTACTAGGTTTGTCTTTTCCCAGGAAGCTGGTTCCACCAAGCTAGGAGAAACAGGATAAAGAGCAGCCACATAGGAAGAAGAATTTATTCCAGATGAGGAAAGGGCCAAAGGTCCTTAAAGCACCCATAGGGAGTAGCAGGACCTCTGCAGGGAAAAGGTCCAAGTATGTAAAAGGATGCTGGCCCAGGGCACTCAAGATCTCAGCGTTGGTGAAAATTCCTGTGCCTAATTAAGGCACAGAGCCAAAGAGTCACAGGTTTTCAAGGACCCATGGAGATTTTGGAAGAAAATATATCAGCACTGACCAAGATGAACTAGAGAGGTTCTGTCATTATTTTCTGGGTAGTACCTAATATCCTCAATTTTTATAGGATCCTGGAGGGTGCCATTCATGACTGAGATTTAAGTTCCCACCCGCCTTGTGGACTATGGATTTAAAATCAAATTTAATTTGATTTAAAAGATATTGTTAATTCTTACAAAGATTAGTGAAAAAATATCTACATCCGTCACGCATCCCACAAGCAATAACTAATGGTGGGTACCACCAATATAAATCCTCCCCAAAAGAATCTGCATGTATTTATAGAGCATCTATTATATTCTTGGCAAGGTAGGCATTACAGGAAGTAAAATTAACCATGTTTCCTTGCCTTCCAAAAATGTATTATAGCAGAGAAGAAAAACAGCTCTCGTGTTTAAAGAAAAGATATATGAAAGATACTGTCCTAAGAGAGAAAAGGATTTTAGGAAGCTAGGGGTTATCAGTAGTGCTTCCTAACCCACAGGTTAAGCAGGATTAGTAAGATTAAACATTCTTCTCTTTGGTTAGATGGAGGTCAAGGGCAACCATTCAGAAAATGGGTCACTAGAATGAATGGAATTAAAACCCCCAGGGTGTCAAGGAGGGAGACAAGGGAAGGATACAAACCATGTGCAGGGAGTTTGGCAGGAAAAGGAAAAGAAAGAGGAAATGGATCCACTCTGCCTGAAACAGATGATTATTCTATTCATTTAAGCCCTCATATGCCCAGGTAAAGTCAAAATTTTTACTAGTAATATTGCAATGTAGGAGTGTGGGAAGGAGAATATTATCAAAATATTGAAGACAAGGAAAAGGTGGATAATATTTAAGAAAATTTCTCTAAGAATTCTTCCCAGATCATCCCAATGAGAATGAATTTTCTGTCCCTCCAATCCCATAGCAGGTTGTTTATTTTCTCTGTATAGCACTTATATCACCGTCACCTTGATCAGAGGGGTGTCCCCGTGTGTCTGTCTACTCTGCCTGCTAGACTGTAAGCTATGACGGCAAAAAGACCGTATGTTTCTATCTTTGTGGTTTTGACTGTATTTTTAAAAAGATATTTTGCACAGACTAGGTTCTAAACAAACAAAAGAAGATTACCGAATGAATGGCCATGAAAAATTGTAGAAAAAGCTTTATGGTTCTGAAGGTCAAGATCATTATCAGAAATAGAGGGTTGATTGGTTTCCTAACAGAAACATTTAAGCTTCTAATCATTAATCACTCTTTCTATAGCTAGACGGGCATGTGGTTGGTAGTGCCTGTATATCCAGCACCTGGAACAGTGACTACTACTCAATAAAGGTTCAAAAAGAAACAAATAGATAAATTAAATCAATGGTTTCATTTTATTTTTTTATTTTTATTTATTTATTTTTTTTATGAGGTACATGAGCCTCTCACTGTTGTGGCCTCTCCCGTTGCGGAGCACAGGCTCCAGACGTGCAGGCTCAGCGGCCATGGCTCACGGGCCCAGCTGCTCCGCGGCATGTGGGATCTTCCCGGACCGGGGCACGAACCCGTGTCCCCTGCATCGGCAGGCGGACTCTTAACCACTGCGCCACCAGGGAAGCCCCAATGGTTTCATTTTAAAGCAGCATATTTAAATTTAGATTCTGGTCCTAGGTTTATTAGGCTTGTGCTAAGTGTTCTAGTCTTGGTAAAACTTTGTTATGAAATATAGCTCAGATTTAGATATAGCATAGGTCAAACTCCACCCCCCCTTAATTCTAAAGCCATACGGAGAACCTCTGAAGGGAAAATGATGTGGTACATGCCTGTTAACATGTGTGATGGGTCTTGATTATTCCTGATATCAACACTGAAGCAAACAGCACTGCAACTCTTCATTTTGTTGTGTGAGCATGCGCTGTGGATTTTGAAATACTGTAAAATTTACCTTAATTTCCATTGTTTTTAATACATTTCTACTAATCAGAAAAAGGTGCTTATGCAATCTACATTATTAACCATAGACTTTGGCACACAGTGTTAAGCAGATGTTCATATAATTTAAAAGCATCGTGGGATGAAAACTTAAGGGAAAACACTAATTTCCTAAATGTGATTAATCATTAGTAATCACAAATTGTACACATTTCTAAAAATCATGTTCCAATCTGTCCATTTATACAAAAAAATCTAGCAACTGAATTCAACCCATTGAACACAAAATATGTTCTATGGCCTCTCTAACCTAATATAATTACTAATAAATTTATCTTTGATTACGACTCCCAAAAACAAGTTCTATGAAGTAAACCATCTGGACAAAAATGCAATTTTACACAAAAAATTTACAACAACCTATTTGACAAATATTAGGCAAAATACAATCTAAAATCAGTACCTTCAAAGATGATTTAAAAATTCGGAGTAAAGGCACATATTAGAGAATCTACTTTACACCAAAAGAAGCTACAACTATTTCAAATCCTTAGTGCGGGTATGCACTATAATTACTGAATAGTAATTAACCTCTTAGAAGTGTATCTGTCAATAAAGAGTTAATTACTGACTGGAGTGAATTTTTTGTTGATGTTGTTATTTTTCCAACTCACACAATTTTAAAAGGGCACGGTGTTTACGGTAAAGGGAAGGCCTGAGCACGTTCCCTTGCTCTAATTACTTTTGTCAAATGAGCGTGCTCAGTGCTGTTCCACTAGATTAACTTGCAGATGGATTTATCCACTCACTCCTGCACCACTGCTCCAGGTTCGTGTGGAATAAGGAATGACAAATGCCTCAGGGAAAGTTTCTTTCCCTCTATTTGAAAACAAGTTGAATAAAATGCACATGAAATTGTGGTTATGAAACACTGAAAGTTACAGTAAACAAAACAAGAGGTGGAGCTGTGTAAGCAGCTCTAGCAGCTAGTTTACTGTCAGCGTGAGGGCATGGAAATTGTTGAGGTTCAAACACAGACTCGGTATAATGTCTCATCCAATTCTTTCGTACCCAACAGAGGACAGATTCTCTATCGGCGTCCAAGGGGAAAGCAATTCCTTTACTTTCCCTTTGCTAAACTCTATGCCTCTGAGAAGGGCAATGTCTTCCTTGCTCTTTATTTCAATACTCTGCGAACACATCTTCAAGGTGCAAGACCTTCACCACCTGGGGTCCTATGGGTGACCCTCCATAAGGCCTCTGCACTGGCTGGCTTCTTTGTTCACCCTCAGGTATCTTGCTGTATAGATATACAGCAACCTCCCTCTACACCTTGAAGTGTCTGTCCTTATCTCACCTTCTAAGTAGGGGTATCCAGCCACTCTATTTGAAATTGAAAACCACCATTCCAATCCTCCTTATCCTTTCTTTCTTTCCATAGAACTTAAGTTCTAATATATTATACAACTTACTTATTAATTATGTATTGCTTATTTTCTATCTTCTCTGGCCAGAAAGTATGTTCTATGAGTTTGGGCATTTTTTTGTTCTTCTGTTCATTATTATACCCTAAGCACCCAGAAGAGAAGCAGCACTGGAAATTTTTCAGTAAATATTTAATGAACAAGACACAGATACTCCCTTGGCTTAAGAGAGATAATAACAGATGAATGAATAACTATGAGACACAACTGAATGTGTCAAGGGATTTTGGGTTTTGTGGTTATTCTTTCCTCCCATTCTCTCAGGATTGGAGGAATATGAAAGAAAGAAAGTAGCAAGAAAGGGACAAACTTAGATTAAGAGAGAGAGGATAAAGAAGAAAAGTTTTTGGAGGAGGCAAGATTGGAGGGTATTCAGAAAACAGGTATAATTATAATGAGCTTAGATTCATTTGACATTGTGTTAGCAATCACTGGGGCCCTAGAAGGATATATAAACAGGATCCTAGAAAGATATTGGGGCCCTAGAAAGACACATAATGATGATATACATTGTGGTAAGAACCAAAATGGTATTTCTGAATCTCAATTAGGTATTTTTACACTGACTGCTAAGTTTTCCAATGACTTAGGACCCTTCAGGATAAAAACCCAAGACCCTGGCGGCGCATACAAGCCATTTTAGGATAGTGCCCTGGTCTGTCATTAGACTAGTGGTTCAGATCACGTCACTGCCTTCAAAACAATCTATGCTCCAGCCACACCTAATCCCTTACGGTACCGAAAAAGGATAATGACATTTCATGCCTCTTTAATTATGTACTTGTTGTGGCTCCTTCTTAGAATGTCCTTTGCCCCAGAGTCCATATGAAAAATGCATATAAATTCACTTGCTAAGACTCCTTTTAAACAACCTTTTCTCTGAAGATTCCTTCAAACAGTCCAAGGATAATTAGGAACATCCATCCCCCTTTTCCTCATGAAATCCTTGTTTGTGTGCCTGTCTCGATATTAAATTTTAAATTCTGAGCCACTAGAAAGCAGAGAGTGTGTTCAATTATTATTTACAGCCATGGTACTAAGATTCTTTCTAGCATACAATGGCTTTTAAAAAATATTTCTTGAATAAGTAAGCAAGTAGACTTCTGAGAAAAAAATCCTTAACTGCCTTGTCAGGAAACACCTTCCCCCACCAAAATTTTAAAAAAAGTAAATCAGGTTCAGTTGCATTATCATGTTAAAGAGTTGGTTATTATTTTTTTCAGTATTATAAACATTTGCAATCCATATGGAATATATAATGTATGTCACTTTGTCAAAATATTCAATTAACCACAATAGTCCATTTATTGATCAAGGGAACAAAAGATTATTGGTTATTTGTTTTCATAGAAAGGGATTATATAAATAACAGAGGACCCCCTCCCCGATGTCTTCTAATAATACATTCTTTTTTTTTTTTTTTCTGGAAAATGTTCAGACAGTGGGCTCATGAGCCCAATCTTCCTGAACATATGTAGCCATTATCCCAAAATAAGCTTCACTGTGTGTGTCAGGAAATAATGTGAATTTGCCTTGATGCAGGGCTCCTTGCCCAATTCTATTATTTACCACAAGACTCCACAGGAGTGAGATATGTAAATCACATTAACATATACCCTCCATATTTCTGACTAAATGTGATGCTGGGACTATCTTGCCCCAAAGCTGCCATCAAAGGATCATGTTCTGAATCTTTTAGGGACAGATTACAGCACCATCTTAATTCACTCTGATAATATGCAAGTAATTTTGCCATCAGAAAGGGAGTCACTGGGACCAACAATGTATTGTTGGGAGTAAAATGGACCATTGTAGGCTGGATAGCACCTGCCCCTCTTGAGCAATAGATACTTAAAAATACTTTCATCCTCTGTAAGTTTAACAGAAAGGAAGAAAAATCCTTAGGAGCAACCCTGTCAAACTGTGACAATGTGAATGAGAAAATTTTTTTAATTTATAAGAGACAAAAGATGAATCATTTAAATACAAATAATCCTTACTTGTGAGTGATATCCTTGAAAAATTACCTAATTATTTATCCAAAATGAGTAACCCTTTTCAAACGAGTGGCATTTGGAAGGTTTTCTTGTATTTCCCCTGGATTAACAACTATTTATTAAGCAAGCTTTCAAGAAATTACTCTGAACTTAAAGTTTTTGATCCACTGAAAAACCTGGCATATTAAGTGGCATCATTTTTTTCTTTTAAAATAAAATTGAATGGTACCTTTACAGTTTTTAGTTCTTTTTAACCCAGGAGAAGCAAAGAGGAAAAGATCAAAGTTTGATCAGTTGAGAAAAGAATATGGAAGCCACTTGTTGCCTGAGGAGACCAGCCTCTTTGCTTCTTATCCACTCATGTATAGATTAGCCTAAAAATACTTGTACAGCAGTCCAATTCTGACTTGTTTAGGTGAGGTATCATTATCATCTTTTAACATTAAGCTCTAGAGAAATAACTGAAATTAATGTCAAGTTGTCTAAGTTTCAGTCCTGACTCCACAACTACCCAGTTGATCTAGTGGCTATTACTTAAAAGCTTTGCTAGCTAACCTGCCCTTTGTTTAAAAGTGATAATAATACCTATACATCCTATTGTAGCAGCTTATTGAAAGAACTGTAATAAAACACTTTGAAAACTCTTATGAGAGAATTAGGGAAGCAATTAGACCCCTGAAAAAAATTGTGCATAATTCTAAACTGCTTTACCGGGAGCCAACCACAAACAAATATTTATAAAGCACTAAATTTTTTAAGAAGAAAATAATGTGGAAGCCCTATATGATAGCAACATCTCTGATGGTGTGGATGTTGATCAAATAACTGCAGTAATTTGTGGGGAGGGGCAGCAAGTAGTTGAAAGGTTAATGAGATGCAGGTAGCCCTTTTCCAACTCTGTGAAAACTGTTCTTCAACCGTGCTTATAACTGCTACAGATAAGTCTACATCTTCACATTTTAAAGGAGAAATGAATTTCAGCTCGTTGGCAGAGGGAACTGGGGGCTAAAGAGACAACAAAAAAAACTGCATTATGCTGGTGAACGTGCCTGAGCTAAGTGCAAACTCTGACATGCCTAAATGTCACCATGGGATGAGATGTTATACACTATCACCCTATGCACTTGCATTATAACTGGATGGACCTTTGACATGATAATCTCCATCGTAGATATATCACAAAGGACATGCTGTTAGCTAACCTCAGTCTTCTATCTCTTTCTCCATCTGTCAGTTATTAGGGGCATGACGTCTATGTAGCAGAACAGTTCTGGCCCTATCTTGAAGGATGAGCAGAGAAAGTAAGCAAACCCTACATTAAGTAAGGCCTTTGCATTTTCTGTTCACCCTCACTCAAACGTTCTTTCCCCTGACAGTCACACTTTCTCTTCTCAAATATTACTTCTTGAGAAGGTGATTGCCTGCCTAGAAAGGCATCGATCCGTCTAAAACAGCATCTCCAATGAGTCTGTCTTCTTCCCTGTTTTCTTTTTCTTAATAGCACATACCACACCCTGACATTGTTTTATATTTGTTTACTTTTTACTGTCTGACCCCTCTACATAACAGCAAGAAATTTTCTGCTTGGGACATCCTGTATCTAATGTGCCCAGAGCTTCAGTCCTTAGCGCATACTAGGGGATGAATCAATACTGGGATTAATTAATGAATGCCAAAATCTAATCATAGGCAACAGAGTTTCTCAAGATTATAAACACAATCTAGCATATCAGTTACAGCATGACCACCTACAATGGATCAGTAACTGTAGGGGTGTTAAGTTGACAAGTAGGATTTGACACTAAAAGTGAAATAAGTCAACAGGGAAAAGAGGAAGGTGATAGCTCCCTGGACTGCAAGAGGTGGAAGGAGGTACAGCACATCCGGGAGAACATGGGAGAACACAATATACAAAGACGAAGCACGACAGCCTTATCAACATCCATTTATTAGCTGTATGGTTGTGGAGAAGTTACTTAACTATTCGGAGCCTCAGATTCCTAATCTATGAAATGGGGGGAAATGATATAATTTCTTTTCCAGATTGGATAGACAACTGGATCGAAAATTACATAACTAAATTATACAGTATCTAGTATCATGGCTGGTATGTTGTGAGCCCTCCATAAATGATAGTTATTACTAATTTTGTTACCATACTACTACTACTACTACCAAGTAGTCTTGAGACAATAATATTTTTTGATTTTCCCATCTGCTGATTTATCTCAGTCTACAGGTCCAAATCAATTTTGCTTTGAGACTAGAAGCTTTTAAGCAGTTTTGAGGTCCCTCTCTGGTATACTTAGCCACAAATAATCTGTACTCTTCTTCTAACCTGAAATTTGGTGAGCCAACGCTGATTCTTGGACTCCTGAATTTTGCTTTAACTCGCAGTTTTTCTTCCTTGTGCTCCAACTTGAGAACATTTTGGCGGGATGGGGCACAGCAAATGCACTAATATGTCAACTCATATTTATTTCTTTACTCACTCTGTTTCAAAAGAAAAGCTCAATAACCACTACAATATCCTTTTATACCTGACATCAAAAAGGTAATCCATTATATAGTATTGTCACATTTCACACATTCATTAAACAATAAACCATGTCATTTTATCTTTATACTGATTCAACTTCTGCTATTAAAAGTAAAGAGTATGGGCACTGACTATGCACGCTGGTGATACTTTCTGTCCTCTTCCCTCAGCTCCATTCTCTTAATTTGTGCACTATGGGTCTGACTCTTGAGAAGAATCACTCAAGCTCCCAAATCATTTCTTTTCCTGTTTGGTCCATCCAATGGGAGGTACTGCTAGGTCTTGGCTGTGTCTTTGCCTGGGTTCCATTCTGACAGTAGTGCTGCCTCTCCTACAGCACCGACTCTCCCTGGGTTTTGGTAACACTGTTCTTTCTCAGTCTTTTGAGCTGAGCGCTCTAGTCCTTTGGCTTTTGGCTGTCACTGTTCCCTGCTGTTTCTTATCGCTGCCCAATTAAACATTTCAATCTCCCATCTCATGACTGTTGGGAACTTGATTAATATAATGCCATTATACATATTATACAGAACATATATTTCAAACATAATTAAGGTAGGATCACTTATTCATATATTCAACCTGGTACATAATAGATATACAATAAATGCTTTGATTATTTCATAGTCCCTCATTTTGATTTCTTTGACTCCAGACTCCTAAAAATGTTCTTAAAGCATTCTAACATCTCTAATTGCTAAAAATAGAACACAGTGTATATGTAATTTGATTAGGTATGATTGGTTAATTGTCACCAAATTCAATGGTATTTTTCCAGTGTTTACCCTCCTTAACTCTGTTTTCTGGAACACACTGTTCCTGGATCCTCTCTTTTTTCCTTCTTGCTATGGATTTCCCTGTTTTTTTATATTCTCCAAATGTAGGTAGTCCCTGAAAACAAGCCTTAAGCTTGTTCTCATTAGTCATTCAACTGGAACTTTCATGCAAATTAATGGCTTGATAGTAATATTTCCTCTATATGAATAATACCTACTGTGGGTGTACCTTCAGCCTTGGCCTCTCTCTGCATTTTCAGCACAACTCTTTTTTGTTTGTTTCAGAACCACTCTTAGATATCCAGAAATGAATGCTAAAGCATTTTTAATGGCTTCAGATTAAAAACTGAACTTAACATTTCCCATCCTAAATATGCTTCTCTTATTTCCATTAATGGAAACTGAATCTTCCTGGATACTGAGAATCAAACCTCATGGTCATCACCAGTGACTGAACTCTCTCTCCCTTTCCCCGCCCAAAATTAGCAGCCACCTCCATGGGCCTTTTTCCATTTCACTTTCTGGTTCCATTCCTTCTTCTCTATTTTCACTGCCACTGGCCTAAACTAGGACTCTCACCTGAACTATTATAATAACCTAAAATTGTTCTCCCAGAATTTACCTCTTTGATCCATTTCACACATTACTACCAGGTATATCTTCCTAAATAACTAACTAAACATGTTACTTTCCCAGTTAAAAACTTTCAGTGTTTCCCATTTGCCATATAATAATGCATAAATCCTTTAACTTGATATTCAAGGAATTTCATTAAATTATCTCAACAAAATAGTCCATTCTTAATACCAGTGATTTTGTTTTATGATTCTAAGTTAATATACACTAGTCAAGTCAAAATAAACTAGTCAACATAAACCAGTACTTCATATACATTCATTCTTCTCCTAACTCTACGCTTTTGTTCCATCTTTAACTTCTGCTTGAAGCCCTACCCCCCCACCCCCCCACCTTCACATGTCTAAATTCTATCCATCTTAAGGGGCCACCTCAAAAGCCAGCTTCTTTATAAATTCTTCCCTTTACCCACAATTCTTTTCAAGTCCTATGTTCCTGTATGTAAACCTCTCTAGATAAACTTTTAGCTGTCTACATAGAAATACAGAAAACTTCTAGATTCTATGTGGCCTTTCTGAAGGCTGGACACCATTTTAATGGGTTTCATCTGCACTTTTCAAAACATATACGAAATAAGATCAAAATTATATTTTGTAATCATCCACCAAAATGGTTAAATTTCCTACATTTGCATATATAGTGGACCCTTGAACAACACATTGGTCAGGGGCCCTGATTCTTTACACAGTTGAAAATCCAAGTATAACTTATAGCTGGCCCACTGTATCCATGGTTCCTCCATATCAGAAGATTCAACCAACCAACCATGGATCATGTAGTACTATAGTATTTGCTATTGAAAAAAATGTGCATATAAATGAACCCATGTACTTTTTTTTTCCTGTATGAGCTGTTTTAGAACACCTATGTCTTTTGCAGACTTTTTGGTAAATGTAAACTTACCAATCCAGACTTTCCCATTTCTGTCAACACCTGGAGAGAAAGGAATCCCAGGATCCTGTGAGATTAGTCTCTTGTGTGCTCATTCTAACTGGTCATATTAATTCTACTAGGATCAGAAACAGAGAAGTCTCCTAGGCCCTTTGATACTGGCTCTTTTTTTCTTCCTTGTTTGCCGTAGTGATTAATCTGAAGAGAATGGAGGCTGTATTGTCTGGATATTGCGGGAACAAGAGAACATAAACCACTTTTTTTTTTTTCATAAACCACTTTTGATATTCCGTGGCTTAATTCCTTCTTCTCACCCTTCTATCTCAAAACGTACTTTGGAAGGGCAACAATAAAGAATAAAATAAAACTAAATTTAAAATTGTTTAGGAGAGATATCTGACCTTAACTTAGTTGTTCACAAGCTCTGAGTTAAGAGAAAGTACATAATCCTTCCCTAGGCACTAAATCACTTCTGCTTTATCCACCAAATGCCATCTTCCTTGAATTCATTGAAAATCCTTGAGGAAAAGGTCTATGTCGAATTCATCTTTGTGGTCCTGTTGACTCTTCTTCTTTGTATGAGTTGTATCCAGTGAATGAGACTGCCTGGGTTTGAATCCTGAAAAATGTAGCAAGTCAATTAAATCTCTAGGAGCCTCAGTTTTCTCATGTGTAAAATTAGGATAATAAAACCTCACAGGGTGGTTGGGAAGATTAAATGAACTAATATACGTGATGTATTGGCATAAAATCTAGCACACTGAAGCAACACTTTTTTAAACAAAGTAGTAAGTGTCTTTTAGGAAATGAATAAAAAAATTCAGAATCCTCTGATGGAACCATTAGTTCTACAAATTGAATGTTAAGTTAGCGATTTTCAGCTGAGATATATGCTATGGTTTTTCTCCTGTCAACTCCTGATCTTTCTTGCAAAACTATTTTAAAATAATCACTTTTGCCAAGATATTGTTCCTGATTCTCTTTGTCTCAAAATGAGCTTCACTTCGGTGACTGTGTGTGTCAGTTGCACTGTAATGGGTAAGTTTTTGAGGGAAGGGGTCATGTTTTACTCCATTTTCTCTCTCGTGCTTAGAACATGTCTGGTACTGGTAAGCTTTTGATAAACTGAAGATTATATTAAAATGGCTGACTGCTTTTGCTTGTGATTATGTACTTATAAATGTAAATAGATACCAGATGTGAATATACCATCAATGGTTATCCAGGGTTGCTGTATGATAGTGATGCACTAGGTACAACCATTCTCATCGGCAACATCCTAAGTCTAATATAGAGGGGCCCATGTCATACTAGTTGAATACCAAGTTGCTTTTTCTTTTAATTTGAAAATATCCAATAGATACTCTGATTCTGAGAATTCAGAACATCTATTTTTTTGTATACAAATTTCCTAATCATTGCTGATTCTATTGTATTTTATATAAAAGCTAAGCATTTTTTGCTTCTTGTATTATCAAACAAGAATTTAAAAAAATTAAAAACCTAACAAATTTCTCACACAATCTTTTTAAGGTACCAATATTTTGATAGCACTATAAAATAAAATAAATGGAATATAATTGGGGACAGGTAAAATCAGAAAGAGGACTGGTAGTTTCTTAAGATTAATTTTCAATAACCATTATAAAATTTTGCACAAAATACATCTTTTTTTTTTTTTTTTTTTTTTTTTTTTTGCGGTACTCAGGCCGCTCACTGTTGTGGCCTCTCCCGTTGCGGAGCACAGGCTCCGGACGCGCAGACTCAGTGGCCATGGCTCACGGGACCAGCCGCTCCGCGGCATGTGGGATCTTCCCAGAACGGGGTACGAACCCGTGTCCCCTGCCTCAGCAGGCGGACTCTCAACTACTGCGCCACCAGGGAAGGGAAGCCCTGCAGAAAATACATCTTTAATTGAACTTAGCAACTCTGGGTACAGGAGAGCTTCTCAACGTGTGTTTGTATGTACACATACAGACACACACACAAATGATATTACCTCTATTCCAACTCTGGAATATTTGTGAATTAAAAAAAAAAAGCATCAGTAGAAGTGACATAAACAAACTTTAGAATTCAGGTAAAGTCTGGATGAGGTTAAATAAAAAAGTTTTTATGGATGGTTTTACATAAAGATAATATAGGGCACGCACACTCAATGGGGGTAATGTCACCCACAAGGGGGCAATAATTGAGTTTGGGGGGCTGCAGAAGTCTTGGATACTACAAAGCTTTGTGCCTCTCCTAAGCTCAATGCAAATGCAACGAAATATTTTACCTTAGTATGTAATTTCTCTAGCAAGGTAGAATTATATTTAATATAATTTTTCTCCCTGGTCAGAGGTGATAATGAAAAACTATAGATGCGTAGAAAATGTTATCATTATAACACCTAAGCATAAGGAGTTTTGCCTATTTTCCAGCGAAATGAAATAAACTGCTTTTAATTTTAAAGCACTTTAGCAACAGTCTTTGACTATAAACAATTAACTCACTAATTACAAATAATGCTTGCCAAATCATTAAAAGACAGAAGAAAAACAAGTATTAAATGTTCCTGCCAGTCTTAAATGTTGTAAATAACAGCAATAAAGCTACATTTACTCATTTTTTAAATAAATTTTTTCAAAAGTGTTGTTTATTTATTTATAGGAATTTACTCAACCTAGCTATTGATATTATATGACCAAAATCATTTATACTGAGTTATGAGGTTTCATTTTATAACCAAACTAAATTAGTTTCCTGGAAAATAAATAAGCAGTTAAAGGAAAAGGTATCATTCCCAATTAGCTAGATTTCTGCTGGTCCATGTTTAATGTCATAATACAATAAAATAATCTGGCAAATGTTGCTGTTTAGGAACTAGCTTCATTATGAAATTCAGGAAAAAGCTGTAGCTCTGCACGTCCTTAGCATATACTTGATAATTAAAGCCATATGCCTCCATCAGTCTGGAAAGAGTATGAATAAAGGGGGAGAAACAAAGAAACTAGCTTAGGAACCTGTTTGAAATGGATGAATGTACAACTATGTCAAAAACTGTGCCGCACTTCTCT
Source organism: Phocoena phocoena (assembly GCF_963924675.1). Taxonomy (NCBI): domain Eukaryota; kingdom Metazoa; phylum Chordata; class Mammalia; order Artiodactyla; family Phocoenidae; genus Phocoena; species Phocoena phocoena. The sequence continues at coordinate 92,146,087 of NC_089223.1, forward strand.
AAGTTTAAATTTAAATTTCCTGGAAATGACTATCATCTTAACTCCTGATAAAATGTTTGTTAAGACAAACATCATCAAGATTCTGTGTCTTAACCTGAGCGACTAAGAGCCAACATCATTTAACGAACATTCCTTCATTCCATAGAACATTGAACTATGTGGTTCAGGGATAATATAAAAAAGGGAAAGAAGACACAGTCTGAGAAACAATTAGCAAATTTTCTAAGTGGAGAGCCAGAACTCATTCTTGTACTTTAAAAAGGGCTTCAGAACACTTTCAACATGTCATACAAATAAGGGCAAATTAACAGAGTAAAAACTGAGTAGATAATCCCAAGGAGACATGGAAAAAGAGTCACTTGGAGTTCATTAAGTAAATCTTACCAAAAGAGGTTATACCTAAGCCAGGTTTTGAAAGACAAGACAAGTGGAACAGTTGAAAAGCAAACAGAAAAACAAACAAACAAAAGAAAAGCAAAGAAAAAGAAAAAGCATGCAAATGCAAAGAAATCCAGAGAGAACAAAAGCTTATGAATGTAAATAAGCAAGATGGGCAGCTATGCTTTCTGGGGGAGAGAAATCCATAGTGGGATTGGTACAATTAAGAAAATCAGGGCCTATGAGAGGACTCAAGAGAGTCAAATGCCCTTCAACACATCAGTTTGATAAAATTAGCCAAACTGAGTCATTGTGCATTTTTGGGTAGAGAGAGAAATGTTTTGATGGGAAGAAAAACAACAAAACAAGAAACACTAGCATCTTAGAAAAGTTTTGTGATGATCAAAATGATTCTAAAATATATTTAGACATATATCCAATAACTTTACTTGCAGACTAAATCATCCTTAACATGGAATTATCCTTACAACTGTAAATGTCAGAATATGCAGTTTATTTTTTTATGCTATTTATACGCCAGCTACTTCCAAAACAGATTTCTGAAGGGCACAGAGTAAAATCATAAACGAACATTAAAATAGTAAATGAGGGTGAGCAAGAATATAGCAGGAACACTTAACTAAGAAAAGCTACTGCCATTAAACACAAAACTGAGCACTAAATTCCTGGTAGCCAAAGCAAAAGCTAAATAAGATGAATTCTCTCATTCCTTTATTTATTTCATCATGAAGCAAATATTTATTGATAACATAACATGTATAAAATTATGGTCAAATATTTTAAAGAAACCCAGTTCATCAGCAGCTAATTTTTTTTTCTAGTTTTTAACTCAAAAAGGAATTTTTTGTTTTGATAATTAAATGAGAGATACCAATTAGCATAAGGAAGGAATGGTGTTCCCTTTTGTCAAAATTACTAAAACTGCAAATGTTCTACTTAGGTCTATTTCTTAAAACAAACGCTAATGAAACTGAGGGCAAAATACTTGTAAATATTATGTAAAGGCAAGGCTTTAAACAATGCAGATATACTCCATTTTAGTAATCTGATATAGGAATTAGGAAGAATGAATGGTGTCCTTTCTAGCAAAATTACAACAGTAAATGTTCTTCTACCTAGGGGTAATAACAAACCCTGATCAAGCTGTGGACAAAATATTTGGTTATATATACATAAAGGCAAATAATGTAGGTAAGCCCTGTTTTGGCAATTTGACGTACTAATTTGGAAGAATGACTGGTGTAGCAGATACTTTTCAGGATATTTACTGAGCCAAAATTGATGTTTCCTTCTCTTTTTTCTTCTTTTCCTTCCCCTTCTTCTCCTTTTTTTAAATGTCTCACCTTACCCCTACCTTCTCCAATATATAGGGGTGGGTTTGGACTTCATGACCATGTGCCATTGGCCACAGTTAATTGGATCAGATACTTTTACTGAGTTTAAGCCATTCCTCTAAACAGAAGGGAGATAAACCAGAGAGCAGTTAAAAGCCATCTTCTACTACTGCTTCTCTTTGGATGTGGTGAAAGATAAGGTGGAGGAAGAGGGGAAGAAAGGGAAGAAAGGGGCAGAGGAGTGAGGGAAGTAGGAGGGAAAAAGAGCTTAGGAAGAGGAGAAGGAAAGGAGGAGAGAGAGAGGAGGAAGAAACATTAGAGAGAGAGAGACAGACACAGAGACAGAGGTGGGCTGCCTGCTTTCCTTCCAATGGGTTTTCAGTACTTGATTCTATTTTCAGAGCTTATTGAGGACTTTTTTTTTTTGCCCTTTTTATGTCTTTCACTATTTTAAAGGAGCTTTTAAAAAGAATATCTTCATAATCACTGCCTCTGCTTTAACACCACTGGAAGAAGAGCAGGGAATGCCTGATCAGGGTAAGCAGCATTTCACCAACACAGTATTCTAGTTCATCCAAATTGCTGCAATCCACTGGGAACATGAAGATGGCAAAAACAGCACTGTCATGCCTAGATGGTGTCCTGGTCTTCTACTCCAGGGGTCTCAAATGCCACATGGTTTGGCCTCAGATTGCTTTGCTTGTGCCGTGATGCCTGGCCAACCTTAGATATTTTTAGCAATCTCTATTTTGCTACCCTTGTGCTTCTGACTTGCTTTCCGTTTTTTTTCTCACAACTGTTCACATCTTATTATTTCTTCCCCTCTCTTTCAAAATTTAGTTATCATTAACCCAAAGTTGTCTGAAGTGCCTAAGGGTCATGGTATGAACTTACAAATTAAATATATTGTTTAAGGTATATAGTAAACGATTCAGTAGATACAAATTGAATACACGCTATATACAATATAATGTACAAGACACATGGGAAGAATTAAAGAGGAAACATCAACAACACACTGTTTATGGTAATTCTTCAAGTGACACGATAACTGAATTTAGCTTATAGCAGTTTCTGTCTACCTGCTTTTCCTAGGACAATTTTGACTCTGCCCAACCAGGTATTTTTTCTAGAACTGGCAGGGTTCTAGAGCTAACGGAGTTGGAATATTCCTTTTCCATGGAATATTAAGGGCAAGTTCCAGTTTGGCTAACTCTGGTATCTACATATATACTGGATTATTTCCCTCTTCTGCTTCTGTTGCAGAAAAATTCAGAATAAAAACTAAGACTTAGATGTATCTCTGTTGTGTATTTGCCATAATGTACAAAAAATGTTTTTAATCTTGTTTATTCAGTGTATACAGCTAAAGCTCTTACTTTATGTTAATTTTAAACATGAATGTGTGTACATATAAACATTTATTCTGAAAATTGTTTCTAATCCTTTAAATGTTAATGTCTTCATTTAAAGACAGAATCCATTCTCTTCTCCATCTACGCTACTCTCTTCAACTACATTTGACTGAAAAGGTTAGGTTACTCTTGCCTGGAAAGCAAGATATCAGAGTCTTGATATGAGTAAATACTCTAGAAATCCAAGGTCACAATATATGTTTCAGCTGAAATCTTCTACAGAGAAAATTAAATTATTAGTATCTTTGCCTGCGTGAGAGATTCCTGCTCTGATCTCCACAGTCTTTCACGTGGAGAGTACTACTCTCAAACACAAAGATATTTAGTCCTTTTATCTGCAAAATGGAGATAATAAAAGTACTTATATCACAGAATTTTTATGAGGATCTAGTGACATGTTTCTATGAAAGTACTCTTCAAGCTCTGAAGCATATTTTAAATGGTACTTATTTACCTAATGCAGTGATGTAGAAGATCTGTCTAACATAGTGTTCCTAAGAGAAGTGGTTAGAAGGTGACATCATACTGATGAGGGGTAATAAAGTGCTCAGTGTTCAATAACATTAGTGTGTGTAGTCCTAAAAGTTCATCATCAAAGACTATAAGGAAGCCCCAAGCTAAACACTATGGGGAATTAAAATGGGTCTTGGACATTGACTTTATTTTCCTAGAGCTTATTTTTGGGCATAAGGCATGAAATACAATGACTAAAGAGAATAATGCATGATCACTCTTAAAGAAATAGCATCACTACTGAAATAAACACCTCAAGATTTCATTTCAGAGGAGTTTCATGGAAGTGAGACATAAACCTAGACTGTGAGGAAATGGTTGGCTTAAACAAACAGAAAAAAATGTGATGAACAATATGAAAGGCACAGAGGGCCCTGTAATCATAAAGGGCTAAGCTGTGAAGGAGAGGTTTTGGGGGAGAAGAAAGCAGAAAACATAAAGCTGGAATCTGATTGGCCTGTACAGAGGAGGATGCTTCTGGGTACTTCATGCTTTGTGACTCTTCCCTCATGATTCCAACCCAGCAAATGGACAAGTGTTAAACAGTATTTTTCGTGGATTCTCTCAGAAAAGTATCTCATCTCTTGCAGCCTAATTGGGCCCTAGAGTGAGGAAAAAATCTCTATGTGTTAAGGTCTCTTGGCCACTGGATCAGAAGCCAGTCATTGAGAGCCAATACCTTGAATGACTGCTGAAGGCATTTGGATTTTATGGCTTCTCATTTTCTACAAAGGCTAGAAATGGTGTGGCCAGGAGGAAGTTCCTGCTACTAGAAGAGGTAAGAGGTAGTAAAAGCCAGGCACAGAGAAGGCAAGGGATGTGGCAGGTCTGAAGGACAGAGATGGAGGGAAAATCAGTAGAATTCTGGCAAGTGATTGGTTATCAAATGTCTCAGTGATTTGTAGCCTGGGCATCTAAGGAGAATTGGGGGATCATTAACAGAAAGAGGAAAAACACAAGGAGAGGCTAGTTTAGAGGCAAGGTGATAAGTTGGGTTTTTAGCTGGTTGATTGGAGTTGCCTGGGAGTGTCTAGCCAGCATTCAGAGATAAAAGGCCTGTGAGATATAGGCTGAAGTGGAATATACAGATCTATACATCATGTACAGAATGTAATATCTAACATAAGGCCTACATGTTAGTGGAAGGGTGAGGAGTGATAAGAAGCTCAAACAGAAGGAGAAAATGCTTTCATTAGCTTTCAAAAACAGGTATGAGGAAGAGAGCAGGGAGAGAGAAGAAAGGTAAGTGATTAAAGAGACCATCAGATTCAGTGATAACACACACAAGTGAATTTTCAGAACACAGTCTCAGACAGGAAGCAGGGAGGAGAGCGAGTGTGTGTTGAGTGAATGGAAGACAAGTAGATCAAGGGAATCTTGAGGGCAAAGGAGAGAAAACAGCAAAAAGGAGAAAAAAGATGGAGACTATGCAAAGATTGGAGGAGCAACTGACAGAAGATGGAGGGTAAGATGCAGTCACTGATCTCAAATGTTATAGAAACTCTTTGTGTTCTGAAACAGGAAGGGAGGAGAAAGGTGGAGAGGAAAACAGAAGAAATTTTGAGGAAAACAGAAGAAATGTTTCAGGAAATTAAGTCAGATGCTCACCAAAGTAGAAAGTAAGACCATTGCTGAGGGGTAAGAAGTCAAGGCTTAAGTGGAAAATCATTAGGGTTCATCTGGCTCAGAAGGGCAGGAATGAACTAGAACAGGAAGAACAGGCAGAAGAGACAGAGTCATAACAAGCGTAAGGAACAGGTGAGTGAGCATGAGGAACTGGGCAGGGTGGATGCTGCAGTCCAAACTGGGCCAACTCCCTACTTCCTAAGCTTTACATTTACACTGCTGGCAGCTCAGAATGATAACTGCTTATAAAATTGCCTTGAAATATCAATAGTTTGTATTTTAAATTAAAATAATGTGTATATATGCAACTGACTTTTTGATATGTGTACTTGACTATGACACTATATGGTAAATAAATTATTATCCATAATAATGGTAATAGTATTAATAATAACAAAGTAGTACGCTCCAAGTACATAGCTTAGACTAATTTTCAGCCAAATTCTAAGAGCTCAGTGCCATTATTACCCCCATTTTACATCTAAAGAGCCCAGAGCTTAGAAAAGTTGACTTGATTTAGATTATACGGAGAGTAAATGGCAGGCCGGAGATGCAAACCCAGGGCCAGATGATCCCACTGTGATATCAAGGACCCTCATTTCTGCTCACTGAGAGAATAGACACATCTCGCAATTGAGAATTGATGTGTACTATGCGAACTCAGGAGGGAGCTGAGTGAAGGTGCTGGAGCTGAGGATGCAGCAGCTGGTGTGAAACAGTCATAATATACAGGATAAATACATAAACAGGCCAACTTATATATTCTTCTCTATGTTTATCCTAATACCAGCCTGACTCACAATAGAGTTAAGAGAAACTGTGTGTGTCCACACAACAGATCAATAAGCCAACCGCTGTATATGGTGACTACCTCCCTTGAAACCAGACATCCGGTGTGAAAGCGTCCTTTGATCACTGGTGGGGATCGCAACAGCCCTGAGGACTCTCACAGCCCTGGACGATCTGCTGGATCGTCATGCCTGAGCCTTGCTGAGAGACAAGAAACATCTTTATCAGAGGAAGTCATTCCAAACCAGGGCTCTTTAAAGAGATTTGCAGAAAATTATTTCAGATTTTGTTGTTGTTTGTTTGCTTTTGGTTTTTTTTTTTTTAGTGCCTGGCCCAAAGCCAGTACAGCACCGACTCCTCAGTCTCTAAAATCAGAAAAGAGAGTCATGAGAAAATGATGGCTTACATGCAATTCCATTTGCAAACCCATTTTATTCATCCCTTCAACAATTTTTAGTGAGTGGCTAATACTTGCAAAGTCCTGGGCTAGACAGTGTGATGCTGGCTGTCATGGAATTTCAGACTGCAATTAGCTAAAAATCACACCAAAAAATTACTTATTAATTAAATTTAAAATAAATATAAAAAGCACACAAATAAATGTAACTCCAAACTTAGTTACGTAAATCAGTGGCGTTACTACTCTTAAACAGCATTTTTTTTCCAAAGTAAAAATCAAAAGGATACATCCCTCCTTTTCTAGATGTAATACCTCTCTCCTGCTTCCCATTTCAAGTTAGATCTAATAATGATTGTTAAAGGAAAAGACCTGAAAAAAACGTGCGATTTTATAGTCTAAGAATCACATCTCATTTTACCACCTGTCTTTGACAGCCTTCATAGTTTTAAATAACAATTGCAAGTACAGTTGTATTTCTGCACTGGTACAATGGACTGTGTAACAAATTTGAAAACACAGGAACTACTTAAGAGAAATATTTAGATTGTGTCTAATTTAAATAGATAGTCCATTGGGCAAGGACTGTGTCTAATTCTATATTAGGTTCAGCACATTGCAAAATGTTGGCACTCAATAAACGTAAAATAATAACAGTCTTTTCCCCTTTAAAGTATATAATTACATCTACCCCCTACCGTGCACCAAGCTCACTGACAGATCTTTTGTTTATTAAATCCACAGCCCTGAAGGCATACACTGCAGCTTCAATACGAATTGCAGTAAAGTCCTCTCTCCTTTAGGTAAAACTTTAAATATCTACAAATCCCTGAAGAACATCTTAATTTAGCCGTCCACCAACTATTTTACTTAACCAAGTGCAGGAAACCTTTTCAAAGTCCCCAAAGTGGAATCCAAACACTAAGTGGAAATGTGTTCTCAAAGTTAGTTTGGAAATATGTCATGGAATAAAATTACTTTTAGCTAATTTGCCATTTCTCTCTCCTAAAGAAACATGTCAAGCTGCTGAGCCAAGCTCTAAGCTTTATGCAGGAAACATTCAATAGGTTCCCATGCTTGTGTTCAAAGTGTGCTATTATCCAAGTAGCCTGAACTGAGGAGAAAAAAAAAAAAATGACTCATGTACAGCTTTATTCGAGACATTTGCACTACAATGAACTAAGCAAAGCAACAGGTCAAGTTAAAAAATATTGCAAAAAGCAACAGCGGCCGAAGCCCCTTCAAGGGGAATTTTGGACTGGAAAGCCCTTTTGCTTCATTTCATCATTATTTTCTTCTAGTTTCCCGTGTTTGTATTTGAATGCTTGCACTTGAACATTAGTTTCACAATCACCTATTCTACATTTGGTATTGATGAAGTTCAACATATGCTCAGCAATTCACTGCTACTAAAATAAGAAATGCAAATTCAGCTAAGTGCGCTCCAAGTCTAATGTTAAGCTGGGCCCGGGTTCCTTTGTAGTTTTTGTAGAGTATTATCATTAGTAGAGAAGGGTTAATGGCAAAGGCGAATGATTGTTTAAAAATTCACATTACCAAAGTGGATTACATTGCATCTACTGAGGGGATCAACAATGTAAGCCTACACTAAGCCATTATTGCAGAAACAAAGCTTTCATTTTAAGCCTTTGGAAACAAGCATAAAATGGACAAAAGAAAAAATTCTTCTGATGTAAGAACAAGGCAAGCACTACATGCTTTTCATCCTTACTCACTTTTAGAGCCATGATGAATGTGCAAAAAATGGACCATCTCCCCAAAGAACACATCATTAAATTATAACATATCGGCATTTCAGAAAATGCTTCTTCTCTATAGTTAGAAATCCAACAGAAATCCTTTATGTAAACGTCTTTTTCCTTTTGTTGAGAATCAGTCACAACATGGAGAAGTACATTTTTTAGGACTGTCTCACCATTTGTTCTTTTACCTTCTAATGAGAAGGAAAAGAATGATTCTGAAAAATACATTCCCACAGCCAGTGTCATGGTTTACTCTTTGCAGTAGTAATTCATTACAAACAATATTGGTATGTGGTAACTGAATGCTAAAGCACCAGTTACTAACAGGAACAGGGTCTGGTTGGAGGCTACATGTACTTGATAAGTATTATTTTCCACAACAAATTCAGAAGTGCATTACTGATATCACCTTACAGATGTAGAAACTGAGGCTCAGAGTGTAATAATGCTACCCAAAAATATTCACAAGAATTAAAAATGCATGGATACCAATAGGTAAAAAATATGCATAGTAGTTCTAGTAGATTTACTAGAATATATAACAAGATACACATGTAAACATATAAAAATAATATATCTTATTGTTATATTAAATAAATATTTTACGTTATGTAATAATATATGTGTATATTTTGTTAAAGATATATTATATATATTTGATTATATATTAAATAATATATTAAAGATAAACACATGAAAACATGACTATAATAAAAGTCAATGTTTTCACAACGAGAATCCTAGGAATAAAAGTATCTACTAGAACACTTTTTTCTGCTTAGAATTCTGGGCTTAAAGAATGGAAGTTTTATTAGATGGAAGTTTTTTTAGTATGTAAGTGTAACTGAGGCTAGTTAAACTAGAATGTTTAGTCCAGCAAGTATAATGCCCATGGTAGCCATTTTTATAGTATGTCTAAACTGTCGTCTATAGCTTACTGTTTTTTTATACATAAGAAACATCATGCATAAACATATGTAAAAAAACACCTTCAGGGCTTCCCTGGTGGTGCAGTGGTTGAGAGTCCGCCTGCCGATGCAGGGGACACGGGTTCGTGCCCCGGTCTGGGAAGATCCCACATGCCGCGGAGCGGCTGGGCCCGTGAGCCATGGCCGCTGAGCCTGCGCTTCCGGAGCCTGTGCTCCGCAACGGGAGAGGCCACAACAGTGAGAGGCCCGCGTACCGCAAAAAAAAAACCAGAAAAAACCCACCTTCATTGGTCCCTCTGTAAAATCACACCCTTGCTTCACCTCCTTACACTAAGAATATATTTAAGGGTTAGGAATGGAGGGATTTTGATTTTGGAGTAAAAGTTGATAATAAGTATGTAATAAAACCATAATCTATGCTGAAAAGAAAAAAATTAAGTGACATGGAATTGATGACATGTTTATAACCCGCAGAACGGTAAACTCCTTATAGGCAAAAGACCCATGAATAAATCGTTGTTTCCCCCATAAGGCTTAGCAAGCAATAAACCTTGGAATAACTGAGTGAATGAATGCATAAAGTTCATTATGCCTTGCCCAGCTCACATCTTTGGAGACTGGGAGGAAGCTGGAGGGAGATGACTTTATTATGGGCTCTGTTACTATCTATGCTTGGTTCATTCCCACTACCAAAAAAACAGAAGTCCACGCTAAGCAGGAAGGTCATTCCAAGACAAAAGTACCTTCTATGCAAGAGCTCTCAAACGTATTTTTATGTATAAATGTATCATAAATAATAAGTAAATATTGTATATACATATGTAGAGAGAGAAAGAGGGAGATACACATACATATAGGTAGGTGTTAAAAGTCCTCAGTACATTTTACTTACTAAATTATTGAAATATTTACTAAACACCTACTATAATGCAAAGCATTGCAGTAGATTCTGTAACTAACCTCCACACTGATAAGGGATATACCAATTAAACCCTAAATAGACCATTTCTAATAGCTTGAAATTCTAATTTTTCTATTTTGTTTCTTTATTACAACATTATACATGATAATTGTAACAAGTCAAACAATCAGAGAGAAGAAAGTCAAGTGCTGTGACTTTCCATCTCCCATCAACAACCCTCACAGAGGTACGTTTCATATACATTCTTCCCTATCTTTCTTTATGTTCACAAAACATCTTCAAATTTGAAATAACCATGTATATAGAAGTATTAAAACAAAAATGTGATCATAAGTTCATTACAAGCCTCTTGCTTTTCTCACTTAATAATATATCATAGACACCCACTGAGGTCAATGCTGATAGCTCCTATTCATCGTTTTGAATATCTACATAATGCTGCATACTTTGGATTCACCACACTTCATTGAACTACTCCATTATTAATGAAAATTCATGATTTTTTCCAGATTTTTGTTCTCACAAACACTGATGAATAGTTTTGAAGACATATTTCAAATATTAGTATATTTGTGTTGAAATGTCCCTTTATTGAGAGACTTGATTTTTTTCTTAGCTTTTTGTTATTACACATAGTAATGTAGTACAGTGTTGAAAACAGTTTTACATATTTGTACCTTTACTTCTCCAAGATAGATTACTAAAAGTGAAACAGATGAATCAGGGGTAACAGCTGAATCAGGGGTAAATGATCACATTCGTTTTTATTTTATTAGGTAATACAGATCACTTTCCAAAAAAAAAATTATAATTCATATCCCTTTGTAGAAATTTGCTTGTTTTCCCCATACCTTCACATACCAACACTGGATAATATCAATATTTCTCCCTTTTGCCACTTTTGTGAACAAAATACCAGATATTCTTTTATTTGCATTTCCCGTGTTACTGGGGAGTTTGAGCAGGTTTCCATGAATTTATTAGCCATCTGCATTTCTTCTTTTGTGAATTACCTACTAATATCATTTACTCACTTTCCCATATATCCTTTGTCTTTTCGAATCAATTCATAAGACCTCTTTTCACACGAGAAATTTTCTTCTCTCCATTATTTCATGGAAATATGAATATAGTGAGAACCAAGAAAACACATAGCCCAAGTCGCTGGACTGGTTTAAAATAAACATTAGTGACACTGAAAGAAAGTTTGCAATATTCACTATCTAAATTATTACACTGCACAAGGACTGGGGCCTTTGTTTTGTTAAATCACGTATCTGAAGAATCTAGAACAGAGCCTGGCAAAAAGTAGAAACTCATATACATATCTACATATACATGTATTTAATATACAATTTTTAAAATAAATGTGCATGTATATGTACTAACCTCTAAAACTGTAAAATATTTGTGGGAAGGAAGGTTGTTTGTACTCTGTCATTATGTAGTGTTTCTAATCCTTAGCACATCTTAACATTCATTTAATCCTCAGAGGCACATATTGTTACTTCTGTATTAAGGATGAAAGACTGAGAAAGTTGTCCAAGATAACACAGCCGATAAATAGAGAGCTGGAATATAAATCCAGGCTTTTCTGACGTGGGAGGTGGGTATTTTCCACTATGTCATCCTGCCCATCGGAATGTAATCTGACCTGGGGTTGGCAGAAATATGCTTATCATCTAATTTTTAGCTTTAACTGCCCCAGGACTGAGAAACAACCTAACTAAGATCTACAAACCAAGAACAACATTCTACTTGTAGTCATAATACATAAAATATTTATTTTTGTGACACTAAAAATAGCTGTAAAAACATGGACTCTAAGACACTTAAGCAGTGATGTGGATAAACTTAAAAAGAAAAAAATAGGAGGCAGAAAGCAATAAGAAGGATACTTTCTACAAAAAGCCAAATATTGTGCCAAGAAACTAGAGGAGAATGTGATTAAAGCAGTGCGGTTTACAAACAGTATCTTACAACTAGGTCTAGAAGCACCTATACCAATCATAGAACTGAAGAAGCTCTTAATTATGTCAAATTCTAACACAATCACACAGAGATTGTCAAAGACATATGTTTAACAATAAAAGCATAAAAGTATTTCAGGCTACAAAATAAATTTATAATAACTTGAAATAAGAAAGATGTGAACTTTATTAACCAAGTTTGTGTGTGTGTTTGCACGAGCATGAGTATGTAAATTAAATCTCATTTATTTGAAGGAACAACTGTAGATAATATATATATATATATATATATATATATATATATATATATATAGAGAGAGAGAGAGAGAGAGAGAGAGAGAGAGAGAGAGAGAGAGAGATACATATATATAAAGCTCCAAGCTGTTAAATGACAATTGAGTAACCTGTACTGAATAACATATGATTATCATTGACTGGACTATTTTCTGTAACTCCAGAATGTTCTTTTTCGTGCAGTGGAATCATTACATTTTTTTCTTCTTTTATTTTTTTAAATGCTATTTCTCATAATGATTGCCAGGGATTATCAGTAATTGGTTACCACAAGTTCACCTAGCAGATATGATTTAGAAAAATTCCTCAGGCAAAATTGTTGGCTTTTTTTTTTTACATTCAGACTCAGCACAGTCTGTTTTTACTGTAAGTGAGATGAAAACAGAAATCTCTCAGCTAAGAATTTGATAAAGGTGAGCAAACACACAAATAATAAACTATTAGCTAAAATACCAATGATTACCATGTTTGGGGTCTGACAGATACAATTACTGCTAGAATGTAATATTGCCATGGAATCACTTGGCTAATAGTATTGAATGAAAACTCTCCTACCGAAAAGCCACACAGTTTGCTGTGGCAATCCAAAACCTTTGGTATTATTCTTTGTTAGGGTTAGAGTTCTCTCCTTTTCTGTCAATTTTCTATGTGAAAGAACATTCTTAGAAGACAAGAAAGCTTAGATTAAAGGTTAACATTGACCCAATACATTTTATTTTATTTTATTTTATTTTTGCGGTACGCGGGCCTCTCACTGCCGCGGCCCCTCCCGTTGCCGAGCACAGGCTCCGGACGTGCAGGCTCAGTGGCCATGGCTCACAGGCCTAGCCGCTCCGCGGCACGTGGGATCCTCCCGGACCAGGGCACGAACCCGTGTCCCCTGCATCGGCAGGCAGACTCTCAACCACTGCGCCACCAGGGAAGTCCCAACCCAATACATTTTTAATAGCTAAATAATAACAACCCCTCTACTGAAAATTAAGCATCAAAAATTAAAGTCAATTTATAATCAATTTCAGAGTCTCATGAAAATTATTAGAATGACAGTTAATTATTAAAACAAAAAAAACCTTTGTAAATTTGTCATTTGAAGAGAGATGAAAATATTAATTATAAGTTCTACTCTAAATAATATTTTGGAATTTTTTTCCTTCAATATGTATTTTAATTTTATCTAAAACTATAGCATATAATTTCTATAACATTCTATAAATCTAATCACTCATAAAAATGTTTGGAGAATGTTAATTTAAAATGAAAATCTGAAACAATTTGTATTTCTCTGAGATATACACATTTCTATCTTTCAAAAGATATAACATATATCCACAAAATTTATGTAACTTTCAATGTAAATTTATGAAGTCTATAGGAGACAAGGAAAAGGCAATTGACCTTTTGTTCAATGTGGAACTCATAATATGATTTAATCATGAAAAGAAATGCTTACCTGGTATTATAAAATAAACAATTCCTTATAAATTCATTCCAATGTTTTACCACAATGACAGTTATTTAATTTTCATGAAATAGTATCAATCCAATAAGCCACCAAAATGACTTAGATCTTAGTTAGTTCTTAGTTACTAGAACTGTAACATTCTTTCCTAGGAGATGTTTCTAGGAGTTTTAAGAATGTTTTTTATACAAGTTCTTTGTTTCTTTCTCTGTATTCTTAAAAGATCTTCACAACAACAAAGACATTTATTTGACAGACTTCAAGAATTTAAATGGAGCCAAAGATGCCATGTCTAAAATCCAATCATGATAGGAAACATCAAACTTTGCTCCCCTGGACCTTAGTTTTCTTTTTGCTGCTGAAGTCCTGTTGCCTCAGAGAAGAGAAGGTCCCAGTCTTGCCTCTGGTCCAGCCACCCCAGAACGGCCCCCCTCCTCTCCCATCCCCCTCCAACCTTCTGACCCTGCTGCCCACATAGCAAACTGTGTGTGGTGAGGGCAGAAGGGAAAGGCGTGAGGATGGCAAGAAACAAAAGCCCCCAGGACGCTCCGACAGAGATGAAATAATAAAATTCTTAGTATTCCGCTAAAGAATAAATTTGCCATCCCACCATCCTATCTGTATGACAGTTTTCAATTATAATTATTAAACTCTTCTTGGTTCACATTAAAATGCCTAAATAAGTGAGTAACCTAAATTTTCCATACCGTAACTTAAAACCAGATATTTAACACAGTTAGTGGAAACCCAATATCTGATCCTATAAGAAAGAGTTTCATTTTCTTTAAAATAACAGGCTGAAAAACTGTTCTGAAAATACAAACTTCTCGTGTTGCACACCTAAACTGTCATGGTTATAAAATGAGACTAAATTCTTTAGCTAATCTTATTCGTGAAATATTTCACGTGCTTTTAGAAAATACCACATTGCGGTTAAACACCATTATTCCATTATGCCTGAAAATAACCAGTGGCTTACAGCAGTAAACAATTCAAATTGCATTCCTTGTACTGGAAAGCTAAAATGCTTACAGAAATAGAACTGATATTAAAAGCCCTAAGAAACTCAATATGTTTTCATCTGAATACTAATTCATTGAATAACTTACTGGATACACATTTATAGTGGCTTAACAAAGTGTATTTCAAATAAGATTACATTAATTTTGCAAGTAATCAAGCCTCAGTATTCTGTATAATTTACTAAATATTCCACAAAGAATAGTCCATTTCAATTATAATAGTAAAACACAACAAAGAAAACCTTCCAGTCAAACTAGTACTATTCACTGCCAGTAACAGCATGTAATATAAGTTGGAGAAAAATTTAGTAAAAATGTTTTAATTTTATAAATTGGTTTCCATATTAACTTATATTTAAAATACAATCAGAATGCCCATCTACAATGCACCAAGTCCTACCTCATTTTTATTTTATAACACTGCCATCTTAATACAATATAAAGATATTCAAAATTATTTCATCACATTTTTAAAAAGTTAATGTTATATTTACCTGAAAACATAAACATCTGAGGGATATCTTGTTATAACAACATGGTATTAAAACGGGATGTAGAGTTTAAACTTAAAAAATGTTTTCTAATTTCCCAATTTTCCTATACATTATTTTTTTAATTAAAATTATTTTAGTATAAAATATTGAGTTCAGTTCATAGGGATTTATGGACTACCTTTCCTGTGATAGGTTCTTGAGAATACAGATAATAATAAACACATTCCCTTCTTTTGAGGATTTATAAATGAAAGCTATTTGAAATTAAGTTAGAGAATGGGTCCGAGTAGCATTAAAGAGATTTCAGTATAATTACATGGGGAGACTTAGGTTTGGGACAGAGTACTCTGCAGTAATTGGGGCAAGTTCATTGATGGGAAGAAGCAGGCCTCCAGCCAGCAAGACCATTTTAGACTAATGTAATAATCTAGGGTAATAGTAAACAGGATAGGAAAGGAAGAGAAAGATTCAAGAAATACTTAGGAGTCAAAATCGTCAGGGATTAAGGTTTACGGGATGTGAGATGAGAGGAACATCTGAGTCTGACACCAGGTTTGTGTCCTAGGAGACTCAGGGAAGGATGGTGCTGGGGACTGCAAAAGAAAACGGAGGGAACGGAACACATTCTTGACTGGGGTGAAGGAGGAGGAGATCAGCATAGAGAGAGAAAGAACACATTTTTGTGCTGGGTAAGTCTGAGTTACTAGTTTTTCACCCAAGTTTATATGGGCAGCAAATATTTTCTTGTGTGAATCTGAAGTTCTGGGATGAAGATCTAGATCTTAGGGATGTTAGTTGGTGGCACAGTTTAAAACTGGAAATTGGTGAGCTTGTCCAGGAAACATGTATAGAATAAGAACAAAAAAAGAATGGGAAAGATATCTGAGGAAATATTCATGTGTGAAGAGAGAGGATGGTGCTAAATTCTGTCCAATGTAGCAGATGAAGATTAAGACTGAATCATTGGATTTGGGAAAAGGAGATTCAGAGGATTAACAATAATTTTAGTAAAAGGAGCTTTAGAGGTGTGGCAAAGGGTAGAGGTTATCACAGTGGATTGAGGAATTAATGACAAATTAGGTAGCAAATAGATAACCATACCAAGATGTCTAGCTGTTTAGAGGAAAGCGATAGAATTTTAACAAGTAGAGAAACACTGAACAAGAGGAGATTCATTTGTTGCTTGAACTGCTAATCCTCCAAGGCCCCGTCACCTCTCAAATCTGATCTACAACTTTCCACGAGGTGCAACTCTCTCCAGGCAGCTAATGGTCCCCTCCCCGCAGGCCCATAGGACATGTTTCAAGCACTTATCACTCAGAATCATAATAATAACTTTAATCTCTCCCCTGCTGGAATGTGAGCCTTTCAGAGACAGGGATAGTATTTTATTCAATGTAGAATCAATAGTCCATAAAGCAGTATGTGGCAGATAGTAGATACTAAATAAGTATTTGCTGTGTGGTAAAAACACCGTGGGCTTTGAGGGTTGTGTGGGGAGATGAGCAGCGTCTCAAATCCCACTTCTGTCTCACACCATCTATGTGAGCTTGGGCAAGTCACAGCCTGTGAGCTCATGTTCACATCTGCATGGACATATTACCCATCTTAAAGAGTCAGAACTGACACTGACAAAATTAGAGTCCCTGGCACACATTTAAGCACTTAATAAATGTTAGTTTCCTGTCTTTTCACCCCTACCTTCTGAATGCCTGAATGCAGTATAGGTAAGATTTAACAAGGATAAGTGCATTTATTGACTGAACAAATACTGCTCAAATGTGTAACAAGAGTAAGAAACTATTGTAGGTGCTGTGTGTATGTCAGAGAGAGAAATTTTTGCACTCAAAGAGTTGAGGATCTCATGAGGAAAACACAAATTTTATGCAAATAATGATTTTTTTTTAAATAAGGTAGAAAACCATGTACTATTAGTGCATGAATACCGCTAGAGAAAATGCATGGAGGGTGCAGCTATTTTGGTTGGGAAATACTGGAAGTGGTCACCAATAATCTGGAATCTAAAATAAGTTTTGAAGATTGATTGTAAGCTGGAGTCATGAATATACAGGAAACCTAAGTAAAAAGTTCAGTATGAGCAAAGGAACAGAGGCAGGAGAGCAAAGAATTTCTCTAGGAATAAAGACTGGTTTGCTTGACTTGCTAGAATACAAGAAGCATGAGAAAGTATAGTGGGATAAAGACCTCAAACTCCAGCAAAAAGAACACTGCATATCTACTGAAAAATTAAACACAATTCATCATCTGGTTTATAATTCTCATGCTTCCTAATTTGAGTCCCTTTACTTATTAGGACTTTTAAAAGTTATACACAAGAGGGAAAGGGAATTAAAACACAAATTGGCATTACATATTGTGCATAGAAGCAAATTCTATTGACTGATTTAGTTGAGAAAGGAGCAAAAGTTAGTTTTTTCTAAAGTAGTGGTTTCATTTACTATTAATGTTGGACTATATCTGACTATTCAACCCCATCTTGCAGGATGGTGAGAACAGGAAATATGAGTAATGATTTAAAAGAGTCTTGGGTATAAAATTTTTAAAAATAAAAAATAACACTTCCTGAGAGACACCAATGTCTTTCTCCACTGACCAGTCCTCCTTTCCCTCTGTTCCATACTCAAATGTTCTACTGCCCCCTGCTGCTTTAAGCTTCAGAAGCAAAACAAAACAAAAATTCTTGTCATCAACTTCCACTGATTTAACTGATTCCACCATTTGTCTTTTCTTCCAGGATGACCAAAATTCTAGGGCTTATTTCTTGGCCAAATGAAATTTTGATAGCAATGAAGGTATAAGAATTATGCAAAACTCTGTAGGAGGAAATCACAGCTTTGAAAATCTACACACTCAAGCAATCCTATTAGACCTCACAGCTCATTTAGGATTTCTAAACTGTACATTTTCATCAGGAAGTAGTAACCAATCCCTAAACACATCATTTGCCTCTCATTCAGATGGAACCCCAAACTTTCAAACCCAAGTATACAAACTTGTGTATAATTAGAGGTTTACCATGCAAGGTATTCTTCATATATTAGATTAAATGTAATACAACAGATAACCCTGGCTTATCCTATGTTACTGAAATTTTTTCATTAACTTCAGGTTTCTTTTTTAAATTTTATTTATTTTTTATTTATTTCTAGCTGTGTTGGGTCTTTGTTGCTGCACTCAGGCTTTCTCTAGTTGCAGAGAGCAGGGGCTACTCTTCCTTGCGGTGCAAAGGCTTCTCATTGCGGGGGCTTCTCTTTTTGCGGAGCACGGGCTCTAGGTGTGCGGGCTTCAGTAGTTGTAGCAAGCGAGCTCAGTAGTTGTGGCTCGCAGGCTCTAGAGCACAGGCTCAGTAGTTGTGATGCACAGGCTTAGCTGCTCCACGGCATGGGGGATCTTCCTGGACCAGGGCTTGAACCCGTGTCCCCTGCATTGGCAGGAGGATTCTTAACCACTGCGCCACCAGAGAAGCCTGACTTCAGTTTTTTTAACATATGGTGTAGACCTTAAATTTATTTTCCATGTGTTTTGATCTAAGCTGTTCCAGTTGAAAGAATATCGTGCCTTCCTTTTTGATGTGTGTGTGTGTGTGTGTGTGTGTGTGTGTGTTTCCACCTCCTATTACCATTCAGAATGTTAGGTCACAGGGTTCTATGATAACCAAAAGCAGCAATAAAAAAGAAAGCTATTTGGAAAGTTCTCTATCTAACATTGATCAAATGTCACATCAATATCCTAAGTATGACTTTCTTTCAATATTGCATTCAGCAAACAGTCTTGAGTAGCTTTTATGAGCTAAAATGCAGTAAAAAAATATTTAATCCTCTTTTCAGGAGTTCAGTCTAGTGTGCTAGCAAGGGGCTACTCCGCTTGCGTTTCTGATCTTAGCTAAATGAAGGTATCACGATCCACCAACTAATTCAGCCCAGATATATGAAAGTTATTCTTGATTCCCGTTTGAGTTATACACTGCTATGTAACAAAGCACCCTCAAACTTAGTCACTTAAGAGGACAATCAATGATTATCTCAATATGCTGTGGTTTAAGCAGGCAGTTTTTATCCTTCATACGGTAAATAAAGCGAGGGTGCTGAGAGGGCTAGAAGCTGCAAAATGCCCTGACAGTTGGGATTGGCTGGGAGCAAAGATGGGACTGTTGGCTGGGGTCTCAGTTTCACTCCACATGGACCTTTCTACATCACTTCTTGGGCTTCCTCATGCCATGGTAGCTGTTCTAAGAAGGTGCACTCTAACTGCAAGCATTCCAAGAGGACAATCCCCAATGTGCCAACATTTATCAAACCTCTGCTTGCATCTCACTAATGTCTCATTAACCAATGCCAGTCACAAGGCCAAACCCGTACTCAACCAAAGGGGCTATAGAAGGCCATGAGTACTGGGAGGTGTTTCTCAGTGGGGCCAATGTAATATAGTCTGCCACAATTCCTCTTCTTCCTTCACAAACAAGTACCTTTGAAATGTTCCCCCAATACATTTATATTATCCATTTTCATTGCCTTAAGTCAATTTTTAGTTCTCTTTCACTTTCTTTTTCTTTCTTTTTTTTTTTTTGGTAAATATCTAGCTGGGCTTTTTAATTAAGGGTAAGGGGAATAATAGTGATATTCATGCAGTGAATAAACACGTATTGAGTAGTAGTGAGGAATACACTGTAGTTAGAACTGTGTGTGACACATGACTGAACAAGGTACTTCCTCTGCCTTCATAGCTAAAACTCTGCAGGGGAAAATAAATAAAAATATGCCCCTAGTCCCTCAAACCCGCACTCCTAATTGTAATGATTTTTCTAACATACAGATTTCAATATGTCACAACTCTACTTAAACAATTTCAGTGTTTGCCCCAAACAACTAGATGAGATCCAAACTCTGTAGCACCTCATTTAAGGGAACTCAAACCAGCCTTTCCATATTCATCTCCTACGGCTTCCCCTCAACTTAACTCTCATTCTCTTTCATAGGTCTGTGTCTTTATTCCTGCCATTGCATCTAGCTGGAATGCTCTTTCAGCTCCAGGAACATGTAATTTTCTTTTTAGAGCCACACTCAAAATACTTTTCTATAAGACCTCCAGAAAGACAGAAAGAACGAATCACACATATGCCTCCACAGACTGCAATGATCGCTCTAGCTCAGTATTGATGCTGTTCCACTGCTCTTCGCATGTTTGTCCTTTCAATGGACGCTAGGCTCCCCGTGGGCACCTTGTTCACGGTTACACAACTTGGCATTTTCAACACCTAATACAGCTTGGTACATAGGAGGAAATAGAGGAGGCGGCATCTCATATAATTTCTTTCATTTCTATGAAATGTGCTGCTTTGCATGCACTACATCTGAAATAAAAATATCATCACAGTTGTAATTAAATATTGAATTTATGACGTCAGAGCTTCTCCAAGATAAAATGTGCTCTAATGAGAAATGAGGGCTAATAAAGAAATTTCTTTTCTGTGAAAAATAAATAAGTGAAATGTAAATATAAAGAGCCAGTACACTTTGGTTCAAGCCTTGTTTCAATGCCTTGGAATAAGCAAAATGTCTGCCTTCCAAGGGTGCTGATAAGATAAGGCTATATCTTGCAAATCAGGCCACTGAATGTCTTTGAATGAAATTCTGCATTCTTATGAATAGAAGCCAAAGAGTGAAACTGTATTAAAAGTAAGTCTTACACAATATAAAATTAAAGTATTCCATACAACACTACTTCCATTTAAAATTCATCATGAGGATATATCCACTGAATTTTTCGAAAGTATAATATTTGAATTAATGATAAAATATGCCTCACGTTAAACTTTAATTGTAGTTATAAGACTTCCAAAAGTGAATGGATTTTTAACATAGTCATATAGATCATGACAGGATGTAAATTTATATCATGCAAACTCCTATCACATGCAGTCAGATACGAACAGTTGTGTAATTCAATAAGCCATTGAATTCGCAGTAATAGACATTATTGGATGATAAATATTTGCTTTCAAAACTCAAGGCCTTCTATAGTCAGGCCCCATTTAACATTCCACCTTATACCGCATCACTTATTCTTCTTTCTTGCTCTCTCATCACACTGGATTACACAAGTCATTTCCCTTAGTGGATGTTGTACCCCCAACTTAACCTCCCTCCACAAAATGGGCCCCTTCTGGAAGTGAACATGGTATGCATGACATCATGCAGCAGTTTTGATTTCAATACTCTGAAGGTTGGCCACTGCTTTGTATAGATGTGCCCTTCCATCCCTCCAACAGGGACTGTGTTCTACTGAACTTGAACATTCCACATTGCCTAGCATGTAGTAGGCACTGGATAAATGTCTGATGACTGATACAACAAATGAATGCACAAAATGAAATTTGAATCATGTCTTTTAATGCGAATAGTCATTTACTTCAATCTTGAACACTCAATAAAAAGACTGACATTTGTATTGGATATTTTCATTTGAGCTAAGTCTTCATTCATCTACTTCAGAATAAAATATTTCAAATTGAAAAGATACGAATTCTAGGATATAAAAAAATGGATTACAACCGGAGTAAAAGCACAATTCTGAAATGTGCCATGTGCTTCTGCACCCTTTAGCAAAACGATGAAAAGAAAAAAACTATTCCACATTTCTTTAGTTCTAATTTTGCCACTTATTAGACATGAAATCTTGTTAAGGTCAATAATATCTCCTTTTCTTACCTCACAGAATACTAATATAAATATGCATATGAAAAACTTCTCCTTAAGCTGAACTGTAAAGCTTTAGTATTGTTGAGCCCAAAAGTTGATATCCAGTGTATTTTTCTGCGCTAGAAATCATTGAGCCTGATGAACATTTAGCCCAATCACTGTCATGCATACTGAGGGAGAATTTTCCTTTGAGAAATAAAATATTCATCACTTCTAATTATAAATGGTACTGTTGTCAAGACAACTTTTCTCAAGAGGGATAGGATTATTCTAAAATAGGCTTCTTTAACAATTTTTTAAATCTCAGCACTTATTTACAAATGAAAATACGTCACCCCTACTAATATCTCATTAATCAAAATACTCTCATCAATTAAAAAAAATGTTATTTGGGAAATGTTTCAATAGAACCCCATTCCTTAGCTCTACTAGGGAATTAGAATTCATGACATGAGAATTTAACTACGTAGCACTTCAATTAAAAGCAGGGAGTCTGGAACTAATGTTACACAAGTAGCAGGCACAATAGAGTTAGCATGCCCCATTAATGTCTTGCTATTGGGGCAAAATGACATTCTGAGGCATGAAGAACAAAAGGGTAATTGGATATAACAGGAATCTCATTTTGACAAACATGAATCTACTTGGCCATTCCTATAAGCATGATTCACTGCAACACTGCAAAATAAGAGACATTCTTATATTGAAACTTTCTTAAGATTATAATAAGGATATATCCCAGATAGTCAATATTATAAATTATAAAAGTGTAGTATTAATATTATTCATAAGTTCATAATTATAAAATGTTTATAATTTTTAAGTTTCTTCCATACCTCATCTGATTCTCTCAACAACCTTGTGAACAAACAGGGCAGTAAGCATGTAATTTTATACATGAGAAAGCAGATATATACACTCTTCAAGGTCTTATAGCCAGTAAGAATTCACCCCCTCATTCATTCATTCATTGATCCACATTTTTACAAAGTCCCCACCATGTATCTTTTACAAAGATACAAAGTATCTATCTACCCTGTTGAAAACACTGTACTGTATGTTAGGGAATACAAAGACTGAGATTAATCTTTTAATTAGAAAATTATATATAGCAGATCCAATTTTTGTTTAAACTGCAAATTCACTAAATGCTATTATATTTTAGGCTCCTACTAGCATACTGATATTCCAATGAAGCTCTAGGTATCACAGAAGCTAAGTTCAAAGAAAAAATAAAAGAAGAGTTTCACAGAGGAAAAATATATGTAAATTTTCTCTTTTGCTAAAATCAATCAATAAGCTGGAGATTTACCTCTCCTGAAATTTAAGATAAGCAATTAATCATTCATTAGTTATTTAGTACATAATATACATCCATCACTATGTTAGTCACTGAATACATAGGAAAATGAAGACCAAAGTTTTGTTATAATTGAGAACACAATGGATGTATATTTGTGTGTTGTGTGTGTGTGTTTTCTTGCAGGTGCCTAAATGTGAGACAACCCAAATACATTCATCATATATCATAACCTAGGAGATGCATGTATATATATATTTGTAGCTAGCTAATGAATAAAGATTTCAAAATAAAATTATTGCAGAGAATATTATGAAATAATATGTATTCTAAACTGTGAAAACAATGTCCTTGCACAATATAATTCCATGCCTTTTGTCAAGATAGATGTAAATATCAGACTGAAAAGTTTTCTAATCTTTGAGAATGTCTTATGACAAAGTATAGCCTACAGCAATATAAATAAGTAAAACCATTCCACTTTCTTCCTTGAGAATAGAACACAGAACGAAACAATTATGAAAATTCAATACCACCCTAAATGATTCATTGTGGTAGACCCTGAACTTAGTCAAAAATCTTTATTTTAAGGAAAGCAAGGTATGCGGTTTTTAAAAAATCCGTATAATAGAGTCATATGGTTTTAATTATTTTATAAATTTGATTAGTTTAAAAAGCAGAAAATATATTTTCCATCTTTATTAACTTAATCATAATATACTATGTCTAAATGATTTTTATGAGCATTAAAATGTTCTATATTTTCCATGTTGATTTTTATTGTGAAAAGATTATAAGATTACCTTTACCTTGACTAAAAATATACACTTGAAAATAATGAGCTTTATTTCAGACTTTTCTAGGCATGACCATAATAGAGTAATAAATTTAGTATTACAGACTAAAACATAATTAGTATAAAACACTGCATCATTTTTTAATGATTACCTGTTATGGGGCCCTGTAAATGGCCAAGGTGAGACAAAGAAAGTATTTTTTGGCTTTGACAAATGGATAACAAATTACAGCAGTAATGCCAAGCAACCTCAATAGAATATGGAATTGGCTCCCCCTGTTGGGCCTGAAAAGTCCACATTTTTGAGAATCACATAACAAATCTTAAAAAAAATAATAAAAAAAGCAAAGGAATGAAAAAGCCAAGATTTACACAGGTATATAATTTTTGTCTGTTTTTATAAATAAAACTGAAGACCTACAAGCACATTGGAAATCTATGTTTTTTAATAGATTTTATTTTATTTTTATATATATTTTTTTCTGGATAAAAAGAAGTCATGAAAATCAGCATATATTCAATAGTTACTTAAGAAAACTGGAATTAATTTTCAATTTAATGAAATAGACAAAACAGCCAAATGAAGCATATAATGTCTAAAAAGCATGTCATCCTTTGAACTAAACACAGAAAATAAAACATTTACTCCTCACTAAAAATATTATCTCAAATAATATTTTGGTAATAAAATTTGTTTTTACCCTTGTTGGTATGTAAATGCATTAGAAAGAACAGTTTTTTAAGTGTGCATGTTCTTATTATTCAGAGCAATGCAGAGGTTTATATCTCTTAAGAAACACCTACATCTCTTGAGAATGGCTATTATGATTCAGCTGTTGGGTGGGTTGTCTTTAACCTGCTTGCCCCAGGAGGTGTGTCTGAGAACATTTCAAATCGAGTGGCAAGAGTGGGAATTAGTACAGAGCAAAGAAAACAAAAAAGCAATAAAATCCCTACTCACTTAGAATGTAGGACAGTGGGGAAAGCACAGTCCACAAAGCCAATGAAATAAATGTAAAATTACAACTATGAATAATAGCAAGTTTACATAATTGAAAAATAATGCAATAAATTACAATCCCTTATTTGCACACTAAGAATTCATTATCAACCTCCCCATGACACTGCCTCACCTCAACAAAGGCTCTGAGGGTTACTGTAAAAAAATTACAAAGTTTTGGGCTTCCCTGGTGGTGCAGTGGTTGAGAGTTCACCTGCCGATGCAGGGGACACGGGTTCGTGCCCCGGTCTGGGAAGATCCCACATGCCGCGGAGCGGCTGGACCCGTGAGCCATGGCCTCTGAGCCTGTGCGTCCGGAGCCTGTGCTCCGCAACGGGAGAGGCCACAACAGTGAGAGGCCCACGTACCACAGAAAAAAAAAAAAAAACTACAAAGTTTTGATAGAAATGAGACGTTTGAAGGGGGACAAAGTGGAAAGCAATTAAAAATCACAACTAAGCCCTAAAGACTTTAAATATCTAGCAACGCATCAAGATGTTTCTGTCAAACCCTAATTGTCTTTTTTCATACTTCATATTTTTTTAACTTTATCTTGTTATTTTTCTTAAAATTTGGTCATTTAGAAAGTTGAGGTTAATGAGCCTTCTCAATAAGTCCAGAACGATAAAAGGGTCAAAATGCCATTACCTACAGTGAATATGTTAAAGATGATTGCTTTCCTTTTCAAGGTCAGGTGAGATAACAACCTGTGGTCCCTGCCTTGACTGTAAGTTCATAGGAGGCCTCTGGGACACGAATAAGCAGAGCAAAAGGAACAAGTATCAAAAATAGTTCCTTCGGAAAATTCCTATGGGACCATTTTCTTTCCGGAAAATTGAGAGAAAATACTCATCAATGCACTCTTTCCTGCACATACGCTTTTAGGACCCAGAACTCAGGCAAACATTGGTACTGTATCTTAGATACATATGGATTAAATAGGCTATATGTACTGGCCTGGGAACTGAACCAATATTTACAACATTGTTTCTATGGGAAACATGTTCCAAATTCTAAATAACTTACAAACGTTTGGAATATACTGACATAAAACGTTTTTGTTATGAGATATATTAGGAAGACAGGATATAGATTACAGTATATAATTTTTGTTTGCAAAAACCCTATGCGACTTTTAAAATTAGCAACAAGAATACACACTAAATCTCTAGCAACCTTAAAATTCTACCATAGTCACCCTACCCTATTTCAGTTAGTCCTATTGACATTTATTAGATTGACAATTTTGCCTGAGGAATCTCAAAAATGCGATTTTCCAGATTTTGTTGGTTAGCAAACACAGATCATACGATACTTCTTTTCTCTTTTATCTGGAATGAATTGTCATCTGCTGGCAAATAGCTCATTTAAAACTTCCAAGTTCTTAGCATTCAAGTTTAAGAGGAAAAAAAATTATGAATATTTTGTCTCCAAACTCTGAGGCAATCATTTGAACATTTTAGAAATACAAAATGGTAAGAAACAGAATTTCTTTCAAACTTTAAAAATCAGGAAAACAAAGTTTTACTTCAGATCCATCCTTTACTTTTGAATTTACTAGAAAAAAAATGTGGTTATGATTTAAAAGAATCATAACTTATAGCAGCACTCATCTATTTTTATTACCTATTTCAAAATATTTTATCAAAGCAGGCTGTAATAAAGATTTTTTAGAAAGAAATGAGACCTAAGAAGTACAGTAAGAAATGCATATGAATTAAGAAAACTACGTGTAAAGAAGCAGGAAAAGCAAGTCTTGATCCAAGAGAGAAAGAAATGACACTCTGAAAATCAAGATATATTAACAGTAGACTGCTTTCAAGGACAATTACAAGAGCTTCTGATTGCACATAATATAATGCTGTGTGTACATGCTGAGCTGTCACCTTTGCATTATCAGAGAAGAAAAGGGCAATTTCACTCAGACTCTGGTAAGTCATAAACAGAAAATTTCAAGTTGGAAATGCTGTCCCTTTCATTCACATTTACATGGTTTCGATCTGTTTGATGAAATCTGCACTTTGCTTTCCTTTCCAGAGTTTAAATTCAGTTAAACATACTAAAGGAAAGTTTCCATTTGTTCACGTCACAAAAGGAAAGTTTCCATTTGTTCACATTGCATCTATCCCACCACACTGAGGAAGGATGGTACAGCAGCTCCAAAGAAAGCAGCTTATTTAGGCAGCTAATGAACAATATTGTTTACATCCATGAAGCCAAGCATTTAATAAAAATTGGATGGTGGTAACTTCCTGAGGCTTACTTAGTATCTATAGTCTAGCATCACAGAATGGAATATAAGGGCACAGTGAGGTTGTTTACATGTCAATCACTTGTCAGTTTCATGAGTTCCCTACAAATACCCCTTGTACGTGGAAATTTCTTTACCAATGTTGTAACTAGAATTTTTAAACACAGCCATAGACACTTTTTTTCTAAAACTACTAAATTAAATCACCAGCAGACACAAAAGGAAAGGTAATGCCATGGTAACTTCTGTGTAACTGAAAAATTACTTTTTTTTTAACTTGTTTCCAGCTTGGGTCACTCGTTTATTTTTGGTTTTATTCTCTTTGTTCCACACAAAATTCCACTCTCTACATCTTTTTTTAACATTTGATATTATTATAAGTAGGTGGAATAATAAAATAAGCAATAAGTTAACTAATATATCTGCATTCAAAGCGAGAGAATATGAATTGTTTTACCAGTCTGCTCTCATAAGCATAACAAGAGGTAATTAATGAAGAGTTGTTTGCTTTGCTAGTATTTCTAGCATGTCTACAGTATGCAAAAGGTCAGTGGACAACAATCAGTAGAAAACTTGTTTGAACATACTACTGTTTCCTAGACATTTTCTTGGATGAAATAGATTTCAAGTATGACACAGATCATCATATAAATAAAGTGAAAATGTAGTTTACACAAGAGCTTTCTGTATCAAAAAACATAATAATCTGAGCATGTAACTCTACTATTTAATAATACCTGTCCTTCCTTATTCTCCATTCTTTGTTTCTAAAAGTGGTCTGTTAAGAAAAAAATCAAGCCTATAAATTTAAGTAGATTTACTTATAATTATGCTTTCTCAATTGAGCATAGATTTTTAGAAGAAAAAGATCACTGTGTTCAGAAAAAAATGTCTGAAGATACGTCCTTAAAATCCTGAAAATAATATAAGATTTTTTTTGTTCTACTTCATTTCATTGGGTTAAATAGCTTCTCAGGCAGCTCAAATACCTTTCAAGAGGGCTTGGGGGAGGACTGGATTTAATTGGCAATAAATTAATTGAGTTGGATCTTCTGGCTATGAAGATACTGATATGTCTTCGGCCCAAGTACAAACCTGTGTGAGAATCTTCCCCAACACTCATGTACAAAGCAGAAGTCAGATGCACAAACTGACCTTGTTCTAAATTGAAGTTAAGTTAACATCTTTCCATTGAAATGGAAATTGGAAATTATTTACCTAAGGGATTTTCAAATTAAGATTACTGCATACACAATGTTTCAGAGAGGGCCCTCAGGGAGCTTCCCAGAGTAGGGGACGCCTTATCATCCTTGATTCAGAAAAATTATGGTTAACAATATATACGTCATTTTGTATCAGATTCACTTTTAAATGGAATTCAGCAACAGAAAAATTAGAAACATTTAAGACACATTCTTGTGCAATCTTCCAACTATGGGGTAGTACCAGATATCTGGCCCCAAGCCCTCTGCAAAGACTTTTGAGGCAAACAGTTCCATTGCCAAATTACTCTGGACCCTTTGAGCTATCTAGTGTTTAAAACTTCTTTGAGAGGATAATACCTCAGATGTTTTAGAAAGTCTGATTAAGTAGCACCCAGATTAACTATCTCTTTCTTCTAAACCTCTCAAGTTTCTTCAACTGATTCTCATATGATATTCCATTCAGGCCTTTTAACATCCTTAGCGTTTTTCTCTGAGTGTCTTTCAGTTTGCCAATGTCAATATTAGGATGTCACTTCTCAATAGGTCTATTTTATGGACCCAAGAAGAGATGAATTCCAATCATGGCTTTACCTTTTATAAGCGAGTCCAGCCAATTTTCAGCTTTTTCATCTGTAAACTAAGGTAAGGTATATAAACTAATAGCTCTTCTAGAAAGAACGTTAACATGTATAAATTAAAAATACACCTATAGATTCTTGCAAAAGAAAAGCAGCATGTGAATTTCCTTTCCATCTTCCTTAGAACCAAAACTATTAGCCAGAATTAAAAACAAAACAAAGCAAAAAACCGTCTAAGTAAGAATGGAGAATTTAGGAGAAAACTGCTACTTAAACATTTACTCATACACTGGGATATAAACCCCAGTGTATGAAATATGAGACGCAGTGGGAGCTAAGGCCTTTGTATATCTATCTGGCTTTAAACAGAGCCTAGCATAGCACCCTTAACATGTGGGTACTTTCTAAAGACAGTAATAATAATAAACATCATGTATATTCTGTGAATTTCAGGGAAGTGTCTTTAAATAACAACAAATGCAAACAGTGCGAAATGGTAATAAAAAGAAGGAAAAAGGACCTGGGTTCCTGGAGCAGGTGTAGACTGGGCAGCACAGAGTCTTAGGAGGATCTGTACGTGAGGAGCCTGGTTCCCTGAGCCACAGTGAAGGCTCCTCCACAGGCTGGGCAACGTTGGGCAGGTCACATAACATCTCTGGCACCTAGTTCTTCACCTGAGTTTCTAAGGTCCTTTCCAGCATGGGAGTATACATCGTTTTATTCTAATACGAAAACTGAAGGTCACATCAATACAGCTAAGCCTCTACTTCTTCAAACAACAGAAAAAGGGAACCTGGGCATATGTGTCAGGAAAAAAGAAGTGATTCCAAACCCTGAAATAAAAGTAGTGCTTTTCCTTGCAGGATCCTATTTCACACTACTATAGTTTAAGAACTTCACTTGATAATCATTAGTACCTTAATTAATCAAAACGCTTTCAGAATTGGCTTTCTTTGTTGTTTATATAGGCTTTGCTTAAAATTTTAAAATCCTGTTCTCTACCTAAAACTATCATGCTACACACCTATGCAATTTCACTGCAAATATCGTCCTCCTCTTTTCCTAACAGTATCACCCTGAATTTAGGACTCTGGACCATGGCATTATTTCTGTGACTGATCTCTAGGCTTCAAGTCTTTCTTCACTTCAATTTACAGTCATTATCTTCCCAGAGAATTACCTTGATCAAATGACCCCTGCCTGCCAAATAAAATCTGAATGAAGTCCTTAGCCTAGCATTTCCAAGCCTTTAAAATGGTCTCAGTTTACATTTCTTGACTATTTCTCCTTAATCCAATACCACAAACATATGACATTTTTCTTTGTCAATAAACATACTTTTTAACCATTTCAAATAATGTTATTCTCTCTGTATGGATGCTTTTATTTTTCCCTCTCTTATGGTTTTGGAGATTACAGAAATCCACTTAACATGGATTTTTGTGTTGCCTTCCTAGATACTGCAGTGAGAAGTGACTTTCACTCCTCTAGAGCCCTGTAGCACCTATATGACTCAACAATATTCAGGGCACTGATGGAAGCTCCATCACTGTCTCATTATTCAGCGCTGTAGTATGGCTGCTTAGAGTAGACAAAAAAAAAAAAAAAGGCTAGGAGATTGTTATTTCCTCAGAAAACAGATTAATCCATAAGCCAATTATCTAACCATACAGTCACATTTTAACTAGTTTAACACAGAGAAGGAGCAAACTTTTACCTTAAAGCAACCATCACATCAGACCTCACAGGCAAGCAACTGTGATTTTAGTGCTGCTAATAAATATGAAAAAGGATTCTGCAGTTAGCATGCTCAAAACTCAAAAATTCTATAAACTTTCTATTTCATACTATGCCAGCCACTTTCACATATGCTTATTTACTTCTTTCAACAAATCTGTGAATTAACTATTATTTTCATCTTACAGCAAAAGAAACAGAAGCTCAGAGAGGTTAATTACTTGTCCAAATCACACATTTGGAAAGTGGCTGGGCCATGATTTCAGTTAAGATATTCTGAATCCAAGCATATTTGTCTATTTTGTGATCAGAAACCTACCATTCATTCATTAGTATCATAACCCAGAGGCAGAGAAGAAATGAAATATTTGCTTTATACCTAAAGATTAAGAGTAAGCCAATAATGGTGAAACAAGGCTCATCATATACTACTCCTCTGCAAGGGGAACTGGCTCAAGAATCTTGAAATGAGGGTATATGCTTTCCCAAAAAGGAAGGCATTGGGATGGATCTGAACAAAGGCTGCAGACAAACCTTAGCCACAGTTCATCCATTCTCTTCTTCAGCGCAAGCACAAGAACAAGAGGCAGACATAAAATTCACATGTGCACACATACACACATGCTGTGGTACATGGGTTGTCCAGGATGTCATTACCCTAACACACCTTTCTTAACACATCTGAAAATGACATCAATAAGAAGCTGTAAATCAACTTGGAAACTCCCATGACGTTGGAATTATATGTTAAACCAAAGTTCTCCATGACTCTTTTCATCGTGTATCATCATTAGTACAGTTTTTTGACCATATGTCCCCACCATTTACAATTTATTCACGGATTTATAAATTAATATTACAGTACCACTATACCATGAGAATTTAAAACATAGACAAGAGTAGAGAGTTTTCAAAGTTGAGAGAAAAATTTAAATAGAAATTTAAATAGAAAATTCTAACATTTTCTTCCTATATCTAGGGCCGTTCTATCACACACAGCATCTCTGTGAAAAAATTTTAAAGGCAGCCTCTCAGTGGCAGAAATAGCCTAATAAGCAAAGGCCAAGCTGGATTTCCTTTCCCATTCTCCTCCCCAGCCAGGCACTTGTATGCAGCATCCAACATGCACTGCAATTTTTAAGACCACTAAAAAGTAGATTATTGTAAGCAGTCTTTGAAGGATGCATATGCCACACTGAAGACACTGAATTAAATTATAATGGTTTACTGAATGTTTTTTCTAGGAATGATTGTCATACCTGGGGAATATCATACAAGTGCAGGACATGCATTCAGTCATTGGGGAAAATATCTCTGGTGTGTACCATGCCAGGTATTGTGCTGAGCGAAGGGCAAATATCTTAGACTAGATTCAGTCTACTCAAAAGAGAGACAGATGAGAAGAACAGATACATGATAATTACATTAATGGGGGGGAGGGGTAATCAGGTCACCCAGACAAGGGACACATCATCTAGCCTTGAGTGAAGTGAAGCCCAGTGAAGGTAAATTCTAAGCTGAGCCCTAAAATAAGAGAAGGAAATAAAGATATAGATTTGAGGCAGGGAAGCAGTGGCTGATCCTGAAGACTTTACAATTTTCCAGTATTTAGGTTATTGTGAGAAAAGATACATGAAAAAAATGAGGGACTAGGGGGCTTCCCTGGTGGCGCAGTGGTTGAGAGTCCGCCTGCCGATGCAGGGGACACCGGTTCGTGCCCCAGTCCGGGAAGATCCCACATGCCGCGGAGCGGCTGGGCACGTGAGCCATGGCCGCTGAGCCTGCGCGTCCGGAGCCTGTGCTCCGCAACGGGAGAGGCCACAACAGTGAGAGGCCCGCGTATCGCAAAAAAAAAAAAAAAAGAGGGACTAATACAAAACACTAACCTTTCTTCTGCAAACTGCAAATATAATTTATGAGTAACACATGAAAATAGGCTGACAAGACAAAGTTTGGTGACATTCACTTAACGCATGTTTATTGAGCACCTAGGATATGTCAGATACTCCTCAGGCTTTAGGGAACCAATAATGAGTAAAAACCCATGCTGTTTTCAGAAGCTCTAGTGAAGAAAGCATTCATAAAAATGACCATACAAATACACAAGCATTTAAAAACTATATCCTGGAGCTTCCCTGGCGGTACAGTGGTTAAGAATCCACCTGCCAATGCAGGGGACACAGGTTCGAGCCCTGGTCTGGGAAGATCCCACATGCCACGGAGCAACTGAGCCCGCGAGCCACAACTACTGAGCCCACGTGCCACAACTACTGAAGCCCGCGTGCCTAAAGCCCGTGTTCCGCAACAAGAGAAGCCACCTCAATGAGAAGCCCACGCACCGCAATGAAGAGTAGCCCCCACTCGCCACAGCTAGAGAAAGCCCGCACGCAGCAGCGAAGACCCAACACAGTCAAAAATAAATAAATAAAATAAATTAAAAAAAATTTTAAAGTATATCCTTATAGTATGGAGATGTGTAAAGAAAAGGTGAGTTAATCTGAAGGAGCAAGGAAGGCTTTTCCAGAGGAAGTCGTGTTTGAAATGGAAAATGAAGGCTCTAGAGTAAACTAGGGATATTATGGGACAATGACCGGGTATAGGAAGGCAGCAGGGGGCTGAGTAGGTAGAGCCACTGGCCAGGGAATCTATATATGCGAAGGCGCTATGGAAGTGAAAAGCATGGATTATCTTGGGAACTGCATGTGCTCATGCAGCTGAGCACAGAGAGAAAAAAGGAGGGTGAAGAAAGCAGGATGAAGCTAAAGAGTGAGGGGTGGGTGCACAGGTCTCAGACCCACAAAGAATGGGGATTCATATCTTCAGTGCAAAGTCATGAACTGAGAGTCCTTTACTCTCAGTAGCTCGCATTGAACTCCTCCCTGCCTCACTCTCTCCTTTCCTTCAACAAACACTGATTGAGCATCTACCAGTCTGCCATTGTGATGTGCTACTTTGGATGCTGAGGATACCACCGTGGAGAAAACAGACTGAGTCTCTGTCCTCAGGAAACTCACATTTTCGAGGAGGAGGCAAGTAAAGAGATCTGCAAAATAGCATACATGATATCTACATCACAGGCTGCTGTGAGGATCACAGGAGATTGCATGATTACACAGTTTACAAAGGGTCAACTGTTTTGTTAAAGAAAGAACTTGATGAGTTTTCTTCTTGGGTGTATAAACTTAGATGTGACAATCAGGCACCCGTGAGGATTCATAATGTAAATATTTGGAATGGAAAACTGGAATACAGATGAGACAAAGATGAAATAAAGAAATTCTGACCAAGAAAATACAAGTGCAACTACTTAAAGCAAGTCTGTATCATGTGCTGGGCCTTACACACACTTCATTTTCAATCATCTCAAAAACCTGAAAGGTAAGTTTTATTAACCCTACATGTGAAAATGAAGCACAAATAAATCAACAAATCTAAGAGGTTCAGTTTTATGCGCCGAAACTAAAAGTTGCTATAATAGCAACTTTTCTAAATTCCTACAGTAAAATCAAATGAACAATTAAAAATTTTTAAGTTCTTAACTGTAGCAGACACTGTTGATTATTGCCTCACATCAATCAGCGCCCCTTCCTCTTTCCTGATAAAATCCTAATCTGATTCACTTACCCATCCATCCAGAAGTCCAGAGAGATACCTTAACTAGTCTAAATCAATCACTACCTGCCATTTCTTTGGCAACCTTTGTTCTAAAGTTATACATTTTACCTAAATTGTTTCAGTGGATTGAAAGAAGGGATTTAGGATCCACTGGGCAGGAGGAAATATTGCCTCCCGTCTCTCTGTCTTTCCTCTTCTTCCTTTTCTCTCTCGCTTCTTTTCTCCTCTTTCTCCCACTGCAATATGAACCAGCAGGATTCCAACATGAAGGCCTAAACGATGGCCATTTTGAGACCAGGAGCAAAGCCTTAGGATAAGCTGCCCTCGAGGATGGAAAAGTGAAGAGAGAGAAACAAATGAAACACTACCTCTAAGTTTCTTGCTCTGCGTGATCATAATTTTCCTTATTATTGAAGCCAGATTCAGACAGGTGTCATTCATTTACAACTGAACCCATATAACTAATCCACCAACCACAACCACCTATTTTACATCTTACTGAGGAATTCAACAAGACTTTAAAATGGAAGAGCGTTTCCAAAAGCAACCACAATAAGCTGGCTGACCTGAAATATTATCCTGGGTAGAGAGCATTTCAGAAAATAAAGTGAAATATTCTCATTTTCAAGCACATGTGTAGAGTATGTGAATTCAGTGAAGTGTCAGTGTTTCTAATAACTAGTGATATTTATGGAGAATTTATTAAGTGTAAGCACTTTGCTGACACCACAAACTAAATCTCACAGCGACCCAGTAACATATGTAGTATATTATCTTCACCTAACAGGTAAGGAAACCAGGTCAGAGACTGTTTCCCACCCAGCAC
The DNA here is from genome assembly GCF_963924675.1 of Phocoena phocoena. Lineage (NCBI taxonomy): Eukaryota > Metazoa > Chordata > Mammalia > Artiodactyla > Phocoenidae > Phocoena > Phocoena phocoena. Next base: position 92,181,440 of record NC_089223.1, read on the forward strand.
ACTGCTAAAACTAGAGTTTGAACTCCATCCCACAAAATCTTGGCTCTCTGTACCATAGCATGCTGACTCACTTGCCATTTTTTAAATTCTAAAATAAATTAACAACATAACGTTCCCATAATAAACACGATGGAATACAACAACTGCAGGGCTTTTTGTCTGGACACTGATTTAGCAATCTGCATAAACATGCTCTGGTTCTGTCAAATATGAACTGTTTAAAAATCAGATAAAATATTACTGATTAAAAAAAATTTTTTTCAGACACAAGTTTTCTGTTTCAACGACAGAAATGTAACTTGGAGGAAAAGAATGTAAAGTCCTTACTAAATGTATTTAATAAGCATTTATCAAGCCCCTACTACATGCTCAGTGATATAGTAGGTGCTTTGGAAGGCATATAAATGAAAAAGACTTAGAACCTGCCACCAGAAGCTTGGATTCTAGAAGGAGAGAGAGAAGAAAAAATTAACTATGATAAAAGGAAACTGTTACATAAAACTAACAGAGGCCTAAGAAAAACTATGAGGCAGGGCTGCAAAAGGAGCAGGCTCAGATTAAGCGCTCCAAAAAAAGCCTCAGAGAAGAATTCATTTGAATTCATTATCAAAGTCTTCATGTAAGCTCGTTTAGTCAACAAAGTAGTCCCAACTTGGGCCAGGACCTAAGGTGACTGAGATAACTAACGTATGACCTTTGCCGTAACAGCCTCTTGAGACATAAGGCATACTGTTATCAAAAAAGCGGGTAAGCAGTATTCTGTCAGGTAGTAAAGGAGAAGGAAGAGGGATAATCTGTGTGAGGCTGCTATGACCTCTAAATGGAGAGTACTGTTTACCTGAGGCATTGAGTTAATGGGGTCACATTTTCCTGGGTGAAATCAAGGAGGCCTTCACTGTGGAAGAGGCATGATCTGGATCTCAGAGAGTGAATAGAAGCTTGCCTGATGAAGAAGGCAGAGGAAATACCAGAAGCAAAAGTCCACAGGCTCAACAGTAGCTGACTTAACATGCGTAACTCTTCAAGTACATGGTATAATAAGAGAACATCAGGAAACAAGAATGATAAATTGGGACCACTGAGGAAACCTGAAAGCCAAGGTAGGAGTTTAGACTACAGACCCTGGTGTTAGTAAAGGTTTAGAGAAAAGTAACTGTTCTATTATTTACCAGCCTTATTACAGTGGGCTAGTAATTCAGTTAACCACTGTAGGCTACAGTTATTTCATCTGTACAATTGAAGCAATGATATGTATTTATCTGAGTTCCTGTGACTGTCATGGGACAATGTTTTGCTAAATCTAAACTGCTATGCTTATAGACTAAATGATTTTGACTGGGGAAAGGACCTAATCCAAACTGTACTTTAAGAAGATACCTCTGGGGGCTTCCCTGGTGGCGCAGTGGTTGAGAGTCCGCCTGCCGATGCAGGGGATGCGGGTTCGTGCCCCGGTCCGGGAAGATCCCACATGCCGCGGAGCAGCTGGGCCCGTGAGCCATGGCCGCTGAGCCTGCGCGTCTGGAGCCTGTGCTCCGCAACGGGAGAGGCCACAACAGTGAGAGGACGGCGTACCGCAAAAAAAAAAAAAGAAGATACCTCTGGATGAAGAAATCCTGGAGCAGGGGACCCTAGTTAGGAAGTAAAAAGACAGGGAAAGGAGAGGATGCATGGGTGTGGTTGTCAGGAGCTAGAATCAACAGAACTTGAGAGTCTGGATAAAGGAAGAGGAAATGAGTCAAGGTGACAGGAAGCTTCACGTTTGGATCTGTGATGGGATGAGTAGAAGACAGAGGAGAACAAGCTCTCTATAAGCACCTATGAAGAGTTAACAATGCATCAAACACCGTGAAGATTTTAAATAGATTATAAGGATCATGGCTTTTGTAGCATTTTTACCTAATTAAAGGAAACTCTTGACCCCCGTCCAGTCAAAACATGTGGTAACGAGCACTGCACTGTAATCAAATGCCAGCCTGCCACTTGGGCAAATTACATGATCTCTTTGGGTCTCAGTTTTCCCATCTGTAATTTGGATCCCCATCATATTGCTGAAGATCCAGTGAGTAACTATTAATATGAATAAACCTCTGGGAAGAGCTCCTGGGTCATGTGCTGAATCCATCAGAGTGACACAGCTGACCTCAACATTTCCACCCTCATCACCACCACTTCCTTCAATCAGAAAATATTTCTTTGTGGAATGAAGGCTGTATTAGAGTAAAGCACCAAAGTTTCTACAGACTTGTTCTACAGCCTGCCTCTGGCCATACACACGAAATATCAGTGTGTTTATCCCGTGGAAAAAAAAAAAAAGAAAAAAGGTGCTTTGATTTGGGGCAAGAAGAATAACAGTGTAATATGGTCTCCTGAGTTGTTTGTACAAGCTACAACTAAATCAAGACTATAGGCAGAGCACACTCCCTGGGTGCAAACTTCAGTCTGTCTGCTAAACGGTCTATCAGGCCAAGATCGGCAGAGGGATGCTAACCTTTGCTGCTGCTGATGGACTCACCACCACCCCAGTCATAGGCTTCATCAATGACTCACACTCAGTATCTCACCCTCCTCGGTACACTTCCCTTCCCAGCTTCCCAGCTGAGCTGTCATGATGCACTGTCTCTATAGGGCTGGATTTGCTAAGATAAGATAATGGCCTTTTATGTGCAGGCGCTGTGAATTCCTCTCCATCCCTTGTACAGGGAAGACAATTTAAGTGGGAAGGAATAAATTGCTCGATTTAATACAGTGACCAAACACAAAAGCCTAATCAAAATGTCAGAAGTACTTGCTCTAGAATGGCAAAGAATTGTGGAAGCACACTAAATATGTGAGCTGTGCCTTAGCAACCCAAGCAAGGATACAAAATGATGAGATGAAACTAGCTGCCTCAATTGCTTCCTATTATTTTAGCAATTTCAATTTTGTAGTTAATTCGGTAGCACTATTGCTTTATTTGCAAATTATACAAAATCACACACACACAAATGTGTAAAATATTAGGAAAGAATTTATAAATGCTATCAAAGATGCTGTAGAATAGCCTTTTCTAGACACTCAATATCACAGTGAGGAAATTGGTACAAAAAGCCACCTATGTTTAAGTGCATATCTTACATTGACATAAGATATGTTGATTGAACAAGTTTACTAATTGCTACTCTTTTTAAATTTAAACACTATCAAGGGAGAATAAATGCAAAGATACTAAAAAGTTAAAACTTCAGATGCTTTTGGTAGCTCATTTGGCATGCAAGATGACTGTGGATCCTTGTACTGCCTGCACTTTTATTTCAGCTTACAAATATTTACATGTCCACTATCTGTGAAAACTGCTCTATGGTGATAGAGATGAAAGTGCCCAAACCCTGGAGGGGTGTACAACCTACAGAGGGGATTTTGTTAACAAACTAATAAGGATAATATAAAAATTAAACTATTTCTATAATATACTAGACTTAGTCAAATATCTTTAACTCCCTAGACTAGAGGTATATGGATTAATCATGGTAAAAAGTCAGTAAAAACACCTGCATATTGGCAGGTATCTACTGTTTGGTATTGCACAGCCACACAAAGGAAGGACCCCTCTCCCCAGGTGGGTGGTGGCACCCTCTGAATGGCAGCAGTCTCTTTTAAAAACTCTCAATGAGAATGAATGAAAAGTAGTTATTTTTTGGAACAGCTAAAGGCTGCTCTTGCTATTTGGATTAACTGGTATTAGTGGGGGAAGCAGGGAAAAGGGGGGCCTGTATAGTCAAATAACTTTGAGAAACAAAGTTTTTAAGTTAGACAGATTTCTTCATTGCAAGATGCCTTGGAGATTAACACACAAGTGTCCACTGCAGTCACCACAGGGGATACGACTTTCATTATTTCCCAAAACATCTGACCACAGAATACTTTGCTCTTGGATCATTGGAGAGCACATTTTAGGAATCACTGCTTTGAAATATAATACATATAAAATAATCAGCATAGCAACAAATACAAGGCACTAAAATAACATATGCTTGAGAATTGGGGAGAAGACCTATACCTAAAATAAAAATCTAAATCTGAATCATCTTATAAAAATACAACGAAAGTAAGTACACCTTGTAAGTACACATGACACTGATAATGTGAATATAACACTTATTTGGAAATAGCTAAACGTCTAGCAAAACGTGTTTACCTATACTTTAATAGTGTTATTCAACTTAGTCACTTAATTTAGAAAATAAAGCAATATCTAAACTGTATTATTGTTGATTTATATCATTCTTCTCTCTTTAAATTAGCATATGGTTTTTGAATGGGAAAGAGTTAAAAGAATAACATTTGTCCATTTTAATAACATTCCTTTATGATTCTTTTTTTCCCCTCTGTCATATTGAGGTCAAGTTCTTCATCTGATTTTGATGTAGTATCCCATCTTAGGCAACAGAATGATATCTGATAACTCAGAAAAGAACAAAAAAAAATGTTGATAACAGTGGTACTGCCCATTGTGTAATTCTTTGCTATAAGATTAACAAGAATAGAAGAAAAATTATTTCAAGACCCCCTCAGGTGAAAACTCTTGCCCTGAAATACTCTGAGTAATACACTTTATGATTTTTAATGTAATTACTGTAGCTACAAGTGTTATTCTTGTTTGTCCAACTTAGCTTTTCCAAACAGGCTATTTGCTGCAGTAATTTCTCACGCTGCAGTAATTTCCCGTGCTGCAGTAATTTCCCGAGTCAACTAAATTCCAGAGGATTACATGGTGGGTGGGGATAAGAAAAAAGGTATTTCCTTTTATCAAATGTAACTATGTTGCCTTCTCATTCCATCAGTTCCTCTGTAATAAAAGAATCCAGGGTGGTCACTTGGAGTACCTGATTAACAACTTTTCTTGAAACTATTCATTATGTGTGGAATTCATTCTCCTTAAAGAGAGGGAAAGAAAACCACACCAACTCTGGGAGCGAGCCTGTCTTTTAGAAACAGACTACAGATTTCAGTTGCCTTCAGAGTATTTGGGTTCTATACATTCTATTATCCTCAAAAAGTCAGGAAAATTAATTGTCCAGGGTGCACAGTCCATTTAGTAGGGTGAATTACAGAAAATGAAGGCCTGCGTACAAACCTGTTAAAATCAAAAGATAACACAAGTATGAACATAAACACCTGCGTCAACCATTATTCTCCCTTGATTTGCTTTGTTTGATTTTTAACTCATTTCTTCATGCTACCATTAGTGATGTTTGAGAGGCAGGTGATTATTGAAATTACTTCAATTACACACCACTTATCTCATATTGAGGGATTATCAAGTATCAGGATAACCACTTAATACTTCATAACCATCAAATCTCCCAAATCTCCTTCAATTGTTTTTTTTTAACCTAAGTCTTCAAACAATTTACATTTAATAGCAAAGCCATGCAAAATGTAAGCAGGTTATATTTATCTCATACAGAAACTGCTTTTATTTTTTAAACTGCAAATAGGAAAGAGAACAAAATCATTCATTCACAATCTCATCATCTTATTCCTGGTTTATCACCATGAATAATTCCACCATTATAGCTCTTGCAAGTCCCGTGAAGAGTTCCCTATACATTTTTGAAAAAGAGCTAGAGCAAATCTTTGATATATTTTTATTTCCTCTTCTTCCCTCAGTTATGTTTGCACATTCCCTAAAGACCAGGAGGCGTTATGCTGAATTCTTGTCCCTCTCTTATATGAACTACCAAATACTTTTATAAGCCAAGAAACTGGTCCTCAAATCAAGCACCTTTACTTAGCATCTGCAGCTAGTGACCAGCAGAGTTAGGAATACAACTAGTATGTCTTTTGACTTCTGATCCACATGACATATATTTCATTCCGAATTCAAACTACTGTTAGTGTCTTTTTCAGGCGGAGTTCCATCAAGCATTCAGTTGGAAAGTATTTATTAATCAGCCTGCACTAGGCTAGATGCTGTATGTAAAACAAAGACAAATGTAAGACAGGAGTCTTGGCAAAGTTAACACATGTTTTGAATAGAAAATAATACCTAACAGCACACTGTATGAGACAGATAATAATCATGGTAGCCTATATAATAAAAAACAAAAAATACTTAGCATTTACTGTTGTCAAGCATCATACTAAGCTTTGTTCATTTAGTGAATAATTTATTCTACACAACACCTCCATGAGGTAAGTTCTAACTATCATCCTCGTTTTACAAGAAGGAAAACTGGGGCACAGGGCAGGAAATTGAGTGACATTCCCAAGTTTACCCATTAAGTGATTCAAATTTTGGCAGTCTGAGTCAACAGTCTGTACTCAGAACCACTACATTATAATTAATGATCATTTGGAGGTAACGAAAGCAGTTGAGAAAGGTTTGATAGAGGAGGTGAGGCTTACATGAGGATGGCAGACTAGGCTACTCCAAATTGGAAGCAAGGAAGGAGTCCAGAAATGTGCTGGGAATTTCCAATCAGTAACAGGAAAATGTGCTCGCCTGGAACATAGCATATATGCTGTGACAGCCATGAGAAAGTTAAAGTCTAAAGCAGAACTAGATTGTCGTGGGGATTGAAAGTCAGGCAAAAGAGTTTTACGCAAAAGGGAAGTTAATTTTAACTACCTAATCCCCGCAGAGTGGACTAGAGTATTTCTAGATATTATATCTCCCAATCTCTTATAAGCAGTGGTTTTAATAGAATAACTATCAAACATATTTGTTACAGTGTAATTGTTTGTATTTAGAATAGTTATTACTATTTTTAAGAGGCAAACCTAGAGACTTTATCTAAAATAAATCCTGAAATCTTTCCCCTTGGTTTCTACATAGAGATTCCAAACAATTAATGCATAAAATTTTAACACTGACTTTTTCTCATAAAAGAGCATATCGTTGCTTTCTTAGTGTAAAAGCAACAAATTTATTTGTTAAATGAAATTTCCTATAATTTCCCTACCTATTTATTCTTCAAACATTTTTGAACATTCACAAAATATTTGTTTCCCTAGCCCTCAGTATCCCCATCTCCAACTATACACACACACGTGCACGTGCACATGTACACACACACACACACACACACATACACACCTGCACACAGCACCTAGTTGGCTTGGAATTTCAATTGGTATAAAGAACTACATCGTTTAGAATATACTAGTTATCCAGTATGTTAAGTAACCAGATATCGTCACTCCTCTCTCTCTTTCATACCTTTTAACTTTTGAGCATTTTGTGTCTTATAACTACCTCAATCAAAATGTGGGTATGTGTGTAAAGGAGATAACATTTAAAGCAATATTCCTACTTAGGGGTTTTGTTACTAGACTCTGGATGGAGAAACAGCTTTGGGAAGAAAAAAAATCATGTGGGTTAAGAAAAAAAGAGAAAAGTTTTAGAGAAATGCTGAAACTTGATAGAAGTAAGGAGAGCATATAATGTTGTACAAAGTGGCTATGTAATGCTGAGTAGTATTTTGTGAATGAGAATATAATTCTTGGTTCAAAGCAGGGCAAGAGATTTTTTTTTAACATCTTTATTGGAGTATAATTGCTTTACAATGGTGTGTTAGTTTCTGCTGTATAACAAAGTGAATCAGCTATACATATACATATGTTCCCATATCTCCTCCCTCTTGCCTCTCCCTCCCACCCTCCCTTTCCCACCCCTATAGGTGGACACAAAGCACCGAGCTGATCTCCCTGTGCTATGTGGCTGCTTCCCACTAGCTATCTATTTTACATTTGGTAGTGTTCTATTAAGAGATTTTAATAACATTCAAGCTTCCTTGCACTCTTTTACCATGAATAATACAGAAAGCAGGTTTTATCCTGAGGCATTTGAATTTAAACTTAAAAAAAATGGGAATAAACATGTTTAGTTGCAATATGAATAAAAATAGTGTACTTACAAAAACTACACTATAATGGTATAATCATTTCTGGAAAAATTAAGAAAGATTTTAATTTAATAGCAAGTAACGACAAATATTTTTTAATATTTCATATATTAAAATATGAAGTTGCATACCTAGATAAAATGAGAAGAGTAACAGATATAAATTTTTTAATAATTCTTTTAGAAAAAGACAGTGTTACTGAGTGTGCGGCTGCCCTTGGCAGTACATATTATATTTTCCAAATATTATCAATTTGTCTCAAGACCACTCTATCTTAGGGAATTGTTTTTATAAAAGATCAGGAATAAGTGAAGGCATTTGATAGCATCAAATCTTTTAGCAATTAATGAAGTAAATCTGAATTTTCATATTAATGGCATCATTCTTCCTATTGTCTATATATAAACTTCTTGCATCATATGAGAATAATGATCTCTAATTACATAATGATGATGATAATATAATAACAATGTACCTCCACCCCCGACCCCCGCCCCTAGAATCATTTGACAATGTTTACCTATTTTGACCCTTATTCTTAAAACAATATAACTATAGTGGTAGTTTAAAAGATGTAAAATTCATATAGTTAATACTGTAAATATATTACACCTAAGGTAAATTAATTGGCAATTTCAAATGTTTTACAGCAGAAAGTTTAGAATGTAAATTAAATAACATTTAAATGCCAGATGTTTACATAGAAATAGTGTTTAATTAAGACATACTTTTGAGATACGAATCTAGAAACCTTTTAAATAAGCACACCAGATTTAAAATGTAATTTAAATTAATATTTTAGGAAAAAAAGGGTCAAGGTTAAACTGTTTGTCTTCCTTAAAAAGTGTATAATGTCTTTTGTGTCTCTACTAACAAAAAGAAATCTCAATGAAACTCGGATATTAAAACCTCCCAGGAAACCAACAGTAAAAGCTGCTAAGAATTTCACAACTTTTTTTTTCCTTAGGTGTTAATTAAATGATCATTTAACACTGCAATGTAAACACAACATTTTCATCTCCTGACAGCACAGCCTATTATAAATCCTGGGTAATAAAAGTCTTGGTGTTAATGCTCTGAACCAAGTTCCCACCACACTCTAAGATGCCTTGTCGTGTCTAAGGTTAAGCATCTAGACACAAAACAAAGCTTGCGCCTACTCTACTTCCAGTGCAATTTTCCCATCGCCCAGTGACCTAGGTAACACTTTGAGCAATAAAGAATAAATTTAATTTCTCCAGCATTTTGTGAGGATTAGGAACAATTGTTGGCTTGCAATGACTTTTTATCCTTGGATTCTTTTCCTCCAGAGCATTCCTCTGGTCCTAAAAGAGAATTCTGATGGTTTAAGACATAGAACAAACAAAACTTTAGGCTTTTTTCAATCAGTTGGAACTGTTGGAGGGGAAGCAATCAACCTTTCTCTGTGCTATTCTCAGCTATTCACATACTTCAAGCTTTAATCTTTCACTAGTAGAAGAAACCTATCATGAGGGGGCAAAGCTATCTTTTTCCATTCTGTTTCCAGACTTATTTATTTCTCTTTTCTTTACATCTTTTTTTAAAACACTTAAATCAAGTTGCCATACTTAGCTGTTCACATTCATTTGGGGGACATTTCAAGAGGTACAGATGTTCTCTTAATAACATTTCACACAGCCATGTTGTACCCTAGACCTTGGGTATTGCCAAAGACTGGACTTTTTACTCTTCATTGCTTCCTTCTCTAGAGTTTAGGCTTTCTTAAACTCTTGCCCTAAGTTTCTTATATCACAATTTATCAAATGTTTTAAGGTTAACCCTCTATAAATAATTTCTTGATAGCAAATAACTTGGTTGTGGGTAACAGGTAATGAAGAGGACATATAAACATTCATCTGACTGCAAAGCTTATGTACATATAAAAAGTATTGGAGTTATGATAAAAACAGACAAAATAAAAATAACTTCAGGCTCAAAGCTATTTCATTATCAATCATTGTTTAAACCCAAAGTGCCAAACAGTTTGCAATTTGAACTGCATCTTGACAAAATATTTAGTCTAAAAATGCACTGAAAATCACACCTGCAGCTTATGTAAAGGTGGCAGGATGTTCCACAGATCAAATCATATTTGTATATTACAAGTTCAATGAACTAATTCTTTTATATTGTTTTTAAAACTGAAATCTTAGTAATAAAAATGTTCTTTAGCAACACAACGTAAATCTTCTGAATGACTTTCAATATAGTTTACCTATACCTTAAGGAGTTTACTCAGCATTTTCTAACTAATTCATATTTTTCCTTCATTTTGTTATTCAAGACAACACATCATTAAAACGACAATTTAATATGTAGACTAACATAAATAGTTCCTGAATCACAGCCTCTTTTTCTATCCTTGATTCATTTTATATAAGCGTTTTAAAATTATATGAATCATCAACTGGGAGTGGGTAAGAGATCTCATTAAAAACATTCTGGCCTTAATGTAACTTGGGTTGCCAAGTAAGGAGAATTGGAATGATGCAAATGCACGTTTTATGCTAATTGGCAGTGTTAAAAAATTAATGTGGTTATGCTTATGTATGTGTTATTACACGGAGAATAAATGTAAGAGAGATGTGAAAGAGAACTGGGAGATTTGCTGACTGTGGGCAACTTGCAAGGACATCTGTGACTATTATTTCATGCTATTTTGCAATGAGAGGATGATAATCCTACAAGCATCATTTCTATCATACTGGAAAGTTGACAATGTTCTTTTGAATACAGAATTTATCTTGTGAATTGAAATATTCCCAGGAGGTAAATATCATCCCCATTTTACAGATAAGGAACCTTATCTCCGGAGGTATCCATTGATTGACAAAGATAGCAAAGCTACTAATATCTGAGTAGGCATTTAAACACTAGTATTTTATGCAACCTCTCATAAAATAAATTGATTTCAGTGTCTTAAAACATAATGTAAACACATTAAAATTAGTTCATTAGAACTAACACACTATGGACACTTGTTCCTAGAATTAATATTTATATAAACTTCAGTCCCCAAATTGTAATCTTGAGATGGCAGTGGCAATTTTATGATTTATAGTCAAATTTTAAAATATTCCCTGATGATGTGTATTGAATAATATCTTTTCGACATGAGAATCATATACTTAAATTCATCTTTCAAAAAAAACACAGTCTCCACGAACATTGTAGGCTTTAATTTACATATTACAGGTCAGATGTTAGCAATGGTTGAGGTCAACAAATGTCCCATATTACAGAGGGCCACACACCATGCCAGTTATTCTCCCCTGCACCTATCACAGGATTCGCCAAATTCAAGTTGGCTAACCATGAGTATTTGCTGGTGGAAATAGAAACATTTACATTTGGGAAAGCAACTATTTAAACTAGTACACTTGAGTGGGAAAGACCTTTCTGCACTTGACTTTCCTCTGCCAGGAACTATGCTGTGGATTTTACACTCAAAAAGTCTAGTTGGTGGCTTGGCAATAGTAGAAACTTGCCAATTTCTGACATTCTCCAGTAACAAGTCTTTTATTAGTGATCCCTTTAAAGTAAAAACTACCCACAGGAGGCCTGGCAAAAATCTCAAATACAGTCTTAATCTTCACTGCTTTTATAACTTCTAACTCATACGATTGCATGTTGATTTATAAACAAAAGTCCTATTCAATGGCTTGCCTAATTTTTTTTCGTGGCAAGTGGTAATGGCTACTCTGAAGTGTGTCCAGATATCAGTCTATGAAGTGTTCTGTCTACCTATTTAAAAACAAACCTTCGGTTATATAACAGTAATCTCTTTCAATGAAATACTCCTCATATATCTGTTTTTTAAGTGGCAAGATCAGAGTCCCTTGGGCTCAGTAATAATAAGTAATTAATAAGTTACTTAATAAATAATAAGGGACTTGAGGTTTTTTTTTTTTTTTTTTTTTTTTTTTGCGGTACGCGGGCCTCTCACTGCTGTGGCCCCTCCCGTTGCAGAGCACAGGCTCCGGACGCGCAGGCTCAGCGGCCATGGCTCACAGGCCCAGCCACTCTGCGGCATGTGGGATCTTCCCGGACCAGGGCACGAACCCGTGTCCCCTGCATCGGCAGGCGGACTCTCAACCACTGCGCCACCAGGGAAGCCCGGGACTTGAGGTTTTAATCACTGACAGTTAACACCTTCCTAAGTGTTATCTCTCACATGAAGTCTTTGCTTTCAAAGATAAAGAGTCAATCTGTTCCCCTTAGCAAGGTATCAGTATTAACAATACAAATAGTGTATCCATGCATCAAATGATGACACAGACAAACCACCTCCGAACAACTTTTCTTCTCCGCACCTGAAGCTCTCTAGCAGTCTTGGCAACAGAGATCAGCGGCAGCTATCATGGCAGCTCCCTGGATGATTAATGATGTCGATCTGGCGGGACCACAGTAACCCTGGCAACTATAACCTGCAATTCCTGCACTACCACTGTCAGATTTACTGTGGCAGGGGCCAAACAGACCAAGAGTAAAACGAAGCAGGAAACTACACACCTGACACCTCTAAGGAGCCCACATTTTAATCAGAGCTGGCAGAAATTAATTCAAGAGGAATTCTGACACAGGCACCACGGCCCTCTTCTGCTTTTATCCTTGAATCCAAGAATCCTGACACTTAATTGGCATCAGAGAACTGGGGGAGGGGGGAGGTTAGTTTTATATAAGTGCAGTATTAAGGTATATTTTGCTTAGGTGGAAAATGGATCATTTTGATTTTTCAGTGTCTACCGATACCCGTCAATGTTTAGAAAACCTAAGGGGACAAACGTTTAATTAGCCAAGGTACCCTTTAAATTTAATTTGGTTCCCCATTATTCATACTACCTTCCCAGTGTTACTATTTGCTCATTCAAGTTACAAACCCTGAGCCCAATGGAGATTTAATTCAATACATCAAACACTGAGAGCTTTCTAAAGGTCAAGCCTTATACTAAACCCTGGGGATACTAAAAAAAAATGTTTTTGTAATGCATGTATACCAGCATTTATAGCATAATTAAAAGAAAAAGAAAACTAATCTACTAATAATTGTCAAGTATACTAGCGGTTATATCTGAATGGTGAGATCATGAATAATTTCTATCCTCACTTACTTTTCTCTTTTTCTGAACTGTCTAAACCTTCTTTTTTTTTTTTTCTTGGCCACGAGGCATGTGGGATCTTAGTTCACCAACCAGGGATCGAACCTGAGTTCCCTGCAGTGGAAGAGCAGAGGCTTAACCACTGGACTGCCAGGGAAGTCCCCTAAACCTTTTTAATATAAGGATGTGTTACCCTTGTAACTATTAAAAACCAAAATCAAAAGCTAAAGCTCCTTCTATGAGAAAGGGAAATAAGGACAGCTTCACTGTATATTTGTTATGTTTCACAAATCAATTTTTACCTTAATAGAAATTGTTTTCCTCTTAAATATCCCCAATAATTATTATCAAAGAGTATCTGGAGAATCTGAGATCCTATCCAACAGCAAAGGAATTGTGATCTGACCAATTGAATTAAGCGCTCAAAATTTATTTGTCTCAGGTAAGGAGTCACTAGGCCATAAAAAGAGTCCTTGGCTTTAAAAATACTACTTATAAAGTTAGATAATTTAGTGGCTCCAAAGGTCTCTAGGGAAACACCACTTGTTAACCAGAAATAAAGAGTTTTTATTTAAAGAAGTAAAAAAATGAATCACTGGGACCTATGTATTTGTTTTTGTTTGTTAGTTTTGCTTTGTTTCAGTAGATACAAGTGAAAAATTAGTTTCTGCACTGTGGTTTGGCTACTTAAGCTTATGTTAGAAGTCTGGGTAAATATATAATACTCAAAGAAATAAACTGAAAACCACAAAACAAATATTTGTAACGGAATGCTTAACCACAGTACTAGCAATGAAATTCCTCTCTAATGAGCCCAGATGAGTGGCTGCAAACTCTAGCTGGTAAGTCACCTTTAAGGTTATGTTTTTCAGGAACATCTGTATAAGCTACTCATAAATTTCAATCATAATCGACCATTTCAAAAGTCACTGAAATTTCTGTCCGTTAACCAGCTCCTAATTGTTCTGAAAATCATGTTCTCCACTCTTAAACTGATAATAAAAGTGCAACCTCAGTTTTGGAGGAGGAGCAAAGCGGGAGGACAGAGTATCTACATAAGCTAAGAAAACTATGTGCTGTCTCTTAACCTCCAACCTATGGCCCTTTACTTTTCTTTTTTCTTTACTTACACTTTCCATCTGTCAACAAGCGCTTGTAATTTTATTACACTGTCCTGTAGTTTATGCAGAGTTGGTATTATTTTACACAGTTCTGTTAATGGACTGGATAAATGGTAATGCTATTTAAACTAGTCTCCTGCTCCAACAAACACAGCTGCAACTGTACTACTATTTCTGAGCAAACATCTTGACCTGAACATGGAGTGCTCTCTCAACCCGTCCAAAGAGAAATTGGAGCAGACAGCAAAGGAAAAGCATATTTGGCCGCTAGCAGCAACCAACCGTGTCGAATCATAATTCATATACAGTGTACCCTCTTTTTCTTTTATACTGCATTTAGAGTTTTTTTTAAAAAGCATGTGTGCTTCTTCACCTGGCATCTCATTTTCAGCCAAGAGTCAAATGGCGATTATTCATTACAGAGGCACAAAGAAAATCTGTATAATGTCCAGTTTGCTTAGATTTAATCTAAGCAAACAATGATAAAAGTCAAACATCAGTGTATGAACTATATAGTAAAACAAGTAAACCTTTTCATTGATTATGTATCAGGAAACAATAGTATTAAGTAAGGGTAAAAGATAAAATAAGTTAGGAAAAGAACCAGAGGTACGAATTAGCATTACGCATCAATTTATAGAGAGAAAATAAATCTAAATTTGTTTCTTTCATGAATTCTAGATGTGTATGGCTCTACTGAATTATACAGTAGGGAACTGTAGATCATTTGATATGCAAATACAGCTACCAGTCGACTTTTCCCTGTCACAACATATTGTCCTGTTGTTTGTCCAAAATTCTGTATCTTTTGTTTGGTCACTTATCCTTCTTGTGAAAGAAAAGTTCATTTTTAAATGAACATTTTAAAGGACATTTTTGTATGTAGATTTGTGCATATTTTTCCATCTGTTAGAACAGTTGTTTCCGGTTAGCTACTAGGCACCTGTAGCAGATGAAGAATACTTGAACTTGCATCCTTCCTCTTGGAAATTAAACTAGACAGGCAGCTAGCTTCACAAGCTTTTGTTCCTTTATTTATTAAATACTCTTAATGGTGGTTGTTTAATCAGTTAGTGATCACCAACATAAAAAACTGGTTACATGTAGCTTAAAACTTTCCTCTTGAGAGAAAGATCATTGCTAACAATCCACTAGGTCTAATTCAGGTGAGAGAACAGTGCCTCAACTCAAAAGAAGATTCCTTTTTCCTGATGCGGAAAAAAATTACACCTCTATGTTTCCATGTGTATCCAGTGTCTATGTCAGGTGTCAAGTCACAATCAGTACTGAACACTAAGCCATCAAGCTCTAACTTCAGGAAATCAAAGCTTTCAAGTCCCTCTTGCAACTAGTCCCACATCAGAAACAAAATTTTATCTTCCATTACTCCCCCGGGGAAATCCTTTGAGCCAAACAGGCACAACATGACTCTGAACACATTTTCTAGCTGCCTATGGCTCCACTTGTTAACATGCTTTTAATTAACTAGAAAATGTTGCCTTATAGTTTTATGGGTCCTGTTTCTTTAACTCACATAAGGATTCCAAGTCATCTTCTTTCATACAGCAGCTTCATAAAGTTATAAAATCATAACAAAACATAAGGGAAAATCCCTTGGTCCATTATATGACATTGTAAAAGAGGGCAAAATACTGAACAGAATATAATTTGCTGATAAGTGATTCTGCACTAGATTATACCATCTGAATCCCTCTAAGAAAATTAATCCAAGTACTTCCAGACTAAAAATCAAACATTCTAGTTTCTCAGAGACAGCGTTAAAGTTACTTCCTATATTTTCCTCTCTTCAGCTTAATAATTTTAATTCTAGCTATAACAGTCATTCCATTTAAATTATATTTTCACAGCTACATAGGAAACAGAAAATTTTCTAGACAACGTGGATTGTTTTTATATGCACATTGTGAGCAAAGTAGTAATTTAATAGCACTCAATGTATACTAGCTTTGAAATCAATTCTACAAAATCCCCTCAATCAAAAAAGTTAAAGCAGAAAGTAGAATCTATTAAAACCATCTCTGTAGCCCTTCTTGCAAACTAAGCACAAATAATTAAATACAAGTATCAATTTATATTCATACATATAATTTTCATAACAGCCTACATCTAGTTTCCTTGGTAAAAATAGTCCTTAGAGAATTCTTGTTAAAAAGGCGGTCTCAAGGTTTCTTTATTTGATTCTTTTAGATTTACTTAAATTGGGTCAATTAACCAGCAGGGAACACAACGCAGAGGAGAAATACTGCTAGGTGACTTTGGTTATCCTTAGAGGAACAGAATCAGGAAAGTCAAACTCTAGAGAGAAGACCTGGTATGTAGCTGGCTCCACCTTCACCTGCTGAGAAAATTCTCTCTATAGTCAGCTAAGGTGTCAGGAGGACCTAACACAGAGCCTAACTGAGATACAATGTCGGGGGAGGGCTGTGGGAAGAGGGCCTTCCTACTTCTGGAATTCATAACAACAATATTGAACTAATAGGCTACCACAAAGCCGTGGCTACAAAGTCAAGTTCAGAAAAAGCAATCTCTTCACTTACCCCACAAGCATGACCATATGGGACTTTCCCCACCATCCAGGTGGGAGCCAGGCTGAGCAATTTATTCTATATATCCCAACGATTTTTCACAACATCCACAAACATCAATAATCATTGTTATTTATTTTTCCAACACTTTGTAGCTTACCTCCCATCTGCACAAAATCATTCATGTGGCTGAAAATCTAATTTTAAAAGCTTTCAAAAGTATATTTTCACTATGCACATTAGGTCAGTGAACAAGAATTCCAGGGAAGAAAAACCGATTCTGCCTAAAACTCACATTACGCTCCTTCCAAAGTACTTCTGTTAACAGTCAATGACGTATTTGATATGAAACCCTTACAGTCGTTCATATTGCACAGTTTGGAATTCTGGCTTTAAAAGGAATATTTAAGAGGAAATTTACAGTCCTCTTTAAATATCTTATAATAATATTTCCAGACTAATAAACACTATGTGAATACAGAAACAATATCAAAAAAGCTGACATTAAAAACCTCAACTTTACAATAAAACACTGCCAACTTCCTCTGAAGAGGAAGTGCAGTGGCAATCTTTCCCTTCAGAACTTAATCAAAAGTTTCCATAAAGAAGTTAGGTAAATCTCCCCATCAGGACCAAAAAAGAATAATACAATTACAATAACATACACATGAATCAGTAAATGCTAACCAAATAAAAGAACTGGAACTACTGCAAAACCAATCATAAATTTCCAAAAAAACAAAAAAGAAAAGAGAGAGAAAAGAAGAAAAGAAAGAAAGGCAAACTTTTAATCCATTAATCTACAGATGAATAGATGAATAGATTCCAGGAAAGCACAAGGAAACAGATCCAAAATACATTTAATAAAACGCGAGGTACTACCCAAAGCAACAATAACTATTTCTGTCTACTTACAGTCTGTATAGCTTCGAAGTCCCAAGAAACAGCAACTCAGGAAACAGCTGAAGGTGATTTCTGTTTAAACGCCTTTTGAGAAAAACAAAAACAAAGCATATGTTACATAAAAAGTACCCAACAATGAGACTGTGATTGGGTAGTGTCATGCCTCATCCTGTATTTCAGGAAAGAATGAAACTACATTCAAGAGAATTCAAGCATTGAAAATCAGAAGTTGGTTACACCTTTTGTTACATGACTCTTTAAAGCAATTTTCCATTGTGCTTACTCAGATGATGATTACTGGGGCCTAAACTCTAAATTCACATCCCCTGCAACATCAGTCAACCAGCACAGATGCAATGAAACAGGATTTCTGGACTCAGACTCTGGTGTCTAGGTTAGGCAAGTTCAACATACAGCAGAAATACCATATTAAATGGTGCCCTAAAATAATTCATACGCTGTCCCAAATGACCTAAATTTTCAGCCAAGGTACTGAGGGGAGGTGGAAATTTCATTTTTTTTAGCTTTTCATTTAGTTTCAGAAAAATGTATAAGAAAGTGTCAGCATGGTTTCTACCTCTAGGCAAAATCACAAGGAAACCTCAATCCACAGTTCTTGACTCTTAACTGAATAAGGCTGAGTTATAACTAACAATGAGGGCAAAAATGTTTAAGTAATGTTTTCTTAATGTTTAACTGATACTGGGATGTTTTAAATATTTTAGAAAAGAATTTGATTGCAACTCTAACTCAATTTAAGCCCCGGTACTACATAACTAAGCTCTTTTGGACTATGCACACTACCTAAAGAGTGGCAAAATCTAGCCCTCATGTACTCATATCCCAATCTCATTCATTTTAAGTGTACAATTTAACATTTCAGTAAAAATAAATATCTATCCTCTCTACTTTTCCCAAATTTAAATAAAATGATGACAAGCTAATGTAAAATGCACACTTAAATGATTTATAAGCTGCTATAGCTCTAGAGGAGAGTAAGGACATCCAGAAACTAACATCACACTGAAGAAACTTGAGGTGTTTTTTGTGGTAAAGATAAATGTTAAGGTGGCAGGAAAAGAGGGCATATCAATCTTGCCCCCTTTTAAATATGATGACATATTTAAACGGTCATCAGATGGGAGCAGAATTACAGTTATTTAGTCTCTAGAGGGCAGGAATAGCACTAGTAATTATAAAGTAGAAAGTAGATCATAAGGAAGACCTTTCTAAGTATAAAAGATATAAAGAAATGGGATGATCGGCTTTAGGAAGCTCTCAACTCCTTACACCACATATATTCAAGCAGAGGCTATGCATTTTTTTCCCTGCAACGGATGTAATAAAAAGAAATTCTACATTAAGTGAAAAGTTGGACAAGGTGAACTTCAGAACTTCTTCCAACTCTAAAATGCCATGAGGCAATGATAGCTATGCTTACCATCTTTTGCTACATAACTCATATTATTAAGAAGTTGGTCATCTATAGAAATACTCTCAGCACTTAATAAAATGCTTGCTCATAAAAATGTATGCTGAGACAATCAGAGGGAAAAATAGTAAAATCAGTAGTGAAAGGGTGGACTTACTTTTCACCTACACTAATTTTGATGAATAAAGCACTTAACAAGGTTAACTGTAAAGTGAAACAAAAAGCTTTAATTTTTTTCTTTGCCAGGCATGGTTCTGAGGAAAGAGTACTTCCAGAGTCTACTATTAAACATTTTCAATAAAATATAACTTAATGATGACCTTGTTATATTGTGTCTGAAAAAATAGATTACAAGTATTCACAACAGGGCTAATGAGAATTTGTCTAGGGAAGACTCCCCATTGTCCAAAGAGGCAATTGCAATTTTTGAAATGACAGAGATGTGCTTTCATAATCTGATCCAAACCACTGGACTAACAAACATCGTCCATGATTCTCCAGCCAAAACAAGCACGCTCCTTCAGGTCCCCAGCCCCTGCACAGGCAACTCTCTGTACGGAGCTTTCCCTTTTCTCCAAATGGTACTTTCTTACATCCTCTGTGTAATTCCCCTGATTCTCCTAAAGTTGATTCCTCCCTTGCCTGTGTCTCCATATGCCCATAGTATTTGATAAATAAGAGTCCCTCACACTATATTATATTTATTCACATACTGGTCTGATTCCCACTACACCGTAAACTCTTCAAGTGTAAAGGCCATATCTGTGTATTTCCTTCCTTCTTCCTGGGCACTTATTAGGTCCTTAGGAAAAACTGCTCTTTGCATTTTGATATAGTTCAGCAAAATCCTAGCATGTGCATTTTATGTTCAGGCAACTTTCTCCAGGCATGTTCCCTAAGGTACCCGCCTTAGGTTTTATGGCACCCTCCAGATAACCTAAGACCCGCCACCAAACCTGCTTTCATGTGCTCTATACAGCAATTGCGTCCTTTCCCTTCCTTCAACCTCCCCCAGCCATGCCATTCTCAACGTCATCTAGAAATTGGAAGGAATTCAATATGGTGAAACAAATTCAGATACCCAAGTGACTGAGGGCTGCTACTAGATTTCTTGTTAATGGGTCTACATTGGTCTCATTTCAGATATTGTAAGAAAGTAGATAATTTAGATACGGTGCAAGCAGTGTCTTTTCTCAATTCTTTTTCAAATTCTTAGTGGTTCTTAATTCATTCCCAAAGTAATAGCTAACATATATTAAGCTTACTAGGTGATACGTCACTGTTCTGAGAAGTTTACATGAATTATCACATTCATTCTACCCCATGAGTAGGTCCTACTGTCACTGCTGTTTTGGATGAAGGTACACAGCTCATAGAAAGTAGAGCTAGAACCTGAATTCAGGTGGGCTGACTCCAGAACATACCCTCTGAATCACTCCTTTCAAAGAGTCAGTCTAAACATTCCTCAAAATAATGTAATCCTCAACTTTCCTTTTCACCAATCTTTTTTTGGGAAAAATATAGTTTTACATAGCCCACTTCCTAAATATCTATGAATGAATCACCTAAAAATAAAACACCAAGTTTTATTAAAAAAAAACAAACTAGCTGTATAGGCAGTTCACTATTTTAATGATCTATTTAAAATACCTAAAGTTGAGAGCAAAACAAAAATACGTATAAAATATTTTTCTCAGAATTCAAGTAATTTATCACTATTCTATGAAAATTATTATGAATGATCTTAATGTGTCTAAGCCTACCATGTGTATAAGACACAGTAGTATACAAAAAAAGGCAGATAATAGGTGACATGGTAACATGCATAGAAAAATAGTATGATTCCACTTTTTTTCTTTAAAAGAGTATCAATACACTTTTGCTTCCTGTTCTGTTTCCTCTTCCATTAGAACTAAGAATAAATTGAAATACAAACATTAAAATAAAAAGTGAAACTCTTCCAAAATATCCAATAAAGGAAAAAAATTTAAGCAGAATTTCTAATACAATGACCAGAAATTAAGTTTTTAAACTAACGAGGATTTTTTTAAATCCAGAATTAAGTTAGACTATCAAGGTGCACAACAATTTCTAAACACAGCTCGAGAAAAAGTAACCTAGCTTCTTCTAATACCACAGAATATTTCTTAGTAGCTTGAAGATGAGTGTCATAATAATAACTCTAATGTAAATGTGTTAAAGAAGTTAAAATCTGATAGTCCAAGAACAGATAAACAGCATGTAGTGAATTAAGGGCATCTCAGAGGAGGATTTATGGGAACCAACATGAATTTGCTGCATTAAGCAGACCAGGTGGGTCAATTACCAATTGTTCCCAGCAAGGATACTCAATTGTGTCAAAGGACAGATAAGAGATTCAGTGATATTCAGCTCTTGTGTCATCACCAGCTAGATGGAATCTGCCCACAAGATCTCAGGAGACTGACTGAAAATTCGCTGGATAGAAATTCATGGTTTCAGAAAGGTGTGTAATGTGTGTCTCCGAGACACATATTTTTAGGGTAAAGATAAGAAAGATCTCAGCAACTGTTTCCTCTGTGCTATGGGCTATTTTTTCAGTGTGGCCTTCAGCAGGGTGAATGATCTTTCTGGGTCACACTAAAGATCACTGGCCTCTGCAATGCAGGTTCTTAACAACCTCAACTTGAAGGGCAGCATAAGCATTACTGACATGCATTGTTTCAAATTATTATCTGCCAGCTGCTCCTGTGACTTGTCCATTACTAGAGGTTGGAGGTCTCTTATTGTTTCAACTTTCACCTCAATTCAATTAACATTTGCAAAGTTCACCCCAATCCAAAATGTAAAATGAAAACGATTTTACCAAAGCTAGTAAAAAATGCAAGTCTCATATTTACCTGTCATTGTAAATGTAAGGTATTTACAATGTGCCTGATCTGTAACGAGTATTTGATAAATGCTGCCTTAAAAAGTCTATCTTTTACAATCTTCTATTTCTCAAACATAAATGCCTTCTTCTCAGGTAAATTACCATTTGCCTTTTATGCTAACATTTTTAAAGCAAAGTTTTTTAACATTTAGCTAGTATTAGATAAAGTTTACACTTTCAGCAGTTATATCAGTATTTTCACCCTTTATATTCTGTGGTAGGGAGATCAAAACTTATTAATAAAAATGTTGCTTCCTATTCATTCCCGTTACTTCTTGATATTCTCTATACATTCAGAGATTTTGATAAATACTCTGAAAAAAATTTGGAGAAGGTTTTGTACTTTCTTCACATCTTGTCTATTGATTATATGCTATAAGAAACTCAGAAGGAAAATGATGGTAAATATGGATATTTAAAAGTCAAATTTATTATAGACACATTTTATTAGCTCAATAAGATAAAATAATTCAGAAACTCAGTTTCTGAAAAACAGGAAGGGAGATGCTGAAATGTATAATAATAATAGTTCCTTACGTGCTAACTCTGTGCCAAGCATTTTGTGAAACTCTGTGCATTATCTTGCTAAAATCGTGTACCAATACTATGAGATATGATAATTGTTTCTGTTTTAATGATGATAAAACTGCAGTTTTAAAAGACGAAGCAATTTGATCAAGATCTCACAGTGGAATTGAAACCAAGGGTTTTTTGATGCCACTCCTATCTAATGTTTTAAAAGCAGGTAGGAGAGTTTGTATCTGTTTAGAAAGATAATCAACAGCACAACCAATGAGTGTCTGCCAATATTCATAGGACACCAGGCAATAGCATATAAAATTACAAGGTGCCTACACTGAGGGGAGTCTAGGTTATCTACACTGAGCGGGGCAGCAGCAGAGAGATGAAGCCCCACCTTCATCCAGGGTGGACAGACACTGCCAAGATGACAATCAAACAAATTTTTGTTAATATTATCTTAAAGCAAGATTCCAATTGCATTAAAACCAAATCAGTGCTACTGTTACCAAACTTTCATTCTGAAAGTGTTTTCACCAATATTCCTCCCAATCCAGCAGATATAAATTGCTTTGAAAACAGATAAGAGCAATATATACAAAGTCCATACAGAAAAGTCTCTCCTTCCATGTAAATTTGTGGAATTCAGTCTAGAAGGCATAATTCAGGCAGAAAGGTATCCAACAGGAATGAAAGACAGAGTTCAATGTAAAATATTTGACATTCGTTGCTTCCACAAATACATTGTAACAGTGCAAACTAAACTACTCATTTCAGGGGAGGTATAAAGGACACAGCATCCAGCAAACACTATCACAAAGGATGAGCCCAAAACAGATGTGGGAAAAATAAACAGCCTTGCTGTTTCAGAATTTATAAAACGGTCCACAAAGAGCAAACAGGCCTTCTCACCACCGTTCAACTTCAAGGCCCATAAAAAAAAACGCTGCGTGAGAAACCCTCTCAGGCAGATTGAATGTTCTACAAAACTTCTAATAGTGCACTTGCATTAAAGCCTTCTAAGACCATAGTCAGTAAATGTAATTTAAAATCGTTCAATATTGCTTACAAACAGGTGAAAATAATTTGATATTTGGCTATCACAGATAGTGATACACTCTTGAACATCTAGGTGCATGATTTATCTCATACAATGTACATACTGAGCCTTTTTGCTGAATTTGAGATGTTCTTTAAAGAGCCTTTCCCAAGAAAATAACTGCCGTGATTTTAAACTTGGGTATAAAGGTGCCAGAGAACAATTCTTTTAAGATGAGCTTGCATTCTTTTCCAAGGAGATTAGCACTGTTAGTTTGCCCTTACTTCAAGAAAAAGGACGTTATGTGTTGCCTATAAACTTGCAGGATGAGTCAGAAGAGGGATTCTCCACCTTCATGAACAGGGGATAAGGGGAGCCTTCCTTCAGACCTGTTCCACAACATATTCTCTATCTGAACTCATGTATAGCGACCTACAACAAAAATTCTAGAGTGCCGTAGTTCCTCAGCCTCACATTGGCTGTCTCATGCCTACGCATGGTGTGCACACCCAGGGAGAAATAACTCAGCACCACCTTCAAAAAATACATGTGCCTTTTAGATATCCTTTAAGGAGAGGATAGTGTCTAGTCAAATTTAGGCTCTATTGTAAAGACATTTCTAAATTAAAATGAGTATTTTCTTTGTATTTACTTGATAGAAACTTTAAAATAGCTAAGTGAACAGGCTTTGCATGGCTTCATATTAATAATATTTTCAGGACTCTTTTTTTCAAGTAAAAATGAATATCAAACGACAACGTTAGTAGAAAAAAGGTAATCTCAAATCCAAAGATACCAAAATTTGGAATGTTTAAAGCAATATTGTCTTATAGGAATGCCTTTACAACTTATTGGTAGGAAAAAAAGTGCAGTCCAAGCCTTTGCCTTTATCACTTCTGCAATTTCCTTATTGCAAGGGTATGACTGTGAAGTTAATGAAATATCTAATATCCAAGGTTTTCAATGGTATGTTATTGGTTCTCACTAATGTAACCTAGGCATATACACATTTTATTTTGCATTGAGTGTTTCATTGTATTTCAGACAAAATACCCTAATTTCTTTTGGACAACCTTTAAAAAATTTCAAAACCTTTCTCATACTCTTGCATTTGTATTATCCAGCAACTTACAAAAGCAGATGATTTGCAGTAGTGAAATACTGAAGTGGCCATAAAATAGAACTTTAATGACTGCAGCATAATCCCATAAGACATAAGTGAACAACATAACTTTACACCAGCATAGTAAAGTCAGGGGTCCCAATGTGATTTTTTTAGCCTTCTAACACATTATACACTAACCAAGAAATACCTTGAATTAATAATTTTGCATGGAGACTTTATTGCAAGTATACACAGGCACCTTCCGTGAAATATAAAGAAGTATAATTCTTAAATGTTTCTTTACTGTAGCTTATTTGTAGTTTGTTTTTCCTTAATTAATTTCCATTGACTATCTAGTCACTTAACTGTATTAGATTTCATTTGAACATTTGATTAAACAATGAGACCTGTTAATGCAATCTACATGAGGCACATTCTCAAGGCTTCATTCTCATCCCAGATAAGCAGGTGCTACCGGCAACACAGAGCATCCATGGGAATCCACCAGTGCACATGTTAGGTCTGGGCATAAAGAAGGAAACTGTCAAAACAGGAAGTACTGTGTGCTCATAGTGTGTAGGCATGATTAAAACTTATTCCTTTTACAATGATTCATAACCACATTCTGATCATCATATCATCTGCTGTTGTTCTCTATACAATACAAAGAAGGAAGTGAAGGGAAAGGAGGCAGTGAGACAGAAAAGGGAGGAAGGGAGGGAGGATTTCAATACCCATCTACTACTTGACATTTTGACTGATAACCTTGTATTTCATCAATTCTTTGAAGTGGAAAAAATGTGTTTCTTTTGTAGCTATAATGCTTTGATTTGCCAATAATGATTTTCTCATCCTATACTAAAATTAAATCCAACCTAATCACGTGACCCTGTTTCTTAGAGATTAAAAGTTGGATTTCTAAAAGGCACAGCTCTTATCTTCTGTTCTCAGATGTCTTCTTTCTGATCAAGTTAAAACTCTAGCAACATAAGATAAAAAGAAAAAAACTTATAATTTTGAAATACTCACAAAATATTTGGAATTGTTCTGATTTTATCATTTTAAAATGAAAAAATAACTTAGAACCATAAATTGCATATGAATAAAGTTAATGTTTTTATTTTTTGTTCTTCACACAAAGAAAGAAAATTAACTTGCTATATTATATATACAGTATAAATGGCATTCACAAGATAAACCTGCATTTATACACCTTTTCATAATTTGGAGTTTGAATTTAAAACTCACATTTAAATTGCTAAAAAAACATATAAACTCACACAAGGTATAATTATTTATAAGTTAATTCACTGATTACTTCCTGTTTATTACATTGTCTCTTGCAACTTTCAGGGGAAAAAAAGGCAATTTGTGTGATGCTAATGACATCACCTACTACAATAAGAATATATACCATAATAATATTATTATAAGGCCACAGTAATTTGATTATAGAACTCTCTGGGTAGCTTTTTTAATTTTTTTTAATTAATAAACTGAAAAAAATTTAAAATAGTTTGTTCCACAATAACCTGAATGCATTCTTTAGCAAAACTGCTTGCCATTTAATGTATTTAAAGAAATAAATATTTGAAAAGTGTATCCACAATGTTCCTAAGAAATGGTTTTGAATTCCAGAGTCCCAAGGAGATGAATTGGCTGTCAGATAACAATGTGCTTCCATCAGATGGACTTGGCAGTTGTAAACAAAAGGAATTTTCTCAGCTTTTCCTCACAAATATGAAATATTTGCTCTCGGCCAACAGCTGGGGTGATTTAAAGAAGTCCTGCATATATATTAGTTTTCATTCAAAATTACAAATCCTCCTCCCACTCTGCAACATCTGACTGCATCTCCGTAGAACAGAAAATTGTTCTGAGATGAAGTGACATTCCCGGGGAAGTAAAAGTCAAAAAATAGTACCTACTTACAACTTTAATCGAATTTCAGATCATAAGGTATCTGGTTAATAATTTTTAGGAAAAGTTCATTTATTCAAGATGAAAGTTCAAATGGTACTCCAAAGTGGCTTGAAAAATAATGAGAAAGTTTGTTTTGCTCCCATGTTTCTGAAAATATTTAAAATTACAATATAAACAAAATACAGACTTCATGAAAAGCCACTGAGAATCCTTCAATGATATTGAAGTTGTTTAAGAAAAAAATATACATATACATACATATATATCTCTCTCTCTCTCACATGGAAAAATGTATATATGTGACTACTAAACACATATATATGAATAAATAAAAGTTACTCATGGAAAAAACTGTTAATGCTTAAATGATAATTTAAAATTATCTATTCATCTTACTAAACATTTAAATTATATCAATGCTTAGTTTTTAATGGATAGATTAAAAATACTTTTGCCAAGTTCTCACTAGAGATTAGCTATTCATAAAAGATATCAAAGAATAAATACTTTCAGAGTATTTTTATATATTAAGAAACAGCTTACGAACTTATAAACTTTGTTATAAACTTAACCAAATATTTAACTTATTTTTATTTCCTCCCCAAAACTAACTCTAAGTAGTGGTTTTAAATTTATTTTGAATTCCACAATTATATCGCTATATTGTAATATTATTCATGAACAAAATTTTATAGCAAAATAAATTAGATATCTCTG
This sequence comes from Phocoena phocoena, assembly GCF_963924675.1. NCBI lineage: Eukaryota > Metazoa > Chordata > Mammalia > Artiodactyla > Phocoenidae > Phocoena > Phocoena phocoena. The sequence goes on from NC_089223.1 coordinate 92,208,662, forward strand.
TTTAATTTTACTTTAGGTTATAAAAATGTAGCCTATATTTACAAATACCTTAGAAATTGACAAGCCACTTTTATATTTACAGTTACACAGAATTAACTTTTGCCCTTGGGCCCAGTGAATCTGAGCACGTGCTATGCCCTAAATGAACTTCATATTTCACTATTTTAAATAAATAAATTTATTTAAATAAATTTTATTTTAAATAAAATTTTAATTTTTACCTAAAGTGCCTCTTAAAGCAGGCATGGAAACATTAAAATAATTGTTGCTACTTTTAAGAGAGCTGATATTTGCCCTTAGAAATGCAAAGCTACTAAACTTGAATTATCAAGACATATGGAGATATGTTATTCATATTTCAAATGACAAACTGTGTATTTTATCTAATTATTTCAGCAGAGGTTTTTGTCTTTTGTATATATACACTATAGGCATTAAATAATAATGGTCCTCCAGTAATATATAACAATCCATAAAATTTTGTGTCTGAAAAAATAAAAATGTATTTTAAATCCTGAAGTTCACATTTGATCTTCTTGGAAAAAAACAATCAGTGTTAAATGATGTGCTTTGATAACATAACTCTTACTTCCATTTCTACTAAATTCTTTTTCCAGCAAAAAAAAATTTAGAAAGCTACTATAAAATAATGAAATAAAACTGTAAATAGCAGTTATTAATAATATTCACCACAAGTGTTAAATATCAGAAAGCAAATCTTTATCACTAAGAACTGTAAATATTTCCTCAAATGTCACTAATGACACACATAGCAATAGCATGGGAACTAAAATAACTATCAGCAAAACTCTTCTTTTCCATAATGTACCATAAATGCAAATAAAATTACCACCTTTCTTCCTACATAAGCAAATAAAACAGACTAGATGAAAAATAAGAAAAAATGTACATCTCTAAGTACCAAAGCAATGGTTACCAAGGAAGTAAATGTCTCAGGAAAGTAAGTCTGTATTTTTGAACTTGTACAAGTTAGTACTATTTATGCAAAAATTCTATTATTTCTAATTGTAAATTAGTTTGAAAATCACTTTATCAACTTCTTGTTTCCGTAAACTTACAAAGACTAAGACATGAAATTGAAGACATGGTCCTTGAAATGCAACTATTTTTTAAAATATAGTTATGTCGTCATAAGTTTGGAATTGAAAATACTTACAGTCTCTCCAGTTCTTTAAGATCCTGGAATGCTCCTCTTTCAATGGTGCTAATCTTATTCTCCATAAGCTGACTGAAATGCAAAGTATAACAGGAGTCTTAATGTTACCACTCACCATCTGAAAAAGTGTCAGTTCAGCAACTGAAAACTTGTCCCTTTATGAAGTTAAATACTGCTCTGGTTTGAGATTCAATATCAAATCTAACAATGTTATATCTGAGAAAAATCAGGGAAGGAAAATAGCATCCTCATCACGAAACTTTCATAAAAAATACTAATTCAGTTTCTCACAAAATTTCGTCAGAATCCTGAACCTTAAACTATAGTATATCCCGAAAAGTAACCCATGACACTACAACTCTGATGGCTGTTTTTCAAGTGAGTTCTTAACTGAAAGAAACAACATACAATAATTCATCATACACATACTTCAATTCACTGATGGATATATGTCAGAAATTGGAAGAATTCATAAAGGCCAAAAATGTGTTTTTCAAAAGTGAACAATGAACACGCATGATCAAAAGTGTATGTGCACTGCAATGTAAACATTTATAAATCTATAGGTAAAAACAATTTTACATTACACTGAATCTCAAATGATTGTTTATTCACAACTAACTTAACACATTAATTAAAAAAGTAATCATACTGCAACAATTTTATGAGTTGCAAAGCTTTAATATACAAGAAACGATTCAAAATATGACCAACATATTTTTATAGAGAAACAGTTCCCACTAAAAACTCTGCGAAAACTTGGATTGTTTGATTTTAATGTTACAAAATATAGGTACATGTTGCTTGCTAGAAAAGTCTGAACATTTTTATATTATCAATAATAAAATGCAGGCCCACTTAAATTCTTTATAGTTAATCTCAAATCCTAAAAGTATATCAAATGTCTCACATTACTCATTCATATTGTAAAAGCAACTATTCTACATTTTTATATGCATAAGGCACTTACGGTATGGTATAGCAAACATTTGAAGTCATTTCCATTATACTGTTTCTATGGCTTGCATCCAACCTTAAAATAAAGGCCTACATTTTTATTAAAATTGAAGTACACTGATAAACAAAAAAAAAAGGAAACCAAGGCCTTTTAAAATTTTATGTTTCTGTCATTGAGGCAGTTATTAAAACTGAGATCAGTAACAATTCAAAATACACAACCTTAAAAAACAAAAGAGAATTCTCCAAAACACAGAAGAACATACTTACAGAACTCTTAGGTGTCGAAGACCAGCAAAATCTGTCTTAGTAATCCGTGTGATGTTATTTCCATTCAAATCCCTAAGATAAAACAAGTAAGAAAATGAAAGTTCTGTTTAATTTCTACCACTATCTAGTTAAACAAAGACAAATATAAACTAAATAAGAGCTTTGAGATAAAGGATCAGTTCCAATTACTAAAGTAGTTTGCAAAGTAAAAGAGAAAGAAAAGGAAGTCATCTTTGAAAGAAAATTTTTAAAATGATTAAGTTTACAGAGTCCATGCTTGCTGTCATATGACAAGAAAATGAAGTGATTCTGTTATCAAGAGATGTTCTCTTTTGTGTGTATATGGGATGCTTTCAATTTTTGCTTTTTATAAGGAGGTGTATATTAATTTCACAGGTATTCTGCTATTTACTATTATTGTTAGTAACATTCCCAAAAAGTTACCTTCAGGAAGTTAAAGGAACACTTTTCTAATACTATTCAGGAAGAAAATTTTAAAAATTCAGAACCCTATCCTTAGGTGGCACCATGGCTAAACTTCCTAAGGCAAAGAATAAAGTTAGAGTGCCATCAAAAGAACTGCACTTCAAAGACTCGCATTTATAAGCATTTACCTTCCAACAATTCTATGTTTGTATGAAAACGAAACTCTTCATTTGCAGCTCAGGGACACCCGCTGTGACTGTAAAGTGAAAACTACTAGCAAGGGCAATAGTGGAAATAGTATTCAGGCCCTGACATTTTTGTTCAGATTTCAGCACCACGTTTCCCTCAAGAGTCACAAACCCCTTTTCTGGCATCTTAGGTCAAGATCTAAACTTGCCCTGGTTCCAATCATTTCAAATAAAACCAGGCTTTGCTGCGGTTTGAATGTTCTCCTTCACGGAAGTAAACCCTACCTTGACTTTGAAAACATCATGTGTATTTAATGTGTTTATGTTGTCAATGACATAATTTTATAAGCCAGCACTGAGTAAACTATTTTCTGAAACTTCTTTATAGATCCCTCATAGGGGTAAATTTTTTTTCAAGGACCTTAAAACTCAATTGCTATTTTTTCCCCGAACCGTTCCTTTTTTGCTGAATAAGACATGTTAGTGCTTAAACTTTAAACTGTTCTGAATAGCATGAAATGACAAGGGCTAAAAGAGAGTTCTGCACTGCTTTCTCCCCAACCCATTTTCCGTGCTGAGCAAAGTACCATCGAATTGTTCCTACAGTGGTTGGGGTCTTTCTTTATCCGGGCTACTTGCCATAAGCTGAGTCCCAACCGCCACCGCCAGCCCCCCCAGTCTCAGACAAACTTGGGAGATCATATTCTGACAAGATACCCTGGGTAGGGACTCAACCTGCCCAGCGCTGCGGGCCAGGGAAGGAGGGCAGAGACGGAGTAGCGGGCGGCCCAGTGGGGCTCGGGATGCGGCAGCCACTGGCAAGGGAAGGAATGGCTCAACTCTGGCCTTTAAACTGAGGGCGAGGAAAATGGGTTGGATAAGAAGATCGACCCGACGCGCTGCGGGGCCGCGCTGGTGGAAACCTGCGAGTCCAAGGCGTCCCCTCCGCCGTCCGCCCCCCTCACAGCCTGGGGGCGCAGGGCCCCGGGGAGCGCAGCCTGAGAGCGCTGCCCCTGCCGCCCTCGCCCCGCCGGGCCCAAGCTCAGCGGTGAGGGGAGCGCGCCCCGGGCGCCCGGGAAGCGCGGGGCGGCGGCCTCTGCGTTCACAAAGAGAACGGCCTCCACGCTCCACTTCCCTGAACTCGGAAAGCGCCCCACAAGCGGCGCGTGGGCCGTCAACACCCGCGTTGCGATTACTTCTTCATTAGAGGCTCACAGAGACAGGGAGGCGGGGATGTCTGCGGGCAGCAGAGCGCGAAGAGAGGAAGGAAGGGGAGAGGCTGCCACGAGCAGGGACGCAGAAACTGCCAGAAAGGTGGAAAGGGGGCACTAGGGCTCAGCAGGAAGGGCCGAAGGGGGCAGCCGAGGGCCGCAGGGTCACCAAATTGGTCAGACCCGACTTGGCCGGCTCCGCTTGGAGAACCAGCCCTAACTTCGCCTAGCCGACGGGACGTGGTCCGTCTCCGGAGCCTCCCCCCTCGGACAGGTCCTTGGGGCTCGCCGCCGCCGCCGCCTCCTCCCAGGGGAAATGAAAGGCGGGGGAAGAGTCGCTGGGGGCTGCGCGCGGCCACCGCGAAAGCTGCTGCCGTCCTGGGGCATCCTTCCTTCCGCGGCCTGTAGAAGCGCCCCTGGGCGGGCTCAGCCGCCCCACGACCCCGTCTCCTCTCCCTCAGTCCCCAGGAGGGCGGCACAAAGCCGGGGAGCGGAGGTTTCTCTCTTTTGAGTAACCCCCCTCCCGCGTCAACCCCCCTTCTTCGCGCCACCCCGCGATGACAAGAGCCGGGACTCGGCTCTGAACCGACCCGCGACAGTTCCCAACCGCAAGGTGACTCCGTTTGCAGAGTCCGAGGAACAAAGTCGCGTCTCCCTTGCCCCAGGCATCCGCGACTATTCGTCCCCCATCTCCCCGTCTCCCCAGCCTCACAGAACTCGCCCGCAAAGGGCTGCGAGTGTCGGGACTGGAGCGGGAAGAAGGGACCAAGCGCAGCAGCCAGCGGGCCCGCCCCTCCTTGGGCAGTGGCCCCTCCCCGGGCAGCGCCCTCCCAGAGAGTTCAAGACCAGGATGCGCCTTCGGGAAAGCTAGTGAGGACTGACCCAGGCACAGTTCTCTGTGCCGCTCAGTCCCTCCAGTCTCGACGCAGGGGCTGCGCGACCCCGATGGTGGGGAGGAAGGGGGAGGAAGAGCCCATACTCACAGTCTCTCAGTGCTGCGGGGGATGTTCCTGGGCACACTGCGCAGCGCCAGCCCGTGACAGTCCACTGTGCTCCCGGAGCAGGAGCACTGCGCCGGACACGCTTGCGGCGCCACCTTGTTCAGGATCGCCAGCACTAACCCCAGCGACAGGGACAGCGTCTGCCAGCCCACGCCGCGCATCTTCCCCCGCCGCCTCCTAGCTCGCCGGCGCCAGGGGTTTTCTCTTTAGCTTGCTGCTCTGTTGGAACTGCGCTGTGCCTGAGGCCCAGTGCCTGGCGCGAGTCTAGCAACCCAGAGTGTCCGGATAACGTGCACAAGATAATATAGAAGTAACAGGAATATTCAAGGCAGTAAAGCTAACACAGATACACGCCTCTCAGCTCCCCTCACCCTCCTCCTGCAAGGCAGGCGCTCCTTGGGCAACTTTAGGTCCTGAAGATCAGTTGGCCCGGCCAAGGCTACAGGGAGACCCCAAAGCAGCGGGGAGGAGATCACGCGTCGTCTGCCTCACAAATATCAACTTGGAGGTAAAAGACCTGGAGCTCCCAACCGCGGTGAAGATCGTGAAGATGCAGGGGCCAGTTGCGCGTAGAACAGGGGTGATCCGGTTCCACCGACCCCCTCTGCAAATCCAATTCCAGTGGGGACGGTAGGAGACAGAAGAAGGAGGCTCAGTAGGAATGGTGGCCTCGGTCAAAGTGGGCTCTCCGAAACTAGAAGGCGCAGGAGCCCCGCGGGCCGGGAGCGGAGCGCGCTGGACGACCGGACATGGCGCGCGGGGGCGCACCGGGCTGACGCGCAGCCTAGGGGGCGCGGGACCGCGCTGCGGGGCTCCTGGCGAGGCTCACTCACGCGGCCTGCCCCACCGGCCTGCTGCTCCTCCGCAGCCCGGGCCGGTCCTCGTCGTCTACCGACAGCGGAGGACGATTTGCAAACACACATGCACTTCGCTGAAGGATGTCTGGGCAATTCCGCCTCCCGCCCCGGCGTCCTTGGAGACGCTCCGCAGGAGGGCCTTCCCCGGGGTCACGCAGAAAAGACAAAAGGGCAATCGAGTCGCCCAGCAGGCAGGAATATCCACTAGTCACGACCCCGGGAGAGGAAATCCAAGAGGCCAAGTTGAGGATGAGAGCTCCTGCTAAGGCTGACTAGGGAATGGCTGGCCAGCCGGCCAGAAAGAGTGCAAAGGCCAAGCTGGAGGTGTCCGCCTCCCGGGTCCTCCCGGGGCGTTCCGGACGGTGGAGAGATGGCAGCTGGGTCTGTGGTATCTGCTAATCCGAGGAGACCCCAGGAGGCAGCTGAACGGCAGTCCTATGTGTGTGCGTGTGTCAGCCCCTCTCGTCTCCCGGATACGCCGCAGCTCCGCAGCAGACACCTGATGGCAAAGGTGGAAGAAATAAGACCAGGCTTCTGGGCCGGGGCAGCCCCTCGGTCTCCCCGCGACAGCCCACAAGTGGGTCCTCCTTCTCAAAGTGCAGGAACTTTCCCCAGGGTTTGAATCCAGTCCCCACAGCCACGGTGGGAGTCGTACCGCCGACGTCGCGACGCCGCCCGACTCTGGGCGCTGCACCTGACTCGGCGGCCGCAGTCCGGAGCAGCTTGTCTCCTTCCAGGCTCTTCCCCCTCTCCAGGTGGCTTTCTGCGCCCCTTTCTTGGGGGAGGGAAGTGGGGAAGAGAGAAAGCGGCGACAGGGAGCGGGGACTCGGTGGCTCTGCTGACTCCCGAGCTCCTGGCAAGTGTCTAAACAATAGGACGGACGCAGCAGCCCTAGTCTCGCTCAGCTGCGGGAAGGTGGGTTGTTGTTGTAACTGGAGTTGTTGGCTCGGGCTGCCTGGCGCTCAGCGCAGCCGAACAAAAACCCAGCCCGCGCCTCTGGAGCCGGGCGCGAGACCCCGGACGCTCCCCTTTCTCCTCAGCGCTCCCGCCTTGCCCGGAAAGCTCGATAGCTCCCGCCTGCGCCCGGGAGCCACGGCGCTCCCATCACTCGCCGCCGCCGCCTTTTTTTAACCACCGTCTGCGGCAGCCACCACCGCTGCCGCCGCCAGCCTCCGCCAGCCTCCGCCGTCCGCGAACTCCCCAAATAAATAACCCCAAGTCAGAAGTTAAGCCGGCGCCGGCTTTATATACCCGGCGGAGCCCCCACCCCCTCGGCTCCGCCCCGCGCGGCCCGGCACCGCCCACTGGCTGAGCGCTGGGAGCCCGCACCTCGCAGCTGAGAGGTGAGGGCCCCGGCTGCCAGCGCCGGGCGGAGGCGGCGGTCGGCGGCGCGTTCCCGCGCACCGCGGCTCGCGCCCTCGCTCCCACGCCCGGGTAAAGTTTGGCGGAGGAAGGAGGTTCCCGGGCCCCCGCCCCCAACTCCAGGGCCCCAGAGGTGACCCAGACTCGAAGACGGTAGTTCGCCGCGGGGAAAGGACGAGAGGGTGGCTTTGAGCGCGGCTCGTAAATAGCGCTGCCGGTGCCTCTGCTGCAGCTTTTGCCAAGCGATCCTAAGGGGGCTGCTCGGTGTTTGAAGCACAGAGAGAGAGAGATTACGATTTTAATTTTTTAAAAATTCTACCGAAATAGATCTGCGTGAGCTCACAGACACACACATGTGTATTTTTGGGTGCTTAAAAGTTCAGAGTTTTTGCAAGTTGGAAAATGGTGTTTTTGAACCTTCTCGCCAGCCTTCCCATCTCCGACCCACCCCCTTCCGTTTAACCCTTTCTTTATAGTCACGCACTTAACACCATGCTCAGTTGACGTCCTGAATACACAATATGCTCACAAAACTGTAAGGGCTTGAATGTGTCTGCGTGATTTTACTCTCTTAGGAAAGGAGGAAAAAAATAAATCCCTAGCAACGCACGTTGTAGCCAGAAGGCTTCCTTTATTTCAGGGAAGTTCTGGATATTTTTTCCTCACTGTTTTGGAAGAGAATTTCCTTGTTTCTTCTTGTCTTTTTAGTGTGATGTGTGTCCGACAACTGATACCACTCTCCTGCCTCCCACCCCCCGCCCCGCCGCCCCCAGCAAAAACCAAAGTCACTATTGTTTGAAATGGCATCTAAATGAGTCAACAATTTAGCTTGAATTTAAAACGCCTCACCTCGTTCTTCCTGCTTCCATTCCACCTTTCACCGCTTTCACAGGAATTTGTGCAAGTCCCCAGCCTAATACCAGTCTCACAGTGTGATAATTATTTGTGTAATTATCTGTCACCCCCTTGAAGGCAAGAGGACCCATCCAATTCATTTTTCTATTCCCAGCATCTAACAATACGTCCGACACACAGGAGGTGCTCTGAAAATTGACCGATTTCTTTACCACAAGAATATCCTCAATCTGAAATTTCTCCCGCATCCCCAGTAACTTTTTTCCTACGTACATTTTCCGAAATATCTTTGCAAAATGGCTACCTCTACCTATGTCATTTTGCCTGCCCTGGAAAACTTAAAGCCACTGTGAGGGCATCTCCAAAGACGGGGTACCCATTAGATAACTGAATTGGAACTCTGAGGAGTACTCATTTTAATGCCACAGATTTAATAGTCCTCTGTTCTTTTAAATACTTCAAAAGCATTTAACATTCATTAACTCATTTGTCCTTCTAGATTTTAGCTTAAAGGTCTGTTACATAACTTCCTTAAGAAAGAAAAAGTGGAAGCCAGAGTCACATTTTTCCTGTAAGGAAAATGAGACGAAGAACAAGTACCTATCACTGATGAAGGATTCTTCCATCGCTCCCCACCGCACACACCCCTAGGGAATTTTCTTTAGTCTGTACTAGTGAATTATGTGGTTGAAATATGTTTACCCCTACACTAATTAACCTAATTCCACAACTTTGATACCCTGTCAGCAACAAGATATGAGTATTTATGTTCAACTTCATCCACCACATAGAATCATGGTTCTGTATTTTACTTGCAAAAACATATCTTGCATTCCAAATATTCACAAGTCATGCTATTTATAGCATTGCACAATGCAAGTCATAGACGTGAGTTCAAGTTTGATTCCTTCTCTGGCTCCCTTTCCGTTCTGTGTAAAACCAAGAAAAGAGCCAAAAATAACATTCACAGCCTACAGAAACATATTTTTTAATTTGATACAAATTTGAATGAGAAGATATGTCCAGTGGATTTCATTAAGAAAGAAAGGAAAACTACAACTAATTCCTGAGAGACATGACGTATTAATTTCTTTGTGTCATCAACTTTTCAGTTAATAAAGGGAAATTTATACATGAGTGACCAGATTTCTCATTCAAAAAAATATAATTATATTATTCCTTCAGTATTATTTCAGGATGTTTTTGGAGGCTTCACATGCTTCAGGACCATTAACTTCTAGGTCTTAGTTCTTTCTAGATTATGTTGTTCCCAAATGAGTTCTGAATTTCTCTTTGACTCTGTTACACCCATCCTGAAGAAAGTCTTCTGTGATCCCTTTTGTCACCACATGAGCTCTCCATAAATCCCGACCTAGATTAAACAGAAGTAGAATCCACTAGAGTCAACATTCAAGTCCCCTATTACCTTGAGAAAATAAATCCAGTTGCTAGAATGATTGAGAAAACAATTTAAACATTTAAACACTCATACAATAAAAAAACAAAATGAAACAAAAATGAGAAGGCATTCTCTCAATTTGCATTTTCTATGGAGGAAAATTTGGTGAAATTGGGATACATGGGGAAAAGGAATAAGAAAGGAGGATTGATGAAAAATAGGTAAATATGAGTAAAAACAGAGTTAGATAACAGTAATAGCATTGATTGAATTCATGAAACTTACAGAATAATTCTGTGGATTTTACTTTCATGTTGCTATTTACCATTGTTTCAAAATGTTTTCATGTTAATTACATAATTTTTCTTATAATATTTTTATATTGGAAATGTAAATATGGAACCATAACATCATGGAGATGAAGATTTAATTAAAATTTGTTTCATGCCTCCTAGGTTCCCAGCTATTTGATAGAGTTAAAACCACAGTGTGGTTCTAGATGGTGGCTATTTTATTTGTGTTCAGGTGAGGACGTTTGTCTTCAGCCAGGTCTGATTACATGACACAGTTGAAACCAGAACCTGAGTTCTCTGACCTCATACCTCAACTGGTTCTCCTATACCCACCCTATAGAGTCTCTGGAATTCCCAGAGATCAAGGAATCTATAGTTCATCAGGAAGTGTCACCCTCATACAGATGTCCACATCTCTCTGCACACACTGTTTACATCATCTAAAGGGAGCAGGGGAGAACTAGTATTGACAGTAGCTGTGCCCAATTACTGAAACCGGACCAGCTTCTGGAGCTAGCTTAAACTTTGAGATGATTCTCTAGGGCAGTGGTTTTCAGAATGTGGTCCCTGGACCAGCAGCATCAGAAACACCAGGGATTATAGTTAGAAATGCATATTTTCAGGCCCCACCTCAGCACACTCAGTCAGAAACTCTGGGGCTGGAGTCCATAAACCTGAGTTCTAATAAGCTGCCAGGTGGTTTTCATACTCACTGAAGCTGGAGAATCACAGCTCTCTAGAGTTCCTCTGTGGTTGTATCTAAGTTTGGAGACTCAGGCAGCAATGAATGATAGGTAGCACCTGCTGAATTGACTTCAGCTTCCCATTTCCTGGCATTTGACAAGTGTACATTCCTGATTACCTCTAGGGGGCACCAAAATGTTTTCATGGGCAGCCCCACAGAGGTAACAAGAATTTAGGCTCATTTTCCAAAGAAATGGCCTTGAGAAATGGAAGGAGCTTCCATCTCAGCAAGCTGTTCTAATTGTTATGTCTCAGCCAGGTACCAAATTCATTACACAAATTTTTTCCAGTTTAGTATTTCATATGTATGGGAATAAAAATGCCTACATTTCATGATTATCAGGAAGATTAAGATCATATCTGTCAAACTAACAGCACAATACCTCTATGCTAGTATAGAGGTATTGTGCTGTTAGGTATTTATTTATTAAATAAAGGGCAGTATAATTATTTTCATCATTACTACTACTACTCAGAGGTGAACATTTCTAAAATATTTTATTTGTATTGTGAGAATAGATTAGATATTTCAATTAACTATTACAATGATCAAGTAGCTCCTGTGCTGAGCCCTGGGAAACCCTGGGAAAGGTATTTTAAGAGTAGAGGAAAGATCAAGAACAAAAGAGGGAAGATGGATACAATTAGTTTCATGATAATTATGTCCCATAATACTCTTTTGAAGAGGTGGAGTTGGTTTTCCAGTGACATAATAAAATATCCTGTTGATGGTTTAGTGAAATGAAAATGAAAATCTGAAATTTGGATATGCTGCTAAGTGGGAATGCTTGGGAAGCTTTGGATATATCACTTAGATTTTCTGGACTTAGTGTTTCTCAATTATATAATGTTGGGATTAGACCAGTTGAACTATAGATCCTTCCCAGTTCTCAGTAATAATGTAACTATATTTATTAAGTAATATCTGGTTCCAGACCCTGAGCTCCTCACCATGTATGTCTCAGCTCCTTTAATTCTGAGACATTAAAGATGTCTCAGTGATGCAGGTTAAAAAACACATTAATATTTAAAAGCCCAAGGGAAAATAAACAGCAAAAATGTTAATAGTTTTATGAGGTTAAAATAAATTTACAAGAAATTAACCTTTGAGGAAAAGGAAATTCAGTTGTAAAGTAGTTTTAAATTGCCTAATCTTTTGACTTACTAAATTTAAAATGCCTCCTGGATTTTCACAGAAGAAAAATATCTTTCCGTGTTATTTGGGAAAGAGGGGGCAGGAACCCCTCACAACATCTGCAGGCTCCTTCTGCTAATTTCAAAAAGGTTGACTGTTCTCATACAGGGTCACAACATCATGCTAAAATTACAAAGAAATTTGCTGTCATCTAACATAAACTCAGAATAAATATTTTCAAATCCCAAGGCTAAATATTATATATTTTAGATAAAAATCAAATCTGATTAACAGAGGCAATTCATAACCACTATTGGAAAAATATAGTTCAAAGTGTATACCTGCCTGATGGTCAAAAAGCCATTTACTCATGCAAAATAGTCACATTAATGTCTTAGACCAAGAGTTAGCCAACTTTTTCTGTTAAGAACCAGAGAGTACTTTAGGTCTTGAAGGCCAACAGGCAAAATCAGGGATATTATGAAGACACTTAACATAATAAAGAAAGCAAACAAATTTCCACAACTGTTTTGCTGGTGTAATTAAAAATGTAACTATTGATTACAAATTTTTGTAATACAGATCTACTAATGAGAATTATGGAATTCTTTTGGGGGGGATAACATTCATTTAATTGGGGTCCAAAATAAGTGTTTTCTATCAGCAAATCACTTGCTAAGTTTAATATATAAAAATCGGTTTTAGCTCACTGGTGATATAAAAAAGGGTGGCAGGTCCAGTTTGGCCTTAGTCCAAAGAGGTGGTTGTTCAATGGAGGAGGTCATAGTTTCCTCAAGGGTTATGTTAGAATTCAGAGGGAAGTTGTAAAGATAAGAGCTCTGAGCTCCAAAGTGACTGCGCTGTGACAAGCAGTAAATGTCTTTCTCTGTATTATCTATGCTCTACTTCTTGAGCTCTGAAATGCAACTCCGCAAAAGCATTTAAAGAAAATTTAAATTCACTTCATTTTAATGTAAAATAAATTAGTATAAGATATGCTACATATCTATTTCTTGCAGGTGCTTATCTGTTGAACCAGATGGTCCTCATGTACAAAATGGAGATGACAATAAGTAACATTTATTAAGTATTTACTATGTGCAGGCATTATTCCAAGTGTTTTACTTCATTTCCTCATTTAATCCTCCTGGAAAACTGTATCATCTTAGAGATGAGGAAGTTAAGGGACAAAATGGTTGAGTAATTTGCTCATGTTACCTTAGGGATGAGGAAAATGAAGCCAAGAAAGGTTAAGTAACCTGTCCAAGGTCATTCAGCTAGAAAAGGGTAGAGCTAGGATTTTAACCCCAGCAGCCCTGGTCCAAAGCTCTAGGCCTCTCAGTAATTCATGAATCATAGGAAATTCATGTTAATGAAATGCAAACTATGAATCTGAAAGAACTATATACACTGTAAAATAATGTATTATTGTTCTTATTCGCTTTATGGCTATTATTTTTAATGGAAGATGGTAAATGCAAAAACAACATACAAACATTTAGTAGAGAATCACTGGGGTGAATATAATCTGACTTGAGCCAACCCTTTTTATCTCCTTCTTTTCATATTAATAGGATTATTTCATTTCTCTTTCATGACTTGGGCTACACTCTCCTTAGTTACATAAGACAAAAGGAATATTTTTCCCACCAAAACAACATAGAAATTCTACAGCAGATGAGACATGAATGATAAACAAGTCTGTGTAAATTTAGGAAAAACCATAATACAAAGAAGAATCTCTAAGTATAAACAAAGAAGTTTATTCAATAAATACAATGTTGTGTCTGAAAACCCAGAAACGTTACTTTAGTACTTTCTGACTACTTGTATCTTGTTGTGTAAGAAATATCAACTCAGGGACTTGCCTGGTGACACCGTGGTTGGGAACCTGCCTGCCAATGCAGGGGACATGGGTTCGAGCCCTGGTCCGGGAAGATCCCACATGCCACGGAGCAACTAAGCCCATGTGCCACGACTACTGAGCCCACATGCCACAACTACTGAAGCCTGCGCACCTAGAGCCCGTGCTCCACAAAAAGAGAAGCCACTGCAATGAGAAGCCTGTACGCCTCCACAAAGAGTAGCCCCCTGCTCACTGCAACTAGAGAAAGCCAGCGCAGTAACAAAGACCCAACGCAGCCAAAAATAAATAAATAAATTTATATATATAAAAAAAAGAAATATCAACTCATAAAACTGTGTGCTGTTCATTGTGATTATGAGATAACACAACAGAAAAATATCTCCATGTATGGTTTCCCAAACAATGTAATGAAAAATTATGAAAAATAAAATGTGAATCATAATGCTGTTCAAAATAGTATATAAAAATAACTTCTAAAAACTTGTTATGCATTCTAAGTTGCTTTATTTTGTGATTAAAGTAGGCACTATAGCTATAAATCTATTCAAGATCATAGCTATAACTCTGTGTGCACATGTGTGCATGCATGAGTACACAAAAATATATGTGTATATATTTCACTTATATATTCTTCTTCCTTGGTGTCTTTGGCAGGATCTTATTAATTTTCATTTTTCTTCCTTAATCTATCATATGTGGAAAATAAGAGATTATATATTACTCTACTTCAAAGAAGTTGTCAAGATTAGATAAGTTAATACATAAAAGCACTTAGAGACTTCCAGTTCTGGAACAAGATACTATAGGCTAATGTATACCCACTCCTTCCTCTAAGTACAACTAAATGCCCTGGAAATAATTCAACAGATGATGATAAAAGGATTTAAAGAGGTGGAAAGAAAAATGTGGACTGGCAAGGGGACTCAGGACCTGAGGAATGACAACACTGTGAGTTTCCTAGGTTTTCCTTCTATCTCACATGGTGCCGAGAAAGGGCAAGTCCAAGACCTGGCTTCCCGAGGGGAAGCCCCAGCACCTGCTCCATAGCTAGGGCACCAGCTGGCTGAACCCTACCTGAAGCAGCAGCTTCAAAGCCCCCAAAGCCCAACCCACCACTGCTGCACAAAGGCACCCTAGCAGATAAGCTGACGCACAGCTTATCTCGAGGCAGTGTCATTGGAGCCCAGCTTTTCCTGCCCTCCACACAGTGGCATAAGAAACCCAGGCCCAGCATCTTCTGGCTCTCATCCACCCCCTGGCAGAAGATGAGCCAAGATATTAACTTCAGCACCAGTAGGAATTGAGCAGGAGACCCAGCAGCACCAGGATAGCAAAACAGGCCAGAATTGCATTGCAAATCTTACGAAAACTAAACTGTCATTAGAGCTAAAACCCACAGAAGTAGGCCAGAAACTATATGCTAAATCTGAACAGGGTGACTACAAGCTAAAATAGAAGATTTAAATAGCATCAAGAGTCTCCTAACAAACAAAATGTCCAGGATACAATAGGAAACTCACTCATCATACCAAAACCCAGGAAAACCACAATTTGAATGAGAAAGGCAATCAGTTGATATCAATCAGATGGCAGAGGAGGACATCAAGACATCCCAGATGAAAGAATACTAAGAGAGTTTGTCTTGCCAGTTGACCTACCCTAACCGAATAGCTGAAGGAAGTTCTCTAAGACAAAAGGAAATGATGAAAGAAGGAAACTTGTAACATCGGGAAGGAAGAAAAAACAAAGGAGGGAGAAAAATATGGATAAAGACAATACATTTTCCTTCTCTTGTGCTTTTTAAATCCTGTTTGATTGTAGAAGCAAAATCACAGCACTGTGTTATGTGATTTTCAATGTATGTAGATGAAATATTGAAGACAATTCTATTATAAATAAGTGAGAGAATTACCATTTCCACATTATAAGATTATTTGACTTAGCTCAGAAAAAAATGTGTATTGGGCCTTTTAAACTGCTTGATACTGATCTAGATGCCAGAGAAATAAAGGTAGAAAAGACATAAATCTTTCTGTTGGGGAGCTTGTTGGCTAGCAGGTAGATGATGTAAAAATAAGATTAACAATCACTCTGATGTATGTGATGAGAAATATATATATATATATATATATATATATATATATATATATATATATATAGCAGTGTAACAAAAGCTAGAAGGATAATGCTGTCCTGTGATACCAGGAAAAACCCAAGGAAGACAGGACAATAACTAGAGTTTGAAGAAATGAAAGGAGCTTTCTTGGTGCACAATTTGAATGATTACAGATGCGAACACACAAAAAACATGATCCAAATGCTTTAGTCTGTAAGAAAATATATTATCTCACATCACAATAAACCCAGAGGCAGAATGGCCCCAGAGTTTATAGACTGGGTAGTGTATGTATGTGTTAACAGAAGGCTGAAAAACTCTTACAGAAAACCCATGATAATAATGTTTATATCTCATTCATGCTTCATGTCTATACTAGGTCTGTTGTGCTCCATTTCATGTCATCGGCACTGTTTTTCCACATCATCTTCATTCCAAGAACCAGACTCACTGAGCATCCTGTCCTTAAAACATTTGTGATCACCATAGGAGAGGAAAGACAATAGGAAGTTTCACCCTTTGGCTTTTGCATGATATACACATGACATACATAACTTCTCATCTTCTCTTGGCCACATAAAGTCACATGACTATATATATATATATATATATATATGCACACAAAATAAATGTACATATGATATACATATGTATATATAAAGATATATTTTAAAATCTTTATACATACATGAGTAAAATTATATATGTGTATATACATATATTTTATAAGGTATTTACTATAAGGAATTGGCTTGTACAATTATGGAAGCTGCCACATCCCAAGATCTGCAGTCAGCAAGCTGAATACCCAGGAGATCTGATGGTATAAATTCCAATCTGAAGGTCAGAAGATTCAAGATCAAGGACGAACAAATGTTTCAGTTCAAGTCTGAAGGCAGGTAAAAACAAACAAAGAAACAATGTTCCAACTCAAAGCGGTCAGACGGCAGGAGGAATTCCCACTTGTGCAGGGGAAGGTAAGCCTTTTTATTCTATTCAGGCCTTCAGCTGATTGGGTAAGGCCCATTCACATTAGGGAGGACAGTATGCTTTACTCAGTCTATCAATTTACATGCTAACCTCACTTAAAAACACCCTCACAGAAACACCCAGAATAATGCTTGATCAAATGTCTGGGCAGCTCATGTCCCAGTTAAATTGACACATGAAATTAATTCTTACACTCTCCAAAGTATTTACACTTGCTGGATTCAGGGTGTGCTTGGGCATCAGAATTTTTTAAGGCTCCCACATGATCTAAGGTGCAGAGTTTAAGAACCACTATGCAAGAGGGTGATGTGCCTTATAGGAGACTGGGGAGTGTGGGATTAACCCTCCCTACTCAGGTAAGTAATGTGGAAAAGTATTCACATTGTTTAAAAACCTTAAAAATAAAAAATACCCATAAAACTCCACGTTAATCACATACGAGATGGATTCATAAATTGAAACCTGCTTAACTGGCAATTAAAAGCTGTAGGACAATGTTGTGTTTCTGTATTTTCAGAATTAAGTTCCAGCTGTTCTGAGAAAGCAACCAGAAGATTGAGAGAAACTGCCAAGTACCCTGGGGAGAAGCTGGGAGTAAACAGCCACATTAACTTCTGTTATTCTAAAGTCACTGTACCACAAGCAGTGACTGTTAATACTGGAAGCGGAATAAAAGATCCCAAATTCAGAACTTCACCTGCTTTTCACGGGGAAAAGCATTGTACTTTTCTGGGTCTGAACTTCATCGCAGGACCAACAAATTTCAAAAACAAATTTGAGACAATATGCATGATTCATAAGGTTTCCTCACCAGTTTCACCATTAAGTGTTTAACTATTTAATTTGGAGAAGGCTTCATTTTCATTAAAGAAGCCCGTGTGTTTAATGTCACTATAGCCATCGGGAAAGTCTACCTTATAATGTAGTAAACAACTCCCATCTCTGTATGACTCATAACAACACAAGTTATTTCTCACTCATGCACCTGACTGTTGGGTATTGGCTGTGAGCTTTGTTTCGTGGTTTACCCTCTCCGGACTCAGGTTGATGGAGCAGCTACTATCTCAAACATTGCTGGTCATCACATCCCACTTCCAGGGTAACCCACTGACCTGATTTGGTCACATGCTCTACTCAACAACAAATAGGACAGGATGTATAATCTTCTACATGCCCAGGAGACTGCAAGCTGGACATATATGGTGAACAGCATTACAGACTATCACTTTCTGCCCTTCGGGTCACCAAAATATTCAACTCACTCTACTTCTCACAGGCAAAATATACTCAGTCCTTCCCAGAGAAGTCAACCCCAAAGTCCCATTTTGCCATGATATCAAATTCAAAGCCTAGGCTCCTTGGGAATGATGCAGGAGATTCCACATCAAATCTGAGTGTGATTTCTCTTGCTCTAGACACTCACAAATCAAAAGATAAGTTACTTTTCCATGCTCTCCAAATATACAATAGTAGAACATGGACAGAGTAACTGTATTAAACACTTCCCTTTGGAAAGAAGAATAGAAAATCCATGGCAGACACTAATCTGATATACAATTATTCTGAAATCTTACCAGGCAGAGGTGGTGAGGACCTTCTACTTTAGAAAGCGAATATGGGATGGAAATGTTCCTGGATTAGACCCTGATTTTGCTTCCCACCAGAGAAGTCTCAAGCCCATTACTTTTCTCCGTGATCTTTGGCTGTGCCCTATTTGTCCCACCTGTGGTGGGCATTCCTTAAGAATATGTTTTCCTTATGTTCTGAGTGGCTTTCTCCCTCTGCTGCATGCCTACCAAAGGAAGGGAACCAAGGGTCATTTTAAGTCTCTTACAGTCTCAGATATTTATAATTTGGGTTTATATTTTCTCTGTACAATTTTCTTAATAATGTTCTAGGGCTTTTAATCTATTTGTTTCAGTTGGCAGTATTTGGTGATAGCTGCCCACACTTCTTTTCCAGACAGGTTTTTTAGATTGGTGGTAATTTTTTGAAAATTTTTGCTCTGCTGAGGCAGTAGTAACTGAAATTGCCAACAAATTTTGTAAAGCAATATTTAAATTCAGAAATAAACTATGGATTTTTTTTAACATATCATGTTCAAACAATATAAGGGGGTCCATAGGTAAATTATCAAATCATAGAAAATATTTTGATTTTATGTATTGAATTATTATCATATCTATTATCTTTTCACCACCTTTTTAAAGTGATATTTAGATCCACCTAAATGGATCTGTAATACAGATCCATCTGTATTACATATTTTGTTCTTTCAAATTTTTAAAAGTTGCATGTTATAGGCAAACCAAAAAGAGCAGTATTTTTTCAATTTTATCAAATTTCTATTCTATCAGGACTATAATTTAATTGCTGTAGTTTAAGGGTACAAACTTTCAATGAGTAGTAAATACATCATAAAGATCTAATGCACACGGGCTTCCCTGGTGGCGCAGTGGTTGAGAGTCCGCCTAACGATGCAGGGGACACAGGTTCGTGCCCTGATCCGGGAGGATCCCACGTGCCGCGGAGCGGCTGGGCCCATGAGCCACGGCCGCTGAGCCTGCGCAACCGGAGCCTGTGCTCCGCAACGGAAAAGGCCACAACAGTGAGAGGCCTGCGTACCGCAAAAAAAAAAAAAAAAAAAAAGATCTAATGCACAGTGTAATGAATATAGACAACAATACTGTAATCACATAGTGGGATAAATATTGCTACAAATGCAATCATATTACAATATGTAAGTGTATCAATGTAACACATTGTACACCTTAAATTTATACAGCTTATATGTCAAATTTATTCAATAAAAATATGACTATATTTCAATCTTAAAGTGACAAGAAATACAAATCAACAATACAAAGATTTTAAAAAGTCTAATTATGAAGTGGCATAGGATTTGAATAAACATTTCTCCTAAGAAGCTCTACTAATTGCCAATAAGCACATGAAAAGATGCTCAACATCATTAGTCATTAAGGAAATGCAAATCTAAACCATTATGTCATACCACTCGGCACACACTAAGATGGCTATAATCAAAAAGACAGATAATAGCAAGTGTTAACAAGGATATGGAGAAATTAGAACCCTCATGTATTGTTTGTGGGGATGTAAAATGGTGACACTAATTTAAAAACTAGTTTAGTAGTTCCCCAGAAAGTTAAAATAGAGTTATCATGACTCAGTAATCCACTCCTAGGTGTATATCCAAGACAACTGAAAACATATGCCCACACAAAAACATGTACACAAGTGTTCATAATAGCATTACTTATAATAGCTGAAACATGGAAACAACCCAAATGTCCATCAACTGTTAAATGGTTAAATAAAATGTGGTACATCTATACATGTGAATATTATTGGGTCATAAAAAGGAATGAAGTTCTGATATATGCTACAAGGTGGATATAACTTGAAAACATTATGTTTAGTGAAGGAAGACAGACATAAAAGGCCATATTTCTATTTATATGAGATATCCAGAAAAGATATATACACAGAGGCAGAAAGTAGATGAGTGTTTTTCAGGAGTGGAGAAAAGTTGCTTTTGGGCAGGGGAGAAAGGAGAAATGACTAGTGGCTGGTGACTAGTGACCAGCGATTGGTAAGGGGTTTCTTTGCAGAATATGGAAATGTCCTGGAATTAGATGGTGGTCATAGTTACACAACTCTGAATATACTAAAAACTACTGAATTGTTCACTTTAAAAAGGTGAATATTACTGTATGTGAATTATATCAATAAATTTGTGATTAAAAAATATGACAAAATTAGATTATGGTGATGGTTGCACAACTCTGTGAATATACTAAAAACCATTGAACTGATCACTTTAAATGGGTGAATTTTATGGTATGTGAAATTATCTCAATAAGTCTGCAAAAAAAAAAAAAAAAAAAAGACCAGGAAACAGTTTCTGTAGAAATTGGTGATTATTGCAATATTCTTTCTCCTTTATAGGCTTAAAACATTTTTGTTTCCTTATTCTAAACTCCTATATTTTGTTGCAATGTCATTTTTGCTGCATATTTCATGTGTAGTTTCTATTGATTTAAAAACACATATAAACAGTTTTTTTTTTATATAAGCAGTTTTTAATACATATTTTTTTAACTTTTAAAAAGTGTCACAGCCAAATTTAGATTTTTTTTTTTTTTGGTACGCTTCTGTTAACCTTTCTACTAACAAGCAACAGTTCGTATTATATAACTTAATAGCACATATTCACTATTAATTTAAATCTTCACCTAAGGTCATGTTTCACTCTTTAAGAGTCTTCTGTTAGGGCTTCCCTGGTGGCGCAGTGGTTGGGAGTCCGCCTGCATATGCAGGGGACACGGGTTCGTGCCCTGGTCCGGGGGGATCCCACATGCCACGGAGTGGCTGGGCCCACGAGCCATGGCCGCTGAGCCTGCGCGTCCGGAGCCTGTGCTCGGCAACGGGAGAGGTCACAACCGTGAGAGGCCCCTGTACCGCAAAAAAAAAAAAAAAAAAGAGTCTTCTGTTAGTTTTTCTCTAGTCTTCTAAAACATCTCATATCTTGCCTAATCAAATCCAATTGCTTTAATAATATTTACTTAACATTATCATCACGTTTCCATGTGTATTTATGAGGTCAATATTTTATATTTGTTTTATCAAGTTATTTGTTCCATCTCTGGACAGATAAAAAAACTGTATGTAATCTCTAAATTTTTCTAAGGAATGTCATTGCTATTAGTAAGTCATGGCCGTGTCTCCTAGCAACAAAATCTAACTATATACTGTACATGTTCCTGGGTTTTTGGCCCAGATTCTAATTTGTATACATTTTAAATTATTAATTATGCTAACACTGTTATCATAGCTATAGAAAATCTTTTAAACCAATGCTGAAAATTGTTTCTTAGTTCTTAAGTCAGAATGCATACTTGATACATTAGGTGTAAAACCAATGAATTCAACTCTATTATTTTCTTTTGGGAATTCAAAAATAATTATAATAAATACTAGTTGTTCAACATAACTTTTGTCCTTGCTACAATCAAATTGAATTGAATAGTATTTATTTTTTATTTATTTATAATTTCTTATTTTATTACTCATTAAACTAGTAATCTAATATTTATTTCTCCATCCCAGATAGTAAAACTCATTATTTTTAATTTTAACTCTATTTTACATGATCAGTTTTGCTTGCAACAAATTTGGAAATAATTTCTAATAAACTGAGCTTTTTCCTTTCCTTTCTGTAAGTATTGTTCTTTATTTATTTATTTTATTTATTTATTTTTTTGCAGTATGCGGGCCTCTCACTGCTGTGGCCTCTCCCGTTGCGGAGCACAGGCTCGGGACGCGCAGGCTCAGCGGCCATGGCTCACGGGTCCAGCTGCTCCGCGGCATGTGGGATCTTCCCAGACCGGTACACGAACCCGTTTCCCCTGCATCGGCAGGCAGACTCTCAACCACTGCGCCACCAGGGAAGCCCAGTATTGTTCTTTTTGTGCCATAAAAAGCATTCTATGCTCAGCTAATATTAAACATGTGATGTTATTATTTTCTATACTGGCAGTAATATGTTGGCATTTACTTACCTTTGTTGAATGTTATTTATTTATATTTACTCAGACTTTTGAATACTAGTAATTGCATTTTTTAATTATTTTTATTTTTTCAATTGGAAAGTGGTATTTTGCATTTCTCTAATAAGAAACTTGTGTATCCAGTTATGGATATCTTCATTAGTCAAGGCTGGACTTGAAGATTAGTTGGGAAACATATAAATATAGTAGCAATTCTTTGCCATTGATTTAGAATACAAATGCCAATGTCTACAATTTTTCTCCATTTAAAAAAAATTTTTATGTAAAATTAAATACTAAATGTTCATCCATGTGTATCCAGTAAAATTATATAATCATTAATTTGAGTCAGATTCTGTTTTACTAAAAACACTCTCATGCTGTCAGAAGGATGTGACAGCCATTTTCTAGGATCATAATCTGAAAAACACAGTAATTTTTGTCTTTTTCTTTCAATTTGCCTATTTTATAAATGTAGTTTTCTTCATCCTTTAATAGGGAGACCATTAAAGAGTGTACTTGTTTCTTCTGAGCTGTGAATTTGATGTGGATAACTCTCTTTTTCATTCTCATTGTTTTGGACTGATATTTACCTGTTCAGTTATTAAAGAAAATGAGGTTGCTGGGATTTAATCTGACCTGTTGTTTATTTTTATGTTTTAACTGGTAAATCTTCATTAAATAAAGAAAATATAGTGCCTTACTTATAAATTTTACACAGAGCATATTAAAGAAAAGTACGCTCACTTCCATTGTTTCTAGATTTAAAAAATTTTAAGCAAACAGCTCTTTTGAAGATTTTCCATTTCTTTCCTGATCTGCACTTTTCTGTTATCTATTCCTATCATAATCTCAAATTGTACATTCTAAAGGACTAAAAATCACACATCACTTATTATTCAAAATGCACAAAATGTTGCATTTCATCCAAAAGCGTAACTAAAAGAAAATGAAAAACATTGAAAGTTACAATTGTTTTCAAGAAGTTACTTTTCTAAAACATTCAAACTTATGTATTAAGTTAAAAAGAAAGATGCACTATTTTTCTACAAATATGATATACATTTAAAAATAAAAACTTTAAGTCAAAATTATTTAAAGCAAAATTAAATGTAATTCTAGCCTCAGTGCCCATCTAGTGGCCAGCATAAAAATATCAGTACCATGTTTTCCATGTTAGGTATGTATGTTTGTATATAATAGTACCCAAACATACATACATAATACATCTCTCTCTATATATAAATCTGTATTTTTTTTTTTTTTTTTTTAAATTTATTTGTTTATTTATTTTAGGCTGTCTTGGGTCTTCGTTTCTGTGCGAGGGCTTTCTCCAGTTGCGGAGATCGGGGACCACTCTTCATCGCGGTGCGCGGGCCTCTCACTGTCGCGGCCTCTCTTGTTGAGGAGCACAGGCTCCAGGCGCGCAGGCTCAGTAGTTGTGGCTCACGGGCCTAGTTGCTCCGCGGCATATGGGATCTTCCCAGACCAGGGCTCGAACCCGTGTCCCCTGCATTAGCAGGCAGATTATCAACCACTGTGCCACCAGGGAAGCCCTAAATCTGTATTTTTAAATTAATATGAACTTTTTAATATTGGGAAGTGTTGTTACGCTATGAGCAACTCAGACATATATACTTATGCATGGTTTATTCACTGTTATCCTTTATGCCCCTATACCAATATATAGATTTGTACTAGAATTGTATATCTGGTATTTTTTGTAGTATCTTTTGTAGTACGTTAGTTGCATAAATCTCTGAATGAAGATTTCAGGAAATTCCAAACTTATGGTGCTATTTGCTCTGTATAGTGACATTGGTTTATTGCTTCTTTGCATCTGTTCTTCTTGCACCCTTCGTAAATATACTCAGATATTCATTTGGTTGTTTTCTTCCCCTATGCAGTGTATAGGAGTAGAGAAAAGATGACTATTATCACCAGCAATAAGTACAGTCTTTACCCCCTATAAATCATCATCTTCTAATTCTATGGTCTCACAATCATTCAGAATTAATTTCAGACTCATGCCTAGAATGGTAGGATAAAAGTATTCTCTCTCTCACTAACTATAAACAGCTGAGATCTAATTACCTACATAACTCCTAACAAAGCTGACTGTCAGTCCTACAAACTCCAGTGTCACCCTCCTTAAAATGAAGCTGACACTCCATCTTGGATGGCAGATAGGAAAGACAAAATAAAAATGAGTCACTGTTTGCATCACCACTTCCTGATGGCCAAGCAAAGGAGCAAGTACATGAACCAACCACGGCTCAACAGATGTGCTCTTCTTGGAATTTTAAACTTGATTGGAGTGACACAAAGAGTAAAAATGGTTGGTGTTCATCCACCTGGGGAACAGTACCTACAGAGACTATCTTTTGGTTCCTCCTACATAGACCCCTGGATCCATTCTCTTTCCTTTACAAGCCTGATTCTTCAGGTCTTCCTTTGCTCCTTTGAGCTATGCTGTATCTTTGCAATAAATTGATCTTTGGCTTAAGTTAGTCAGAGTCTTTCAAGTTTAGATTATTGTTTAGCAAATATCCTCTTTATTTTTCCTTCCACTTGGGCATGATATATTTCCTCATTCTATTGATATTGAGCTTGGCTATGTGGCTTGCTTTGGCCAATGGAACTAAGCCTTGTCAAGGCCACTATAGGTCAGCCAGTGCTCTGCTGATCTATAGTTGTGTGAGCATGGATGAATAATGGTTGTTTTAAGCTACAAATTTTGGGATGATTCGATAAAATTTATTATTGTAGTAATATATGTTTGTTACTTGCAAATATCTGACGTTACTTTCTTTTGCAAAACCAACATTGCAGAGGGATGAAGGAAAAATAAAGTTAAAAGTTTCACTGGCAGATTCAGCTCCAGCTCCTGCTGTGAGACAGGCCTATATCCAAATCATACTTTCTGTGTGACCAAGACAGCTAGCTAAAATCCAGTAAATCAGTTATCTGGTACTTCTTCTTGAGCAATAGCTTCATATAACATATCTCTCAAGAAGTATTGTTACTATAACATGAAAAAATAATAGGAATGTAAGAGTAATGCCACTCTTAGAGAGTTCTTCACTAAAAGCACATTTAGACCTGTCTCTTTAAGTAGAATATGACACTCTAGGGTATCTTTAAAATAGTCAACTTGGCAAAAGCAGCTAGAAAAAAACTTCAAAAATATTTTTAAAACATGTTTATAGAAGCATTTGGAGCAGGTAATCAGATGCTGTTTTTACCACTACACACTTAGTGGATTGATGGTTAAGCTATTTGCAGTGTTTAGATATTTCTCAACCTCTAAACGATTAAAATTTCAAACCAAAGCAGTAGTCCGTATTTAAGGAATGAAGTTTGGTGATTTATTAAAGATATCTATAGCTTTGCATAGATAGAGCAATGCTAGGGCTGTCCAAGAGGAAATTCATCCCTCCACCTGATATTTACTCCATCACTGTTACCAAGATTATGCCCTATAACTTTAGACAGAGTGTAGCATTTTATGATCTTCTACTGGAATAGGTTAAAAATATTCCACTTCCACTTCTTGTTTATGAACTATAAGGGAAATGTATTATAATAACTCTATTATTCCATTTGAGGAGGTACTAAAAGGCATGGGTAAAGCAATTCAATTAATAATTGTTTGTGTTTGGCTTTAGAATTCATGTAGTTGGACAAACGTGTTCAGGAATGGATACGAATGTGGGCTCTCAACACTGCTGTTTCAGTCCATATGTATTGAAGGCAGCAGTGTGAGTGCTGATATCGTTCTGAGTAACCAGAGATGATTCAATAAATGTTTATTAACTCACAATGCCATATTTCTCTACTTATGTGTTTACCATAGTTGAAGAATCAAAGTATAAAATTAGATCTGATAGTGTCTCCCAGAGCTTCCCATGCAAAGCGGATCATTTCTGAACTCAGAGGTGGGTTCAGAGCGGCCTTCAAATGGTTCTCTGTGTCCAGTAGGTCCAAAGAAGATGCTCACTGCTGGTTATTTTCATATATGCCTGTCATGACTGTTCTCAAGTTTTTAACAATTGCAGTACCCTAAGTAGGACTTAAGTATTAGTTTCCTGTTGCTGTTGTAACAAGTCACCATAAACTTGGTCACTTAAAAGAACACAGATTATTATCTTATGATTCTGGAGGTCAGAAGCCCTACAACCAAATTGTAGGTAGGGCTGCATTTTTTCTGCAGGCTCTAGGAGAATATTTCCTTGACTTTTCCGGCTTCTATAAGCCACTTGAATTCAGTGGCTTGTGATTTCTCCAAGCAAGCAGTGTAGCAGCGGCTTCAAATCTCTTGCTGACTTTTTTTCTCATTGTCACATCTCCTTCTCTGACTTTAGTTCTCCTTCCTCCTTTTTCCACTTATAAGGTTTTTGTGGTTACACTGGACACACCCAGATAATCCAGGATAATAACTCCATATCAAAACCCTTATTTTAATCACATTTGCAAAGTCCCTTTTGACATGGAAGGTATGACGGTCACATGTTCTGATGATTAGGATGTGAACATCTTTGGGGGGACATTATTCTGTCTATCATAAGGACCAAGACTCCAAGGATTATAAAACCCCATTATATTCCAACTGTTAACTGAGAAAAAAATTTTTGGAGAGGAAATACTTGTCTTTGCAGAAAATTTGCTGCTAGCAACACATAAATAGCTTATTATTTACTTGAGAGAAAATAATTGAAATAGTATACATAATTTCTATATTAGTAATAATATGCTCTAAATTTAAAAATTGCCCACTGTTTTAACCACTACTTATCTTGATAATATGTTGCAGGATTTTTCGAGTAGTATTCAGTGTGAGGTAGCATATTACCAAGAAAAAGTCAAGTTACAAGGAATTTATGGGAGAATCTACATTAGTGACAAAAAATATGAATAATTTATATTAAAATTTCAGTGCATACAATTCTGAAGGTTTAGTTATTGGAAAAGTATAATCCCCAAACATAAATATGTGCTGCTATATACTATAGAACTGGTTCAACATTTGCAACAAAACTGATATTGATAAAGCCAAATCAATATAAATTTTTGCAAGAACAGCTGAGGAAAACCACCACCAAATCCAGTAACACTATGGTGCACTGACAGAAAAGCATCTTTTCTGAATGTTTTAGAAATATTCTATCAATGTAAACATGAAATAGAAGCTCAAGCATTTCCTGGAGCCAGATTTCTTAGTAAAATGCTAAATTAGAGTATTTCAGTATTTAGCTCTTTCAGTATTTCAGTAATTAGCTCTTTGAAATGAGCTAGTTCTAATACAAGACTCCAAAATACATTGACACTTAATAACTCACTCAGTAGATTACTAGTAAGTAGCCCTTAGTTGTATGTAAATCAGGACAGTTCTGAAATATGTTCCATTCACACTTTGAAAGCCCAGAATTTTTTGCCTTTTTCAGAACAGGCTCATGAAGATTCTTGTGCCTTCCAGGGTTGTTATTTTAAGAATCCTTACTTTAGATATCACCCTTCTCTCCTGGAATCCCCTTCCTTTTCCCATCAAACATCCTACATTTTGCTAATTCCTTCTCATCCATAAGAAAGCAGCCTCAGGCACTGTTAGGTTATTAGGTGTATATTTCCACATGATCTCAGAGCACCTTATTCAGTTTCCTCTCTTAGTATTTGCATATTGTGAGTTTATTGGAACCTGTGTTATTCATCTTTGTAACCCAGTATATCTCATAGTACACCAGAACATGGTCAAAGTGTGGCAAACATTTAAAGAAGGAAAGGTGTTAAGAAAGGATTATAATAGTTTTAATAGACAACCTTTGTAGAAGATGTACTAGATGCTAAGCATTCTTCCAAGTATACTTTACATATACCTTACAATCAAAATACAGAAAGAGTTTATCTTTACAACAATATAATGAGGTGTGTTCTACTTAGAAGGTAAGGAAATTGAGGCAGAGAGATTAAGTAATTTGTTCAAGGCCATTTAGAAGTGAAACAAAAAAAGAAGGCAATAAATAAATAAGGGAGGCAGGAAAAGGGGAAGGGAAAGGGAGATTTCAGCAATATTTTGATCCCACTGGAACCTTCATTGGTTCTATGAGCTGTTCACTGTTTTTTGCCTTCCTCATGCCATCATCTTTCTTGTTACTTATACTGAGTTCAGGAACATGATTTTAATCACTCACTCACAACTTTGTCATTGTATCCTACTTGCTAAGCAAGGTCCAACATTGATCAAATAACAGTACTTTGCTTATTGCACATCTGTATCTGTAGTTGGAGAAAAAAAGTGAACATAGCTGAAGATGGCTAAGGAAAAAACAACAACAAAAAACCCTGTGTTTACTGACACATCACTTTGGATTCATGATCACTAACTTCAAGTGACCCTATACATGCCCTTACTCTAGTCTCTCATGCTTCTAGATGATTCTTTCACAGCTTCTATTCTCTCTTCAACCCCCAACAATTCTTCCCCATTTCTCACTCTAAGATGACAATCTTGTTCCAATCACACTGAAAAAATAACAGCACTCAGAAAGAACTGCCACACAACCCTCAAAACACATCCACCCAACTTCCAGCACTATGTATATAATCTGCCTTCCCTGTTTTCACTATGAAAGAGCTACTTTCAAGTAAAACCAAACCCTCCACTTATACTCCAGATACCATCTCCTCTCACCTGCTCAAGAATAATGCTCCAGTAATCCCTCTCTCTTCCCAGCATTGTCAATTTTTTCCCTTTTACCACCAGCGTACAAACAGATGGTAATTTCTCTCATCTAAACAAACAAAAAAAACTAAAAAAAATCGATTTGACCTCACATTGCCTTCCAGCTGTACCCCACTAAAGCAAATTCCTTGAAAGTTTAGTCCATGCTTACTGCACTAAGTTCCTCTCCCCCATTTTCTCTTGAACACACTTCAGTTAGGCTTTTGGCCCACAACTCTCCCAGCCAAGGTCACCTATGACCACTAACTGGCAAGTCCAGTGGTGAGTTCTTTGTCCTCATTTTAGCTAAACTTTCAGCAGTGTTGTATTGGTCAGAGCTGATCCTGTCTCCCTGGTAGAACCATTATTTCCAGAGACCATTGCTCTCCTAGTTTTCCTTTTGTTCTCTTGGCAGTTCAATCTCAGGATGCTTTGCTGTATTTCCTTATACCCCTGACCTCTAAACCAGTGGATTTCAAACTTTTTTATTCATGCATCTCCTGGACCATTCCTTTTTTTATTTGACGTCTAAATATTTTCATCTTAAGTTTACATAGTTGCAAAAGTTATGTGCCCACATATTTTAAATAGGGCCATTTTGAATAGAACTATGACACCACGCTTACAAATGTAGCCAGTGAAATAATAATACTATAACAATTTGATATACACCTTTATCTATTTTAAAGCACATGAACATGGCTTTCTTTAGCAGTAGGAAATTATAAACCATTCTCTTTTCTCCTCAGACTATTATTTCCATTGCAGTCCCATCACAGAATTTTATCCTAGTGTAATTTTAAGCCATTTTATTGTGAATTACACCTTTAGAAGGATTCACAAAATGAAGATGTACAGCTCAATAATTTATCACAAGGCAGACTCATGTAACCACCAACCACGAGATAAAATAGAGCATTTACACAACGTAGAAGCACCCCCCCC
This sequence comes from Phocoena phocoena, assembly GCF_963924675.1. Classification (NCBI taxonomy): domain Eukaryota; kingdom Metazoa; phylum Chordata; class Mammalia; order Artiodactyla; family Phocoenidae; genus Phocoena; species Phocoena phocoena. The sequence continues at coordinate 92,238,743 of NC_089223.1, forward strand.
TTCCCAATCATGACTTTCTCCTCCCTCTCTGATATAATCACTTGCATTTCTTAATGCTTTGTATGGAGCTTTCTCTTTTATTAGCTCGTGTATGTGTCAGTGAATATTACTCTGCTCCACATCTATTGCTCTTTTTCATTGTTGCATGTGTGCTCCTTGAGGAACACAGTTCAGATAGATGGAGATAAGAGAGGTCTCCTTATAAAAATATCACTTAGTTCTTCAACTAACTTTCAAACTCTATGCTCCCAAATTAAATGATCCATCGTCACAAATTACTTTTAATAATATTTTAGGTAATATTTGTATTAGAGCCCCTCCAATTTCATGGCAATAGAAAAACTGGAAACAACCTGATGTGTATAAAAATATGTTGTCAGTCATTAGAGTCCAATTAGACACTAATACGTTCAAATTTCCCCCCGTTTGGTGTCCAAAGGTATTAACCCCTGGGGCAATGCAACATAGGAAGATTCATAATCTGTGAAAAGTATATCATACGTAAAGAGCATAAGGTAAAATATATATATATATTTTGGCCATGCTGTGTGGCTTGCGGGATCTTAGTTCCCTGACCAGGGATTGAACCTGGGCCATAGCGGTGAAAGCACCGAGTCCTAACCTCTGGATTGCCAGGGAACTCCCAGGGTAAAATATTTTGAAAAGAAAGATGGGAAATAAAAACATACAGGTTACTCAACTGAAGCATCTCAGGTCAATCAATTCTAGTCATGATTACTTATCTCAATGTTGAGGGCAAGGAAAATGGTTTCCCCCAAAGTATCCCAGCCTGAATATTCCTTTGAAAACCTTATGTGTATTCCCAGGATACACATAATCCAGTTAGAAATCCCCAATTTACACATTAGAATTTTCAGGATTTTTTCCTTGGATCATTTCTCTTTCTTATATACTCACGTATTCAATCTCATGGTATGACTTTAAATATCACACACACACACACACACACACACACACACACACACACACTGTGGTCTCCCAAATCTATATCTACAGCCCAGACATCTCCCATAACCTCACATGGATATACACAACTTGATATTTGATATCTCCATTTGGATGTCTACTTCACATCTCAAAATGGGTACTTCCAAACCTGAAATTCTGATGCCCATCCCCCCCCAAACCCTGCCCTCCTTTAGTCTTGCCTCTCTTAGTAAATCGAAAATTCATCCTTCAAGTTACTCAGACTAAATATGTCTTGCTGTTCTTGCTTCTGATTCTTTGTATTTGTTTCGTGGGTATAGAACATTCTTCCCCCAGAGGCCTCCATGCCCTGTTTCTTCACTTCTTTCCAGCCTTTGCTCAAATATCACCATATTTCTGATGCTTTCTCTAATCATTCTCAGTACTACAAGCCTCGTCTCACCTACCTACTGCACACTCTCTCCCTTCCTGGCTTTATTTTTCTCTAGAGTGCTTATCATCTGACCTCCTATAAATTTTACTTAATTGTTTATTGTATATCTCTTCCCACTAGAATGTAAGATTCATGACTGCTGGACCTCTGTGGGTTTGTTTTTTTTTTCATTTTATTCTATATTCCTAAAACCTAGAAGAGTGCCTTGAATATGGTAGCCACTTAATAACTATTTACTGAGTTGGAGAATGAATAAATTAATCATGGGGTAGAAGTCAACAAAATAACTCAAGCTCTCTGCCACAAGCTTATGGGATGATTTGAAGGTCAAGCCAAGCATGATGCTGATGAAAAGAATATGAGTAGTGAAACAGAAACGGAACTTATCTTACAAGAACTACCTGTCAAAAAGAAAGACTGATATATAGCAGCATTGAAAGAAATGAACGTCTAATCCATTTGAGTTACTACTGACTGAGAAAATGTAAATATTCATTGAACAGTGGCAGCAGAATTTTCACAGCTGACTACTTCCAAGGGAACCACAGTGGGTCCACAATACTGAAGGTGTAAATTCTTACACAATGACTTTTAAAACTCCCATCATTTTTTTTTTAAATTTATTTATTCATTTATTTATTTTTGGCTGTGTTGGGTCTTCGTTTCTGTGCGAGGGCTTTCTCTAGTTGTGGCAAGCGGGGGCCACTCTTCATCGCGGTGCGCGGGCCTCTCACTGTCGCGGCCTCTCTTGCTGCGGAGCACAGACTCCAGACGCGCAGAGCTCAGTATTTGTAGCTCACGGGCCCAGCTGCTCCGTGGCACGTGGGATCTTCCCAGACCAGGGCTTGAACCCGTGTCCCCTGCATTGGCAGGCAGACTCTCAACCACTGCGCCACCAGGGAAGCCCTCCCATCATTTTTAGTAACATCTCATATATAAGCAATCAAATCAGAAAAAGTTCACTGGTAGCAATGTTGAAAAATAAATGTCTCTCTATTTGCTTTTCAAATTTCATGATCAATTCTGGTTTACTGAATATGATCAACAATGCAAAGTTTTGTAGGAAAAAAAGGAGTACTGGAGATGAAATATCAATCCTTCTATTGGAAAAAGAACTAGCATCATAAATTTATTCTGAATGTGGAAATTAGACTGTCTGAACTTTTAGAGTAAAAGCCCTTTCAGATAAATTACCTTATTGCATTGCAAACTTTTGCTTCATTCCTCATGTCAACTAAGTTGGTATTTGAATATTTGATCAGTAAGAGAACTTGGTACATTTTGGAATCAAGCATTTTCTTCAACTTGTGTAGTTTCTTGGTGCAGGGTTTGAAGCACTGGAATTTTTCTTTGTGTGCGTTTGGATCATTGTGACAACCTTTTTTTATCTAGTTTCAGTGGTGCATTACAGGGCTTTGACTTAAAGTCTGAATTCTCCTCCCATCAGGATACGGGTATAAAATCAATGTGTAAATGGTGACTCACTCCCATTAGTGGGGCAGGATTTCATAATTTTACAAAGATTTCCTAGAAAATCACTCATGCTTTATTGTGTACATATCCAATTGCTATGAAATTGGCACAGCACATCCATCCCTCCCCCTGGCTGCCTGGTACTGTATATCTGAATTCTGGAAGTGCTCCATGCTGTTAAACATGCAAGTAATTTGTAGCATGTTCTTCATGCTACTACCTATCTAAAAGGTTAATAAGTAGATTCACCTCCTTAAAACTGATTATCACAGTGATCTGCATGCAATGGGTCCTCAAAATACATTGGTTCACTTTCTGTAAATATGGGAGCTAGACATTTATTAACATTTTCAGAAAGCAGAATTTCCTAATTTTTTGTTTAAGGTCAGAATTTCAGATTCTATGAAGACAGATAGAGTAGATAATTTTAGTGCCATGATCCATTTATAGACGAAGTCAATCCTATATATTAGGAGGAATGATTTTTTGCAGCACCAAAAAAAAAATCTTTGAAAACATTATTGTATAACGTCTCTCAAAGTTTTCTACTGAAAAATTTACTCTTGCAAAATATGTTCTCACCTCTATTTAAAGGTAAGTATTCTGAGGATCTAACTTAGAAAATCTACAGTTTTCTTCTTCACATAAAGATTCTTTTTGGAAAATAACATTATAAATGAAGTGAGATATAAATAATACTTGCTTAAAATTGTGTTTACTAAGCCAAAATGGCTTTGGTAAATTATATTTAATTTAAGCTTAGGGAAAACTTACATAATATCCATGAAATTGGTTTAGCTTTTTTTTGTTGAGATTTGCTTATCTTGATTATGAAAAAATTTAAAAATAACTCTTCCACCTATCATTAAACAAATAAGTCTCTGCCACTACTGACCATTCAAACAAGAGAAATAGTTCGTTTGATAATCACCTTTCCAATTGGGGTCTTGTTACTTTTTAAGAGTTCCCTGGAAATTACTGTTTTTTGTATCTTCACAGTCCTACTTTTAATTAGCACAACCTATTTCAACAAATTGGATGAAAATTCATATAGCCTTTTTGTAGGTGTGTATGCACTAGCAGTATCAAATATAAAACAAACAATTTTTTCAAATGTATAGATATCTATCTTTACCTTAAAATATTTTTATTAATTAATTGGTTAGTTAAAAATCTACTGTCATACTGAGGTATTCATTGGGTTGAATTCTCCTAGAATTTAAATTAATATTTGAAATTAAGCATCAAGGGCTTCCCTGGTGGCATAGTGGTTGAGAGTCTTCCTGCCGGTGCAGGGGACATGGGTTCGTGCCCCGGTCCGGGAAGATCCCACATGCCATGGAGCGGGTGGGCCCGTGAGCCATGGCCACTGAGCCTGCGCATCCAGAGCCTGTGCTCCTCAATGGGAGAGGCCACAACGGTGAGAGGCCCGCATACCGCAAAAAAAAAAGCATCAAATTCTCATCCTAGCAATATAGTAAGTGAAGTGTTTTAAATTCTCCTCCAAATACAAAACACTTAACGATACACTGTTTAAAGAAGAAACACTTAAAGATGCATGGATAGTCTATTAAGAAAGTAATGGAAAATCTGGAAAGGAGGGAAGGATATAACATAAGAAAACAAAAGCAAACTAAAAAACTGGTCCAGTAATCCAGATCAGTGAGTATCTGAGTGTTGAAACAAGCAGGATTTCTAAAACCTCAGTAAAAGAGTTATTTGGCTGGGATTGATGGAAGGCATTCTTCAAAGATGAAAAACTGACAACTGAAGTGTCTCTGGGTTGGCGGGGTAGGAGTATCCTTTGAGACTCTCCCTCGAGACATCCCTCTAGCCAGTTTAAGGGTCATATCTCCACTACCCAAGATGAGAACTGAATTTAAAGAGCTTTGGGTTTCATTCATGGGGAAATGCATCTCCAAGACTGTACTCAAGAAATTATCACATACAATGTTCCTCAGAAGTGAGTTTAAGACATAAACACAAAACACATAAGCACATAAGGAAATAAGATACCATGAATGAGAGTCAACAGAAACAATAAAAGGCACAATCAGATTCAGAAAAACCTATGCTGTTAGAATTATTATATACAGAATTCATTGAATGGGTTAAAAAATCTGATGGAGCTGAAATTAAGATGAATGTGAAGAATTACTCAGAGAAGATCAAGGAGGCAAAAAGAAGAACTATTAAAAAGAGCTTTAAGGATTTGAACTATAGAGCTATACATTCTAAGAAATGACTGATCAGATTTTCAGAAAGTGGAAATAAACAGAATAGTAATAAAAATAATACTTATTATATTATAAATGACATGTTATAAATACATTTATTATAGCCCAGGGAGTATTCTAACCCTATCAGGTGGGTATTAATCATTGTCATCATCATATAATTATTATTATTAAGACTTTTTATAGGTAAGGAAAGTGAGGCAGAAATTGACTAAATAACTTCACCAAGATACCGTAACTCTTAAGTGGCAGAGCCAAGAGTCAAATTTAGGCAGTCTAGCAGCAGAGACTGTGCTTTTAATTATTGACATTTAAAAGACAATGAGTACAGACCAGTCCCTCCCATCAGGAAACTTCCACAAGCCTCTTAGATAGCCTCATCCACCAGAGGGCAGACAGCAGAAGCAAGAAGAACTACAATCCTGCAGCCTGTGGAACAAAAACCACATTCACAGAAAGATAGACAAGATGAAAGGGCAGAGGGCTATGTACCAGATGAAGGAACAAGATAAAATCCCAGATAAACAACCAAATGAAGTGGAGATAGGCAACCTTCCAGAAAAAGAATTCAGAATAATGATAGTGAAGATGATCCAGGACATCAGAAAAAGAATGGAGGCAAAGATAAAGAAGATGCAAGAAATGTTTAACAAACACCTAGAAGAATTAAAGAACAAACAAACAAGGATGAAAAATACAATAACTGAAATGAAAAACACACTAGAAGGAATCAATAACAGAATAACTGAGGCAGAAGAACGGATAAGTGACCTGGAAGACAGAATGGTGGTATTCACTGCCACAGAACAGAATAAAGAAAAAAGAATGAAAAGAAATGAAGACAGCATAAGAGACCTCTGGGACAACATTAAATGCAACAGCATTCACATTATCGGTGTCCCAGAAGGAGAAGAAAGAGAGAAAGGACCTGAGAAAAAATTTGAAGAGATTATAATCGAGAACTTCCCTAACATGGGACAGGAAATAGCCACCCAAGTCCAGGAAGTGCAGAGAGTCCCATACAGGATAAACCTAAGGAGAAACACGCTGAGACACATAATAATCAAATTGGCAAAGATTAAAGACAAAGAAAAATTATTAAAAGCAGCAAGGGAAAAATGACAAATAACATACAAGGGAACTCCCATAAGGTTAACAGCTGATTTCTCAGCAGAAGCTCTACAAGCCAGAAGGGCTTGACATATTTAAAGTGATGAAAGGGAAGAACCTACAACCAAGATTACTCTACCTGGCAAGGATCTCATTCAGATTCGATGGAGAAATCAAAAGCTTTGCAGACAATCAAAAGCTAAGAGAATTCAGCACCAACAAACCAGCTCTACAACAAATGCTAAAGGAACTTCTCTAGGCAGGAAATGCAGGAAGTGCAAGAGAAGGAAAAGAACAAGAACAAGAACAAACCCAAAACAATTAAGAAAGTGGTACTAGGAACATACATATCGATAACTACCTTAAATGTAAAATGGATTAAATGCTCCCACCAAAAGACGTATACTGGCTGAATGGATACAAAAACAGCACCAGTATATATGCTGTCTACAAGAGACCCACTTCAGACAGGGACACATACAGACAGAGTGAGGGGATGGAAAAAGATATTCCATGCAAATGGAAATCAAAAGAAAGCTGGAGTAGCAATTCTCATATCAGACAAAATAAACTTTAAAATAAAGACTATTACAAGAGACAAAGAAGGACACTATATAATGACCAAGGGATCAAACCATGAAGAAGGTATAACAATTGTAAATATTTATGCACCCAACATAGGAGCACCTTAATACATAAGGCAACTGCTAACAGCTATAGAAGAGGAAATTGACAGTAACACAATAATAGTGGGAGACTTTAACACCTACTTACACCAATGGACAGACATCCAAACAGAAAGTTAATAAGGAAACACAAGCTTTAAATGACACAATAGACCATATAGATTTAGTTGATATTTATAGGACATTCCATCCAAAAACAGCAGATGACACTTTCTTCTCAAGTGTGTATGGAACATTCTCCAGGATAGATCACATCTTGGGTCGCAAATCAAGTCTCAGTAAATTTAAGAAAATTGAAATCATATCAAGCATCTTTTCTGACCACAACACTACGAGATTAGAAATCAATTACAGGGAGAAAAACATAAAAAACACAAAAACATGGAGGCTAAATAATATGTTATTAAATAACCAAGAGATCAATGAAGAAATCAAAGAGGAAATTAAAAAATACCTATAGACAAATGACAATGCAAACATGAGGATCCAAAACTTATGGGATGCAGCAAAAGCAGTTCTAAGAGGGAAGTTTATAGCAATACAAGTCTACCTCAAGAAACAAGAAAAATCTCAAATAAACAATCTAACCTTACACTAAAGGAACTAGAGAAAGAAGAACAAACAAAACCCAAAGTTAGCAGAAGGAAAGAAATCATAAAGATCAGAGCAGAAATAAATGAAATAGAAACAAAACAATAGCAAAGATCAATAAAACTAAAAGCTGGTTCTTTGAGAAGATAAACAAAATTGATAAACCATTAGCCAGACTCATCAAGAAAAAGAGAGAGAGGATTCAAATCAGTAAAATTAGAAATGAAAAAGGAGAAGTTACAACAGGCACAGCAGAAATACAAAGCATCCTAAGAGACTACTACAAGCAACTCTATGCCAAAAAAATGGACAACCTGGAAGAAATGGACAACTTCTTAGAAAGTTATAACCTTCCAAGACTGAACCAGGAAGAAATAAAAAATATGAACAGACCAATCACAAGTAATGAAATTGAAACTGTAATTAAAAATCTTCCAACAAACAAAAGTCCAGGACCAGATGGCTTCACAGGTGAATTCTATCAAACATTTACAGAGGAGCTAATACCCATCCTTCTCAAACACTTCCAAAACATTGCAGAAGAAGAAACACTCCCAAACTCATTCTACGAGGCCACCATCACCCTGATACCAAAACCAGACAAAGATACTACAAAAAAAGAAAATTAGAGACCAATATCACTGATGAATATAGATGCAAAAATCCTCAACAAAATACTAGCAAACAGACTCCAACAACACAGTAAAAGGATCACAGACCATGATCAAGTGGGATTTATCCCAGGGATGCAAGGATTCTTCAATATATGCAAATCAATCAATGTGATACACCATATTAACAAATTGAAGAAGAAAAACCATATGATCATCTCAATAAATGCAGAAAAAGCTTTTGACAAAATTCAACACCCATTTATGATAAAAACTCTCCAGAAAGTGGGCATAGAGGGAACCTACCTCAACATAATAAAGGCCATATACAACAAACCCACAGCAAACATCATTCTCAATGGTGAAAAACTGAAAGCATTTCGTCTAAGATCAGGAACAAGACAAGGATGTCCACTCTCAACACTATTATTCAACATAGCTTTGGAAGTCCTAGCCACAGCAATCAGAGAAGAAAAGGAAATAAAAGGAATCCAAATTGGAAAAGAAGAAGTAAAACTGTCATTGTTTGCAGATGACATGATACTATACATAGAGAATCCTAAAGATGCCACCAGAAAACTACTAGAGCTAATCAATTAATTTGGTAAAGTTGCAGGGTACAAAATTAATGCACAGAAATCTCTTGCATTCCTATGCACTAATGATGCAAAATCTGAAAGAAAAATTAAGGAAGCACTCCCATTTACCACTGCAACAAAAAGAATGAAATACCTAGGAATAAACCTACCTAAGGAGACAAAAGACCTGTATGGAGAAAACTATAAGACACTGATGAAAGAAATTAAAGATGATGCAAACAGATAGGGAGATAGACCATGTTCTTGGATTGGAAGAATCAACATTATGAAAATAACTCTACTACCCAAAGCAATCTACAGATTCAATGCAATCCCTATCAAATTACCAATGGCATTTTTTACAGAACTAGAACAAAAAATCTTACAATTTTTATGCAGACACAAAAGACCCCGAATAGCCAAATCAGTCTTTAGGGAAAAAAAAAGGAGCTGCAGGAATCAGACTCCCTGACTTCAGACTATACTACAAAGCTACAGTAATCAAGAAAATAATGTACTGGCACAAAAACAGAAATATAGATCAATGGAACAGGATAGAAAGCCCAGAGATAAACCCATGCACCTATGGTCAACTAATCTATGACAAAGGAGGCGAGGATATACAGTGGAGAAAAGAGAGTCTCTTCAATAAGTGGTGCTGGGAAAACTGGACAGCTACAATGTAAAAGAATGAAATTAGAACACTCCTTAACACCATTCACAAAAATAAACCCCAAACGGGTTAAAGACCTAAATATAAGACCGGGCACTATAAAACTCTTAGAGGAAAACATAGGAAGAACACTCTTTGACATAAATCAAAGCAAGATCTTTTTTGACCCACCTCCTAAAGTAATGGAAATAAAAACAAAAGTAAACAAATGGGACCTAATGAAACTTAAAAGCTTTTGCACAGCAAAGGAGACTATAAACAAGATGAAAAGACAACCCTCAGATGGGAGAAAATATTTGCAAATGAATCAACAGAAAAAGGATTAATCTCCAAAGTCTATAAACAGCTCATGCAGCTCAATATTAAAAAAACAACAACAACCTAATCAAAAATGGACAAAAGACCTAAATAGACATTTCTCCAAAAAAGACATAACAGATAGCCAAGAGGCATATGAAAAGCTGCTCAACATCACTAATTACTAGAGAAATGCAAATCAAAACTACAATGAAGTATCACCTCACACCGGTTATAATGCACATCATCAGAAAATATATGAACAACAAATGCTGGAGAAGTTGTGGAGGAAAGGGAACCCTCTTGTACTGTTGGTGGGAGTGTAAATTGATACAGCCACTATGGAGAACAGTATGGAAGTTCCTTAAAAAACTGAAAATAGAATTACCATATGACCCAGCAATCCCACTGGACATATACCCAGAGAAAACCATAATTCAGAAAGAGTCATGCACCACAATGTTCATTGCAGCACTATTTACAATAGCCAGGTCATGGAAACAACGGCAGACGAATGGATAAAGAAGATGTGGTACATATATACAATGGAATATTATGCAACCATAAAAAGGAATGAAATTGGGTCATTTGTAGAGATGTGGATGGACCTAGAGACTGTCATACAGAGTGAAGTAAGTCAGAAAGAGAAAAACAAATATTGTATATTAATGCATATATGTGGAACCTAGAAAAATGGTACAGATGAACCCGTTTGCAGGGCAAAAATAGAGACACAGATGTAGAGAACAAACCTATGGACACCAATTGGGGAAAGTGGTGGGGGAAGGGTGGTGGTGGTGGGATGAATTGGGAGATAGGAATTGACATATATACACTAATATGTATAAAATGGATAAGTAGTAAGAACCTGCTGTATAAAAACATAAATAAAATTAAATTAAAAAATTCCAAAAAAAAGATAATGAGTACAAATTTTCTAAAAACTGACAAAAGGCAAAAAACATGAATCTTTAGATTTGGAAAGTTCAATATATCCAAGAAGGATAAAAAAAAAAAAAAAATCACAGTGAAACTACTAAACACCAAAGACAGAAATTTGACAAAGGAGTGTGAAGAAACAATATATTTAAAATATTGAGGAATAATAATCATTTACCTAGGACTATATAGCTTACAAAAAATATTTCAAGAGCAAGGACCACAGAAGCCATTTTCAGACAAATAAAAGTAAATTATTAAAGAAATGGAGACATTTCAGGAAGAAGAAAAATGATTCCAAAAGAAAGGCATGATTTTCTTAAAAAGTTGGTGAGCAAAGGAAATTGTAAGCATGTTATAATAACATTTACATTGAAGAGATTAGAAAAAACAAGATGGGGATTTTGTGTGCATGCACACGTGTACATGTATGTGTGTGACTGATTAGAGTTTGAACACTAATGCCTTTGAACTGCTTTTAAAAAGAGTAAATACATTGATTTATTTAGTCTTTGTTAAGTAAAATATGAAAGTTAAAAAATGTAACCATTTAAAGATGAGAAGAATTTGGAGTATATAACTTCCAAACTGCTAACAGAAAAAAGACAGAAAAAGAAAAATTAATAAATGCAAGAGAAGAAAAGAAAGGAGAAGAACAAAAAGGAGCACAGCAAACAAGGAACAGAACAGAAACTAAGATGATAAAAATAAATCCATTTATATCAGTAATTACAAAAAATGTAACTGATAAATACCACTCTTGCCAGTGTTTATCAAACTTTCAACAGAATTACCATTTAGCTTTGTTGACCTTCTTCAACGTTTCTCATGCAACATGATACTGTTTACAATGTGTGCATCTTTAATCATAGGTATAAGAATAGCTGTAAGAGAAAGGGTACAAAATGATATGTTAAACAAATTTTAATCAGATAAAGCTTGTGTGGCTAGATAATGATTAAAGGATCAAATCACCAGAAAAATACAATAATTCTAAACTTATATACACTGGACATCATAGGTTCAAAATTCATTAGAGCAAACTTTTCCACAATTACAAGAAGAAACAGATGGTACAGATGGTACAACAACAAAATTGGATATTTAAATATACTATTATTAGTATTGGATAGCTCAAGTAGATAAAACAAGCAATAGATAAGCTTAGATGTACGGAGGATAAAATAAATAAGTTTGATCCAATACAGAACAATAGAAAGTATTTATTCTTTTCAAGCTCACATGAACTTTCATTAATTTAATCAATGTCATAAAGCCATAGGCCATAGAGCAAGACTTAACAATTTCAGAGAACTGGTATCATTTAGACCACATTCTCTGTTCATAATGGATAGATAGATAGATAATATATATATAAACTATATATAAACTATATAAACTAAAAGAAGGCATACATTTCCTATACATTTGGAAGTTAAAAACTCACTCTTGAAACAAAGGTACAAACAGTCATTTCACAGAATATGAGAATTTCAATAAACATAAGAAAGACTCAGCATCATTAAAACTATGAAATGCAAATGAAATCGTCAGTGAGATGCTTTTTTAGTCACAACAGATTGGCATATTTTTAAAAGTCTGACAATACCAAGTGTTGAGGGGAAAGTAAACCTTTCCACACACACTGTAGGTGGGAATATATATTGCTACAAGCATTTTGGAAACAAGTTGGCATTATGTGGTCAAGTTGAGGATTTGCAAACTTTTCAACCCTGTGATTGAACTCCTGAATATATACCCTTCAGAATTTCTTGCACATATGCACGGGGAGACATGCATAAGAAAGTCCTCAACCACACTGTTTGTAATACCAAAATAGCTGGATACAACCCATGTGTCCATTAACAAGACATGGATAAATTATAGTATCAGTATGAATGAATCGCACATTATTTTGAGCAAATAAAACAGTAATAAAAAATACTTGGAGTCTTTGTTTGCTTTCCTATTGGAGTGGTTGACTTTTTACTGATTTGCATGTTTCCTTTGGTCATATCTGGAGACAGGAATTCATTCCTTTCCTTCTGGTTATTTTGTACCAGGGGGCTCATTAATGTGAAGGTTTAAAACCTAGCTGTGTGGACACCTACCCAGCTCTGGGGGTTTTCAGCTTCTCCAGGCTCTAGCTAGGGAGCACAGCAAGGTCTCCTTTTCTTTGAGTTCCCAACCTTACGTGAAGTTCTCCTCTGACTGCAGGGTGGGCAAACCCCCCTTCCCAGAACCCGCCAGTGGCAGCATTCTCATCACACTGTGAACATTACAGCACCTCTCCCCCTGCCCAGGCCCCTGCCCAGCCCAAGGGAATCTTTCTTATTTTAAGGAGAAGGAAGAAATCTCTCTTCTGAGAGTCCTCTCTGGTTTCCTAAAGACATTAGCTTTTGAATAACAAGCAAAGAACAAGCCCTCTTTTCTCTGTTTTAACCTGCTATATCCCATTGTTTTCTTTACCCAGGTGTTGTGAAAATGCAGTCTGGAGGCCAGAAGTCAGTTCTAAAGTTTGGACTTGCCTCTGTGTGTGTTTGTATGTGTGTGTGGGTCAGGTATGTGTGTTCCTTTTCTTCCTATGAAGCTGTTGTCACTTTTGTACTAGGGTCCAGCTCTGGGCATCTGATTTTCAGTTTTCTGTATTTCTGTTATAAGAAAGCAGGAAACTAGGTCTCTACTCCTTTCTGTAGTTTTTGCATTTTGAGTTTGAGTAAGCCTCTTTGAAATATATTTAAAAGACTATCGTGTTGGGGGTGAAAAATCAGGCTAGAAAAAAGCATCCCTCCAGCCTGTAGATCTCCTTTTTGGCATGGTCATGAGTATCTTCCTTGGATTCTTGGTCTGTAGTGGCTAAAGGTTCCAAGCATCTTCTGTAATGGCTGCTTTGGGGACCAGCCAGGACTCCTGTTAGGATTGAAGGTACTTGAGTCCCAGCTGGTGGATGCATTGCTTGTTGCCGGCTCACTGCAGAGGCCTCCTCTAGGAATTGCCCTGCCCCAAAGTAGCTACTTCTCCCATAGGTGGGCTCCTCGCCAAGGACAGCCACTAACCAGTGTCTGGTCTGTGATTTCTGAAGGATAATCCCAGTATCAAATCTTCACATGGCATAGGCTGAAACCTTTGTCACAGCTGCATTGAATTTCCACTGCTTCTTCTACCCAGTCCTACTGGTCTCATTTCCATAATCCCTAATGTGGGCAAATTTCCATATCAGAGTCTGTTTCCTGAAGTGCCCTACCTAAGACGCTATCTCTCTACTGGACCACAACACCTTCAAAATTCACCCTTCCAGATTTTTAGTTATGTTTGTAATAATCTTCAAGACCTAGTGGGATATTCCTGTGTTTGAGTTTACTTAGCATTACCTTATTTTGTTTTCACAACTCGGTGAGGTAGGCACTATTATTCTTCCCACTTTACAGATGAGTAAATGGAGACTTACAGAGAATGAATAACTTGTCCATTTTCACATACTACATCCAGGCTAGTCTTCTATTAAGAGATGAGTAAAGAGACAAGAAATGCACCCCCAGGCATTCTTTCCTCAAATATCTCAAAAGGGCCATAAGATGCTGCATCTGATTATGTTTCATCCAAATAAAAGAACCCCAAGTAGAGGTCCTCATTACCCATGCAGGAAACTCTTGACTATAAACCTTGCCTCTGAATAAGGATGACTCTGATGTTATGCCAGAAGTTTTTAATATTTCCTGCCATTCTGCATTATTTTCTTGGACAGAATAGTATGAGTCTGTCTTTCAATCTGTCTCCATCTGTAATATACTAGTCAAAATTCCTTGACATTTGTGTCTGATGCTGTTCCTTCATTTCACTGCTGATTAAAATGTCCTACACCTTTACATTCTTTGGTCCTTTTGTTTGGTCTCTTGAGAGGGCAACGTAGGGTTTGAAGCTGGCATTTGAGCTTTCATATTTTATAAGTTTCCTGGCTTTTATTGTGCAATGATATTTTGCATTTTCCCCTGTCATTAGCTGTTATTTAAAAATCAAATCACTAGACTAATTAATCTCCCTCTATTGATGGACCAAGTGCTGTGACTTTGTTTTTTTTTACTATTTTAATGATATGTTGTACATACTTAGATATACTTAATTGGCATCTCTTTAATTTTTAATTTGATTAGGTTCCTAGAAATGGGATTAGTACATCAAAAGTTAAGAATCCTTTAACATTCTTTACAAATAGTGTTACATTTCTTTTCATAGTTTGTTTTTCCTTTTTGCCAATTTTAATTTATTTCTACCATCAATATATGCAAACAGCTTTGCTAGGAAAAATATGTCAAGTTGATGTATTCAAATGTTATGTTTTAGAATTTCTAGTCAGTGTTTGATTTTTCTTATTGTCATTTTAGGGCTTTTTATGTATTAAGAATATTTACCTTTTATGTGTCATTCTTGTATCCAGTGTCTTTCCTGCTTTGCAGTTTGCCTTTGGTGTGGATTTTGATGAGCATCTCTCTGTCTATTTTCTTTCACTGATCCAGATTCAGTTCTTGTGCAGTACTATACTTTTTGGACCGCTATAACTTTAGAGGGCGTTTTAATATCTGGGAGATAAATTGCTACTCATCTTCCTCATCAAATTATTCACAATAATTCTCCACAGTTTAAACTTCCAGATATACTTCAAATTATTATTACTATTTTTCAAATTATAAAACCACCAAGTTGGGATTTAAATGCTAATATAAGTATGTGCACCATATCATTAATATAATAAAAATAGAATGGGCACAATCCTGTGTTCATTCATAAGAAAAAATTAACTCAATGGGAGGTTATTAATTAATGCATGAAGGAATTTTTAAAAGAGGTTCACTAAAAGTAATGAGTATAAGGTGTTTTAAGTCAGTGAAGAGACAATGTTATTAGGGCAGTTGACTTATATTCAAAGAGGATAAGGGATTAGACTGGGAGGGTAAGAATTGATTATGGCTTCCTCTGAAAGACAGAAAAGAAATTTAGTTTGATTTGAAGATTATGGGACACCATGAAAGACTTTGAACAAGTGACTGATTTGTTGAAATTAACATTTAATAATGATAAGAACTAACATTGATTGTGTCCTTGTTATATGCCAGGAACTCTTCTAACTACTTTATAATCCATTCAACCCTTGTGAAAACTCCATGCACTTGCTATTACTCTCATCCCACTCTACATATGGTGAAAAGGAAACACAGTGGAATCAAGTAACTTTTTCAAGGTTGCACAGCTGAAAAGTGGCAATATGGCTTCAGACTTCACACTTTTCACTGTTCATTTATATTTGCAATAGTGCAGACTCATTCTCTTCTTTTCTATCTCTCCCTACCAACACCAAACAAGAAAAACAAAAACCCAACAAACAAATCTGCTGTAAGATTTTTTTCAATACCATTTTCCCCTCCAAGGATTTCCACAGAGTAAAGTCTAAAATACTAAGGTTCATTGGAGAAATCATCAAAATCATAGCTATGCATAAAGGAAAAACAGAAAAAAAACAAAAACCAACCCATATTGCCTGATTATGCATGATGCAGAGAGAGGGATTTCTGAAACTGTACCCAGTGCTCAAGTAAACTCATTTCATGTGTCTCTAAGTGGTTATTCTTGTTTCTTAGAAAATATGTGTGTACTTATAAATAAAGCTCTAAGAACATACTTCATAGAATCTTTTTAAGTGGTGCTGAAAAGTTTAGCTTTGTCAACTGTTTCTTAGAAAGGCTCTATTTTTAATATTCTATATAATTTATATTATTATTTAAACATGCTGATGGTTTGTCTTAGTGAAATCTCCCAAAAAACAAATAATGCTTTGAAAATGTGTTGACTAAAAGAAATTCCCAGGAAAATAGTTGTTACCATCAAAAGCATCATAAAACTGCTAATAATTGGTGGGTGGGGGCAAGTTTAACATTACAGCAATTGACTTCTAAATCTGTATTCTGCATAACTAGTGCCCCAAGTTTTTTTTCAAGTAGAAATCAGTCATAAAAGGAAATTGCTGAAATTTCAATGATCAGTAAAAAGCTAGCTGCCATAATATAGCACAAATGAGGTCTACTCAAGACAGCCATACTATACTATGCATCAGCCCAATAATAAGGTATAAAAAATAGTATGTTTCAGAGGGATTTACAAATTAGGATAGGTATTTCTATTCATGGAAGGGGATGAGGTGAGAAAACTTTGTGGAACTCATCTGGAGAATATAATGGACAAAATATTTGAAATTTAGGGGTCCCACAGCATTTACAAAAGGCTCTCAGCATTACTCTCCCAATTCCATAGGTCATGCTCTTAGAATGGCTGTCAACTTCTCTTTCAATTCTGACCTTGACACATCAGCCATCACCTGTCTCGTTTTCTCACTGTCTTGAAGATGCACTCCTCAGATCTTCTTCCATTACCAATCTCATCCATGAGCGAAACACCTGATTGCCACTGCAACTCTATGGGTAGCCGTTTTTCCTACTCTTTCAAGTACTCAAAAAACAACTGCTTACATCAGCTCATTTGCCTATTCAGGTATCTGTCCATCCATCCATTTGACAAGTATATAAAGGCAGCTATTACATCCAGAACACAGGCTTGGAAGTCAGATTGCTTAAGTCTGTCTCCTTTTTCTATCACTTTTTATTCTTAGAAGCTTGAAGAATCTATTTAACCTCTTTCTTCAGTGTCCTCATCAATAGAATGTAAAAATAATTAAACCACTTTCATGGAGTTTTGATAATTAAAGGGGTTAATTTGTAGCAATGGTGTTAAGTGCTTCAAAAGAGAGGTAAATGGTGCCATGAGAGCTTAAAACAGGAATTTGACCTAGTCAGGTAAGTCAGGGGAGGATGCCATGGGATGTGCTATTTAAGAACAAAGCCAAAGAATGAGTTCATAGAACTTGGTCAAAAAGGAGAGAACATTGAAAACACAGGTCATGTGTCTGAGAGAAATCAAGATGAGTACAAATAGAGATGGAAGGTCAGTGAGTCTGGTACAAAGAGAACAAGTTAAGGCTGGAGAGATAGCTGGAGGACAGTTGATAAAGGGCTTCACAGGGCAATTTGTGGAAGTTGTGAGCAGCTGGCTACGTTATCAGTTTTAATGCGATGAGATACTGGATTGCAGAGGGACCTGACTGGCTGACAGTAGACACATTAGGCTATTTTAATAAAATAATTCAGAAGAAAGACAATGGGAGCTTGTGTTAGGATGGTGGTGATAGAGATGGAGAGAAGCAAATGAATTTAAGAGATGTCTAGGAAGTAAAGTTGCCAGAACTTGGAATAAATTGTATTGGGAGAGGGAGGGTGAGGAGGAGAGGAAGTTAAGGATGACTCAAGTCCCAGGTTTGTGAAACTTGTGACTTAAAGGATAGAAGGTCAAGTGTTTGGGACATTTTGCATTTCAGGTACCCAAAAGGTGAAACTCCTAAGGAGTCTTTTCATTCTTTAACTATTTTTGACGACTTCCTGATCAAATTTAGAGGTTGAACTCTAGAATTCAATGATTTTTACCAGTTCCAAATGTTTCCACTCTTTCCCGCTCTAAGCTGTCCCCACAAGCTAAGCACATCACTGTCTTTGAACATTTAACCTACCCCCTCTCCTTTTCTCCCCACACATTCTTATTTTCTGTCTTTTTAAAAAAAATAAATTTATTTACTTTTGGCTGCGTTGGGCCTTTGCTGCCGTGCACGGGCTTTCTCTAGTTGTGGCTACTCTTTGACACAGAGCACGGGCTCTAGGCGCGGGCTCAGTAGTTGTGGCACATGGGCTTAGTTGTCCCTCAGCCTGTGGGATCTTCCCAGACCAGGGCTTGTACCTGTGTCCCCTGAATTGGCAGGCGGATTCTTAACCACTGCGCCACCATGGAAGTCCTCTATCTTTTTGAAATTTGTTAAAAGTAACCTCCTTCAGGTAGCCTTTCATAAGTAGTCTGTCTGATTATGAGAAAAGTTTGCTTCCACTTCCATCTCTATGCCCAGCACTGTAGTGTCTATTTGCATGTTAATTTGCACTTACTAATCCATGGCTTTATAAAGATCATTATTTCCTTATTTTATGTGTGTAGTTTCTTCCTATGTATATTGTATATTGCCTCAGATCAGGAATCAAATGTTCTATTTCTTTTCTATTTGTCCTTTTTTCCTAGGACAATCTGCAGAATTACTGGAACAAACAAAAAATAAATTTTTTCTCTGACCAAATTTTCCAAGATGGGTGGGAGGGGGTAGGAAAATGAGTGACTAATGCATGGTTTGTTCATTGTCTCCAAGCCACAGAAATCTTTCATAATGTTCCATTTCCAATTTTTTTTCCCTCATACCCCTCTCGGTGGATTGAATTCTTTCAGGAATGCCAAAAAATAACAAATCAATGTGGGGTAGTAGAACAAGCATGATTGTTGGGCCCAGACAGCAGGTTAACTGTGTGACCTTGGACATATCACTTAATCTCTCTGAGTCTGAATCTCCTTCTTTTAAAAATGGAAATATTAATATCTAACCTACATACTCATTCAGAGTCTCATTTGTCGCTTCAGATCCTAGCCTCATTATATTTCCATTTGTAAGGTAGTAACCTGCATAAGTACATTCACAATCTAAATATGTAGTTCCATTTGAACTTGATGCTGTCTCCTTGTATTAGTATTTGCAGAAAGCAAAATTCTAAACCAAATTTACATTGAAGATATTGAAAAATAACATTAAAACACAATAACTCTTTCAAAAACTTCTATAATGGTCAAATAGACACTCTCAGTGCCAAAATATTCTGGAACTGGAAAGTGACAAATATATTAGAACACCCATAGAGAAACCTGTTTTCACTTTGGAGTAAATATTTTTTTTTTCTCATGAAAAGATTGCTGCACTGAATGGTAGAAAACTGCCAAAATTTAGAGGAAGTTAAGCAATGTCAGTATGCAATTAAAAATAAATTAGTCATAGCTGTGATCAAGGGGATTTCCAAAATGCATTTGCGATCGCAAAAATTAGCATTAAACTGTCATTGAAAAGCAAAATATTACTTAAATCATTTTAAGTAAGAACTTAAAAATTCAGTGAAGATATGGGGTGATGTTCACTATTTTTTAATCTGTTTCTTCAACCTATACCAAATTAACCAATTTGGACTTTTCTCTAATAACCAGTGAAGCAGTTTCTGTCTTTATTATGGAGACAGAAGTTGATGAAAAGTTGGCAGGCACCCTAATCCCATAGTTATCAGGAATGCTGGCTAAGCTTGCGCTTCTTGGCTGCCAGACTCCTCCAAAGCCACATCACCTCGGGGTGTGTTCTGGGAAGGTAAATCCTCGCATTTCTAGTGCTGCCCCAGCCCTTCAAGGCAGTGCTCACTGGTGGATTTGACTGCCAGATTCAGCTCATTCTGAATCCAATATAGTTGATTTACTACGTTGTAAATGTGTTAGTTGCTGCATGTGGAATCTAAAAAAGAATACAAATGAGTCTATATACAAAAGAGAAACAGACTGACAGACATAGAAACAAATTTATGGTTACTGAAGGGGAAAGGGAGGGATAGGAATAAATTAGGAGTTTGGGATTAACAGATACAAACTACTCTACATAAAATAGAGAAGCAATAAGGATGTACTGTATAACACAGGGAATAATATTCAACATCTTGTAATAACCTATAATGGAAAATAATCTGTAAAAAAAATGTATCTATAGCTGAATCAGCTCAATTTTTCTCCGAACCTCTCAACCGTGTAGTGCTGCCTGTGCTCTTCCCAGGAAGGAGCTGTCTATTGGCTGCTGTTGGAGACACTGGGGTCGCTGTCAAGAACTAAGGGTTGGGCTTCCCTGGTGGCGCAGTGGTTGAGAATCTGCCTGCTAATGCAGCGGACACGGGTTCGAGCCCTGGTCTGGGAGGATCCCACATGCTGCGGAGCAACTAGGCCCGTGAGCCACAACTACTGAGCCTGCGCGTCTGGATCCTGTGCTCCACAACAAGAGAGGCTGCAGTAGTGAGAGGCCCATGCACCATGATGAAGAGTGGTCCCCGCTTGCCACAACTAGAGAGAGCCCTCGCACAGAAACGAAGACCCAACACAGCAAAAATAGATAAATTCATTAATAAACTCCTACCCCCAACAACTTCTTTAAAAAAAAAAAGAACTAAGGGTTGATGTATGATTTTGCACTTAAGTGGAATATTAAAAAACGAATAAACAAACACACAAAGTAAAAGAACAAAACAAACAAAAACAAACACACAGCTACAGCGTAATGTTTACCATAGGGGGAGGAGCAGGGCAAGAGGGTGAATGGGTCAAGGAGATCAACTGTGGTGACAGATGAAAACTAAATTTTCAGTGGTGAGCACATTGTAGCATATACAGAAGTAGAAATAATGTACACATGATAACATAGTGTTATAAACAAATGTTATCTCAGTAAAAAATAAATTATAATAAAGTACTGCAAGGTGGTCTTAATTTCTTGTTGTCTTGCTGTGTATCTGAAAATAGAGGATGAATGCCTTTAGTCATTATGCCGGGTGTGGAGAGTCGTGTCATAGTTATGAGGAGTATTTGAAGAAGGAAAGAAGAGAGAAGAGCTGAAAGCTGGAGAAATCATTGAAAGAGGAGGGCTGCCTCCTCCTCCTCTTCCATCCTTAACGGGAATCACTGAGTGTCCTTTTCATGCTGATAGATAATCCAGCAGAGACAGAGAACTTAAAAATACAAGAAGTAAGGGGAAAGGGACTTCGCTGGTGGTACAGTGGTTAAGAATCCAACTGCCAATGCAGGGGACACAGGTTCGAGCTCTGGTCCGGGAAGATCCCACATGCCGTGGAGCAACTTTAAGCCCCTGCACTACAACTACTGAGCCTGTGTTCTAGAGCCCACGAGCCACAACTACTGAAGCCCTCGTGCCTAGAGCCCGTGCTCAGCAACAAGAGAAGCCACCGCAATGAGAAGCCCGGGCACCGCAATGAAGAATAGCTCCCGCTCGCCACATCTAGAGAAAGCCAGTGCGCAGCAATGAAGACCCTATGCAGCCAAAAATAAATAAATAAATTAAAAAAATATATTTATAGAAAAAGAAAAAAATGACATAAGGGGATAACCAAAGAGATTAAAACCTTGGAGGAGACAACAGAAAACCTGATGGGAACCTGAGCATTTGATAGATTAATTTTTGAAAGATGGGACATTTTCTTCATTGAAATCAGAGGAAGAAGGAAAAGTGGGAGTGGAGAAAGTCAAGGAGGGTTTAGATGATCCTTGGGAAGACTTTCCTTCTGATTGCTTCTGTTTTCACAAAAGGTATGAGAGGAAGTTTTCAGCTTCAGGAGGGGTACTGAGAAGACGAGGTGGGAGATTCTAAGGGAAAGAAAAAGATATGAACTATTGTGAGTAACTGGAGAAAACGAGTACCAGAGGAATGTAATGGGCTGCAGGGCAGATTTGAGGACTCCATTTAAACATTGGTGAATTTCTTAGCATTAGATTCACATACCTAGAAAATTTAAAGTTGGCTGTTCTCTAATTTCACTGGTAATTATATCTATTTAAGCATAAATCTCAAGCTTTTTACTGAAACTTGCAATCCATATTTTAGCAGATCAAGTCAATGGGAAAAGAGAAAGAAAGGAGTATATTACCATCACTTTTATAGAGATTTCAGGTCTCATCCAGGGTAAGAGTTTCTTGGTATTTGTAAGATGTCTGAACATTTTTGAGTTAAAATATTAAACTTTTCAATGTTTAAAACAAACAAAAAACTGGGAATATGAATTTAAAATGAACTTATCTCTCTGGCCTGGAAGAAGCTGGTATCATGTACAAAACTTTTTCCATGGCTATAGATGCAGGTCAAGAAGAGGAAATCTTTACCCCAGAATTAAGTAATTCACTAGCAACTACTGTGGGTATTTTGCAGTGATCCAAGACAGTTGCACCTACAGGGCAAACACAATAAGAACAGCTAAGGCCACATTCACTGATCTCTCTCTCTCTCTCTCTCTCTCTCTCTCTCTTTCAGCCCTACCCTAGTTCAGGATCACAAGATCTTTCACCCACATTATTACGTAGGTTTTCTGATTTCAAAGCTAAATGTTTACAACCCAGCCTACTTAACATGATTCAATGGATTTCCATTGCACTCAAAATAAAATGAACATCCATGCCACTGCCTTAAGGTCCTGAATATCTGGCTCCTGCTGTCCTCTCCAGGCTCAACCACTCACACTTCACTCTACCACAGTACCCTTTTCTCAGAGCCTAGAACAAGCTGTGCTCTCTGGTGGTCCTGGGGCCTTTGCCCAGTTGTATTAGCCAGAGTTCTCCCCAGAGGACAGACCAATAGGAGAGATGTAGATATATCTATATATATATAGTAAGTCTATAATCTGCAGGGCATGACAGCAGGCTCCAGACCTAGGCAAGAGTTGATATTACAGCCTCTAGTCCAAAGGCCTTTTGGAGGCCGAAATCCTTCCCCAAGGAGACCTCAGTCTTTTCTCTCAAGCCTTTAAAGCATTAAATGAGGCTCATTTACATTATGAAAGATAATCTATTTTACTCAAAGTCTACTGATTTAAATGTTAGTGTCATCTAAAAAATACCTTCACAACAACATCTAGACTGGTGTTTGACCCAAAACCAAGTACCATGACCTAGCCAAGCTAACACATGCAATTAACTACCACACCTATGCTGTCACCTCTGCCCACAAAGCTCTCTTTCTCTCTTCTTCCTCTTGACTAAAGTGTTACTTCTCTGACCTTCTTGATAATCTCCTACCAAGACTAGGTCATATCCTTCCTTTATGTTCCCAGGCAGCCCTGTATTTCTCCATAAAAATCATGATTTAATTCAGAATCACGTGTTTGTCTCTTTCTTCTCATGAGGACAGAAGCCATATCTAATTGTTCACTACTGTGATCACCAGTCCCAGGCACACTGTCTTGCACAAGGTGGATGGTCAATCGAAATGAATGAATTAATGAACATCCTTAATTATAATTAATGACTACATAATTAATGAATATAAGAAATCTCCATATATCTACTGTGCTATTTGTAATGTATTTATAACCATCAAGCCCCTGTTTCAAATGTTTCATCTGTAATAATTGTAAATAATAGACGGATAACATTTGCTGGTGCTTCCAATATGACAAACATGTTTCTAAGAAGGCACTCAGTATTAACTTACTCTATCAGACACCTCTTTTATACCATTTCAGATCCTCTCAACTTCATTGTGTCCAAGGCTCTTGGCCACACTTCTGCTCCATTCGTAGTATCTGCAAAACCAATTTCTCTGGAACACACTGAGCTATCCCTTGTCTTAAGCCTCCCTGTTACATCTCCCACCTCCAGTCCCTTGACGCTGGATGTGGCAATGATAAAGCAGACACACCTATTGCCCATGGAAGCTCATAGCCCTGTGGAAGAGACAGAGAAGTTACACATAAAAACCTGCTGTATTATATAATGGCAGATGTGAGGAAACTTAGTCAGGTGAAAGCAGGGTGGGGTTATGGAGGTGACAGAAAGTGCTTCTTTGGAAGAGTGTCATGTGGGGCTTATCTGGAGAGTTGATATTTGAGCAGAGACCTGACGACAGTGAAGGAGGGAGTAATGAGAACAGCTTGGGGGTGAGGATGGGAGTCATTCCAGGCAGAGGTAACAAAAAATGCAGGGGTCTGAGTGAGAATTTCTTTGGCCTCTTTAAAGCAAATCAGGAGCTGCAGAGGAGTGAGCAAGGGAGAACGAACCGAGAGGCCCAGGGGTAGGAATGGCTTTAGCAAAGACTTGGTTCAGGGTTTAAGTTCAAATTTGGTGCTGCTCAAACTTGTTTTCTCTTCCTCTATCTCTTGGCTCTACTTCCCCTCTTCTGGTTCTATGTTCATGCAAGCTTCCTCCTCATGGTGTCCAGATCTTTCCACAGCTCCAGGCATCTTGGATTCATTGGACAGAGAGTCACCCTTTTCCTGGTCACTCTTGCAAACCCCCTAGATTCTCTGTAATTTGACCAACATATATCCATACACATCCCTACAAAATCACAGGACCAACAATTGGTTCTGTGACCTGGTCTTTGGCCATGCAACTTGTTCTATCAGGGACTAGGAAGTGGAGTAAGAACAAGAAAGGGGGGCTTCCCTGGTGGCGCAGTGGTTGAGAGTCCTCCTGCTGATGCAGGAGACACGGGTTCGTGCCCCGGTCTGGGAAGATCTCACATGCCGCGGAGTGGCTGGGCCCGTGAGCCATGGCCACTGAGCCTGCGCGTCCAGAGCCTGTGCTCCGCAACGGGAGAGGCCACAACGGTGCGAGGCCCGCGTACCGCAAAAAAAAAAAAAAAAAAAGAACAAGAAAGGGGTGCCCAAGAATATTAGGGCAGTGTTATTCAAAGAAAAAAATCCAAAGCTATTAATGGACATAGGGTGATGAATGCTGGATGGGACAAAAGTCTACTACACAGGGGGGACCATAATAACTTCTATCATCATCACCATCATCACCACTAATGCTATTACCAATGTTGGGAAAAAGGCATTGTAATGAAGATTGTAGATAACATCCTTTTGTGTTTAATTTTACTTTAGGTTAACAATTTAGTTAACTTTATCTATGCAGTTCTTTTAAAATATGAGTTCAGTTCTTCACAATGAATCTATTTTAAAAAAATAATTTTTAATCTTTTTAAAGTTCCTGATTAAAGAATCCTATCCTTTATTGCTCACTAGAACCAGATGGATCTATCCAAGAGCAGATAGGATTCTGATGACCAAATCTGGGAGATTTCAGCAGCTCTTACTAACTATAATGGGGACAGCCAGGCTGACCTTACCTCTGTAAGCACATGTGACTTAATATAGTGGCCTGTGATAGAAGATTGTGAGCATGGAATTAATTGATTTCTGTGTGTTTGAAAAAAGGGAAAAACATTATGATATGGTCAATAACGTTAATGAGATAAAAGTAGTTTTAATCTGT
This sequence comes from Phocoena phocoena, assembly GCF_963924675.1. Taxonomy (NCBI): domain Eukaryota; kingdom Metazoa; phylum Chordata; class Mammalia; order Artiodactyla; family Phocoenidae; genus Phocoena; species Phocoena phocoena. The sequence goes on from NC_089223.1 coordinate 92,264,310, forward strand.
CAAGTAGGTATTACCAACATTTAATTAAAGATCACAATTGGCCTCACAGGTCTTAAAGTTTGGCAGACCATTGACAATTTTAGTTGTCTATTTAGGTACACTATGGGAAAAATACCAACCACACAATTCTGTTATGCACAACCTGAAATATTAGACTTGTGTCCTGTTTATCAATTTAGTACTTAAAATGCACTAGGCCTGTTTTTTAGATAGTTAAAATATTTTCAGCTTTATAATATTCCTGTATGTATAGGGTTACCAACATTAAAAAGTAAAACAAGTTTATTTCTCTGAAAATAATTAAAATGTTTTACCCCACACAGCACATACTGTAAGCAGTGGAAACATTTTAAACCATATTTGTAGTTTGGAAAATTGTCCTTTATGTTGTGGTTTGGCTCAAAAACCAGATTTTCAGATTTCAGTTTCAAAATAGATATTTGTGCCCATGCATTTACTTCTTCTCCCTCCTCCCAAATTATTGAAATTACGCAAGGGGTCTAAAGATAAAAATATGTCTATGTGGCATTGGAAACACAGGATTTCCATCAAGGATCAAGAATCTTTGAGAAATTTTTGGAAAATATGAAGCAGATGGAGTCAAAGGAGCTGTCCTGCCTATTAGGTAGGTGGGTAGCTTTTCTCCCTACAAGACTGGGAAAATAGAAAGCTAAGCTTGGAATAATAAGGGCTGGAGGTGAGAGTTAGCTAGCTAGACAATTTGGACGTGAGTACTATATGTTAACGTTCTTTGTACTTAAGTGACCAGCCACAGCAGATTTCCTCAACCTCTCCTGATACACAACAAACCTGGGGAAAAAAACCCACCAATTGCAATAGTAAGAGATTTTCCTTAAGCCTTAGCTTTACAGTAACTTATACCTTTCCATTTGAAAATGCAATTCAGAATTAATTCTTGGCCACCTTACAGGCTAGAATGGGCCAGAAATCAGTTACCTGCTTTAGCGGTTGGACAGAACCTGCTAGAAAAGATGAAACAAACACATCCTTCCCTATGTCTTGTGGCCATCTGGATCCCCAGGCCAGCAGAATCAAACCACAGAAAATGTAAACATTCTCTTCCTCTTTCATAGGGGACGAAAATTTAAACACAACCTCTGAAAAATAAACCACAAATCACATTACCAGGCAAATATAGACCTCTTGTTTAAGAATATGCAGACAGAGAAAAATTACCAGGTGGATGAAAAGACTCAGTAGTCCAAAAGAAGGTAGTGCTGAAGAATCAGTACAGATGCATTCCTGTGAAATGGTCTTACTACATGAAACAGGGAAGAAGAGAAATCAAAAGTTCCTCTATCTTTTATTCACAACAAAATTTGAGAAACAAGATTAGGAACTGTTATTCCTAAGGAAAAACATAACTAAATTTTTAACAGTAAATTTCAGACAAATAAGGAAATGTATGATAAGTCAATTAGTGACTTAGAAAATAAGGTAAAGAAATTCTCCAGAAGTAAATAAAAGTATAAGGGAGGGATGATAATTTACTGAGGATAGAGCTCTAAGAAAGCCAATGTATTTATAGTACAAATGCCAGAGTAAAAGCGGAATAAATGGAAGAGAAACAAAAATCAAAGTAATAGAAAGAAACTTTCTGAGAGGAAGAAAGACTATAATCTTAAAATTAAAAAGGATTATTGAATTCAAAATAAAGTAATGAAAAAAAGTATATATGTACATGTTTGAATTTTTCTCTATAATTCCAGAGATAAATATCAAGTTCAGAACATGCATGTTGAGAAGAGAAAAAGGAGATATTACTTACAAAAATGAAAAATCTGGATAATTACTCTTCGTTTAAGACAAGATATTTGTCTTGTCTTAATTAATTAAGCAATATTGACAGAGATTTTAGAAAGAAAAGATTTTAGAAAGAAAGTTTGTGACCCCCAAATTTTATTTATTCATAAAATTTATTTATTCATAAAAAGTAATGCTCAGTTATGTAGCCAGAACTTGTATGTACTTTCAAATTTCCATTCTCTCCTTCAATTTTAGTCAGGCACATTTCTTAACTTTCCTTGCAATTACGTGCGTTGATTTGACAATTTTCTTCCTATTGGTTCAATGAGATATAACTGGAAGTGTGTAAACTTCCACGAATTCTCCTTGAAAGGAGGGAGAAACTTTATTTTCTCACCTCTCTGTTCCTCGATTCTTCTGCCTGGAAAGGGCTTGTGATGACTGGCACTTCAGCAACCACCTTGGACCATAAGAATGCTGTGAACTCCAGGGATGGCATAGTATAAAGACTGGATCACTAACAAAATTCATGGAACTCCCAGATCAGGTCTGGACTTTGTATGCCCAGGCTTCATTTATGTGAGAGAGAAATAAATGTTAACCTATTTTAAGCAATTTTTCATTTAGGATTTTCTCTTAGATGTAGCCAAACTTGTTCCTAAACAATATGACATACAAAAAGGAAAAAAAAAGTCATAGGCTTGTAAGCATTAATAAAATAAAGAATCTGAATATCTTTCCTAAAAAAAAAAACACATTTAGAAAATTACCCTTTTCATCTGATAAATGAAAAAAAAAATGATCTGAAATATGGGTAAACTGGTTGTAAGAGAAGTGGCCATAGGCAGAGTAAAACTTGATAATTGATTGTCAAACAAGTGTTAAAATGGATATAATACAGCTGTTTTAAATGTGTAATGTAACAATTAAGTTAATACTAATAATCGGGTTGTAAAAAGCTAGATTATTCTCCATAATGTGATAATTGTCAGTTATGGAGGAGAGGAAATACAGCATGCAAGCTCCTCATCCAAAGAGGCAGGATAAATAATTTATTTTAAAATGATTGTTACATTGGAGGAAAAATAGAGGCTCACGTTTAAAAATATATATGCATTCGCTACTAGAATGAAAATAAAGTTTTATACCATTGGAGACAAGATAAAGCAATAGGAACATTGGAGGTATAGCAAAAGATAGGATAAGAAAAGACAAAACAGTCAGGCAGTATAAATAGCCAAAAGTATATTATAAGGTGATAGAACTCATTAATCAGAACTATCTGAAATGCAAGTGGGACTAATTTGACTTCAAGTTCAGAAACACAGTTAAGAGTTAATTAAGCAAAAGTATAGAATTTGTTGCTTCGTTCTTCTGAAAAGCCCAGGAGTCAAAAGCCCTGGTGCCCATTCTCAAATGAGGAATCTCTTACCCTTCATCCTTTCTGTCCTTTCTGGAATTTATAAACTTCCCTAACAAAAGCTAAAGAGTCTGGACTGGTTCAAAAAATAACATTCAAATGTGTTTACTATGTATATAACAAATGCACTAAAATAATTAAACACAATATTTAAAAAGGATTGGGCAGGTATATATCGGATAAATTCAAATAAAAAGAAACAAGGAGTAGTACTTAAATAATAAATAAATAATGATAAAATAATAGAACTATATTACTACAATAATACACCTGACAAAATGTGATGGTTAATTTTATATATTAACTTGACTGAGCCATGGGGTGCCCAGATATTTGGTTAAACATTATTTCTAGGTGAGTCTGTGAGGATGTTTCTGGATGAGATTAACATTTGAATTCGTGAACTGAGTAACGTCGTAGATTGTCCTTCCCAGTGTGGATGGACCTCATCCAATCAGCTGAAGCACTGAATAGAATAAAAGGCTGAGTAAGAAATAATTCTTTCTCTCTGCCTGAGGGTTTTTGAGCGGGTACATTGGATTTCTCCTGCATTTGGACTCAGATTTGTACTGGAACTATACCACTGGCTCTCCTGGACCTAGACTTCTCAGCTTCCATGATCATGAGAGCCTATTCCTTTCAAGAAGTCATATATATATGTATATATGTATGCATATATAAAATTCAAGAAGTCATATATAAATTATAGTATACATTGGCTCTGCTTCTCTAAAAAACCCTGACTAAAACATAAAATAATGTTTATTTCATGACGGCAAAAATGTTGGGACAATAACTAAATTCCTTCTGTAGTCCCTCCTCTGATACCTACGATTGCCCTTCTCTGCTTTTTTTAAACATGAGCAAGAACGAGTGACCCAGTGAAATGTGAGTGGAAGTGACATGTGTTACTTAGGGGCAGAAATTTTAAAACCAGTCTGATTTTCCAGGTTCTCTTCCTGCTTCTCTGATGATTGTGGCAGCTGTTAAGAGGAAGTCTTTGTCAACCTGAATTCCTAAGCTTTTACATGGTGTCCCCTTGGCGCCCCCAAGTAAGCCTCTCATATGAGCAAGAAAAGCTTTTCTTGTGTTACTCTAACAGGATTTGTGGTTGTTTTCTTACTGAAAATATAAGAGCCTAGACTCTCCTGCCTGGTACTATTAATAATAATCCAATATTTTATCTGAACAAATAAAACTCGTATGATGCTTTCTAAAAATACTGATAAAAGTATTAGAAAAATTCAACACTAATACCTGATAAGACCTTACAGTAAAATATGAATAGAAGGATACTTCTATAGTATGATAAAGAAATTGACTAAAGCTAACAGCACATATATACATAAGGTGAAGTACTTGTTAAAGCTAATTAGTGTTTTCCTAAGGCTATTTAATATTGTTCTGAAAATACTGGATAAAATAGGTAAAATAAGAAGTAAAAATATTTGTAAGGAGAAGATGATATTGTTATTTTCAAGTGACATATTGTCTACCTGGAAAGTACTAGAAAATCCATTGAAAAAGTACATGTATGATAATTCAGAAAGATGACTGAATTTTAAAAATGCAAACTTTAATAGCTTTCGTATATAACAGAATATATAAACTAAGGGTTAATATACAACTAAAAGGTCTGTCTGAACTTCAAGAGATCACTGAGTCTCTGGAATTGTATGCAAAATTATATGTGGGTAGTTTATTCAGACAAGTTTCCAGAGATTTTATCAGGTCTTCAAGGAATCTGCAAGTCAAAACAAAGACACAGCAATATAACAACATCAATCAGCAGGAAATAAAATAGGGGGAAAGTAGCAACAAATACTTAAAAATTACTTGTTTTCAGAATCTATTTGAATACAAACAAAAAGTTGTAGAATCCTATGTAAAGCTAGAAAAGACAAGACAAGTATACATAAATGTATGTCATGGTAATGAAGAGTCAATATTTTAATGATGTAAATTCTCCTCCAAATGAGCAAATGTACATGTATATAGAAAATACCGTAAAGTTAAAAGACCAATGATGATTATGCATTCTATAGTGCTGAGAAATACATATTATACTATAAGTACATATATGTATTATATATAAGCAATATATTATTGGTATTAATTCTATTAATTATATAATTAATGAATATATAACACATCAATATAATGTGTTATATATTACATTTAACTTATGAAGACATCTTATAACTCAATAAGAAAAAAAAACAAATAGAAAATATAGGTGTGGATATAAAAAGATAAAGAAGAAAGGTCCAATAAATATACAAACCTAGGAAACAATGAAAGAAATGTACATAAAGTTGTGTGGGATACCACTTTTTAATGGAAAAATTCCACCACTGTTGCTGCACTTCTAATTGTTTATTTCCTGTTTTATTTTTCTTCATGACAAAATCAACTTATAACATGCTATATGTATTATTTAACATGCTGTAATATAAATTTTCTATTTGTTTTGTTTATTATCTGTCTCTTTCTACTAGAATGTAAGCTCCTTGAAGGCAGAGAATGTTACATGATGATTGCTCATTCTCAGAACTTAGGAAAGAGACTGGCCTATATAGGCTCTCAAATATTTTTTATATAAAATCAGATTATCAAAACGTAATGATAACTCCTAATATTGGTAAGGTTTTGGAGAAATGGATATGCTCATATACTATTTTGTAGATAAACTGGTAAATTATCTACTGGACAGATTTTATGTATACATAATGTATCTATTTCTTCCTTCCTTCCTTTCTTTTTTCTTCCTTCCTTTCTTTCTTTCATTCATTCATTCTTTCTTTCTTTCTCTCTTTCTTTCTTTCTTTCTTTCTTTCATCTATCATATATCTATCTACCTATCTATCTGGATGTATAAGTAAATACAGCAATTACTACCTAGGAGTTTATTATGAAGAAATCAGAGAACAAGAACAATATGATATTTGTTTAAAGATATTCCTTTCAGGATTATTTATGAAAGCAAAACTTCCAATCTATATTTACCAGTAGGACATTGTTTAAATCAATTAATACCTAAGTTCATTGAAATACTATTCAACTACTAAATACATGATGTAAGTTTTAAAAACTCTGTGTGTGTGTGTGTGTGTGTGTGCGTGTGTGTGTGTGTGTTGTAGGTGGACATGTAGGAAACATTTTTTGAAAGATTTCAACAATAACAACAGCTATATCTAGGTGATATTGGATTTTTAAATTTCATGAGATATAAAAATGTTTTTTACAACAAAATAAAAACTAAATATTTTTCAAGGATTTTTATGTGATTTTTTAAATTCTTAAACATTTTCTTGTGTGGATATGGGTGTGGGTTTGTGATCTGTTCATACATTTTTGGATGTTTGTCTCATAGGTACAGCAGGGATATAAGAGTAATTCTATGTTTTGCCTTGCAAAAAAAACTTCATTTATTTCTTTAATATTCATGCTTTCCAGATTTTCTCAGTATGAAAAATGGAAGTATTGTTTGTGCCTACAATAATACATAGAGTATCTTTCAGATTCTAAGTAATGCTTGATGGCTTTGTCCCCAAGAGTCAGGTTTCCTACACTTTCAATTAAAGTCTTTTTAGGCAATAATTCATCTTCTTCATTTAAAATCCACACACTCATTAACACACTCTCTAACTTATCTCAGATGGACCCCTTGCCTACCTAGCCTCTATGTCTGTTCCATCTTTCTGCAATAATATCATTGCAATGTCACTACATCCACAAAGCCTTTCCAGATTGTCTTATCAAGGGACTTTCTAGAATTTGGTCTTTATATGTGTCATGTTATCTACTACTCTCCACCTTGTTTAAAGATTATATATGTAAATAACAACTACTGTGCTAGATTTAAACTTTATGAGGGTGGAACTGAAGTCTGCCCTGGAGTCATTAGCTCTGAGTTCACATCCTGGCTCATAGCTCTGGCCCTGGGCAAGGAAGAGTTTGTCATGTTCAAAACAGGGATGTCAGGGTTAAATTATTAAGTGAAACAATTTAAGTGAAATTAAAAAAAAAAAAGAATTGGTAATAAAAGTCAAAGGATACTTAGATTTCAAGAAAGATCAAACATAGCTACCAGTTGGACAACCCATGTTAAATGAATAAATCAATAAATAAAGGTTCGTTTATTTAGGACTTACAGAAGGAAGTCATTTCAGTCTACATCATAACAGAAAGATGAGTAGACTTCTAATTCTTAATCAAATCATAATATAAGGGCAATTCTCCCACCTCATTTATTTTCTCTGCTTTTATAATTTTGCTTCAAACATTTGTGTACTTGATTATCTTAACCAAAACCTAACACTAACCTGTTCCATAATTTTCTCATATCAAATTGCCCTGAATTTATTACTTTTTTATTCCTTGTGATCATATGAAAAAACTTACATAAGAGAAGCCCTACTTTACTGTATGTTCACTATGGCCAAATTCACTTTAAAATATTCTTTTTACAACTCTTATAACACATTATCAAAAATTGTCCTAAATGCAAAAGCACTTGCTCTGGTACATTTCAAAGAGATCAGGTTTATAATTGTCTTGTAGTTGCCTTATTACTTCTGGACCTGTAGCATATGTTCTGTAAAGAGACATCAATATGATTCTGCCTTGTTCGTTCTGGTTCTGTATTGTTTATCTGCACCACATGATCCAAACTACAGACTTTTACTTGCAAGTATAATTCAATGGCACTCAGCAATGTCATGACCCATAGGGGATTAGAATTGACACCACCAGGCATTACTCTGTTCCAGTGCACTGACCATGCTATGTGGGTCTTGGGATTGCTAAATTAAGATTTCTCAGAGAAACCACAAATTAGGCTAAAAATGAAGTAAGTGGAGCAATTTTAAATGCTCAATGGACCTATTTCCTCCTCCTCTTCCTCCTCTTCTACCTTCTCCTCCCTCTTCTTCTTCCTCTTTTATGATGAACCACAAAAACTCAAAATTGCACTTTGATATGTCAGAGAAGATCACATGGTAAAGATCACAGGATTTTCTTTCTGGTTTCTGACAGTTAAACTTACTATTAACAGCAAGCAGAGGAGAATGAGAAACAATAACTTCTCATTTATGGTCATAAGAAAAGTTTTAAGATCACTCTTCAACACAGACCATTGTTTTGAATGCAACAAAAGAATTCATAGTAAAAGTCAAATTATTTAATAAGTGGAAATCATTGAATGGGCACTAACTCCCAATTAATTATTTACAGTCTGTCTTCGCATTGAGGATTACAATGATTAAAATTAAGAATCAGAATTTCAATACATTTTGGAAACCTATAACATTTTTGCTTAATTTTATACTGCCCGTCTTCATAGGGCAGATGTTGAAAATTCTTAATTTAAAAAATCAAATGAAAAAAACAAACCTAAATGCAATAGAGCCCAAGCACTGGCTGATGAACACAAGGCTTGTCATGATGTGGCCACCACCAACCTCCCCTAATCTTGCATCACTCCACCATCTTCACTTCACCCTCAGACACTATGGAAGAGTTGAAAGTTCTGCAGAAATGCTGTACTACTTCGTGCCTCTGTGCCCTTGCTAAAGGGAACACAACGGCGAAGTCATAAGTGTATTTCTTGAGAACTTTGTCACTCTATCAGGGCATTAATGTTACCAAATGCAAGTTCGTGTGCCCAACACGGCGAGGCCAAACAAACCTAAATGTCAGAGTTTGGAGCAGAGAAAGGTTTATTGAAGGACCAAGCAAGGAGAACAGTTAGCTCATGCCCCAAAATCCTGAACTCCCAGATAGTTTTTGGGGAGAAGTTTTTAATAGGCAAAATTTGGGGTGAGGGCTGCAGGGTGTGTGGCTTTTTTCTGATTGGCTGGTGGTGAGGTAACAGGGTAGTGCTCCAGGAATCTTGTGTTCAGCCTGAAGTTACCATCCTCCACCTGGATAGGGATCTTAGCTCCTGAAGAAGAACTCAAAGGTATTGTTATGTATATTCCTTCAGGAGGAACCAGAAATCAGCAGCAAGGCTGTACTATTGTTTCTTGACTGTTCCTCCCTTGTCATTGCATTCCCTCCCTTCCCTGATTAGCAACTGTTTGAATCTGCCCTTTGGAACTCAAGGAAGGTCAAGGAGGTGGAATGAAGCCTATTTCCTACAAACGAGAAATGGGGGGACATGGAAAGGAAAGGATTTGCACCAAGGAGGGACCCACAGGGTCCTGCACCTTTTTATTAGGACATGCTTCTGAGGATAATGAGAAACAATTGAGAAGGTTAACTGGGGGATGGTGTACCATTATTGAAATTCAATTTTAGAATGCTTACTCCATGTACAGTTTGTAGAATGTAAAGAAAGACTGTCCCCAGAGACATGAATTAAGATGAAGTTGTCTCAATCCATGTGAGAAATAATGGAAGCCTGAACAGGGGGAGTTTATTAGGATTGAAAAAAAATTAAATGAATAAATGCACAATTCATTATGGAGGAATCATAGGACTCAATATGAAATTATATATGGGGCTCTGTAGCAGGAGTTGTCACAATAATGTCTAGATTTCCGGTTTCTACAACCTGAACGAAGGTTTCCTTGCTGTGCTAAGGAATATGAAAGTAGGAAAATGTTTGATGGTTGCATGTTTATATTAGATAGTTTCTGGAAGTATCTGTAGTCTACAATAATTATAAGTGGGTGAGGACTATAGGGGTCCTTCAATAATTCTCATTTCTAGATTAGAAAGAAAGCATTCTCGGAGCTTCCCTGGTGGCACAGTGGTTGAGAGTCCGCCTGCCGAAGCAGGGGACACAGGTTCGTGCCCTAGTCCGGGAAGATCCCACATGCTGTGGAGCGGCTAGGCCCGTGAGCCATGGCCGCTGAGCCTGTGCGTCCGGAGCCTGTGCTCTGCAACGGGAGAGACCACAACAGTGAGAGGCCCACATACTGCAAAAAAAAAAAAAAAAAAAGAAAGCATTCTCAGAAAAATGCTGCCATGCATATAGGCATTTATCAGCAATCAGGTTATAAACACAGACATCCAACCTGTTATGTAAGTGTAAACAACTCTGGATCTTTGTCCTTTTAGGGACAGCAGCTTTCATAAAAAGTTTGTTGGAGGCAAATGTACTAATATTCTAGGGGCAGGATTTAGCTAGCCATCTAATTGGAGGGAGGTGTCCAAGAATCCTCTAATGAGTTTTTAGATTTAAGGCAAGAGAATTATTTCTATAGGTACAGATGTTTGGTCTCTTTAGCTTCCTAAAATTTGTTCTAGCTTATGTACGTATCTTTAATACCACTAATGTCACAAACAAAACCTCCTTCTTAATGTCCATTATGCTAATTAGCAAAACCTCTGCTCTTGTTTGGAGAAAAAAAGATAGCTAAATTACTTCAAGTAACTATATCTTTTAATTTCCAAGACCCACCCTGGGAGTGTTTTCTAGATTAGGACAATTGACTGCCCCTAGGGTGTGAATGAAAACTAATACACACATATTATAATGACAATGCTGAAGTGGTTTAAGCAGATTTCAGACAAAGCAACAGAAGAAAATTATGTGTTTGGTTTGGGGCACGTTTAATTGGAGGTGGCTGGTGGAAAGAGCTCAGCAAATGTTCAATTATACAGGTTTGATCTCTGGAAAAAAGATATGGCTGCACATTCAATTTGGAAATCACTAGAGTATGATGTGTTTTTCTATTTTTGTTCATAAAATGTACATATGTGTGTGTATGTGTATATATATATATATATATATATATATAGAGAGAGAGAGAGAGAGAGAGAGAGAGAGAGAGAGAGAGAATATTATTTAGCCATAAAAAGGGAAATCTTGCCATTTGTAACAACAAGGATGAAACTTGAGGGCATTATGATAAGTGAAATAAGTCAGATGAAGAAAGACTGCTGAGCTCACTTACATGTGGAACCTAAAAACACCAAATTCATAGAAACAGGGAGTAGAAGCTGATTGCCAGGGGTTGAGGGCAGGCTGTAGGGGGACATGTTGGTTAAAGGGTACAAACTTCCAGTTACAAGATGAATAAGTTCTGGAATCTAATGTACAGCATGGTGACTATAGTTAACAATACTGTATTGTTTATGCGAAAGTTGCTATGAGAGGTTTTTTCGGGGGGAGTGAGAATAGAAAGAACAACTATTTATTTTTAAAGAGAAATCCAGTTGGGTGAAGCCAATTTTATGGAGCTTATATGTGAGCAATAAAGATGTAAGCATATTATAGGTTTCTTACACGGTTGTCTAGGGAAAACCCTAGATCACTTTTCTGAGTAGTGGCCCATTGTGGAAAATTGCTGATATGTATTGTAATTTCTTTAATGCCATCAGTTATGCTGGGCATTAAAAGATACTTTTAAATTATCCACATATAATAACACATACTAGATAACTCCAGATGAATAAACTCTTAAACAATTGTGACTTTTGGAAGGCGGAAGCCAGGCTGGCATACAGGCTTCCACTCCTCATTATATATGCAGTCGTTACTAATTGATCACGGCACATTTCCTACCATGTCCAGACATGACTTCAAAGTTCTTAACCCAGCACTTCAGGCAGAACTACTACTTGATTGGAGTTGTCATGGGAGGTGAAGCCTTTTGCCATCGTTGATGTAGATCATAAGAAAAAGTTATCTTTTTCTTCTCTCTTTGCTGGTTTTTTGTTTGTTTTCTGCCTTATGGAAATGCTTAAGGAGAAGCAGCCTGGGCTTTGTATTTCTGGCTGAATCACTAAATGGCTCATTGCTTTTTATGCCACTTTGAAAGGTGGGCCATTTTAGAAGTTCCAGTGGGGAATTTGAAAGAATTGCTGAGGTAAGTCTTCATTTGATGTTTTGAGCTTTTTACTCCACACCAGATATTGATGGACACCAACTCCTGGAACAGATGGAAAATTGCATATTTCAGGAGAGACAGTAAATAGATTGCACCACATGAGAATCCAGTCCTTTAGTGGGAGAAGGTTTTCTCTGATGGCAAGGGAACACCAAGGGACCCCGAATGCTCTGGTCAACGTACCTGGTTTCTTCCTTCTTGTATCTTGAACAACAGCTGCTAGTGTTGGAGGGTCTCCTGCAGAGGTGGGGGGTGGCCACGGCCCACCGTGAGGACAAGGACACTGGCAGCAGAAGTTCTGGGAAGCACTCCCTGGCGTGAGCCCTCCCAGAGTCCACCATTAGCCCAACCAAAGAGCCGGGCAGACTCCAGTGCTGGGTCGCCTCAGGCCAAACTGCTATGAGAGTTTTAATGTTTTCACCATAATGACATTAACAAAGTTATGTGAAGTGAAGGATGTGTTAACTAAATTTTTGTGGTGAACATTTCACTATATATATATATATATATATATACATCAAATCATCACATCGTACACCTTAAACTTACACAATGTTATATGTCAATTATATCTCAATAAAACTGGAAAATAAAAAAGAAGGGATTAGGGCTACCCATAAAATTAGGGGAATCTGAAGAACCATAGTAACAATCTGTCGTAGGCCATGGAACATAGCCTGCAGGAATTCTACCATGCAGATAATATTTATGACACAAAAGCTCACTTCCTAAAGACGTGAGCATTTGAAGATGAGCCTCCAGGTGCTATAGTACCGTAGAAGTTTGGTGAATAATTAAATTTTTTCCATATTTTAAAAATTCTAGCAAAAAATTGATCTCTGGTTTAAAGTAATGGGATTAGGTAATGTATATTCAGGTATCACCAGAAGTCAAAAGTTGAGGTACAAACTTTCTGCTTGAAACTGTAAAATTAAAAAAATAAATGATTATATATATATGTATGCACACATACATATATACACATATATACATATACATTTTCACTCTCCATGTGTGTAAATTTATTATATATTTTTTATTGGGAATAGAAGAGCCCAGCCTGCTTTAAGTTCTGAAAAACATCTTGAATGCCTTTACAAATGTTACAAAATTTCCCAAACTGGCCAATCACAGTTTCTTAATTTTATAACAAGTAGATGTCAAGGGAAATTTAATCCTTATGTTTCTGAGTCTTTTATATTTGGCCCATCCAAGTGTTTCATGAGACCATTTGATGTCTAAAGGATCTTAACAGCTTTTTGTTTCAAGCATGTTTAAGATTATTTATTCAGAGTCAAGCAGCATTTTATCAAGATCAAATGGAAGTGAAATTCAGAAGCCTTGAATTATTTTGAAAATTTAAAGACTAATAAACATCATCAATATATATTTAGCACTTGAAGTTTTACTCTGGTCAAAATGTGAATATACCAAAGTGATCTTAGATCAATTTACTATATATTTTTTTAAAATATACTTTTTTTCTTTATGAGAAAGCAACAGAAATTAGGATAAATAACCTTTTGAACGAACACCAAATTGGAACTTACATGGTATGAGCTGAAAGGTCCTGGTAATATAGTGAGTGAAGATATTTATCCTGATCTTGTATTTATTTATTTATTTATTTATAATGTATTATTTATTTATTTTTGGATGCATTGGTCCTTTGTTGCTGCATGCAGGCTTTCTCTAGTTGTGGTGAGCGGCGGCTACTCTTTGTGGCTTCTCTTGTTGCGGAACACAGACTCTAGGCATGTGGGCTTCAGTAGTTGTGGCATGTGGCCTCAGTAGTTGTGGCTCATGGGCTCTAGAGCGCAGGCTCAGTAGTTGTGGCTCATAGGCTTAGTTGCTCTGCGGCATGTGGGATCTTCCCGGACCAGGGCTTGAACCCACGTCCCCTGCATTAGCAGGCAGATTCTTAACCACTGCGCCACCAGGGAAGGCCCCCTAATCTTGTCTTTAACCTGTAAGTACTTCCTGAGAGGTGACTAGGGAAAGCATATGTAGGAGAACTGTAGCTAGCAAAGGATCAGTCTATTTGAGTATTGCACTTTGGTTCCCAAATCCAACATAAAACTCTATGACCTAAGCTGAATCCTGTAAATTATGCATGGGCCCTGGGACAGACTTGTTAGGTTTGAATTTTGACTAAGTGTGACCTTAGAGTTATGTAATCTCTTGAAGACCTCAAATTCTTTAGCTGTAACATAGAGATGATCACAGTTCCTGCTTGTTATAATGTCTGTAATTTATCTTCAAATATTGTAATATAGGTGCAGTTAATACTATATTTAGAAATGATGCACACTAGGAAACCATATTGAAATGCATGTGAATTCTGTTATTGATATCATAATAAACATAATATACTTTGTTAATTATACTTTGTAATTTTACTTTGCTAATGGTGAATTTCAGGAATAAGTTGTTATTTGTAAAATTGGTGGCTTGATAATTAGAATAACAAATGTTAGAAATGGTCTTTATTTAGTTTAAGTTTTTTCAAGATATGAGGATTGATTTAAATATTTAAAAAATATTACCAGTGTGCTCCATCTTTTCAGAACAAGACAGAAGCATCTAGGGAGGCCAGTAGTCTTTACCCTGAGAGTGTCCATGTGGTCCTTGATTGGTTTGGGGGTTTCTTTAGTCGATGCTGACTTTATTGTAAATGGAACTCTGCCTTTAAAATATGTGGTCATCTGTCTTAAATAATATTCCTTCATGTTGAAGTTTGGAGCACTAAAGGGACAGATTTGGGGTTGATCAAACTGGCAGAATATATTGTATGAACTGTTCTGTTCCTGCTTAATAATAAATAATCTTTAATTAATGGCTTTAATATGTGGCAGATTTTGATCTGAGATTTGTTTTCTTTATAACCTCCTGGTAGAGAGGTTGTGACAAAGTAGCAAACTCATACGTCTCAAATTGCTACTGTGGACAATATCTACCACCAAGAATAAAAGAGTTAGAATTGTCTTATTCAAGTCATAATGCAACCTTGTATGGTTGATATGAGAGATAAGGAAGTGATCCATGTGAGCACTCAGGACAATTACTGGCATGAAGTCAGAGCACTGGAAATAGTTACTACTATTAGGCTTAAATGGTCTGGAACCAAAACAAGACATATGCCCTCTATTTCCTCTAATACATGCCTGAGGGTCAGCTTTTACCACCAGCTACAGAGATAGCCTCTTCTTTTGCAGAAAGAACACAAGAGTTTGTGCTAATGCACATGCAAAGGTGGACCCAGCCGCCCACTGCAGGCCTTCTTACATGAGACACAGGTGTAGCACATGGGCTTGTCTTTGTAATACATTTGGAAGGTAGAGAATTTTCAGAATAGAAAAGTAGCAGCCAGGGAAAGATTTTATTTCTTTAGCTCTGAGAAACTAGTAGGTCCTACAGATCCTCACCACATGCCTAGTGAATTCGTGAGCCTCTGGAACTTAGGCCCCATGGGAGATTGTGAAATTTAACTAATCTACCTTGTCTTCTTGAATGTGGGGGTGAGTGGGACTGGAAGAGAAGTTTTTGACTTGCTTTTCCAACCCCCAAAAAAAGGGCACTACGAAGATTAATATGTATGCTCCGTACTCCGAACAGTGGCTTGACCGAAGTGATGCATTAAATTATTTATCTATATACACACACACACATACACGTGCATATGTTATACATATAATAAATACACATACACACATATACACATGTATATATACATATAAAATATATGGATAGATATGGAAATGTGATTGTTCAATTTTTGGCACTTACTTATTTCTTTGTGCAAATATCTGTATTTTACCAATGGATGTATATAAGTAAAATGGTGACAATAAGTCCACAAATAAAATTAGTTTCTTTGTATTGTTTTCTCTTTCTTGCTTGTCTTTTTGTTTGTTTGTTATTTTAATAACATTAAAATTCTCCATTCTCCTGAGAAGACCAAATTAAGGCCAGAGCAATGTTGTGTGAATGTGTTTGTCAAAATGGCATCTCTTTTAATATAGTTAGTGGTCCTTAATGTGACCTGAGGTTGATTATGAACTCAGAGTTGGTGGCAGAATATCTTAGAAAATGGAGGTACACTGTATCAAATAAAGAAATCCTTCCTCATTCAAATCTGGTGCAGAAGTTGTCTAGGGTAATTGGGAGAAGTTTGATAGGCTCAGCTTTTATTTATTTTTAAAGTTTAACCCTGAGTAATTTTACCTAAATCAAGAAGCTATTTTTATGTCCAATCATGCATGCTTTTCATAAGCAGCAGAGGTACTGCATATCTGTTCCAAGTCAAATTTTGGAAGCACTTATTCTTCTTGAAAGTTATTTTTTTTTCCTGTGGCATTTCATGGAAAACACTTGCTCTGCCCAACAAGTATGTATATGTTTTTTAAGATTGAAAAGATTCTTAATATGAGTAAGCTAATTGAATCATGGGAATAAGTGCAATTAAAGAAATTTTGGTTTATAATACAATCATGTAGTTGGAAAGAATCTTGAGAAGTCATCTACTTCAACTCTTCTATTTAGGCGAAAGGATACCACCAACTCTCCCCTACCCCAAACACAAACACACACACACACACACACACACACACACACACACACAAATTGGTATCTGTTCTATTTTCAAAGCAATTTAGGAAATGCGGTACAAGCCCACATAGTGAATTCTGCCCTGTAGTAGTTCTTATGATTGTGAAGTTATTTGAATATCTTCTGTTGCCAATTATAAAACGCCATAAGAATGTCATTTTATTATTATTGTACTATCATTTGTTATCTGATTCTGGGGCCTCCATATATCTTCTTCTCTTTTATCTATCATTTTCTACCCCTCTCCTGTGGAAGTTAGGAATTACTATTATTTATTGTTGTTGTTACAAGCAACAAAGATGTACCTGAGTTAGCATCACAATTTGATGACTTTGTAATATATCAATATATCTAGGCTGAATCACCCCTCCCAGAATGCCCTTTTTTGGTATATTTCATTAACGGGGGATACAGAGAAGATTCTATCCAGAGCTGGAGAGAGGAAGGAAGGCAGAGGCCATTTTGTAGGACACATATATTGTTGCTGATCAGCTGACTACCCTCCTTGGTGTGAAGCAGCAGGTGGACCTGCAACTGCTCTCCCTTCACACTGGATGTTCTTTCAGTTGTCTTACTGCTTGGCCAGGTGTGTGTCTACGTGTGTGTTCAGCATCTTGGGAAAAGGACATGTCTTCTGCAAGATAACCATTACAAGGTCAGTGGCAATAAAAATGCACACAAGTTTCAGTCCACTGTTGTGGAGTTCCAACTTGTTCTCATGGAATTCCAGTAAGCTGGTAAGCTTCTCTTCCAGACTGTCTGCCCTGGGAACTTTGGGTTCTAGCAAGAGATGTGGAGGCAGCCTTGTAAAAACTTCTTAGCCAGCCCCCAAAATTGGGCATGCAAATTCCCCGTAATAAATTTCTTAATATATATCTCTATATCCTAATGGTTCTGCTTCTTTGGTTGAATCCTGTCTGTTACCTGCAGGAAACAAAGCTAGGGACCAGGAATCAAGATTAGAAATCAAGACTGTCCCTCATTTCTGTCCTTCCTCAGTCTTGCTTCAAGCTTCTCTTTCTCTTTGTATAAGTATCTTTGTGCATCTCCAGAAAATATGGTGGAAAACACTGCCCTGAGAGTTGGTAGAATCTCTTAAATGTCCAACCACCTGATGAGACACTAATTCTTTTACTGATTATTTATCTTACACCATGACAAATTCTAAGTCCTCAGGAAAGAGACTCTGTTGAACCCATCTGAATCATACACTCTGGCCTGGAATGATCTGTAGTATCTGAGGAGGCAGGCTGAAAGGAAGGAAATGGGCTATGTCTGGTGCCCACCTCTAGTCCAAACAACTTTGTCAAATGCAGCAAAGGTAGGTTAAACAAAATGACTGCTAGCATTCCAATGGTATTTTCACATGGACAGGAGAAATTAGGGATGGAGCTGAGCACTTTTGGACAGGCCTGATAGTTATTAGACCATACTGATACCATTATCATAGTGATGATAGTTGTTTTTGGCTGGTGCCTGTTTTGATTAGCTGGTGTCTATGCCATGTAAGTTGTCAAACATTTCCAATATCACCTCTGCCCACAGATTTAACTCAAAATGCTCATTTATTCAAGTCAAACATTTGTAGAGTTTGTAATAGGTTGTTAGCACAGTACTGATATGAGGGAAAACAAAGATGAATAAGGAGGCAAGACTGTGGTCTAAGAGTGTCAGGAGAGACAGACACTTCCAACTTTGAGTGTAGGAAGCATTGGACTTAGAGTCAAATATATTCAATTTATTCTTTGCCCTGTAATTTACTATCTTTTAGACCAGGTAACTTAATGGCACAGTAAGTCTATAAGGAAACAGACTACCTGCATTCTAACTTGTTCACTAAATAATCTGAATGTCCTTGGGTCAGCTATTTAATTTTTTCAGGGTAAAATTTTTATGTCTAAAAAATAGAGATAGGACTGCTAAAATTTTTTTAAAGTGTGTGAAAGAACCTAGCAAAACAATGGCAAGTGACCTTTTATTTTTAATTTCATTAAATTTTTAAAAATTGAGAATATTGAATTTTTTTCAAATTCCTTTTCAGCAGCTAGAAGTAGAATCATAATTTTTAACTTTGGCCATTAATTTGATCAATTATATAAATAGATTGTTCAATATTTAACCATTCTTATATTTGTAGAATTATCCCAGTTTGATTTTTTATTATTCTCCCAGATTTAATTTACTAGAAATATATTTAAGAAAATTTTGAATCTGTATGAAGTGGGTATGATCTTAATGTGCAAACTCAATTGTGACAGAAATATCACAGTTTTATTACTTTTAAATCAATTTACTTCCAAGTCCAAGTACTGAGGTGGTATAAAGTTTCTGGGGTCTTACAAAGTACCAAGGCATTGGAGGTAACCCTTGTCATCAGTCATCTCTGCTCCTCAGTTGCTCCCAAGCCACCTATTATTCAGTCCTAGATCCGTGTGCTGCCATTTTCCCCAGAGGTTTTACTGCTTTCTAGAACATGCCAGAGCACAGAGTGCAGGTCCCTGATGTTTTAGGGAATTATAAATCTTTCTTTCTTAGCAGTTCAAGGGAATTTCTTCTTGGCTTTCCTCTAGGGAAAAAGTGGTCTCCACCACGAAAATACTTAAACTGATCTCTTCAATGGAGTTTTTGCAAAAGAGGAGAGAGAATTGTTCAAAAATCCTTGAGGCAGCAAATTACAAATCATAACAGCTTGGGTCTGAGTGGGGGGAAGAGTAGTTAGAGAGAACAGCAACATAATTTGATAACATGAATTGTGACATTTTGCATTTCTTCCATGCTTTGTAACAGTTTAAACAGGACAAAAATATCATTCCTTCTCAGAATTTGGAAGAACTTCTTGCTAAAACCATCTGAGCTTCACGCCTTTCCAGAGACTATCTCTTTTACAAGTGTTTCACTTTATCATATGGTTATTGGTATATTCAGATTTTCTGCTTTTTCTTAAATTAACTTTGGTAATCTCAATTTTTCTAAAATTATCATTTATTTCGTTAGGGATTATCGTATATACCAGAGAATTATGCATAGTGTTGTAATTTTAAAAATCTTACCTGTTTCTGGAATTGTATTTTTTTCTTCCTTCTGAATAATAATGTTTCACTTTTTACTTGATCAGATTACTTAAAAGGATTGTGTATTTTGCTGTTGTTTTCCAGTGGTTCAGCTCTTGGGTTTTTTTCATTCTAATTTAATTTTTCTAGTTTCAAATGTATTAACTTCTGCCTCTTCTTTCATCCTCTTTCTCTAGGTTTGTTTCGTTTTTCTCTTTCTAGCTTCTTGGGTTGAAGGCTTGGCTCATTTATTCCCAGCAATCTTGCTTGATAAGAAATGCACTCAGTGTTGTGCATAGACCTCAGATTCCAGGAATGGTCATATCTTAGATGTAATGTGGCTTGTTATCACTCTACTTGTTTTGTAATCTGTAATAACAGTTTTGTTTTCATTGACCAAAAGTTTATTTTGGTATTTTTTTAGGAGAATATTTAAAATTCACCATTATTTGGTGTATTTGTTTTATACATACATATATATATACATACATTTTCCCCTAGTTTTATTGAGTTGTGATCTGCAAAGATATCCTTTGAAATTTTAGTTTTGAAGAGTTTATACCAATTATCTTATATTTTAAATATTAAAGTCCTACTTTAATCCCCACTTTCTCCTCCCTAAAGAATATTCAGCAGTGAGGTTGCATTCAAACTAGTTCCAGATCCTTTTCTATATGCCTTGCCCTGAATTTGTTCTATCTGTGGCTCCTTCTTGCTTCAGGAACTCCATTAGTGATTATCCATTATTCCCTTATTCTCTGGTAAAATGTTGTGTCTCATTATTTTGTGAAACTTTCTCTTTTACTCATAAAACCCTTGACTTTAGCTCTCTTTTTACCTCCTTCACTATTATTGTTCAGACGTTTTACTAGCTACTTTTTCTCTGTGCATCCCTTTATTGCAGTTTTCACCAGAATTTTTATCTTTGGTTCTCTGTCTCTGCCTATCTCTGTGTGTGTCTCTCTCTCTCTTTTTTTGCAGATTGCATTGTGTTGGGCAAGCTCTTTTATTTCTGTAATATCAGCTATTTATTTTACTTTTTCTTATCAGTACCTAAGTCCACCTTTTTTTAAACAGCCACCTAGTGAGCATAAACACCAGAACATAATGTGGTCTCCATGAAATTAATATCATATCAAATATAAGCTACTAATTAAAAATAATTTCTGCCACAATGAAGTTGAAATATTCTTGAAGACTTCAACCATAAGTACATGAAAAGTTTCTTAATTAGTACAACATAACCTATAATAAAGGAATGGAATATGGCTGTCACACAATAAATATAAAAATTCAAAGAAAAGATGGCCTTTGAATTCATTTAGATGTATTACCATTTATTCTCTATATTATATCTCTGTAATTTTCTCTTTTAGGTAAATTTCTTTTTGTTTTCTGAATTTCTTTCTATTAAATCTTATTATTATCATTATTAGGGCTAATTTATCCAGTTATAGAAAATTCTGGAACTGTTTGAAGATATGTTCTAGATTATGGATAAAATATATAAATGCAGCCAAGTTTTCAACATTAGCCTCTGGGAAATCCAGTTAGTTATCTTTCCTATCTATCTCCAAGTCAATGGTGAGGAAAGTTTTGTGAACATTATTTGCCAACCAGTTATGTATCAACCTAATGAGTGTATAATACGCAAATGAGATTTTTCTCATTACTTAGTATGTATTTTATGACATACAAATTATACAGTGTTGTATGACAAAATATCTTATTAAAATAAAGGTAACGTACTTTTAAAAATCTTCCATGCTTATCAATCTTCAACATAATTAAATGTCAGACAGAAGTGTTTTACACTGGCATTTATCTAGTTTCCAAATTCCTTTAGATATTTTCAGATTTACTTTAAGAAGCAGTATAACCTGAAATTTTTTTTTGAATCTGGATATCTCTTTTCATGTGAATATAAGCAAAGCATACATTTTAATGAAGTAAATGGATTATATTAAGTGTGTTGATATGGTTAATTGATAGATTATTTATAGGACAAGCATGAGTTATTCTTAAAATAAATCACTTTTGACTCCCAGTTTCTCTTCTCAACCGCTTCTCTTTCTGGCCAAATAAATTCAGTTACATTTAATATTTGACAACTTGGATGAAGCTGCAAAAAAAAAAAAAATCAGTTGGCTCTGGTGAAAACTTTGATGATAGTTTGTTACAATAAACATATGACCATTGCAACGATGGAATCTGATATAATGACATAATCTCTATATTAACATTTCACATCTGCTTATTAAAAGCATCATTTTATCATGTGTTCCTTTGCTTGCTTGCCAAATGACCAACTCTATATTTATCACTTTAATCCTAAATCAAGTTGAGCTATCCAAACTAGAACATTTCTGCCCCCTTTCTTTGCCTTTACTTTGGAAATCCTTAAGTTCTCATTTATATTCTATAGCTGTGGATCACATAGAAGTAATAGTGACAGCCAGTCTTGGTTTATAATGGTCCAGAGAGAAAAATGACTTTTAAGCAAAGATTTCAATAAGAGAACATTCAGATTTTGCAAACATCAGTTAGTGGCTTATTCTTGCTTGCATTTTGTTTTTATTACTTAATCCCCATAGATAGTTGCTGTCTGAGGCTAGGGGAAGGTGCTTATTGCTCCAATCCTGATTTGATGACTAGGTGGGCAGGTTTAGTAAGTGATGCCCTGAAAAAGAGCAAGATTGACAGCCAGGAAAATATTCAGTCAAAGAGGATAGAACAGTTGTTTTCAGTTTATATTCCTGTTACAATATACTTAAGGGGACAGTATTCACAAAGGATTTTTAGGATAATGAAAATGCTCTGAATGCAACTATAATGATGGATACATGTTAATATTCATTAGTCTAAACCCATAAATTGTACACCACCAAGAATGAATCATAATGTAAACTATGGACTTCAGGTAATTATGATATGTCAATGTAGGGTCATCAACTGCAGCAAAGGTAGCTCTCTGGTAGGGGATGTTGGCAATGGGAGAGGCTATACATGTGTGGCGGTAGGGGGTACATGAGAAATCTCTATATCTTTTGCTCAATTTTACTGTGAATCTTAAACTTCTCTATAATATAGTCTTAAAAATAAATAAATAATAAAAATTTAAAAATCCTTGCTGTACCCTGGTAATACCTGGATGATATTTGTGGTACTCAATTATGATACTCAGTAGACTATTTAGACCTAATGCATGTAATAGGCTATTCCATTGGTATACCAAAGGACTATCCCTCCCAGAATTCAGATCCTTGTAAGAGTCAGTCCTCTCCCACATTACCTCTGGGCCAATGGGTTATTAGCAAGTGTGATGCAATAGAGTCTTGATACATACTTACACATTAACGCATTTCTGATTGGAACACTGTCTCTTAGAACTCAGCCACCATGCTTAAAGATGTCCAAAATATTCTGCTGGAGAAAGAGGCCACAAGAAGAGGTCCTTCAAGATAAAACAGCACATGGACAGATAGCTCACATGGAAGAGGCTGGAGGGCCCTGGCTGAGCTTTCACATTCATGAGTGACCCCTGCTGACACCACATGAAGCAGAGGAACACTCCATCAACCCACAGAACTTTGAGAAATAGTAAATACTTGCTTTAAGCCACTAAGTTTTAAGATGGTATGCTACCCAGCTATAATTAACCAAAACACTGTCTGTTCAGTTTCAGCTCCTGTTATGAGAACCTCATAAAATGTCACTCTAGGTACTATGATTCTCCTACACTTTGATCTTTGATTCTCCAAATTTCTCTCCCCTACACTTTGGTCTTTAGTACTCCTCAGTCATTCTTTTCCTGGCATTCCTAGTTTTGCTTTGTTCCTTGATTTTTACTCTTTATCTGTTGTGAGTTGAAGTGGGGAATGTCCATAGGATCCTTATAGAGGATCATATTAGATTCATCTGGAGGGTTTTTTAGATCAACCTGCAAAGAAGTTTTGTTAATTGTTTCTACTCTCTCACTCCGTCTATTCATGTGACATTATTTGCTCAGTGAGACACTGGGCCTGAATAGAATGAGTATTGTCTCTTTAAGTATATTATAACATGAGTAAAAACTGAAAACAACTGTTCTATTCCCTTTGATTTAATATTTTCCTGTCTGTTGATCTTATTCTCTTTCAGGACATTATGTACTGAATCTGCCCACCTACTCATCTAATGAGGATTGGAGCAATTAACACTCCACCGGCCTCAGCCAGAAACTATTATGAGAATGAAATAATAAAAAAAAAACCCAAATAAAAATAAGCCATGCATTGATATTTGCAGAACTTGAATGTTCTCTTATTGAAATATTTGCTCATACCACTAATTTTTTTCACTAACTCTATAGTTTTGCTTTTTACAGAATGTGATCTAGTTGGAATCATACATTATGTAGCTTTTTCAGATTGGCTTCTTTCATTTAGTAATATGCATTTGAGGTGACTCTATGTCATTCTGTGGCTTGATAGCTCATTTTTTTTTAGTGATAAATGATATCCCATCACCTGAACATTTCACAGTTTTTTTATCCATTCATCTACTGAAAGACATTTTGGTTGTTTCCTAGTTTTGGCAATTATGAATGAAATTGCAATAAACATTCATGTGTAGACATACGTGTGGACATAAGTTTTCAACTGTTTTGGGTAAACACCAAAGACTGTGATTGTGGGACCATAGCATAAGAGCATGGTTAGTTTTCTAAGAAACTGCCAAACTGTCTTCCAAAGTAGCTGAACCATTTTGCATTCTCACCAGCAATGAATAAGAGTTCCTGTTGCTCCAGATTCTTGTCAGCGCTTGATGTCGTCAGTGTTCTGGATTTTGGCCACTTCAGTAGGTTTGTAGTGGTATCACATTGCTGTTTTAATTTGCATTTTCCTGATGACATATAATGTGGAGCATCTTCTTATATGCTTACTTGCCATCTGTATATCTTCTTTGGTGAAGTTTCTGTTGCAGTCTTTAGCTCATTTTTAAATCTGATTGTTTTCTTATTGCTGAGTTTTGAGTTCTTTGTATATATTGGATATCAGTCCTTTACCAGATGTGTCTTTGCAAATACATACTCTCAGTCTGTGGTTTATCTTATTCTTTTAATATTATCTTTTGTAGAGCAGAAATTTTGAATTTTAATGAAGTCTCACTTATCAATTATTTCTTTTATAGATTGTGCATTTGGTATTGTATACCAAAGGTCATTGCCCTACCCAAGGTGGTCTCTAGTTCTCCTATGTTATCTTCTAAAAGTTTTATAGTTTTGTATTTTACATTTGAGTCTGTGATTCATTTTGAGTTAATTTTTGTGAAGGCTGTAAGTTCTGTGATTTGATTTCATTTATCAGAGTTTTGTAGTTTTCCTTGTATAGATCTTGTACAAATTTTGTTAGATTTATACTTAACTATTTCACTTTGGAGGGGGTTAATGTATGTGGTATTGTGTTTTTAACTTCAAATTCCGTTTGCTCATTGCTGGGATATAGGAAAGCAATTGACTTCTGTATATTATTCTTCTATCCTGCAACCTTGATAAATTGTCTGTTGGTTCCAGGAGTTTTAGTCTGTTTCTTCCAGATTTTCTACATAGATGATCATGTCATTTGCAAACAAAAAGTTTTCTTTCTTCCTTCCAATCTGTATAACTTTTATTTTTTCTTGTCTTACTGCATTAGCTCAACTTTCCAGTACAGTGTTAAAAATGAGTGGTAAGAGGTGATATCCTTGTTTTAACCCCATTTTAGTGGGAAAGCTTCAAGATTGTCACCATTCAGTATGATGTTAGCTGTGGCTTTTTGTAAACAATCCTAATCAAGTTGAATAAATTTCCCTGTATTCCTAGTTTACTAAGAGACTTTTATCATAAAACAGTGTTGGATTTTGTCAAATGCTTTTTCTGCATCTATTAATTATGTTCATGTGATTTTTCTTTTTTAGCCTGTGGATGTGATGGTTTATGTTAGTTGGTTCCCAAGTGTTGAATCAGACTTGCATACCTGGGATAAATCACACTTTTTTTTTTTTTTTGCAGTATGCGGGCCTCTCACTGTTGTGGCCTCTCCCATTGCAGAGCACAGGCTCCGGACGCGCGGGCTCAGTGGCCATGGCTCATGGGCCTAGCCACTCTGCAGCATGTGGGATCTTCCCGGACCAGGGCACGAACCTGTGTCACCTGCAATGGCAGGTGGACTCTCAACCACTGTGCCACCAGGGAAGCCCAAATCACACTTTTTTGTTGTTTATCATTCTTTTTATATATTATTGGATTAAATTTGCTAATATCTTGTTGAGGATTTTTTACATCTATGTTTATAGAGATATTGATATGGATTTTTCTTTTCTTGTAAATCTTTGTATGGTTTTGGTATTAGAGTAATCTTGGCATCATAAAATAAGTTAGGAAGTATTCCTTCCTCTTTTATACTCTGCAAGAGATTTTGGAAAATTGGTATAAGTTCTTTCTTACATGTTGGCAGAATTCACAAATAAGGTCATCTGGGCCTGCTGCTTTCTGGTTTAGAATGTTATTAATTATGGATTTGATTTCTGTAATAGATGTAGGCTTATTCATATTGTCTATTTCTTCTTGTGTGAGTTTAGAAAATAGCCTGTTATGAGGAAATGGTCTATTTCATCTAGGATATCAAATTTGTCAACATAAACTTGTTCAAAGTATTTTTAAAATTTTCCTTATAAAATCCATAGGATATGTAGTAATGTTCCCTCTTTCATTTCCTGTATTAAAAATTCATAGCCTCTTTCTTTTTTTCTTATTTAGCCTGCCTGGAGGCTTATCAGTTTTACTGACCTTTTCAAAGAACTAGTTTTTTTTCATTGATTTTCCTGGGTGTTTTTTATTTAGAAAGTGTTACTGTCATCCTTTACTAGAGCAGAATTCATTTGTACTCTCTTCACTTCATTCACCTCCCCATGTAGAAGAGGTGACAAGAAAGTATGTGAAATAGTCTGGTACATCACATGTGATTTTTTCTCAGGTCTACAAAGAATGCTTTCTTGGTCTACAATACATTTAATTGAAGTAGAACAAACAAATGTTCTTCAATTTTGCACAATACTAGTAAAATTCCTGCCACAACATAAATCTTGTTGGAGAATAGAGTTCATTGTCCTAACAAATAGTATTGTAAATCTGGCTTACTTGATTTGTTTTCTGCAGCAGATACTGCTATGGACAGAATGTTTATTCCCCTTAGAGTTCAAAAGTTGAAGCCTAATCCCCCATTTGATGATATTTGGATATGGGGCCATTGGGAGGTGATTAGGTCATGCAGGTGGAGCTCTGATTAATGGAATTAGTGTCCTCCTAAAAGAGACCCCACTATCTTGTTGTTCTTAGGTCATATGAGGACACAGTGAGAAGATGGTTGTCGATGAATCGGGAAGTGGGCTCTCGCAAGACAGCAAATCTGCTGGTGGCTTGACTTTGGACTTACAGCCCTGAGAGGTGTAAGAAATAAATATTTGTTGTTTAAGCCACCCAGCCTACAGTATTTTTGTTATAGCAGCCTGAAGACTAAAGAGGTGCCAAGCAAAAAATTTATTTTATCTTACTGATATATTTCTAACTAGCCTAAGGAAAAAAATTCTGATTTCTCTGATTCTGTTTCCTAGTGCATGATTTCTTTCTTTTTCTCTTCTTTTCTTTTTTGTTTTTTGAATTAGATCCTTTAATGTCATAAAGGTTCCATCTCATAATTAAATATGTATCTCACACTTAATGTTTTCAGTATACCTGGCAGATATTGCTAGTTATTCCTTTGAACAAGACTGTGAAGTAAGTTACTACTGAGCTGAGAACATGATCTTTTAGATGAAGGAGATGAGGCTTAAGAGATTCCCCAAGATCATTTAATATATTAATGACAGAGATGGGATTAGAATTCTGTCTTCGGTATCTCTGCTTTCACAAAATCAGATGGATCTGAGATGACTGTTGCCTTAAATGAAGAAAGAAGTTTTAAAGAAGGGGCATGTGGCTCTAGCCTGAGGAATGGCACTTTAGCAATTTAGTGGGTGTAATTTTAAGAATACATTTGTCTTCCATTCTGACATGGTTTTCTTTATCACTCCTCGTAATTTCTCCTGTTGATGATTTTAGCAAGAAGAGAGCTTATGTTAAATATAGGAGACGTAAATAGCCTAATACGGTAAGTAGGCTGCCTCTTGTAAGTAAAAACTGAGTGAAATAAGGAAGCATTTGCAATGATGGTGTATTTAATGCAGATCCACTTCTCATTTCAGCTTTTGTTAGTGACGAACTCTCACTCCTCAAACAAACTATGTAGTTACCCAACTAGAGTATTACATGGAGTGCATATCAAATCATTATTGCTAACATATAATGTATTTGGCTATACATATGGAACCCATTAAAAGAACATCATTTTACTACATTAATTTTGACTTGTTTGGGGCAGATATATAAAGCATAATATCAAAGAAAATAAAACACTACTAGCCTCTGTACTTCTATTTTTGCTCAGGATTTTGTTTATTTTCATTGATTCATTTTAGTAATGTGTATTAAATTAATTAGCTTCAACATAAACTTAATAATTCAAAGAGGCACTTTAGGAAAATTACCTTTTTTTCCAACAGGCTACATCATAAGTTTGTTATGATGAATAGTAGTGAGGCAGCTCTTTGGGTTGATTTATTGTTCTTACATAAAAAATTCATATTATAATTTTTAGCAGAAATGAGGCTATTTATAGTAATTACCTTTTTCAAAGACTTCATTGCAGAGTTGCAAGGGAATTCACAGTAGTATTCATTATTCTGAAACTTAAAAGATAACATGTACTACAGGATCAAGAGGAAGTAAGAATCAAAGCTATACTATTCAATCCAGCTTGTTGGAACTGTTATAAATTTGTTGAATCCAAGAACATTTTTTATGTTCCTGTTTTTACTGTGATTTTTGACTCAAAGCATTTTTTGGGAAAAATATTAATTTTCTTAATGTACTTCCAATCAGTCTTTTGTTTTCAATTTTTCTCATTAACAAAATCTGTTGAAAATAGTTTCTCAGTGTGCTGGTTTTTATCGGTTTGCTCTGCCTCTCACCCCACCCCATCCTCCAATTCCAACCATACACTCACCCAATCTCCCTTCTCTGTTGTTCTCTGCATTTCTCTTTGACCTGGAATTATAACTTCTATAGACTCCCTCACTAGATTTTTTTTAGCCCTTTTGGACCATGAGTTTAGACCTCTGTCCAGTAGCCTGTCCACGTAGTCAAGGCTTCTGTAGATCTTTCAAACTAACTGCTTTTGGAATGTGGGTGATTTGGCAAGACTAATGAATTCTATGAAAGTTTTGTTGTTAAACATCTTACTTGGTTGTGGGCGGATGTATGAAATGCTTGACAATGGATACAGTATTCTATAAGTCCACAGTTGTGGTGCTGGCAGAAGTATGATGGACATGGATGGTAAACATATATCCAGAGAATATGTTAAGCCCTATTAGGAAAAGCCCTTGCTTTAACTACCAGCTGTCTATCTGGTCCCCCCAGAGGATGGTGCCATACAAGGATTCAGAATTGGATTCATCTCTTGGCAGACTGAGCAGATAGAACCTATGCATACACTCCAATATTGTTATCATGGTCAAGTTGCACTTGGTCTTTTGAAGAATGTGGTGATAACTGGGGAGCAGATCAAAATGATATCTATGGGAAAGGAAATCTTGTCTACCTGATTTCTGAGCTCACAGTGAATTTCTTTTGCTCCTGATCAGTCTGGCTAGAGGCTTATCAATTTTATTGAATTTTTCAAACATCCATCTTTTGGCTTCACAGATATTCTGTATTATTTTCTCTTTCACTCATTTCCACTATGATAGTGATTATTCTCTTTCATTTACATACCTTGGGCTTAATTTTCTCTTTCACTTTTTAAAAAATAATTTTTATTTGAGTATGGTTGATTTACGATGTTGTGTTAGTTTCAGGTATACAGCAAAATGAATTAGTTATACATATATCCACTCTATTTTAGATTCTTTACCCATATATATCATTACAGAGTATTGAGTAGAGTTCCTTGTGTTATATAGTAGGTCCTTATTAATTATCTATTTTGTATATAGTAGTGTGTATATCTTAATGTTAACCTCACATTTTTTTATTCAAGTAAAATACAGAATCGGTTTATTTTGTGTTTTTTTTTTTTGCGATACGCGGGCCTCTCACTGCTGTGGTCTCTCCCATTGCGGAGCACAGGCTCTGGACACGCAGGCTCAGCGGCCATGGCTCACGGGCCCAGCCACTCCGCGGCATGTGGGATCTTCCTGGACCAGGGCACGAACCTGTGTCCCCTGCATCGGCAGGCAGACTCTCAACCACTGCACCACCAGGGAAGCCCCGTTTTTTGAACATAAGGATTTAGTGCTATAAATTTCCAAGTACTACTTTAGTTATGTCCCACAAATTTTTATATGTTGATTTTCATTTTTACTTATTTCAATATATTTTCTAATTTCCCTTTGATATATTCTTGATCTATGGGTTATTTACTTTCAAAATTTAGTTACCACATGCCTTTGTGTTTTCTTATTACAAACCTAATTCCATTGTGATCAGAAAATATAGTTTGTTTAATCTGAATAATTTTAATTTAAGAATATTTTATGGCCTATGCAACTAGAGAAAAGCCTGTGGGCAGCAACAAACACCCAATGCAGCCAAAAATTAATAAACAAAATAAAGAAATTTATTAAAAAAGAGTATATTATGGCCTAGATTATGGATTTTTTTGGTAAATATTTTGTGTGTACTTTATTTTTTAAAATTTTTTTAACATCTTTATTGGAGTATAATTGCTTTACAATATTGTGTTAGTTTCTGCTGTATAACAAAGTGAATCAGCTATATGTATACATATATCCCCATATCTCCTCCCTCTTGCATCTACCTCCTACCCTCCCTATAGCACCTCTCTAGGTGGTCACAAAGCACCGAGCTGACCTCTCTGTGCTATTCGGCTGCTTCGCACTAGCTATCTATTTTACATTTGGTAGGGTAGGTATGTCCATGCCACTCTCTCACTTTATCCCAGCTTACCATTTCCCCTCCCTGTGTCCTCAAGTCTGTTCTCTACGTCTGTGTCTTTATTCTTGTTCTGCCCCTAGGTTCTTCAGAACCCCCCCTTTTTTAAGATTCCATATATGTGTGTTAGTATACGGTATTTTTTTTTCTTTTTCTGACTTACTTCACTCTGTATGACAGACAATAGGTCCAATGACCTCACTACAAATAACTCAGCTTCATTTCTTTTTATGGCTGAGTAATATTCCATTGTATATATGGGCTACATCTTCTTTATCCATTCATCTGTCAATGGACACTTAGATGACTTCCATATCCTGGCTATTGTAAATAAAGCTGCAATGAACATTGTGGTACTTGACTCTTTTTGAATTATGGTTTTCTCAGGGTATATGCCTAGTAGTGGGATTGCTGGGTTGTATGGTAGTTCTATTTTTAGTTTTATAAGGAACCTTCATACTGTTCTCCATAGTGGCTGCATCAATTTACATTCCTACCAACAGTGCAAGAGGGTTCCCTTTTCTCCACACCCTCTCCAGCATTTATTGCTTATATATTTTTTGATGATGGCCATCCTGACTGGTGTGAGGTGATAGCTCATTGTAGTTTTGATTTGAATTTCTCTAATGATTAGTGATGTTGAGCATCCTTTCCTCTGTTTGTTGGCAGTCTGTAAATCTTCTTTGGTGAAATGTCTATTTAGCTTTTCTGCCCATTTTTGGATTGGGTTCTTTGTTTTTTTGATATTGAGCTGCATGAGCTGCTTGTAAATTTTTTTTTTTTTTCAGTATGCGGGCCTCTCACTGTTGTGGCCTCTCCCGTTGCGGAGCACAGGCTCCAGAAGTGCAGGCTCAGTGGCCATGGCTCACGGGCCTGGCTGCTCCGCAGCATGTGGGATCTTCCTGGACCGGGGCACTAACCTGTGTCCCCTGCATCGGCAGGTGGACTCTCAACCGCTGCGCCACCAGGGAAGCCCCTGCTTGTAAATTTTGGAGAATAATCCTTTATCAGTTGCTTCATTCACAAACATTTATTCCCATTCAGAGCGTTGTCTTTTTGTCTTGTTTATGGTTTCCTTTGCTGTGCAAAAGCTTTTAACTTTCATTAGGTCCCATTTGTTTACTTTTGTTTTTATTTCCATTTCTCTAGGAGGTGGGTCAAAAAAGATCTTGCTGTTATTTATGTCATAGAGTGTTCTGCCTATGTTTTGCTCTAAGAGTTTCATAGTGTCTGGTCTTACATTTAGGTTTTTAATCCATTTTGAGTTTATTTTTGTGTATGGTGTTAGGGAGTGTTCTAAATTCATTCTTTTACATGTAGCTGCCCAGTTTTCCTAGCACCAGTTATTGAGGAGGATGTCTTTTCTCCGTTGTATATTCTTGCCTCCTTTATCAAAAATAAGGTGACCATATGTGCATGAGTTTACCTCTGGGCTTTCTATCTTGCTCCATTGATCTACATTTCTGGTTTTGTGCCAGTACCATACTGTCTTGATTACTGTAGCTTTGTAGTATAGTCTGAAGTCCAGGAGTCTGATTTCTCAAGCTCAATTTTTCTTTCTCAAGATTGTTTTGTCTATTCGGGGTCTCTTGTGTTTCCATACAAATTGTGAAATTTTTTGTTCTAGTTCTGTGAAAAATGCCATTGGTAGTTTGATAGCGATTCCATTGAATCTGTAGACTGCTTTTGGTAGTATAGTCATTTTCACAATGTTGATTCTTTCAATCCAAGAACATGGTATATCTCTCCATATGCTTGTATCATCTTTAATTTTTTTCATCAGTGTCATAGATTTCTGCATACAGGTCTTTTGTCTCATTAGGTAGGTTTATTCCTAGGTATTTAATTCTTTTTGTTGCAAAGGTAAGTGGGAGTATTTCCTTAATTTCTCTTTCAGATTTTTCATCATTAGTGTGTAGGAATGCAAGAGATTTCTGCACATTAATTTTGTGTCCTTCAACTTTACCAAATTCATTGATTAAGTCTAGCAGCTTTCTGGTGGCATCTTTGGGATTTTCTATGTATAATATCATGTCATCTGGAAAGAGGGACAGTTTTGCTTATTCTTTTCCAATTTGTATTCCTTTTATTTCTTTTTCCTTTCTGATGGCTGTGGCTAGGACTTCCAAAATGATGTCCAAAATAGTGGCGGGAGGGCTTCCCTGGTGGCACAGTGGTTGAGAGTCCGCCTGCCGATGCAGGGGACATGGCTTCATGCCCCGGTCCGGGAAGATCCCACATGCCATGGAGCAGCTGGGCCCGTGAGCCATGGCTGCTGAGCCTGCACGCCTGGAACCTGTGCTTCACAACGGAAGAGGCCACAACAGTGAGAGGCCCACATACCGTGAAAAAAAAATAGTGGCGCGAGTGAATATCCTTGTCTTCTTCCTGATCTTTGAGGAAATGCTTTCAGTTTTTCACCATTGAGAACATTGTTGGCTGTGGGTTTGTCATATATGGCCTTCATTATGTTGAGGTAAGTTCCTTCTATGCGTACTTTCTGGAGGGCTTTTATCATAAATGGGTGTTGAATTTTGTCAAAAGATTTTTCTGCCTCTATTGAGACGATCATATTGTTTTGCTCCTACAGTTTGTTAATATGGTTTGTCACATTGATTGTTTTGCATATTCAAGAATCCCTGCATTCCTGGGATAAACCCAACTTGACCATGGTGTATGATCCTTTTAATGTGTTGTTGGATTCTGTTTGCTAGTATTTTGTTGAGTATTTTTTCATCTATGTTCATCAGTGATATTGGCCTGTAGTTATCTTTCTTTGTGACATCTTTGTTTGGTTTTGGTATCAGGGTGATGGAGGCCTCATAGACTGAGTTTGCAAGTGTTCCTCCTTCTGCTATGTTTTGGAAGAGTTTGAGAAGGATAGGTGTTAGCTCTTCTCTAAATGTTTGATAGAATTTGCCTGTGAAGTCATCTGGTCCTTGGCTTTTGCTTGTTGGAAAATTTTTAATCACAGTTTCATTTTCTGTGCTTGTGATTGGTCTGTTTATATTTTTTGTTTCTTCTTGGTGCAGTCTAGGAAGGTTGTGCTTTTCTAAGAATTTGTCCAGTTATTCCAGCTTGTCCATTGTATTGGCATATTGTTGCATGCATTAATGCCTCATGATTCCTTGTATTTCTACAATGTCAGTTGTTACTTCTCCTTTTTCATTTCTAACTCTGTTGATTTGAATCTTCTCCTTTTTTTTCTTGATGAGACTGAGTAGTTGTTTATCAAATTTGTTTATCTTCTCAAAGAACCAGCTTTTAGTTTTATTGATTTTTGCTATTGTTTCCTTCATTTCTTTTTCCTTTATTTCTGATCTGATCTTTATGATTTCTTTCCTTCTGCTAACTTTGGGGTTTTTTGTTCTTCTTTCTCTAATTGCTCTAGGTGTAAGGTTAGGTTGCTTTTTGGAGATGTTTCTTTTTTCTTGAGGTAGGATCGTATTGCTATAAACTTCCCTCTTAGAACTGATTTTACTGCATCCCATGGGTTTAGGGTGGTTGTGTTTTCATTGTCATTTGTTTCTAGATTTTTTTTTTTTTTATGGTACGCGGGCCCCTCACTGTTGTGGCCTCTCCCGTTGCGGAGCACAGGCTTCGGACACACTGGCTCAGCTGCCATGGCTCACGGGCCCAGCTGCTCCATGGCATGTGGGATCTTCCCAGACCAGGGCATGAACCCATGTCCCCTGCATCAGCAGGTGAACTCTCAAGCACTGCGCCACCAGGGAAGCCCTGTTTCCAGGAATTTTTTGATTTCCTCTTTGATTTCTTCAGTGATCTCTTTGTTATTTAGTAGCATATTGTTTAGCTTCCATGTATTGGTATTTTTTGCAGTATTTTTCCTGTAATTGATATCTAGTCTCATAGCATTGTAGTCAGAAAAAATACTTGATATGATTTTAGTTTTCTTAAATTTGCCAAGGCTTGATTTGTGACCCAAGATATGATCTATCATGGAGAATGTTCCATGACCACTTTAGAAGAAAGTGTATTCTGTTGCTTTTGGATAGAATGTCCTATAAATATCAATTAAGTTCATCTTGTTTAATGTATCATTTAAAGCTTGTGTTTCCTTATTTATTTTCATTTTGAATGATCTGTCCATTGGTGAAAGTGGGGTGTTAAAGTCCCCTACTATGATTGTGTTACTGTTGATTTCCACTTTTATGGCTGTTATTATTTGCTTTTTGTATTGAGGTGCTCCTATGTTGCATGCATAAATATTTACAATTGTTATATCTTCTTCTTGGATTGATGCCTTGATCATTATGCAGTGTCCTTCTTTGTTTCTTGGAATAGTGTTTATTTTAAAGTCTATTTTGTCTGATATGAGAATTGCTACTCCAGCTTTCTTTTGATTTTCATTTGCATGGAATATCTTTTTCCATCCCCTCACTTTCAGCCTGTATGTGTCCCTAAATCTGAAGTGGGTCTCTTGTAGACAGCATATACACTGGTCTTGTTTTTGTATCCATTCAGCCAGTGTATTTCTTTTAGTGGGAGTATTTAATCCATTTACATTTAAGGTAGTTATCCATATGTATATTCCTATTACCATTTTCTTAATGTTTTGGGTTTGTTATTGTAGGTCTTTTCTTTCTCTTGTGTTTCCTGCCTAGAGAAGTTCCTTTAGCATTTATTGTAAAGCTGGTTTGGTGGTTCTGAATTCTTTTAGTTTTGCTTCTCTGTAAAGATTTTAATTTTGCTATGGAAGTTGAATTAGATCTTTGCTGGGTAGAGTAATCTTGGTTGTCCATTTTTTCCCTTTCATCACTTTAAATATGTCCTACCACTCCCTTCTGGTTTGCAGAGCTTCCTCTGAAAGATAAGCTGTTAAACGTATGGGGATTCCTTTGTATGTTATTTGTTGCTTTCCTGTTGCTGCTTTTAATATTTTTTCTGTGTACTTAATTTTTGATAGTTTGATTAATATGTGTCTTGGTGTGTTTCTCCTTGGGTTTATACTATATGGGACTCTCTTTGCTTCCTGGACTTGATTGACTATTTCCTTTCTCATATTAGGGAAGTTTTCAACTATAAACTCTTCAAATATTTTCTGAGTCGCTTTCTTTTTCTCTTCTTCTGGGAACTCTATAATTCAAATGTTGGTGCATTTAATGTTGTCCCAGAAGTCTCTAAGAATGTCCTCAATTCTTTTCATTCTTTTTTCTTTATTTTGCTCTGTGGTAGTTATTTCCACTATTTTATCTTCCAGGTCACTTATCCGTTCTTGTCTCAGTTACTCTGCTATTGATTTCTTCTAGAGAATTATTAATTTCATTTATTGTGTTGTTCATCATTGTTTGCTTGCTGTTTAGTTCGTCTAGGTACTTGTTAAATGTTTCTTGTATTTTCTCCATTCTATTTCCAAGATTTTGTATCATCTTTACTATCTTTACTCTGAATTCTTTTTCAGGTAGACTGCCTTTCCTCTTCATATTTTTGGTCTGGTGGGTTTTTACCTTGCTCCTTCATCTTCTGTGTGTTTCTCTGTCTTCTCATTTTGCTTAACTTACTGTGTTTTGCATTCCCTTTTGCAGAGTGCAGGTTCATAGTTCCCATTTTTTTTGGTGTCTGCCACCAGTGCATAAGGTTGGTTCAGTGGGTTATGTAGGTTTCCTGGTTGGGGGGATTGGTGCCCGTGTTCTGGTAGATGAGGCTGGATCTTGTCTCTCTGGTGCTAAGACCACATCTGGTAGTGTGTTTTATTATGATTTTAGGCAGCATCTCTGCTAATGGGTGGGAATGTTTTCCTGTCTTGCTAGTTGTTTGGCATAGGGTGTCCAGCACTGTAGTTTGATGGTTGTTGAGTGGAGCTGGGTCTTAGTGTCGAGATGGAGATCTCTGGGAGAGGTTTCACCTTTTGATATTACATGGAGCTGGGAGGTCTCTTGTAGACCAATGTCCTGAACTCTGCTCTCCCACCTCAGGGGCACAGGCGTGATACTCAGCTGGAGCACCAAGACCCTGTCAGCCACACGGCTCAGAAGAAAAGGGAGAAAAAAAAAAGAGAAAGAAAGAAAAATAAATAAAATAAAATAAATTTTTTAAAATCAAAAATAAGAAAAATTATTAAAAATAAAAAATTTAACTTTTTTAAAGAATAAATAATAATCAAATAAGTAATAAAATAAAGTAATAATAAAATAATAATAGTAATAATAAAATAATTATAAAATAAGTAATAAAAAAAGAAAAATATGGAAGAAAGAAAGAAAGAAGACAGCAACCAAACCAAAACACAACTCCACTAATGATAAGAAGCACTAAAACCTATACTAAAAAAGAAAAAAAAGACAGACAGAACCTAGGACAAATGGTAAAAGCAAAGCTATACAGACACAATCACTCAAAGAAGCATGCCCATACACACACACAAAAAGAGAAAAAGGAAAAAAAAATATATATCTCTATTAAAAAAAAAAAAAGGAAGAGAGCAACCAAATCAATAAACAAATCCATCAATGATAATGAACTTTTAATGCTAAACTAAGATAGACATAAAACCAGAATGAAATTTGATGCAGAAAGCAAACCCCAAGTCTACAGTTGCTCTCAAACTCCACTGCTTCAATTTTGGGTTAATTCATTGTCTGTTCAGGTATTCCAGAGATGCAGGGTACATTAAGTTGATTGTGTAGATTTAATCCGCTGCTCCAGAGGCTGCTGGGAGAAATTTCCCTTTGTCTTTTTGTTTGCACATCTCCTGGGGTTCAGCTTTGGATTTGACCCTTTCTCTGTGTGTAGGTCACCTGAGGGCAACTCTTCTTTGCTCAGACAGGATGGGGTTAAAGTAGCATCTGATTAGGGAGCTCTGGCTCACTCAGACCAGGGTGAGGAAGGGGTACAGAATGTGGGGTGAGCCTGCGGTGGCAGAGGCTGGCATGACGTTGCAACAGTCTGAGGCACACTGTGTGTTCTCCTGGGGAAGTTTTCCCTGGATCACGGGACCCTGGCAGTGGCGGGCTGCACAGGCTCTCGGGAGGGGAGGTGTGGATAGTGACCTGTGCTTGCACACAGGCTTCATGATGGCTGCAGCAGCAATCTTAACGTTTCATGCCCGTTCCTGGTGTCCACGCTGATAGCCGCAGATCACCCCATCTCTGGAGCTCTTTTAGGCGGTGATCTGAATCCCCTCTCCTCGCACATCCCAAAACAATGGTCTCTTGCCTCTTAGGCAGTTCCAGACTTTTTCCTGGACTCCCTCCCACCTAGCTGTGGTAAACTAACCCCCTTCAGGCTGTGCTCCCGCAGCCAACCCCAGTCCTCTCCATGGGATCTGACCTCCAAAGCCTGAGCCTCAGCTCCCAGCCCCATCTGCCCTGGCGGGTGAGCAGACAAGCCTCTCAGGCTGGTGAGTGCTAGTCAACACTGACCCTCTGTGCGGGAATCTCTCTGCTTTACCCTCTGCACTCCTATTGCTGTGCTGTCCTCCGTGGCTCCAAAGCGTCTCCCCTGCCACCCCCTTCTCTGCAAGTGAAGGGGCTTCCTAGTGTGTGGAAACTTTTCCTCCTTTACAGCTACTTCCCAGAGGTGCAGGGACAGTCCCTATTCTTTTGTCTCTGTTTTTTCTTTTGCCCTACCCAGGTATGTGGGGCATTTCTTACCTTTTGGGAAGTCTGAGGTCTTCTGCCAACGTTCAGTAGGTGTTCTGTAGGAGTTGTTCCACATGTAGATGTCTTTCTGATGTATTTGTGGGGAGGAAAGTGATCTCTACATCTTACTCCTCCACCGTCTTGGAGGTCTCTCCCTTGTGTGCACTTTAAAACAATGTGTATTCTGTTATCATTAGGTTGAGAGATACATAAATTGTTATTTAAATACAATCGGTTGGTA
The DNA here is from genome assembly GCF_963924675.1 of Phocoena phocoena. Lineage (NCBI taxonomy): Eukaryota > Metazoa > Chordata > Mammalia > Artiodactyla > Phocoenidae > Phocoena > Phocoena phocoena. The sequence goes on from NC_089223.1 coordinate 92,302,908, forward strand.
GTGTTATTCAGTCTTTTATATTTTTATTGATTTTTTGTCCATTCATTATTGGAAAGAAGTATTAAAATCCAACTTTTATTGTGGATTTACCTATTTCTCCTGGAAGTTGTACTAAAAAGCTGTTATAATTATTAGGTGTATAAATATTTGGAACTATTATGTCCTCTTGATGAATTGACCTCTTTGTTAGATGAAATGGCTCCCTTTATCCCTAGCTAAATGTTTTGTTTTGAATTTATTAAGTCTGACATAAATAGAGTCACACCACATTTGTTTAAATTGTTAACATAGCACATCTCTTACCACACTTTTACTTTATTCTCGTTGTTGCTTTATATTAAAGTATGTTTCTTTTAAGCAACATACTGTTAATAATTGCTTTTTTTAATACAATCTGACAATCTCTGTCTTTCAGTTGGACTGTTTAGACCATTTACATTCGATTTGATTACTTGTATGGTTGGCTTTAAGTTTACCATTTTGTCATTCATTTTCGATTTGCACTATTTGTTTCCTTTTTCTTTTTTTCCCTGCCTTCTTTTGGGTTGAGTATATTTAATGATTTCTATTTTTTAAACTGACATATTAGCTAAAACTTTGTCATATTATTTTGGCATATATTATATATGTTTAGCTTCTCACCGTCAACCTTCAGGTTGTATTATACTTCTTCACCTATAATATAAGAATCTCACAACACAATATTTCCATTTTTTTCTTCCTGGTCTTTCTGCTATTGTCATATACACTTTAGTTCTACTTATTTTGTAAATCCCCAAATACATAGTTGTAATTTGACATTCAATCACCTTTTAAAATATTTAAATTCTTAGAAAAATATTTTACATATTCCTATATAGTTACCATTTCTGATGCCCTTCATTTCTTTGTGTTGATTCATAATTTCACCTGGTATAATTTTCTGATAGTACATTTCTTATAGTGCAGGTCTTGGTTATGAATTCTTTCAATTTTTATATTTCTGAAAACTTCTTTATTTTCCCTTTGTTTCTGAAAGATATTTTAACTAGGTGTGGCATTCTAGGTTGGTAGTTTATTTTCTTTTGGTACTTAAACATGTTCTGGCTTTTCAAATGAAAAAAATCACCTTATCTTTGTTCCTAGCTACATAATGTATCTTATTCCACTGGCTACTTCTATGATTTTTCTCTTTTCACTGGTTTACTCAAATTGACTCTGATCTTTCATGGTTTATTTTTTTTTCATATTTCTTGTTCTTGAGGTTTATTGAGCTTCTTGTAACTATAGGTTCATAATTTTTATCAGTTATAGAGAATTTCAGCCCTTATATTTTCAGATATTGTTGTCATCCTCTTTTCCCCTTCTTCAGAGACCCTGATTAAACACATACATGCCCTCTTAAAGTTATACCACAGTACAATGATGTTATGCTAATTTTTTTCAGTCTTTTTTCCGCTGTGTTTCATTTTGGATAGATTTTGTTGCTACTCTTCAAATTTACTAATCCTTTTTTTTTTTTTTCAATTTCTAACCTGCTCTTAAGCCATTAATTATTTTTTAATTTTAGACATTATAGTTTTCATCTCTAGGATATCAACTTCAATCCTATTTCTATATTTTGTGTCCACTTAAAAATGTTTAATTTTTCTTCTTGCTTCTTGAACATGTGGAATATAGTTACATTAAAGTTTTAAAGTAACTGTCTTTTACTTCTACCATCTGTACCATTTTCAGTTGATTAATATTTTCTTTCCTGTTTCTTTAAATGCCTAGTGATTTCTAGATCTAATGCCAGCCATTATGGATTTCACCTTGTTTGGAGATGGATTTCACTTTGTTTGGAGATGGATATTTTTGTAGTCCCATAAACTTCATTTCTGTAAATATTATTGAGCTTTTTCCTAGAATTCAGTGCTGTTATTCATGAACAATATGATTTTTGGTCTTTTTTTGAAAGCTTTTTTAGAAGTAGCATTTAATCTGGGACTAGTTTTGGCCAACTACCAAGGTCAAAACATTTTGGGTACTCTGATGTCCCTTGAACTGTGAGGTCTTCTAATCTGGCTGGCAGAAATAGGAGCTATTCCAAGTCTTCTGTGATCCTCACTTGGTAATTATTCTACATAATTCTTTCAAGTGATTCCTTTTCAAGTCTTACATAATTTTCTCACATGGATATGCTGGCCAGTACTCAGCTGAAGTCTTTAGGGGGACCCTCGGAAAATCTCTTCATTCTTGGCTCTCACCTGGTACTTTGCCATGTAAACCTAGCTGCCTTCTCTTTCTCAAATTCCCAGAGCTATCTTGTCCAGCTCAGGGACATCTCTGGGCTCTGTCTAGGTCCCTTGTCCCTTAGACACAGCTTGGAAACAAACTGTCACTTGTTTCTCCTCTTTCAGGGATGACTATCTTTCACTGCCAATGCCCAATATTTTGAAAAGTTGTTTCTATCCAGTTTTTCAGCTGTTTTAGATGTGAGGGTAAATCCAGTCACTGTTAATCTTTAACATCCAATTTTAATTGAATGAGATAATCATCATTTAATAATGAGAAGTTCATTTCTCATAGACCTGTGATCAGGTATTCAATATTAAAAAGAGCCCAACTGTCAGTATAAAAATGATTTTCAAATGGATATGAATTTTTGGCAGAAAAGTATAAATGGTCCTATAGCAAAACTGCAGAATTGTGCACAGTTACGTTCTTCTTTTTGAGTTTTCCAGAAGCTTCATGTAACTTCTTTGTATCAAACAACTACTTCTGCTGGCATAGGACCCAAATAGTGGCAGTTTGCACTGCAGCATAGACCAACTGAAGAACCTGTTTTAATTCAGGCTCCAATCTTAGGACATCTAATGAATTAGCCAGTGAATTAGTCAGATAATCATGTCTAAAGGTAGTGTGTTTTACTTCCACAATAGGCTCAACCAGTTTTATGCCTCTTAAAAGTAGGTGGTGCAAGTTTCAGTAATTTATCTTTCACTTTAGAAGAAATATCCTGTCCTATCCCAGACCACTAAAACGTTATATCAGTGTGGCAGGCTCAGGCTCTTGAACTTTTACAGGGTTTATCTCTCAACCCTTGGTACCCATATGTCTTAATAAGGTATCTAGTATGTGCCACTTCCTACTTATAGACCAATTAACATAAGGGCATCAATTTTATAGGACACAATATGATTAAGTTCTCTCCAGTTTATATTATGAAAGACAGCATGAAACATGACTAGACAGTACAGATGAGTTACTATCCTTGCCTTGTGAAGGCAAATTGCTTATGAGTATTTTTCATGATAGGAATTGGGGAAAAAAAATTGATCTAAGTCAGTGTTTCTCTAACAAAAAAGGGCAAAAGAATCATCTTAAAGGCTTGTTAAAACACAGATTTGAGGGCCTCACTTCTAGAGTTTCTGGTTTAGTCTATCAGGAATGAGATCCAAGAATTTGCATTTTTAATAAATTTGTAGGTGATGCTGCTGCTGCTGATCCACTATCCTTTAAACCATGCAAGTGGCAGGGGTAATACTGATTTTCTCCAGTAAAGATGCTGCATCTGAAAACAGAGCTGCTATAGGCATTAATGCCTGATTTTGTTTGTAATGATCCATAGTCAGTCTCCAAAACTGGCTTTTCATCAGCCAAAAATGTGAATTAATTGGGTATGTATTAAGAATTCCTTGTACCCCTAACTACACACATCTTTCTAGCATTTGATGGTGATACTGTTCTGCATTACCCCTAGTGATTGAGCATTGCTTTTGATTTACTGTCTTAGCCATGGATGCAGATTGAGAAGCTTTCACTTGTTTTGTCCTAATGTAAATAACCCACAAAGTCCCCTTAGATTCACTCTGATATGAATCAAGTCAAGATTCCATCTATCACCTGACTTTAATAAATGCCCACTCTCAGGGTAACAAGATATATTTAGAGTCTCTAATGATTAGTAGCAGTTCAGAACCTTTACTTAATAATCCCCCAGAAATTCTGAGTATTTCCCTTTCACCAGTGCATAACCTGGTAAATGGCTAGAAGTCACAGAGAGAAGGTTTGGGGAATACACAATATTCATCAATAGCTATGTTGCAGATCCTTTCTCAAAGGGAAGCAACTTTCCCTTCAGTGGAGGTGCTTTAGGTGTGTGTATTGACTTAGATTTTGGACCTGGATAAGAGGGTATGAATTCCCATTATGATGACTTGAATTAGATTTTCAACACCAGACAGATGTAGGAATTTTCTGCTTTTATATATTAAGCCACACCTCAGTAGGCTGTTCATCTGTTTCATTCTGAGGGACCTAGTGGTTAGATAGCCGATGACACAGGTTAATGCAGATCAGAACACTATGATCAGCTCAACACATGCCTTATTAATGTAATTTTAAACACCTTGTTTCTGATGGTTAAGCCACTTGATCTGGGCTCTTCTACACTGGCATGCTATTTTTCCACTGAAATTTTGAGCCATTTCTATTGCAGTATCTTCTACCATCAGTCATCTTTGGCTCATAGGAGGCATTCACCACAGAGATTTTCAAAGATGCTTTGGTAGGGGAAGTATCCTCCAGGCTCTTTCAGGGTGATTGGTAGAGGGAAGCTGAGGAGGTTACACATGATAAACCTGCTCTAATAGTCCCATATCCTAAACCTTCAGATTCCTTCTCCATCATCAGTGATTTTCAACTCAGGCTGCACATTAGAATCACCTGGGGGAGCTTCAGAAAACTCAAATGCCCAGAATGTACCCCAGAATGTTAAAATCAGACTCTATGTGGGTGGGACCAAGACATGAATTTTTTTTAATGCTTCTTTGGTGATTCCAATGTACAACCAAGGTTTAGAGCCACTGCACTATGTCAGAGAATTTCTAGCATTGCTTCCTCATTATCTGTAAGCCAATGTTAAACCCCTACATTAATTAACTAGCCTTGTGGATGTGAACACTCCTCCTTGGGTACTGAAATCCAATTCGTTACCTTTCAAATCTCAGTTGAGTATACCCAGAATTTGGAGATTCAAAATTCTCATCCTTTTCCTTGTTTTCCCACATGTCTTATTCTTTTTCCACTAGTAGTCTTACCTTAGCATAAGAAACCTGGCTGTTTTTTTCATTTAGTGGGCTTTAACCACTGTGCAATTATATTCAGTCCTTGGGCTTGATTCTCATTCATACCTTCCCTATGGCTACTGGAGATAAGGGACGCTTTTAGGTTTCCATAGAAGCGTTCTGATTTTTCATTCATGTTCTGAAGCAGACCTTCATTTTTTTTTCTTTTCTCTCACTACAATCTTTGTAATAACCACTGTTGCCATAGTGACTAAGAGCCACAGCCACTTGATCTCCCAACGCCTTCATTGCATCTACACTTCGTCTTATGCCACCACCAGTGATTATTCGACTAATCATGATGTCACAGCATGCCAGAGGTTATCAGTGTCCCATTTCCCAAAGAAAAGAAGCTATCTGTGAGCTTCTCAAATATTCTACCTACCCATTCCAGGAACCTATTTTAAGGATGTTTCCTGGGGCCACTTCTTGTGCCAATTACTGAATTACTCAAGATCCTGACAGGAAACAGATGGTACATTCAAATGGTCTGATTAAGGAGAGTTTAATAAGAATTGTGTATAGGGATAAGAGAAACCAAAATCAAAAAGAGTTGGTAAAGCACCCTGGGGCTAGCAAAGGCTGGGAGCTTTTACTATTCCTACACATGAACTTTACTCTCCTTTCATCCTCTGATCTTCTGGTATCTCCCACTGGACAAACTCAACCAAGATAACTCTCTGCCCAGAGGTCGAGGGATACAGTTGATGCATCTCATAAAAAACAAAAACAAAAAGAAAACATACAGAAAGACAGGGGAAAATGTGGGGTAGGTCTAGAAACACAAATGGGAAAATCAGCAGAATGTTCAAATTGGATATCTCCTGTATTTCCAACATGTATATAAAGCTTTTATTTGACACCTTCAGTTGGATGATAAAGCATCTCAGATCCAGTATATTGAAACACATATGCATTTTCACTTAAATCTAGTCTGCTTGCTGTCAGAAAGGAAAGCTGTCTGACAGCAAGAAAGCTAAAAGTAATCTTTAACACCACCCTCTCTTTTCTCTTTCAATTCACTTCCAATTCTTGTTGGATTTTTAAAATCTCAAATATTTCATGTTATCTCTCTACTTCTTTATATCATCATTAAAACATTGTTACTAGTGTAATACTTCCAAACTATTGTTCCTTCTTTATGTCATGGGTAGAAATATATTTATCACTATTTAAAAAAATTATTTAGACATTTTATTTTGAAGTATAAGACAGACCCAGCAAATGTATAAATCCTAAATGTACTGCTCGATGGATGACAACAAAGAGAACACTCACGTAACCACCACTTGGTGAAGAACTAGGACATTGTTAATACACTGGTTCCCCTTGAGTCTCTTCCAACCATTCCCTCCTTTCTCTCCTAAGGGAGATCTGTTATCTTGACCATTAACACTGTATAATAATTTAGTCTTGTCATTCATACTTTTTAAACAGCTTTGTTGGGATAGAATTCACTTATTTTAGAATATTTTCATCATCCTAGAAAGAAACTATATCCATCAACAGTCACTCCCCATTCTCCCCAGGTCCCCACCCTAGAGTCCTAGGCAGGACATTTTCCATTCTGTTTCTATAGATTTACCTATTCTGGATATTTCATAGAATAGAATCATAACGTGGTCTTTCATGACTGACTGGCTTCTTTTGCTTAGCATAATGCTTTCAAAGCTCACCTTAGCATGTATCAGTACTTCATTCCTTCTGATTGCCTAATAATATCACATTGTATGGATTTACATTTTATTTATTCATATTCAATTTATTCATATTCAACATATATTCAATGTTGGTGGACATTTGGGTTATTTCTACTTTTTGTCTAGTATGAATAATGCCTCCATGAACATTTGTGTACAGTTTTTCTTGTGTGGCACAATTATTATTTAAATTAGATCATAGTAAAAGAATGATTTAGTAAAGAGTGGTAGGAAAAATAATGACCCTGCAAAGATATCTATGCTTTAATCCCAGAATCTGAATTTTTTACCTTACATGGCATAAAGGACATGATAGATGTGACTTTGAGGTGGGGAGATTATCTGAATTTTTCAGGGGGTTGGTCTAATCTAATCTCAATTTTCACTATTTGTTTTTTCAATCTACCTATACCTTACCTACTTCTTACTCTTTATGTCCAAAGGAGGCTGTTCTTTATGGTATGCATTGACTGTGTTCCTTGATCCTTGGATGGTTGTCCTGGTTAGGTTTGAGGCATCATAATGTACCATTGGTATCAGAAGGTGAATGGAGAGTTAAAGTTGGATTATTTATTCCTTTGGCTCTTTATGTTTCTGGCTATGGATTTCCAATGGTAACATTCTTCTATTGCTTTCTCCTAGAGCACATTTTGAAAAGACTATTCTTTCCCCTTTGAATTATTTCAGCCCCACTGTGGAAAACCAATTGACCATAAACCTAAGAGTTTATTTCTGGGCTTTCAATTGTGTTTCATTTATCTGTATGTTTATCTTTATTCTAGCACCACAATGTCTTGATTACTGTAGCCTTGCAGTAATATTTGAAATCAGAATGTGTAAGTCCTCCAACTTTGTTCTTCTTTTCCAAGATTATTTTGGCTATTCTGGGCCTCTTGAATTTCTATATACATTTCAGGATCAGCTTGTCATTTTCTGCAAAGTAGCCAGATGGGGTTTTGACAAGAATTGCTTTGAATCTGTAAATCAGTTTTCAGAGTATTGCTATCTTAAAATTAAGTCTTCTGATCTCTGATTATGGGCTGTCTTCTCATTTATTTGGTTCCTCTTTAATTTCTTTCAATAATTGTTTTTTAGTTCTCAAGGTACAAGTATTATATTTTTGTTAAATTTATTCCTTTTTATTATTGTTGATTCTACTGCAAATGAAATTGTTTTCTTAATTTCATTTTGGCATTGTTCATTGCTAGTGTATAGAAACAATTAATTTTGGTATACTGATCTTGTATTCTGTAATCTGGCTGTATTTATGTACCTTTAGTTCTCAGAGCATTTTTATGGATTCCTTAAGATTTTCTATATACAAGTACTTGTCATCTTCAGGTAGCCTTTCCAATATGGCTGCCTTTAATTTTTAAGTTTAATTTTTATTTTGTTTAATTGTCTTGGCTAGAGTCTCCAATATATTGTTGAATGGAAGTGGCAAGAGTGGTCTTCCTTATCTTTCTTCTGATCTTAAGGAAAAAGCATTCAGTTCTTTCATGTTAATTATGCTGTTAGCTGTGGGGTTTTTGTACCTCAACTTTTTATTAGGTCAGGGAGCTTCCTTTTATAAATGGTTTGTTGATTATTTTTATCGTAAAAAAGTCTTACCAAGTTTGTTCTTTTGCATTTATTGAGATAATCATATGGTTTTTATTCTTTATGAATGAGGTGTATTAGTTTGATTTTTTATTCTTGCAAGTTTGCATTCCTGGGATACATACTACTTGCTCATGGCACATAATGTTTTTTATATGTTGCCAGATTTAATTCGCTTTTTTTTTTTTTTTTGAGGATTTTATGTCTATGTTCATAAGGGAATTGGTTTCTAGTTTTCTTTTCTTAGGATGTCATTGTCTCGTTTTGGTATTAGGGTATACTGCCAGCATACAATAAATTGGGAAGTATTCCTTCTTCTATTTTTTTGGATGAGTTTGTGATGGATTTGTGTTAATTCTACTTTAAATATTATGTAGAATTCACCAGTGAAGCTATCAAATCCTGGGATTTTTCTTTGTTGAATATTTTGAAATTACGAATTCCATGCTTGCTCTAGGCCTATTCAGATTATTTCTTCTTGAGTCAGTTTTGCTAATGTCTTTCTAGGAATTTTACATTTCGTCTCATTTATCTAATTTGTTGGCACATCCTTTTACTCTTACCTATTAGTTTCTTTACAAACAATGTAGGTTTCTTGTGGATAGTATATAGCAAATAATAGGGTCTTACTTTTATATTTGTTCTGAAATATTTTGCCTTTTAATTGGGGCGTTTAGACCACTTACATTTCAATGTATTTTGGGACATAAATTTATCATCTTTCCATTTGTTTTCCTTTTGTTGTATTTGATTTTTATGCCACCTCTTTTCTCTCTTCTTTTGTATTAATAACATGTTTTGTATAATTCGATTTTATCTTATTTTTGTCTTTATTAGATATAAATTTTTTTTCTTCAGTGTTTGTGCTACAGTTTTTGGTATTCATCTTTAGGTTATAGAGTCCATTACAATTTTTTTTTTTTTTCCCACACTGCATGGCAGGCAGAACTTCCCCAACCAGGGATTGAACCCGTGGTCCCTGCAGTGGAAGAGCAGAGTCTTAACCACTGGACCACCAAGGAAGTCCTCATTATAATTTCTAGTTTACCTCCAAGTGATATTATATATTTCACATAGAGCATAAGACTCTTACACCAGTGTACTTCCAGTTATCTTCTCCTGGCTTTTGTGTTATTGTCATTTTTACTTCTGAATGTGGTATAAACCCCAAAATGCATTAATATTCACGCTGCTGTAAACAGTCAAATATCTTTAAAATTTCTTTAAATCATATTTAAAAATACCTCTTTTACATACCACCACATAGTTACCATTTCTGGGTCTCTCTGGTCCTTTGTATAAATCCATATATCAATCTGATACAATTTTTTTTTTTTGCCTGAAGGACTTTCTTTCACATTTCATATCATGCAAGTCTACTGGTTATGCATTCTTTCAGCTTTTGTATGTCTGAGCTTTTGTATGTATGTTTATTTGCTTTAGTTGCTGAGAGATACTTTTTCTAGGCATAAACTTCGAAGTTAAAAATTTTTTTTTCAGTATTTCAAAAGTTTTGCTCCAACATCTAGCTTGCACTTTTTTCTCTGGTGAGAAGTCTTGTCTTTCTTATTTTTGTTCTTCCCTAAGTAATGTGTCTTTTTTCACAGGCTGAATTTGAGGTTCTCTCTTGGTCACTACTTTAAAGATAATTATTATGTAAATGGATGTAGTTTACTTTATGTTTATTTATTTATTAACATATTTATTGGAGTAAAATTGCTTTACAATATTGTGTTAGTTTCTGCTGTATAACAAAGTGAATCAGCTATATGTATATGTATATATATATCCCCATATACACTCTCTCTTGTATCTCCCTCCCACCCTCCCTATCCCACCCCTTTAGGTGGCCAAAAAGCACTGAGCTGATCTCCCCCTGCGATGCAACTGCATCCCACTAGCCAGTTTACATTTGGTAGTGTATATATGCTACCTTCTTACTTTGCTTGTTCTTTTTCATATTGTCGTGTAAAAATTCCATCTCTGCTTTTTAATTAATGTGTTTTGCCTATTTTAATGGATGTAAATTTTGGTATGATTAGGTTTAATATGACAGTATTGTTATTTCTTATCTATTTTTTAAAAACACATTTATTTATTTATTTATTTGGCCATGTCACATGTCCTGAGGGATCTCAGTTCCCTGACCAGGGATAGAACCTGCACCCCTTGCAGTAGAAGCGCCACTGGGTCTTAACCACTGGTCTGCCAGGGAAGTCCCCATTGCTATTTATTTTCTATTTGACCCATTTGTCCGTCCTTCCTTCCTTCCATTCTTCCTTCCTTCTTTCTTTCTTGCCTGTCTTCACTGGATTGTTTTAAAAACAAAGACAGTTTAGATAAACTTTTCAATTTAGAACAGTTTTACATTTATAGAAAAGTTATCAAGATATCATATTCCTCAACTTATTCTTCCCTATTATTAATATCTTGGATTAGTATTGTATGTTTGTTAGAATTAGTAAATCAATATTGATACATCATTGTTAACTAAAGCCCATACTCTTTTTTTTTTTTTTTTTTTCGGTACGTGGGCCTCTCACTGTTGTGGCCTCTCCCGTTGCAGAGCACAGGCTCCGGACATGCAGGCTCAGTGGCCATGGCTCATGGGCCCAGCCGCTCCGTGGCATGTGGGATCTTCACGGACCGGGGCATGAACCCGTGTCCCCTGCATCGGCAGGCGGGCTCTCAACCACTGCGCCACTAGGGAAGCCCAAGCCCATACTCTTATCAGAGTTACTTAATTTTTACCTAATGTCTGTTTTCTGGTCCAGGATTCCATCCAGGAAACCAGATTGTATTTAATAGTCATGTCTCCTTAGTTTCCCCTTGGTGATGACATTTTCTTAGACTTCCTTGTTTTTGCGAACCGAGGCCATTTGTAGGAATATTGGTAATTTTGTAGAATAATCCTCAATTGGAATTCGATATTTTTCTCATGATTTCACTGGGGCTATGGGTTTTGGGAGGAATACCAGAGAGGTAAAGTGCTATTTTCATCATGTCATATTGAGTACATACTATCAACATGACATCACTGTTGATGTTAATCTTGATCACCTGGCTGAGGTAGCGTTTGTCCGGTTTCTCCGTGTAAAGTTAGTGTTTCATTTACCCCTTCCCATACTGTATTCTTTGGAAGGAGGTCTCTCTATGCAGTACTCACTTAAGAAGTGGGGAGTTAAGCTTCACCTCCTTGAGGGGGCAGTATCTACATAAATTATTTGGAATTCTAAACAGAAGTTTTGCCTACTCTCTCCCATTTACTAATTTATTCAATCATTTATTTATATTAGTATAAATTTATAGAAATTTATTTTATACTTTAGGTAATAATCCAATACTACTTTATTATATTGCTTAAATTTTTTCAGCTCTGGCCACTGGGAACTCTTTTGGTTGGCTCCTCTGCTTTTTTGATATACCCCTTAATCATTGTGTGTGTGTGTGTGTGTGTGTGTGTTTGGAGGGGGAGGAGCGCACTTCCTTACTTCCTGACACTTCAAGATGCTCCAGGATCCTTTGGCAGAGTCCCTGATCCAGTGTTACAAGAAGCCATTTCTCTAAGGAATCTCGGTTCCTTTTTTCAAAGAATGATAATAGAATGATACTACTAGGGTGTTGATGCTTCTAGGCCCTCTAAAATGACAGAGCAATGGAATATAAGTGTGTATACTAACCCATGTGTACACCTATAAATTTTCATATATGGAACAATCTACATCTGTAGTAAGTTAAACATGAATTTTTACTCATGTCTCTAATTTATTACATATGGAGCATTCTAGCCTCTTTTCCTTGCTTACCTGTGTGCTCTCACTCCAACAGTGAAAAGAGTGGCTCCCACCATCTGCCATCAGTTCACTTAGTTGTTCAGTTCCAATATACATGCATAGCAGTATCAGAATCCTTAATTCATACCCCTTGGGAAATGCCCTTATCAACTAGAGTACAAGGCTAAATGTATAGTTCCTTTTGCCTTTAGTCTTATAGATTTCACTTACTTCCAAAGATATTTAGGTCAGCACCTCCCCCCCCCCCTTCAGTGACATTCTACATTCTATCCTGGGGGCCTCCAATCTTTTAGATGATGTTTTCTTAAATTTTTATACTTTTTGTGCTGCAAAATTTTGTGGGTTTTCACAAATGCATTTTGTTGTGTATCCAACATTATAGCCCTTTTGGCATTCTTTCAGCTTCCATTTTATCTCCTTTGTTTTTAGCCATATTATTTCATATATTTATATGTATAGCTTTTATATATTTGTATAAAATATGTATTTTATTTTTGATAATAGCTGTAGCATTCATAAATACATTATTGACCTAACATTATTTATTTTGAATTAACATAATGGCAATTCATAGATAATGTAAGAACCTTACTGTAGTATAATTCCATTTACCCATCATCATTCTTTGTACTGTGCTGTTATTTATTTTATTTCTATGTTATTAACCATAAAAATGGTTTATTTTTAAAATGGTACTTTAAAATCAGTTTTTTCTTTAAGATTTTACTGAAAGAAAGGAAAAATGTATTTTATTTACATTTCCCAACATATTAACCATCATTGGTTATTTTTATTCTTTACTCTAGGTATTAGTGACTGTTATCATCTCCTTCAGCCTGAAAACCTCTCTTTACCATTAACTGTAGTGTTGGTATATTGGAAATGAATTTTCAACATATTTTTATCTAAATATTTCCTCATTATATGTTTGTATTGAAGTATATTTTCACTGGGCATAGAATTCTAAGTTGACATTTCTTTTTTTTCAACACTTTAGAAGGTAGTGTTTCACTGACATCTGGTTCCCCTTCCCTTATACTCATTCGGTCTTATTTATTTGGTGACTGCTTTTAGAATTTTTTCTTTATATTTGTTTTCAAAAGTTTGACTATGCTGTGTCTAGGTGTGAATTTCTTTGTTCTTATTTTCCTTGGTGTTTCCTGTGTTTTTTGGGTCTGTAAATTGAGATTTTTAAAATTAAATTTTAAAAGTGCTTTGCTATTGTTTCTTTAAGTATTTTTCTGCCTAATTCTTTATATCCTCTCATACTGGGATTCAAATTACATACATGTTTACTAATTTAATATTTTCCCGTCAAACACTAATCCCTTGATTAGTTTTTTCCCAATCTTATATTCCTTGTGTACTTTCATTTGGATAATTACTATTGACATATCTTTATGTTCACCAGTGGTTTCTTCTGCTTTTTTTTCTATCTGATGTTAAAACACTCTAATAAATTTCTATTTCTTATTTCGTACTTTTCAGTACAAAAATGTCAGCTTGATTCTCTGTTATATATTTGATATCCTCCTAGAAACATTCATATATTCAGTCATTTGTTCCATCTGACACTATACATGATTTAACACTTTTATGATAGTTGTCTTAAAGTCCTTGATAACGAATTATGCCATCTGAACTATCTGCGATTTTGTTTCTGTTGGTTAATTTTGCTCCTGATTGTAGGCCACATTTTCCTACTTCTTCATATCTCTTCACATGGCAACATGACATGTCTAAAAGAATAATGGATTTTAAATTGTTATATCTTTATCTCCAACTTTCAAAGTGTGTAGTTCCTTTCTTTCATTGCACACCTATGGTGAGGGACTGCTCTCTGATTCCAACAAGGCCTGAACTGAATTTTTTAAAAATAATTTTTTAAGAGCAATTTGAGGTTCACAGCAAAATTGAGAGGAAGATACAGAGATTTCCCATATATCGCTTACCTCTACGCATGCATAAACTCCTTTATTATTAACATCTCCCACCAGAGTGGTACATATGTTACAACTGATGAAACAACACTGACACATCATAATCACCCAAAGTCCATAGTTTACATACCTAAGGTCCATAGTTTACATTAGGGTTCACTCTTGGTGATGTACAGTCTATGGGATTGGACCAAATGTATAATGATTTGCATCCATCATTACAGTACCATGCAGAATATTTCCACTGCCCTGCAAATCCTCTGTGCTCTGAGTATTCATGCTTCCTTCCACTCCCATTAGATTGTCTTACCACTGGTTTCAAATGGGACTGTGGAGACTGTACTTTGCCCTTTAGCTTAACTCCCAACTTTCAGGGCAGAAGGGTTATCCTTTGATCTTTTCAGGATTTGTTCTGGGAGTGGCTTGGGTACTAGCCTTAGTTGAGTTCGGTTTACTTTTGTGTTATACTTCAGCAAGCCCTGCGATCTGAGCATGGTGAGACTATGCAAACACTGTTTTTCATCCATTGCTAGTTCTGCCACTTTTCCTGCCCTTCCCTCATCAAAATTTCTAGGGGAGGGGATTGTCAAGATAAAATATTTATTTTTGCATTTGGGGCTTTTTCAGATAACAATCTATCTTGCCACCCATGCTGTCATTTAAAATTCACCTGATTTCTCTTTGTAAACCTTTCCATCTAAGGCATGCCTCTCCTCTGCACATTTGCACTCATACCAGACACTTGTCTCTAGGTACTGAAGCATCTGTACTTCTTTGTCTACCTATGAAGACTTCATCCTTCTTTGATATTATCTTATTATGGACTTTGAATCAACTGCTCTTCAATAGCATTATAAGAAATTATGTTTTATATCTTATTCGTTTTTTTCTTTCTTGTTAACACAAGTGCTATGGTCTTCCTTATCCTACTCTATCTTAATCAAAAGTGAAACTCTCCACAATTGCTTACTTCTCGGATTTCTCTAATAACCTACTAATGTGTTTTATCTCATCCACACTTTCCCTTTCTTCCACAACATGACACAATTACAACAATAAAACCAAAGCTATCTTTTGAAAAATAGCATAAACCTGTTTATGTTTCCCTAGTGAGTAAAATGCTTTATATTGATAGAGGAATCATGAGATATTCTCCTCCTGAAATCCTTCAGGCAAATGCTGTTTTATTTTTATATATTTTAAAATTTTATTTATTTATTTTTGGCTGTGTTGGGTCTTTGTTGCTGCACACGGGCTTTCTCTAGTTGTGGCGGGTGTGGGCTACTCTTCATTGTGGTGTGCGGGCTTCTCATTGCGGTGGCTTCTCTTGTTGCAGAGCACAGGCTCTAGGCGTGTGGGCTTCAGTAGTTGTGGTACGTGGGCTCAGTAGTTGTGGCTCGCGAGCTCTAGAGCGCAGGCTCAGTAGCTGTGGCGCACGGGCTTAGTTGCTCCGCGGCATGTGGGATCTTCTCAGACCAGAGCTCGAACCTGTGTCCCCTGCATTGGCAGGCAGATTCTTAACCACTGTGCTACCAGGGAAGCTCTAAATGCTGTTTTATAATGAGGCTTTCTTTAGTTATCAGTTTATCTACTCAAATAACTGAAGTCTGTAGACATTAGATTTAAAGCTGACAAATGAACTTGATTATTCTTCAATTGTTTGGAGATTAGTGAATTGGTCAACTTGAGCTGCTATAAGAAAATAGCACAGCCTGCATGGCTTAAACAACAAATTTATTTTCTCACAGTCCTGGAGGCTGGAAGTTCATGGTCAAAATGCTGGCAAATTTGATTTCTAGTAAAGGCTCCCTTCCTGGCTTATAGATGGCTCTCTTCTTGCTATGTCCTCACATGGCCTTTCTTCTCTGTGAGCCCTGAGCAAGGGCAGTTTCTGGTGTCTCTTTCTCTTCTTATAAGGGCACCAGTCCTATTGAATTAGACTCCCACCCTTCCGACCTCATTTACTTAAGTACCTCCATAAAGACCCTATATGTAAATACAGTCATATTGGGTTTGGGGGCTTCAACATATGAATTTGGTGGGGGGGGGCATGATTCAGTCCATAATAGTTGATTCCAATGTTATATCCAAAATGCAAGTATATATTTGATTTTTAATCTGTGTACTCATGTGTTACTTATGCCTAGTTAGCCAGGTACCTGAAGGCTTGGCAACACTCAGTTTCCTGAATTAGTCTGTACTCTATAACCCCATAAAGAAAAGGTCTGAAGTCTTTTTTCTAAATCATTGTGAAGCAATAGGGTGAAGACTCAGTGGGTTCCATTACTAACTGAGACTCACTGTGATTCATATGCAATTAAATGAGGCAGGAAAGACTCACTTTCATTGTGATCTCCAAATGGTAGGGATGAATCAGCCCCTACTCCTTCTATTATTGTTGTATGCGGAAGCCTGTCTAGGGTAGGGAGGAATTTTAACTCTTAACTTTCTCCTTTTAATAAGTCCCTCCATTTACTTTGCACTGTGTCTATTGTAGATGGAAGGTAGTCTTAAAGGTTACTTTTACTTTGCGCATAAGTAGTAGTCATTGTGAAAGAGACCAATCACCCATTCTACCCTCTGTGATTTGTCTGAGCCAATTATGATCATTCTACTTCACTCTTTGTTTGGGTAAAGAATGCCCATGTAACTCAACTCTGGCCTTTGCTATGTAAGGAGAAGTTTGCTGGGAGGCTTCTGAGGATTATTTTTTATCATTTTTAAAAAAGCTAGAAGAACAGGTGTATGGGGTCTTGACTGAATGTGAGGTCAGCAGCCATTTTTTGGCCAGCTTAATTATGAAACTAACACTGAGGGTAGCAGAACAAAATGGTAGAATGGACCTTTCACCCTGATAAATTTTTGAGCCACTGAATTGGTCAGTTTTATAGCTCACTCTACCTCTGCGTTTCTGTTATGAGTAACATAATAAACTACTTGGTCTCTATTTCTTGTAGCCAAATGTATCTGAAACAATACAGCATAAGTGGTGAGTTTGTCATGTATACAAGTTAATTCATTTGGAAGATAAAAGTATCTGCTTCTAGCTTTACCTCTAGAACTAGACCCATTATTCTTTCATCAGACTGTATTTTTCAAGGCTTCTTGGTACTCTTAGGATGCTCTTAATATGACCCACAAAGTCTAGCATAGCTTTTCCCTGCCCCCTATTTTTCATATATTCTCAAGAGCCACATAGGCCTTTATTTAATTCCTCCAGTGAATCTGGCTGCATCCTACAATATTATCTTTCTACAAGTTGTTCCTTCAACTCTCATGACCCCTGACTCCCAATTCATCTAGTTAGCTTTTAGTCATTTCAAAACTTTCAATAACAATGTTGCTTTCTCAGTGCTAATTCCCCAGACCAGTCAGGTTCCTTTACTATGTGCCTTCATAGTTTCCTGGATTTTTCCCCTCTTAGCTCCTCCTGGGTTTGTAATTATATAGTTGTATAATTGTTCATGTATTTATATTTCTTGATAATTAGATTTTAAGCTTCAAAGGGTGAAGTCTGAGCTTTATACACAATGCTTCCATATTTTGCTTGGGCTTACATTAAAAAATATATATATACCACAGACTAGATGGCTTAAACCACAGATATTTATTTCTCACAGTTCTGGAGCTAAAAGTCCAAGATATTGACAGTTTTGTTTTTTCCGAGGCATCTTTCCTTTGCTTGCAATGACTACCTTCTTTGTGTCCTCACATGGTCTTTCCCCCAAGCACGCACATCCCTAGTCTCTCACTCTGTGTCCAAATTTCCTCTTCTTATAAGGACACCAGTCATATTGAATTAGGGCGCACCCTAAAGTCCTTATTTTAAATTAATCACCCCTTTAAAGAATTCCTCTCCAAATTCAGTTGCATTCTGAGATATTGGAGGTCAGGGCTTCAGCATATGAATTTTCGGGAACACAATTCAGCCCAAAACAGTGCCTCATAGAGTGTTTTTCCATAGAAGGAGCTCATTAAACAACAGTTTATTGAATTAATGAACACATGAATGTATTTTCCTTCTATAATATGATTATAGTGAACTACCATACTTATTGCTTGCTTTTGAATACAGTCTGGTATGCGTGTATCTATCTTTCTTATGGTGAAAAATCCAAAAAAAAGCAAAATAGCCCATTTATTATTTGCCTTCTGCTAGAGTGGTGATTCATAGTTTTCATATGTGACTTCAGAGCCCATGATCTTTCTGTCCTTCCACTATCCCACCTTTACATGGAGAAAACTGAAATGAGGTGTATGCATGGCTGAGGGAAAACGAAACGGAATATAACAATTGACCAGTTTCCATGATATTTGTTTTAACAAGCATGTTTATTGTAAAGACCTGATAAAAATTTTTTAAATTATTACTATCCAGGAGCAGTTAGATAGTATTGACATTCATTTAGCAAATTTTTATTGACCATCTACCATGAATCAGATACTGGATAAAGCACAGGACATAAAAAGTGAATAATTTATAATGCTTTCTTTTAAGATTTGTATAGTCTAGATGAATAAGACTGACAAAGAGGAAAATACATCTAAGTTTTTAAAATGCTGTGAAAACAGAAATCATAGGTTATCAGGGAAGCACATGTAAAGACTACCTGACCTAATTTGGGACATCTGCTATGATTTTCTTATTGAAAGTGATGGAAAACCCACCCTGAACTGGGCTTTGAAAAATGAATTTCTGTGGTTTGGTATCTGAAAAGTCCAAGAGTTCAGTGCTTTAAACACAGTTGGATTTAAGGCTCAAACAATGTCATCAGGCCTGAATTTATCTCCAATCCTTGGTTTTACTCATTTCTTGTCTGTATGTTAACTTCTCTTTCGGGCTTCTGGAGGTGGACTCTGACAGTAGCAGCAGAAGTCTACACACTCTCATTTACAAGTCCAGGAGAAAAGAAAGGCCCTCTTCTATAGTAGTCATCACAAACGTCAGATTATTCTTACTGAATTAGCTCTGGTCACACGTCTGCTGCTTAGATAATAACTATGGCTAGGCCCACCTACTTCCCAGGTGCCCACTCAGCCTACAAGGACTGAAAATGCGAGACACTGATTCCAAATGAAAATTGCCAGAATGTTCATCCATCCATTCCATAAGTATTTATTGAGCACTTGTTATGATCAGGATCTATTCTAGGTGCTAGAGAGATAGAAGGGACTGAAACCGAATCTCTGATCTCTTGAGTCTTATATTCTTGTGGGGAAAGATAGTGATAAATGAATAAGCACATACATAAGTAAATAGACTGTATACCAGATACACATAAATATTATAGAGAAGAATAGAGCTGGGTAAGAGGTAGAGTACAGTGGTGTTGGGCAGAGGATTTGCTGTTTACTAGAGTGGCCAAGAATGGATACTCTCATTAAGAGATCTGAAGTGAGGATCCATTTATACAGGTATTTGAGGGAAGAGGGGTAGTCCAGACAGAAAAAAAGATCAAGGCCATAACCTAGAAGCATGTTTGCTGGGTTTGAAAAAAGAACAGAGGTCTGTGAGCCTGGAGAAGAGTGGACAATAAAGAGAGAGGTAGGAGATGATACAGATTTGGTGGCAAAAGACAAATAGGGTTGAAATTAAGATGTTGGTTTTTATCTCAGTGAGCCAGTGGAAGGTTTTGGGGAAAGGAATGACATGCTCTGATTTGTGTCTTACAGCAATAATTCTTGCAGTTGTGTAAATCATAGACTCTGGGTGGGTAAAGGAGTAGATAGATCAATTTAGAGACTACTAACATAATCCAGGCGAGAGATCATGCTGACAAATAACACTTTTGTCTAGAGTGTTATTGGTAGAGGTGTGGAGAAGGGGCCTGACATGGGATATATTCTGAAAGCTGAGTTCACAAGGACTTGCTGACAGATACGAGGTGTGTGAGTAAAAAGAGGAGTTATGGGTGACTCCAAGGTTCTCTCCCTGACCAACTGGAAAAATAAATGGGATTGCTTTTTACTGAGATGGGTAATGGTGTAGGAAAAGCAGGCTTTGGGGAAGAGATCAGGAACCCCATTTTAGAAATGATAATTTTGAAATGCTACTAGAGATTCTACTAGAGATATCAAGTGGGTTGTTAGACATATTAGTCCAGACTACAAGGCAAAGAACTGGGTAGAGTT
Organism: Phocoena phocoena; assembly: GCF_963924675.1. Taxonomy (NCBI): domain Eukaryota; kingdom Metazoa; phylum Chordata; class Mammalia; order Artiodactyla; family Phocoenidae; genus Phocoena; species Phocoena phocoena. Next base: position 92,323,163 of record NC_089223.1, read on the forward strand.
AAAAGCTGACATCTATATGATGTCTGCATAGAAATGTCAGTTAAGCCAGGAGACTGGATAAGACCCCTTAGTCGGTGAATATAGATGGGAAAGAGAAGAGTATTGAGAACTGAGACCCGGAAACTCTATCAGTCAGAAGGCAAGTTGATGAGAATGAACTGACAGAGGATATTACGTAGGATTAGCTTGCAGGGTAGGAGGAGAAACAAGAAAGTGTGGTGTCTAAGATTCTAAAACAAAGAAAACCTGTTCATAGGGTGGGAGTGGTTTGGGAGGGCCAAATATTTCTGATAGGTCCAGTGAGATAAGGATGGAGAGTTGACCCCCGGATTTAGTGATGTATGTAGGTCATTGGTAATGAAGAAGAAATGATACATTAGTAGAATCAATGAATGAATGAATGATTCAGTAGAATGGTGGAAATAAAAGCTCATTTGCAGGGATTTAAGGGAGAAATGGGAGGGAGGGATTCAGATAATGCATACAGACTACATTTTTAAGGTGTTTGTTTTTGGTAAAGAGGAGCAGATATTTTTGGTAGTTGGAAAGGGAAGAGGCATCATGAGGGGGTCTTTTTTTTAGATGGTCAAAATAATGTGTTTTCTGCTTATAGAAGTAATCGAATAGTCATGGAAAATTTCATGATTCCACAGAGAGGGGAATAACCGATGGAATGTTACTCTTGTGAAGGAAGCAGGCAATGAGACAGATCCAAGTATTTGGCTTTAGATAAAAATATGGATAGTTTCGGGTTTCCCTGGTGGCGCAGTGGTTGAGAGTCTGCCTGCCGATGCAGGGGACACGGGTTCGTGTCCCGGTCTGGGAAGATCCCACATGTCGCGGAGCGGCTGGACCCGTGAGCCATGGCCGCTGAGTCTGTGCGTCCAGAGCCTGTGCTCCGCAACGGGAGAGGCCACAACAGTGAGAGGCCTGAGTACTGCAAAAAAACAAAAACAAAATATGGATAGTTTCCCTGTAATAAAATTGCACAAAAGACAAGGCAGGATATATGGGCACAGATGTAGGGGAGTGGGTGGATGTGTAGTTGGGAGCCTGGAAGTTTTATTGTTATTACCTCAATATTTGTACTGATGTAGGAAACACAGATATTAAATGATAATGAGGATGGGACAACATAGTCTGGAGGTTGTAGGGGAGAGAAAAAGGTATGAAATTGTCAACTGGGATGATGGGAGAAAAACTGGGCTCAGAAATTCTTAACAGTATTGTTGGGTGTCTGTAAGAGCCCTGTTGGTTCATAAATAAATCATTGCATGGTTGTGTGTCTTCCTCTAGGCACGTTCAGCTAGGAAAAGGCAGGTACAGAATGGGTAGAAAGATGGATTTATCCAGAAGTGCGGTTTTTTGGTACTAAGAATGTAGAAATTAGTGGAGAAATGTAGGTACATGCACATCAATAGTTATAATAATGGTCCATGGAATATAAACTGAGTCAAAGGGAAAGTGAGGAAAGTGAAGACCTGCTATTTTTGGAACAAAGAAATATGTATTTTGGGAAGAGTAATAATATATTTCTACTGGAGAATTGACCTTTACTGGGCTTTGCATCCAATGTTATGTAAAGTTTGGTAGTGAACTGACACACATAAACCTCATATCAAATCTGAATACCTCTAAATCATATTAAAATATAAATCTATATAACAAAGATATATTAAAATATAACTGTTGTAAAGGCTTGCAACAATTGAGAATAGTCAAAGTTGAAGCATAAATTTGTTAATTCATTTATTTATTCAAAGTCATAGCAGCATAAATAATAAGAATATTAAAATTGCATGCATTTTTGAGAAATTGATATTTCAGAACAAGCACCTTCTCCTGCAAAGAGCTACAGTAAATTTGGGAAATATACAATAAATCAGGACTGAAAGGGTTTTTTTGGAACAGTAAGGAAAATAATTGATATCCACAGAACATGGTAGAAAGTGACACATGTTGATAGGAAGTTTCAGATTAAATGATCTGATTCAGAGGAATGAGAAATTATTTCTCATGGGAAAAGTGGTATCAATCAGGAAAAAGAAAAGAGAGAGAAAATGATACTGCTTCCTGGTATGAAATTTAATCCTTTTCTGAATAATCTTGTTTTAAGCCAATTATATATGTATTTGACTAGAGAATCTGGGGATTGTAGCAGTTATAATAATTTGGCCACTTCATTATTTTTGTAACTTCCTTCAAGTATTTCTTCTTGGCCTGAAGAGACTAGAAAACTAAAATTTCCCCAGATTCACTTTCACCAAGTTTTTATATATCCATGAATCCAATCCAGCTGCATAAGATTTGAATACAGAACTGAGGTGACATGGAGAGAGAAGTGGGTGGCGGTCATCCATCCTGCTTGTGTGTTTAGCGTGGAGGTGGCGTGGTTCCAGAGCTGGAAGTTATCACAACACTGTCCTGATTTAGCAGCTTTCTTCTCTTACAGCCACAGATGTTAGGAGAGGCAGAAATGTCTCCAGATGTTGCTCTAGATTTGTTGTCACTTTGAGACTTGTTCCTCCTATCTGTTTGATTCTGCTTCCCAAGAATTGAGAAAGTCATTCAACACCTGGTAATAAATCTCTGTTCAAACTAGTTAGAATAGATTCTGTTTTTTGCATCAGAACCCCAATGGAAACAGATAAATAACCTTATAAAGTCAGAAAAGTGATCTGACCAATGAGTGTCCCACACATCACAATCACCTTGAACCTATGCTAGAAATAAACATTACTGGGATACATTCTTCTGACTAATGCAAAAGGAACTGAGGGTCTTTATTTTTATCTAATGTCCTTACATGACTCTGATGTAGCCAATTCCCAGAGCAGTGAACATTTAGTGTCCTTGAATTCAGAGAAATTATTCAGAGGTACTAATGAAATTTGATATTAAAAAAGTACCTGCTATTTTTCTATGGTGTGGGTTAAGTGAGTTTGTAGGTAAAGAAGAATCATTAATTTATGATTCGCAAATCTCTGGCAGTATCAGTATAGTTAATTCCCAAATCTTTGATGGTATAAGGACCTGTGCACTCACTTACCCACATGCACACCCCACATAACTTTTTATATATATTTTCTGAGATAAAGTTAGTTTTCTGGATTTAAAAAGGCATGATGTAAGGTAATTGGTATCTATTTTTGGCTTTCACTTTGAAGAAAGAACTGAGTGTATGGTACCTAGTGCTCTGTGCTGAACATACAATTAATGAAAAGGACTACTTTTATTTTGTTTTGTTTTTCTATGAAGAAAAATTTATCCTCCTATCAAAAGCTATATGCTGGAAAAAAATAAATGATTTTTTCTCTTTTGAACAGTCACAATTCTCTTCTCAAATATTTTCTTTCCAGAGTCACTTTTTAAGAATTGCATTTTTTAAATTAAAAAAATCTAACTAATCATAATTATAGATGTTGCTAGGAAGCTAAGGAAAAAATATAAACATTCATCATAAAATCATTACTGAACAAATGAAAGTTTTCCTTTCTGCCTCCCTGCTCATATGTATTCTTGTAATGCCTATTAGCACAGCAAAATTTCTTTTTCTATTTTTTTCTATATAATAAGCTCCATTTACTGAGCATTTATTAATATCTTAAATATATTAAATAATTTTATGCATATCAGTACTATGGGAATGTTTCTATTACTACCTCCATCTTACAAATGGGGAAATTGAGTTTCAGAATTTAAGTAAGTTTCCTAAGAAAGAACACAGGGACTTCCCTGGTGGCATAGTGGTTAAGGATTCACCTGCCGGGCTTCCCTAGTGGTGCAGCGGTTAAGAATCCGTCTGCCAATGCAGGGGACACGGGTTCGAGCCCTGGTTGGGGAAGATCCCACATGCTGCAGAGCAACTAAGCCCGGGAGCTACAACCACTGAGCCTGCGCTCTAGGGTCCGCAAGCCACAGCTACTGAGCCCACGTACCACAACTACTGAAGCCTGCGTGCCTACAGCCTGTGCTCCACAAGAGAAGCCACCTAATGAGAAGCCCGTCGACACAACTAGAGAAAGCCCGCGCACAGCAACGAAGACCCAACGCAGCCAAAAGTAAATAAATTAAATTAAATTAAATTAAAAAAAAAAAGAAAAGGAATTCACCTGCCAATGCAGGGGACACGGGTTCGAGCCCTGGTCCGGGAAGATCCCACATGCCGCAGAGCAGCCAAACTCCTGTGCCACAACTACTGTAGCCTGTGCGCCTAGAGCCTGTGTTCCACAGCAAGGGAAGCCGCCGCAATGAGAAGCCCACGCACCGCAATGAAGAGTAGCCCCCGCTCTCTGCAACTAGAGAAAGTCTCCGCGCAGCAACAAAGACCCAATGCAGCCAAAAATAAATAAATAAATTTATCAAAAAGGATAAATAAATAAAAAGAAAAAACACAGATTAAGAAGCCTTTAATATCATGTCTCATGCTTGTTGCTATATTTATACAATCGTCTTTTTAATATGTCATATCAAGGAAGTGGTTAAACATGCATTATATAATAAGATCCAACCATCTTTGTACTGAAGATGATTTATCTTATCTCTGTCTTCCTAGATACATTCTGCTGCAGAGATAGCTTCTATCAATTTAACTTCCTTGAAATTTTAAATTGCCTTATTGAAATAAAAACTTCAGCTGATGGCGTAGGATCAAAAATTATGAACATTTTGGAGATCTTGACTGGTATTTCCAAAATACATTATACATGCACAAACAGATCTGAAATATTTGTAGATGTTTCTCTAATTTTTGACAAGACTAATAATTAACTTAAAAAATTTCAGCTTGATCAATAGAAATTGGTACTTCATTGTAATTTCAATTTGCATTGTAATTACTAGTGCAGTTGGTATTTTACCCCTTTCAACAATGAATAAATATTTTATGTTCGCCTACCAATAGTATTTTCTCATTCAGGGAAGCAGCATTGTTTAGAAGAAAGAATATGGATCTTTAAGCAGATACTGCTGATTACAGCTTCTGTGATCTTAGATCTGTTTCTTAACATCATTAAACCTATTCTGTCAATTGTAACTAAAGGAAAATTATAATTTGGAAGGGTTATTATCAAGATTCAAGAGAACGCTTGCAAATCCTCTAATCTGTTACATAAAGAACAGTCTAAACTAATATGCCAATAGTTGACATTACTATTTATTATTATCATTACTGTTGAATATTTGTTTATAATCTCTATTCACTGGAATTTTGCAATTTATATAATTTTCTATGTATCATAGATATCAAGTCTTTGTTGTATTAGGTGGAAGATAAGTGAAATCTGTTTTGAATTGGTTTTGGACTAACAAAAAAAAGGTTAATATTAATCAGAATATTCAGATTTTTGGTGATCAGAGAGTTAAATGCAAATAAGCAAAATACAATTCCCTTCCAAATGCATGGTAATTTAAAATCTATAAATTTAGTGCCTTTATAATAAAAAATACATTCAATTATGTTTCAAAACGCAGTTGATTAAAAATAAGAATACTTATGCATAGTAAAACAGATAAAAATTATGTCAGGTAAAGTTTTGAAGTTATTGAAAATAAAGGAACAAAAATTATACCTTTTGTACATGTTGTTGAATAAAATAAAGCTGATAGTTGGGATGTCAAGAAATTGAAATGCTATATTAGTATCTTTATTGGAAACATTATCAATCATATTGGATATATTAAAAAACTCAAATTTGGGGATCTGATCACTTCATACCAATAGTTTTGCCTGTCATGACAGAAAAAAATCCCCATGGTTTTAAAATTACAATTATTTTCTATTATCATAACAGAATTTCAATGGACAGATTTTCTTTCTTTTTATCCACCCAAATGTATGAAAACTGTATGCATATAAACACGCTGATTCTATCCTTAGCAAACTTACAATATTCATGAATCTAAAAATTTCACTTCTCTTCATGTTTAGTCCAATAATGCCTCTTGTTCTCTCAAAGAAAGCGTCATATCCCCCAGATGTAAACATTGCTTTAAAAGCCAATGCCATATGCTGACAGATGGCATCCCATCTGTGGTTCAGTTATTAAAAATAAATTTCTTGGCTATGTTCAATAAATATAAGATATTCTTATCCATTTTTTCCAGAAATGTTTAGTTTTCAACCATAGGTTTAGCATACCAAACCACAAAGCTCAATCCCATGTAATAACTTGAGTAACAAAATAAGCTTTATGTCAGACTAAAACTATATATTTAGGCTAAGATGTTCAGAAGAGAAAAAAAAACAGAGAAAGATAAATGTAAACTAATTTCTCTCAGTATTATACTTTTGATTTGGCTCAGCTATAACTATTAGATAGGACATTAGAAAAAAGTGTCCTCAGTTCTAGGAGTTAAACAGTTGTGGATGAGGAGAATGAAATCCAAAGTACTTGAAATGTTTTACACGTTGCTCAAACTTCAAAATGCTTATCAGTTCTTTTTCTGATGTCTTCAAACCTTCAGATTAGTCACTTTTTTCACATTTTCATTATTAAACAAGATTTTGAAGATAACACAGGAAATACAGTAACAAATTTCTACTCATCATAAAATGACAGAGTTTTGTAGGAAGGACAGAAAAAGAAGAAAGGCATCGTGCATCCCTGACAGTGTTTAATAAGGTGGGTTTCATAGACAGAACTTCGATAACTGGTGATCTCAGGAGAGAGAAGTGCAGACAAAGCAAGTGGGAAAACAGGAGAAACATGTTTGAAGGCCCTCTTCCAAAAAATCAAGAGATCTTGTGTGTGAAAGACTTCAATATCCGTATTCAAGGTTCTCCTTTCCCCTAGCATCTTTGTCTTGTTGACTGACAGTGGACATTCTTTTGTCCTTTCTTTCTCTCTCTTTTATCCCCCATCTCTTTTCCTTCTGTACTGTCTTCCTTCTTTTGTAAAAAATGAATTAATTAATTTTTGTTATGATATAATGGACATGTAACATTGTGTAAGCTTAAGGCGTACAACATATTGATTTGATGATGCATTTTATATATTGCGATATTATTACCACCTTAGCATTAGCTAACACTACTACTATCAACACATACTTATCATTGATCTTTGGCGTGAGAACAGTTAAGATCTATTCTTTTAGCAAATTTGAAATGTATAATATAGTATTGTTGACTATAATCACTGTGCTGTGCATTAGATCTCCAGAACTTATTTATCTACTAGTTGCAAGATGGCATCTTCTAACAACATTACCCCGGTTCCCCGCACCTCTCCGCCCCTGGTAAACACCATTCTACTCTGTTTTTCTGAGTTCAGTATTTTAGGTTCCACATATGAGTGTTATCATACAATATTTGTCTGACAGCTCACTTAGCATAATGCTCTCAAAGTTCATCTATGTTTTCACAAATGGCAAGATTTTTTTTATGGCTGCATAGTGTTCCATTGTAGATATATATATATATATATATATATATATATATATATATATATATATGACATCTTCTTTATCCATTCATCCACTGATGGGCGCTTGTTTCATATCTTGTTTCCATATCTTGGTTGCTGTGAACAATGCTGCAATACCTTCTTTCTTCTCTACAGAGAGTTATAAAGGGCCAGTCATGGGGATAGGAATTGAGTGATCAGGAGGGATAGCCCCTACTCTCATGAATTTTATAATCTATAGGTGAACATAGGCAACTGAAGAGATAAATAAAATAACATCATAGGCAACTGAAGAGATAAATAAAATATCATCAAAGTCCTACAACTGTAGGGGTATTTTGGGGGATGCGTGTGAAAGTAGGGAAGTGTTCCTAGAAAAAAATATCCAAACTATGAGTTATTCTTTACCCACCCCCTTCTCTTCTAAAACCTTCTTTGGCTTCTGGAGTAAATGACAAATTTGACCTTAATTTCACTTACTTTAGTTTCATTTAGTTTTTTTTTATTGGTTGAGGTTTGCAGGGACTTACTTCCCTTCCCTCCTACTGTCTAGATTTATCCTTTATGACAGGACTACACACTGAATGGAAGTAAGGAACTCCTTCTTTCTGTCTCACTCTCTGTTACCAAAAAAAGCCTGTAGGTATACAATAATTTAAATGGATAAGCATTATTCTGGAAGCAAATAAAGTATGGAAATAAATACATTTAGGTAATTGACATTGACCCTTTAAATATTGTCTAGCCTCTTGGCACATAAACACCATCACCACCTTTCCATCTTTGAGTTGCATATCTTGTCTTGCTTTGTAAAACCACTTTTATATTTGTAAACATAATCTGATCTGTTTCATCAGGAAAACCCTGTGTGCTAGGCTGGACTGTAACAGCTCTCTAACTCTCAAAAGAGTCTAAGAATTCTTAAGTTTATATACTTATTCATATTCTGAGAGCAAACACAGAATGTATGGGTCAAAAAGATAGTCCATTTATCCATTTAGTACTCAGAGCATCTCAGCACCTGTTCCACATGTCTCTATTCTCCACAAGGTAAGGACCAGATGTTCATCTCCACATATGCTGGGATTGCAACACATAAGAGGAGTCCCCAAAATTATGAGACTCTGGACTTATGTACGAAGGCTGGCACTTTGGCAAATCCTTCCCTGCAAAGACAGGATCCTTTAGAATGTAAACAAATCCTTTCTGATGAGGGGGAGGGAAAGGCCTTTACATTGGCATGTAAACAAATGGGCATGATAATTCTCTAATTCTCTCTGGAGCAATATGCTACCTCTAACTTCTAAGGCATATTTGTCATTCCATCACTGTTTAACAAAGTTTGCTAACCCTTTTTGCTCAGAAAGCCTGCAGCATGTAGAAACATGAAAATGTTCATTGGAAGTTGTCTTCCAACAGGAATTAGAAAGTGATTTAATGAACATCAATGTCATGGTGGCCAATGATGAATTTGAAACTAAAATCTAGTCTTCCAAATTCTGATCTCATGATCTTGACACTACATCACCCATGTATTGTGTGTCCTTATTGGAGACAGAATCAGTGACTGATGAAACTGAGAGATTTGGAATAGTATATCTATCACTCCTATTAGTTTGGATCTGATACAACAGAGCTAGAAGACGAACCAATGAAGGGAAGAAGGGAGAGTGGTTAATTGCAGCTCAAGCAGTATTTTGAAAATGTTAAATATTAATGAGTACATTAAAATCTATATCCAGAGAAGAAAACAAGAGTTAATACTCTTCCAACACCGTGATTAGGATTAAGTTTATACTCCAAAAAATAAGGTTAGTATAAAATAAAACATGATATCCAATTTCACTTACAACCATAGTAAGAAAATTCCTAAATTATGTTAGGAAACTGGTAAACAGAATCTCAAGATGGCTCCTGCGATTCTCATCTCTTTTTAATTTCTCCCCTTGAATGTGAGCTGACTCTGTGTATATGATACAATATCACTCTCATGCTTATATAACAACTTGTGACAATGATAACAGAACTTCACAGATGTAAGTGAAGTCCCTAATCAATGTACTTTGAGTTGATTGGAAGGCAAATCATCCCAGGTGGGACTTATCTAATCATGAGAGAGTCTGGCTTGGGGTAAGTAAGTCTTGAAGAGTTAGAAGTGCTCCCAGTCAACAGAGAAAAAAAATGGGACATCAGTCATATAACCACCTAAAAATGAATTCTGGGAATTCCCTGACGGTCCAGTGGTTAGGACTTCACACTTTCACTGCAGGGGGCACAGGTTCAACCCCTGGTAGGGGAAATAAGATCCCGCAAGCTTCAGTGTGGTAATAAATAAATAAATAATAAAAGTAAAAATGAATTCTACCAACAACCAGTGAGCTTGACAGAAGATCTCATGCTTCAGGTGAGATTACAACCCTGAATAACACCTTGATTTCTGTCTGCTAACTCTTTTCTGTCTCTAGACAGAGAAGAGGGTCCAGCTAACATTAGTTCTGGACTGTTTCTTGGAAATGGAAACTGTGAGATAATAAATGTACATTGTTTTAAGCCATTGTGTTTATGATAACTTGTTATGCAGTAATAGAAAACTAATTAACCAAATCCCAAAGTATATAAAATAAATATGATCATAAGGGTAATAACTAATTGATATTAGAAGATACATTGGTATAATTAACCACATTAAATAAAAGAGAAAAATCATGGAATCATCTCTGTAAGTGCAGAAAAATTGTAAAATTTTATGTTCATCCATGATAAAAATTATTAACACCAGGAATAGAAGAGAGGACTCCCCTATCATTGTCTCTATTCAAACTGTAGTAGACAAATTAGCTAATATATTAGCAAAAGATATAAATATCAGAGATATAGAATTCGAAATAAGAAAAATTTATTATTTTCAAATAATATAATTGTTAATATTGGATATTCATGAGATTTTGTGGACAAATTAATAAAATAATTCAGCAAGTTTAGAGAATATAAGAACAATATACAAAAATCTCTTGTAGTTCTGTGCACAAGCAATCGCAATTACAAAATCTAAAATAATAAACCACACATTTATATTAGTGACAAAACTACAAGGTTATGGGAAATAAAACTAATAAAATATGAAAACTGAAAGACAAAGATCTAAATAAATGGAGAGTTAGGCCATTTTCTGGGAAGGAAACCCTCAATATTGTAAACATGGCAATTATCCACTAATTAATCTATATATCCATTTCAGTTTCAATTAAAATTTCACAAAATTTTCTCATTAAACCTGAAAAGCTGACTATAAAATTCACATATAAGAGTAACCTAAAAATAGATAAGAAATCCTTAAGGGAGAGGGGAGAGGATATGGCTTCTTAGATTCTAGGTTGTCAAAAAAAATAATTAAAGCAAGTTGATATTTACACAAGCATAGAAAAACAGAGCAAATAAACAAAGAAGAGTTTTTAAGACCCCAAATTTATATGACTGCTTGGTACATGAATTAAAAATAGTGTTAGAAGTCATGCCAGAAGAGATTGACAATTCATATATGGTGCTGAGACCACTGACCATCCAAACAGAAAATTAAACCAAATTCTCACATTACACCGGAGACACAAGTATATTTCATATACATTAAAGATGATGTGGAAAATTAAAATTATACAACTTTTGGAATACAATAAATATTATTAGAATGAGAAAGAACTTCTAAGAAAAGATAACTTATAAGCTATAAAGTGATTGATAATTTTGATTATATTAAACTAACAACAACAATAATAATAAACTGTTATGTAATGAAACATATCGTGACGTTTAAAGAAGTGCCACAGACTGGAGAAGAGGCTTGTAATGTGCATAGGTAAAATTAGTAATCACAATATATAAAGTGTTTCTACCAATCAGTAAGAAAAAGAATGTCCCTTCCCCTCAAAACTCAAGGGCAGCAAGTAATATATGAAGAATGAAATACCAATGGCCAATAAACCATTTCTGAGCATAGAAAAATGCTCAACATCACTGATAATGGCAAAATTCATATTAAATAAATAATTTGTTAACCAATACATGGCAAAAATTAGTAAGTCTGATAACTTCAAATGCTGTCAAAGATGTGGGCACACAAAAGCCATTATATCTTGTGCAAGCATAAATTAGTAATCACTTTTTCAAACCTAGGAATGTTGAAAGTGCCCATAACTTACTAAAGCAGACCAGTTTCATTTCTGTATACCTAAGGCAGAAAATTCTCACAGAACATGTGCATAGAGAGTATGTGTAAAGATATTCATTGTAATACTGCTTGTAAAAATACCATAACAGTCTTTCACAGGGCAAATAGATACCTCTCAGAAACTTAGACTGGGAAAGAAGTAACCACATGATTCCTATATATAAAACAATGCATAAATGAATTATGGGTGGACAAATATGTGGTAAAATTACATAATTATATATGGGAAAATGCACACCAAATTCAAAATTGTGGTTGCCTCTAGGGAGAAATGGAGGCTATAATAAGGACAGGGTGAAGCCTTAGCTGCGTCTGTAACATCATGTCCCTTGAGAGAGATGTGTGATGGGGAAGAAGCGGGGAGGGGAAGTGGGGGAGAAGAAGAGGGGGAGGGGAGGACAGAGAGGAGATAGAGCACAAGGTTAATGTCTATTAGTGCATAGGTATCTCTATTATTGGTTTCTTAACTTTTGGTAAGTGTAGAAAATTTCATAAATAAAAAAATTAAAATAAGTTAAAGGGGACAAAATCAGAAAAGCCAGGTTAGAAGTGGTGTTTTCTTCTAGCAAATGTGAAAGAGTGATTAAAGAAGGCAAGTGGTCTAATTTATTCTTTCTAACCTTTTTTTTTGCTGTGAGTCATGGCCCAAAATGACTCACAGCAAAAAAAAAAAAAAGGCTTTTTACCTATTGACCCAATATATGCAAAAGTTTTATAAAACAGTACTTAGCCCTTACTATGCTAGACACATGAGGTTTTCTTTTGTTTGTTTTGCTTCATTTTGTTTTCCAGTTTATGTTACTCTATGCCGTGCAGGTCATGCTATCCCTGCTATTCTGTCATTTTTCTCTCTTCTCTTTCCTTTTAAAAATGCCAATTCTGACCAGTTATATTGACGTTGAGAGTCACTCATGGATCATGGCCCAAAGTTTGAAATATAGTGGTCTAGTGCCAAGAAAAAGACGTTTGAATTAGATCCACAATTTAATTCTGAATTTGACGTTGTCTGTAAAATCTGTAAACTGAACTGTGTTGGCTGTTTCATCACAGGAGAAATGGAAATGACAGTGGTATAGACTCATTCCTTAATTATTTACCGAGCACCTATCAATGCTGATCCTTCTCAAATACTGAGGGGAATCAAGATAGTTGTTGTTTATTGATATTTTTGTTAATGAAAGGACTACACTATTTTCATTATTTTACAAAATAACAAAACAGAGATTCAGCAAAATGTAGATAACAAAATACAAAATCAGTCTCAGTTACTCCAAAGGTTTTTTATAAGAACTGGAGGTTCTCAAATGTTGTCCTCTGCAGAATGTCAAACACGTGAACATTGGAAATAGAATGTTTTACAGGAAAACTTTTCATGGTATGTATTAAATATGACTTGTATTCTTTAATTCTCTGGTGAATAACAATGTGGTAACACTTTCAAAAATCAAATTAATCTTACTCCCAGCTCTCACATACTAATTTGTTCTTTGGGGGACCTCTCGCCCTCTCCTTTTACCTCCCTAAAGTCATATTCAGGATGAAGTGCTGTGGTGTTTAGAAAATAAGAGAAGGAGCTTCAGTCTTCAGTCCACTGTGCTTGCTTCTGGGGTTTCCTATGGCCCATTCTCCCCTTTGCCAAAATGGAGCAAGGAGACTCTTTCTTGTAGTTCCTGGGCCATGGTCCTTGGGTACCATAAACCTCAGTGTCTATACCCCAACCTATCAGAGGCTTTAGGGTGGTATGGATACCCACAACCTAACCCCTACATGACTCTCACCACCATAAAAACACACAAACAAATAAGCACCATCTCTTCTCCACCTCTGTCAGCCTTGGAAGCTGCCTGCCATCTCCTGACAACCTAGACTTCCTACTGTCTAAACCCCAGGCCCTCATTCCACTGTCAGAGCCTAGGACAATTTAGTTCCTTCTGAAAAATTAACTCTCTTAATTGTGGGCTGAGGGGAAAGTTTTCGTGCACCTTGTTGGTCCTTGGTGTATGTGAAGAGGACAAATGTAAGAGTAATTCTTATTATTCCTGATTATTCCACAGCTGCAAAGCAAAATACAAAATAATATCACAATAAATTACTTTGAAACACTACTGTGATGTATAGGCATAAACGCTTATAGAAGGCAATGTTTCTATATGTAACATTTGGTGATAAAATTTTTTCTTTTGAAAATGATTTATTTTGCAATTTCTAATTATGTGCTGTCTTCTAACAAGAAATAGTGACTCAGATGAACATATTATTAATTGATATATTTATTAATTACTCAGATTGTTATGTTCAAATCTCCCACTTGGAAGTTAATCTTGTCAATTTTGTCTTCATATATGTTGAGAATATTAGGTGTATAAACGTTGCTTCTTGCTGATCTTCTGCTTCTATTTTCATTATTCTTTTGTAGTAATTTGTTGTCTGTTTTTATGGCTGCTTTTAAGATCTCACTCTCTTTGTTGTTCTACAGTTTCAATATAATGTTTCTAAGGATTGATTTCAATTTATTTTATTGTGAGCTCAGCTATGGGTTTAAAATGAAGTTTATTTCATATATATCTAATATTTCTAGGTCTTTTTTAGATGAAAGATTTTTAGGATATGTTGTGTACAGTATTTCCAGAAATCAAGGTGCCAGGTACACATTCTCAGGACAATTTTTCTTTTCTTTTTGCAACATTTGCCATACCAAAATGAGGGATTAAACCAAGAGGAAGTCATTGGACCTTTAAACACACAGACACACACACACACACTCACACACACGACAACAACAGCAACAAACAGAAAACAGACAAGGGGGGAAATTCCAGAATGACAAGTATACAGCAATTGGAGGGCAGTTAGATCAAATGGGAGCAGTCAGAATGAGGTTCCAGGAAGTATGGTGCAGAAATGAATAAACAATAGACAAACACACAGACAAGTGATGAAAATGCTAGGTCACCTGATCCGAAAAGTAGTATTCAGAGGGATTTTACTCCTGTGTTAGAAAGGATTAAACATGTTAAATGAAAAAAACAAAAAAGCCATTATCTCCAACCAAAACAAAAAAGAAAGAAAAACAAAGGCAATAGAATCCCAGTATATTACTAAGCTCAGGTATAAACAATTCTGATTTAATCACAATGTAGATATAAATTTTTTTTTATAAATTTATTTATTTATCCATTTATTTATTGTCTGTGTTGGGTCTTCGTTTCTGTGCAAGGGCTTTCTCCAGTTGCAGCGAGCGGGGGTCACTCCTCACCGTGGTGCATGGGCCTTTCACTATCTCGGCCTCTCTTGTTGCGGAGCACAGGCTCCAGACACACAGGCTCAGCAGCTGTGGCTCACAGGCCCAGTTGCTCCCCGGCATGTGGGATCCTCCCAGACCAGGGCTTGAACCTGTGTCCCCTGCACTGGCAGGCAGATTCTCAACCACTGCGTCACCAGGGAAGCCCCGTAGATATAAATATTGATTCAACTAGAAGTGTTAGTATATTTATACAATATATACATTTATATTGGAAGGACAGAGCCGGTGGATATGAGCGTCCTTATTGTTTATCTATTTTATATATAGTAGTGTGTATCTGTTAATCCTAAATTCCTAATTTATCCCTCTCCCCCTTTCCCCTTTTGTAACCATGTTTGTTTGCTATGTCTGTGAGTCTATTTCTGTTTTGTAAATTAAGTTCATTTGTATCATTTTTTAGATTCCACATATAAGTGATATCATATGATATTTGTCTTTCTCTGTCTGACTTTCTTCACTTAGTATGATAATCTCTAGGTCCATCCATGTTGCTGCAAATAACATTATTTCATTCTTTTTTATGGCTGAGTAATATTCCATTGTATATAAATACCACATCTTCTTTATCCATTCATCTGTTGATGGAAATTTATGTTGCTTTCATGTCATGGCTATTGTAAATAGTGCTGCTATGAACACTGGGGTGCATGTATCTATTTTTTTTTTGTATGTATCTTTTTGAATTAGAGTTTTCATCTTTTCCAGATATATGCCTGGAAAGGGGATTGCTGGATCATATGGTAATTTTATTTTAAGATTTTTGAGGAGTTGCAATACTGTTTTCCATAGTGATTGCACCAATATACATTCCTACCAACAGTGTTGGAGAGTCCCCTTTTCTCTACACCCTCTCCAGCATTTAAACAAAAGGGACCTAATTAAACTTAAAAGATTTGGACAACAAAGGAAACCATAAACAAAACAAAAAGACAACCTATAGAATGGGAGAAAATATTTGCAAATGGTGTTACCATGGGATTAATTTCCAAAATATATAAGCAGTTTATACAGCTCAATATCAAAAAAAAATCAACCCAGTCAAAAAATGGGCAGAAGACCTAAATAGATATTTCTCCAAAGAAGACATACATTTGTCCAATAGGCACATGGAAAGATGCTCAACATCACTAATTATTAGAGAAATACAAATCAAAAGTATCAATACAATGAGATATCACCTCACACTGGACAGAATGGAATGGCCATCATCAAAAAGTCTACAAACCATCTTTTACCTTTTTACTTTGCAAAGAGATTCAAACACCCTAAAACTTAGTTTTGTGATGGAGGAAGACAATTGCAGGCCTTCAGTAGGAAGTTATGTCAATTGAGAGGAAAAAAACCACAACCAAAGTTTAAAGGCAGTTTAATTTCCTGTAGACTAAGAGCAAATGTGGGCAAAAGTAAGTATTGCTTTTGTCTGAATTTCAGAAAATGTTATTTTACTCCTGACAGGAGACTAGAAGGGTAGAAAGAGTGGTGGAAAAACTAGATTTGACTTGGTCATTGAAGAGTGGTTTTGAATCCTAGAAAGAACTCAGGCAGTTATTCTGTTTAATGTGCTTACATAGAAATTAAATAGAGTACTGGCTGACCTTTTCAGTCTGAAAATATTGGTGTATTTGCTAACCAATTTATTAACTCTTTTGACATCTGCTGCTAATGTGATTACATGTGGATTATTTTCACGGCTGTACCAAAGAGACATTAGATGCTTGCTTTCCTTCTTGCCCGGAAATTGAATTTCAGCTTCTATTTGCTACTTTCATGGAAGCTTTGGTCTAAGAACTTGCAGAGCTTGATTGTTTTGATAAAACTCTACTATCCAAGCAGATCTTCACTCCTCATGCAGGTGCTCCCTGCAGAATCTCCCTACAGTTGAGAGATTTTGCTCTATGAACAGAGAACATAGTTAGAACCTGGAGGCTGAAAAGCTGTTTTATTTCCTAATTTTTATTTCCTACTTATTTTGTCTTATTTATATTTCATCATTACTTACATCTGAGAGAGTGGGAGTTCATTGGAACCTGTTTCCTGGAAACAGAACAGTGATTTAGGAAATATTTCGTTTTTTTTCCCTCTCCTACTTACGTATTTCTTTTATTTTTAAAATTTTGTTTTGTTTTTAATTTATTTTTTATTGAAGTATAGTCAACTTACAAAGTTGTATTAATTTCTGCTGTACAGCAAAGTGACTCAATTATACACACACACACACACACACACACACACACATATATATATATACATTCTTTTTCATGTTCCTTTCCACTACAGTTTATCCCAGGATATTGAATATGGTTAGTTCCCTGTGCTATACAGTAGGACCTTGATGTTTATCCATTCTATATATTCTATATATCCATTCTATATATATAATATAAAATATGTAATTCTATATGTAATAGTTTGCATCTTCTAACCCCAAATTCCCAGTCTATCCCACTCCCAGCCCCCTCCCCCCCTTGGTAATCACAAGTCTGTTCTCTACGTCTGTGATTCTGTTTCTGTTTCATAGATAGGTTCATTTGTGCCATATTTTAGATTCCACATATAAGTGATATCATATGGTATTTGTCTTTCTCTCTTTGACTTACTTCACTTAATGTGATAATCTCTAGTTGCAGACATGTTGCTGTAAATGGCATTATTTCATTCTTAATGGCTGAGTAGTATTCCATTGTATATATGTACCACATCTTCTTTATCCATTCATCTGTTGATGGACACTTAGGTTGTTTCCATGTCTTGGCTATTGGTCATCTGAAATAGTGGGAATTCTTTGGAACCAACCTCCTGGAAACAGAACAGTGGTTTAGGAAATATTTCCTTTTTTCCCCTCTCCTACGTACATATTTCTTTCTTAATCAAAAACTTTCTCTTATGATTTAAAAATCTGAACTTTTGAAAGAAATTCTCATGGGCTTGGGAGATGATGAAAGTATAGTAATATCAAATAACTTCTCCCACTGAAAACAGTCAATCAGATTCTCATTGTATATGACTCTTGGGCATTTTGCCTACTGTGTCAACTGTCTAGGGATTCTAGCCCAGGTGGTAGCTCTAATTATCCCCATTTTCTTATTTCCTGGCAAGGAAAATTCTTTCTAATTATTTAATAATTCTGATTCATTCTGAAATAAATTTCAGCATGTTATATTTTGCCATCAGTGAAAGCAATGTGTTAATTTCATTTTAATTGTCACTATTCAGGAGGCTGTTAAGACCAGGAATATCACTTGGAGCAGAAACTTATAGAATATGGATTGAAATCAAATGATTAAATTCTTAATGAATATATTAATTTTTGCCTTTTATTGCATTTTTATTTAAACATATATCGTATACCGTAAATCCATGAAGGTATATGTCATATAGATTTTGTTCACCACTGTACCTTCACCCCTTAACAATTTGCCTGGTATGTAGTAACATGCCCATCAAATATTTGTAAAACTTGTTATTGAATGAATCAATGGATGTATTCAGATATGCATATGTATATTTGCATAAAATGTCAAAGTAGACAAGTTTCTTCTGCTTCATGCTGGTGTTAAAAATGCTTCCTTAATGTTTTAGGCTGTACCAGAATAAAATAACATTTAGAAAGTACAAATTCTTACCTGGACTCATGTATCCCAAACAGTGGTGAAGCTAACAATTTAAGATGAGGTGTGATGTAGCAAGGAAAATTGTGCCAACCAGGCTCTTCTTAAGTGACATTTCCCACAGTATGTAGGTGGTTAATGTGATCTGATACAGAAAAAGCATTTTTAAAAAGCATGGCCTGACTTCACAGGTTTCCAGTGCAATTATTTGAAGAGATTTCAGTTTAAAGAAATTCACTCTGTAACTAGTTGAGAGCTTTGGCAGAGCACATTTTCTATAGAAGTATTTATATAAACCTGTTTCCATAGTATCTAGGCTCTCTGAAACCTTGCTTTAGCAGAAGACAAATGAAAATTTCAAGAATATTCAGGTGATTTCCATCAGGATATGTTCACTGAACACACTTGGTTAACATTGTGCTGTTCTTGGGAATCCAGGAATATAAAGAC
Source organism: Phocoena phocoena (assembly GCF_963924675.1). Classification (NCBI taxonomy): domain Eukaryota; kingdom Metazoa; phylum Chordata; class Mammalia; order Artiodactyla; family Phocoenidae; genus Phocoena; species Phocoena phocoena. The sequence goes on from NC_089223.1 coordinate 92,342,156, forward strand.
ACAGAGGAAGATAAAGTTCTCCAATACAGGAAGGCTAAGGATAATCAGCAAGTGGGAAAGAGATATCTAAGATAAGAATTACTTAATTAATATGGCGCTAGAACTGAGACTTAAATTCTTCTACTACTACAGAACCACCATGTAGAAAAGAGGGATTGAACAAAATGTTTCTGTTGGTGATGGGGCAGGCCAAAGCAGGAGACAGCTATATTCTCTGGGTGAATGGCTTTTTGTAGGAGTATGAATAGAGATGGGGAGTTCTCTGGGCAGAGAATGATAGACAGAGCATGGCGGAATAGTAAAAATATGCACAGAAATGATGAAAGGTATGGAATGGTTAGAATAAGTGAGTAATGAATAGACTTAGCTCATATAAGTAGCTTATAAAAACATATAAATAGCTCATAAAAACAATTTAAACATGTATGTCTTCTTTTCACTGACTGTGACCATCATATTCCTCCAGTCAATAGTGCAAATATACCTCCATCATCTGAGAAAATTGTTTTAAGAGAGTATCCAACTTGTCTCCATATATTCCAAGCTCCAGGAGCAGTCATGAAGGCTACAGAGGGGGATGGTCCAGTTAATTTCTTGACCAATGAATATATATTAAATGAGTCCTCATGTGTTTATGTTCTACTGAATACAAGTAGTCAGTACTGCTTAGTATGCCTAAGTCCTAAGTAACTGGATAGTAAATATATCTATCAGTATATATCTGTATCTATATCTATATCTATCTATATCTCCCATGATCTGCTCTCTCTAAGCTGGAGACCTAGAAAAATTGGTATAATTCAGCCCAAGTCCAAAGGCCTGAGAACCAGGTGAATAGATGACTTATATCTCAGTCCATGGGCAGGAAAGATGAGATGCCCCAGTTCAAACAGTGAGTCAGTGAGGCAGCAAAAAAAAAAAAGGATGAGGGCTTCCCTGGTGGCGCCGTGGTGGAGAGTCCGCCTGCCGATGCAGGGGACACGGGTTCATGCCCCAGTCAGGGAAGATCCCACATGCCACGGAACGGCTGGGCCCGTGAGCCATGGCCAGTGAGCCTGCGTGTCCGGAGCCTGTGCTCTGCAACGAGAGAGGCCACAACAGTGAGAGGGCCGCATACCGCAAAAAAAAAAAAAAAAAAAAAAAAAAAAAAAAAAAAAAAAAAAGGATGAATTTGTATTTCTTCCTTTTTCTGTTCTATTTAGGCTCTCAGTGGATTGGATGATGCCCACCCACATTGGACAGGGCAGTCTCCTTTAATGATTCAGATGGTAATCTCATCTGGAAACACCCTGAAAGACACAGCCAGAAAGAATGTTTAATCTGGGCACCTGTGATTCACTCAAATTAGCACATGAAATTAACCATTACATGAATGGAGAGGAAGGAAGAGCTGTTTACTGTTTTGTGGAATCCATGTGATTCTAAGTGGTAGAAGAGATTTGTAATAGGGAAGAACCTTTGTGTTCTACTGATATTACAAGTTAACCATTAAGGGGATGTTGCCTATAAGCTTAAATTAATGGCCCATCTCTGGGGATCCTGCCTCCCAGAAATGAGTGTTAAGCTAAAATATCTTTGTTTAACTCACAGGAAACATTCTGACCAGGCCCACCTGTGAATGACTGCAGGAAGGAAGAAATCTCCTCCGGAGGCTGATGGGAACCAGGAAATGATTGACATTACGCCCTCCCCTTCTAGGATAAAAGAAGCCTGAATTCTAATTCTAACTCAGGCAAGATGGTTCATCTGGGACACTAGTCCACCATCTTCTCAGTCTGCTGGCTTTCCAAATAAAGTCACTATTCCTTGCCCTAACAACTCGTTTCTAGATTTATTGGCCTGCTGTGTGGCAGTCAGTATGAGTTTGAGTTTGGACTCAGTAACAAGATATTTTCTCTGTTCTACTGATAAAATACTTACATCACTGAGAGACCATATGCCTTATCTAAATATTATAGCGGACCACAGTGAAACTTGGACTACACCAAAATTTCCTATCCTTCATCCAGAGCTTTTTCCTGCTATTATGTTTCCTTACAGAACTGTTAGTATATTAATGTTTGTATGTTCTTTGAGGTGTCATCTGCCATCTGTGACTTATGTCTTGGTATATCACAGTCTGTATGACACCTTTCCTCAAAATGAGTCACTGCATCTTTGATTACTATATACCAACTTGGCCCACAGCCATAGTCCTCAGCATTTTACCACTATGCCACATTGCCTTACTCAGGGTTTCAAAAACTGAAGGAGAAGCTCTTACCATAGAATTCCTTTTAGCTCTGTCTTTTGGGTTTGTAGAGGTAAGTACAAAGTTCCAAAACTGCTGGGCAGAGTTTTGTAAACTTTAAGTTTTTTACTGGAATGCCTCAAAAACTTTTACTTAGCTTCTCTCCTAAACTGTATAAATTGCAAACTCCTTTGCTGGCATTCAAGGGTTTCTGTGGTCTGATTTCAACTGACCTTACACCATTTTTTACCATTATGTCTCAAAATGAACCTCATGCATCCATTCAGATAACTCAGCTCCTGGCCATTCCACACCTATGCCATGGCTTCCCTACTGATTTTTTTTTTTAACTTTATTGGAGTATAGTTGATTTACAATGTTGTGTTAGTTTCAGGTGTACAGCAAAGTGATTTGTGCCTTTCTTTACGTACATGGGCTCCTCATCACTTTTCCCTCTGCTGTGATGATTATTTTATCCTTCCCATGGCTCAGACCAAACACGCTGGAGACATCCTTGAATTTCTCTCATTCTCCATATCAAATCCATCAGCATAACTTGTTGGCTTTTCCATCCAGAATATTTCTAGACACCAATATTTTTTTCCTTATTCTATTATTCTGATCCATGTATAATTATCTCTCACCTGAATTTCCAAAGCCAGCCAAATAACTGGTCCATTAGCTTCAGACCATATACACCTTCAGTCTACCATAGTGCGAGTAGTCAGAATAATCGTGTTAAGGCAGATGGCATGTCCTAGCCGCCCTCCACTCCCTGGAAGGCCACGACATATCAGTTAGTCTGCAAACGTACTTAAGTCAAATTTGGTTATTTCAATTCAACTAAAGGGCTTGCTTCTTCCCTCATTTTTAACCACCTTACAAATGTTTCAAATGATATTGCTCTTGTGAGAACTGGAGCATTTTACATGAAAATATTCATATCAATCAATTTGGAGATCTAGTATTGGATCAGATATTTATTACAAACAAAAAAATATTAATCAAATGAAGAAAAGTTCATATCCTCAATTATAAATAGTGGTTTCAAGTGTGAAACTACTATTTTTCTATTTTTACAATTTTGTACCTATATGAGATGATGAATGTTCACTAAACTTACTGTGATAGTCATTTCATGATGTATATATGTCAAATTATTATGCTGTGCACCTGAAACATACAGAGTGCTGTATGTCAATTATTTCTTAATACAACTGGAAGAAACCAAAAAAAGACAGGTCAGATCACCTCTCTGTTCAAACTGCTCGCATGTATTCTCATACCACTCAGATTCAAATCCAATGCCCTAACCAGGGACCACAGGACTGAGTGTGACTGGTACTGACCACTGACTTGCTACTCACTTGACCTCATTTCTGTTCCTTCCCACCACCCTCCGGACCCACACTCACACTGCTCTGACCTTATTCATCGATCAGTTATATGATAATACCAAACATACTTCTTCCTCAGGAGATTTATTTGTACGGTCTTTTCTCTATGGCCATATCATCTCTCAGGTCTTTCAGGTCTTTGCTCAAATAGAATCTCATTTGAAAGTATTGTCCTGACTACCCTGTTTTAAAAAGCACCCTCTTTAATACTCACTGACTTTACATGTATTATCTTGCCTTATTTTATGCACGGTATTATGTAACCTAATATATGCCTATCTATTTGTTTTTGATTGTCAGACTCCCCTACCCCTCCACCCCAATACACACACACACACACAAACGCACACACACACAAAGATGAATATAAATCTACATGAGAACACAGGTTTAGTCTGTTTTTATTCATTCAACCAGTAATTACCTAGTGTCTGCTATGGGGCATGCACTGTTGTGAAAATTAGTAATATAACAGTGAGAAGAAACAAATAGAAATCAATATTTCTGCCTACAAAGACTTGACATTCAAATTGTGCTCTAGTTTTGTTTGTTGGCTTATCCTCAATACCTGCAAGAGTGCCTGAAACATAGTAGGAGCCCAGTGAATGTTCACTGAATGAATATGCAATTGAGTTGAGGTCCTAGAAAGGAGAAGTCAGGAAAGAAACTGCAGGTATAGAATCAATAGGATATAGAGGTGACTAAATGTTTGTGAAAGTGAGGAAGGGGGAATCATTTAGGATGGCTGCCAGTTTTGTAGTTTATGATGTTATTTGTTCAGTCATGGTAGCTGTACATTGTGTTACCAGATCATAATTATTTCTTAAAGTGATGTTCTTGTACTGCCAAGATATTTCCTTTCAATCTCTAAATTTGATATCTACCCATTTTTCACGATAAGTATGGGACTGGGGAATAGACTATCAAATCCATATATAATGCTTAAAGCTGAGAAACCAGCCAAATGCCACTGACAATTTAAAAATATTGCCCATCTAGTGATTCATGCATAAACATTATTTAAACGAACACCTTAAGCTTGGTGTTGTGTTCTTGGCTTGATTTAAATTTCATGTTTCAACAAGGCCCAGATGTTTTATTTCAAATCTGGAAGGGTCTTGCTCATTAAGGAAGAAGCAGGGATCCCACATCTTAGACCACCATCACCCTTCTCACCTTTTCAAGAAAGTATTGTAAGAAATTATTCAGGCTCATGTCTATGCAGAAAAGGAGGTATTTTCAGCTCAATTGACTAAGAACATGTGATTCCAAACATGACATGTAACTGCATTTAGCCTGAGATTTATTATTTGTACAGGAAGTTTACACTTATTTATTACATTATCAAAATATGCTCAAAGTACTTATCATAGTGCCTCATGTAGAGTGAATGCTCAATAAATATCTCAGTTTGTACTGTTTCTGGAGAGTCTTCCCTGACGAAGATACCATGTGTATCATTTAGCATAAACTGCCCTGTATTTCTTTTGTGTGACTTTTTGGCAAAAGGTCCAAAATAAAGAATCACATGGGAATGATTTCCAGTTCAAGTTAGCTCTGAGGCAATCCTGCAGGGAGGAAAGGAAGTGGTGCAGTGATGCTGACAGCGAATATTGGCTAATTGATAATTTTTCTGATGACCAATCTTGAACTCCATTGGTTATGGCCGTTGGCAAATCCCAAGAAACCACAGTGTGCTTTTTCAGCCTTCTCAGCATTGTACACTTTGGACCAACTGGACACAAATGAAAGGCCCAATTTGAAATATATGCCTTCTTATCCATGGCGTAATAATCCGCTGATAAAAATGTATTCCAGGAGTGATCTAACACCCAGATTTTATGAGCCTTGATTTGAGAAAATTACTAATTAATAAACCTTCCTTTTACAGGGTGCCCAGAGAAGGAGCATAAGTATTAGTTGCCTTTAGAACTAGAATAGCAGTCCGAAGACACTTTTATAATGACACATGATTATTTCATTCTAAATTTTTTATGGCTTTCCGTGCTGCCTTTATATGCCATCCTATGAAAACACCCATTTTTGAATGGACTAATTTTGGAAACACTCTATTACGTGTAATAAGTATTATTCATTAACTGAAAAGTAAATGTAACAATATATATTTTATTTCTGTAATAAATCCAGTTCACTAAAACTCCCCTTAAAATGCAGGCACTGAAACTAAATAAGCAATTATCACACACACACACACACACACACACACACACACACACACACACTCATAAAATCCAAGATATCAGAGATGTTAATGGAAAATTAGTCTAGGTAAATTTTCCATTGTCTCTGGGGCTGAGTGGATCTAATGAAAATTGCCAAAAGAAATGAAATGGATGCTGTAATATAGTCTAGCTATCTTAACAAATTGAACTGTAATTAGTTAACATTAATACAAGTTCTAAAACAAAATAAAAAGGAACATGATCTCAACTAAGCAGCTGGCAGAAACAAGATTTTATAAAAATCAATTTAGCACTAATTGAAGAGGGTGAATCCCTTGGTTTTAAATAGGTTGCTTGCTGTTTATTCTTAAATTCTCTTTATTCCAACCCCCAACCCCCAACCTACCCATAAATGAAACAAACTCCAAAGGATCTGGAAAAAATAGTGTTTTAATAAAGATACTTTAAATGATAAAAGGATGTAAATATATCCTGAAAGTGAAAACCAAAGTGCAGAGGGGAAAATCTGATTTTACAGAACTGCATCGTAATATAAAACCAGATTTGTATACTTATAAATATAAGTTGTGTGCATTATTCCTTTGCCAGGAAACTGCATTAGACACATCTGTATAAAATATATTTCCAATTTAACCAGTCTGGAATGACCACATTCATTTTCTAGTTCACTGCAAGGGTAAGTAATATAATAAGCACAATGTATTCTCCAAATTTAATAATTTAACATGCTTGCTTAGTTAACTTATTATTACCAATGTAACATCTTGGGCTTTGTTTTTTTCTATGTAAAATACCAAGCACATTGAAGATGTTTGCAAACTTAGAATTAAAAGTTTATCTTCTTCAAACTGAGTTTGTGGAAACAGAATTTTTTTCTTTTGCCATTAAAATCATTTTTATTTTAAATAGAGTTCCATATTTGATTGTTAATCATAAACATACAAACGTGTCTGAAAAATCGATATGCTCTTCTTCTAAATGGAATAAAATCAAGCTAAACAAAGATCTAAAAATAAGTCTGTAAGATGTTTATATATAGAGAAAATCAACTTTAAAAGGAGTGTGCATGTGGTTTAATTAGAAAATAGGCTATGGTTGATGGAACACAGACCCTATGGAGTTACATTTTTATTGTGTATTTTTTAAATTCAGGAAATATATCCCACAGAGATATACTATGTCATTTCCAGAGGGGATATTTTGAGCTACAGCTGAAAAACCAATATTTAAATACATGAAATATGCAATACAGCATGAAAAAAAATTGGCTGAAAACAGGTGTAATTTTTCCCTCCATATTCCCATCTCACTTTTCAATATTATATCAGAATGCCACACAAAAGAGAGAAGCCCATACATACTAAAATATATTAATGTGAGGACAAAAAAATGGGTATTCAAAGTTTTCTCCGAATTGTCTTATATTTCATATATTTGTAAACTTTTTCTCTCTAGAAAAAAGTCAGATTCTTGTGACTTCAATTTTTATCACATTCAGGTCTTTGCTCAAATGTCACTTTATCCCTGAGACCTTCCTGGATCCCTCTAATTAAAACTGCACCCACAGCACCCCAGGGCATGATTACCCTCTGCCCATGTTTCTTTCTTCCTTTGTTTTGCCTTACTTTCTCCACTGCATATGCTATATCTATTCACTAGTTTATTAGTTTATTGTTTCTCCCCATTAGCTATAATTAGTGTTATAATTCATTGGTTCAAAAATCAATGTACATTAGGAATTTACATTCCACAAGTTTCTTGTCATTTAAGTCAGACAAACCTTGAAAATTTCTTCTGTATTTTAGAAATCTAAATCCTTTTTTCTTCAACATATTTATCTTCCTACTTTTCAAAGTCTTTCTCCCCTCCCCTTCTGTAATCCTTTTTCTCTAAATTTTCCAGAGCCAAACCTGGAAGACCATAGTCCTTTTTTAACATATAATCCAAAGGAACTATTCTTTGTTACTGGAAATAAATCATGATTTGTTAAAATGTAAAATGATTTGTATATACTTGAAATAGCAAGTGGATTGCAGTGCACTTTGTAGCATATTCTCATCTGATGAACTTGCATGTGTCTTCAAGTTGTGAAGGTCACATTCTCATCAAAGTGATTTTTAGATTACAGTATTGTTTAGAATTTTTATCCCATCTCTTTTTAATTTAAAAGTAAATCATTCTGTAATAATTCATCTAATTTTAATCCCTAAGTATATAGGAATGGTGATGACACTATCTTGAGCCAGAGAGACATGGGAAAGTGATTGCTATTTTGAGGATTCCATAAAGTCTTCATTTATGGTTTGTCAATATAAGGAAACCAGATATGTTTTTCTGGGTGCAAGTGTCCCAGAAGGATAACTATCCTAAGGAAGGATATTGGAAGATTGTTACGTACTTCATATACATTTCTATAGACCAATCACGATATGTAAATAGATTTATCATATTTGCCATATCTAAGATTTATGAATGTTTTGCATTTGTAGGTGTTCAAATAAAACTGATGTAATGGTCTGTAGCTCTTCATAGATGATCAGTAGAGATGGATTCCAAATTATTCAACTATGAGAACTCCTTTCAACGGCCATGATAGTCATCCTGCTTTTAGTGCTAAGACAGCAACAATCATGATTAACAAAGGAACAGTTTCAAATGCATTTGAGGTTTACTAATTATGACAATACCACTCAGATTTGAAAAAAACTGTGACAGTTCTCTCTGTCTTGTGCTATTTGTTGAGACTCCTGTTTGGGTTTTTTGTGTGTTTGATTTGGGAATTTGTACCATAAACTTTCACCCCAGTGATCACTGTTCAGACACTGGGGACCACTGTCCTCTGGTTTGAAATCTTTGAAAAATTTAACCGCCAGGCCAGGCTTTCTGCAAGCAAAATATTTTTAAGGATCACTTTGAAGTAAGTGATGTTACTTCATGTGTTAGCCTGGGTCAAAAGAGAGCAGAACTAATTCTTCATCAAATCTGAGCCCCTGGCAGGAGTGAAGCATGTATGTACTGAAAGTTCTATAAATTTCAGTACCAACCTCACAGTGCTGTGAAGATGAATTGAGTTCCAACTTCAAACCTTTTAAAATAGTTCCTGGAAAATAGAAACTGCTCATTAAGTGTTAACCATTATCATTGTTATTAGTATTGGTCATTGTTTCCAAAACTCAAGAGACAATAGAACTTTTGCTCATTTTATCAGGTAAAGATGGAAAGAGCCATCTCAGTCTTGGGAACCTAAAACTCTCTTCCTGCTTTAAGGTGCTAGGGATACAGAGTGAATGAAACAGACATGGTCTATGCTCTCAGAAGATGTTTGTGTCTCTGTGGGACATAGCTGCCTAACAACTAAATACACATAGGATTGTGTAGTGCAATAATAAGTACTCCGAAGGAGAAGTTTGCAGAACTACTAAGATGTATCACAGGGGACCCAGCCAAGATGAGAGGATTAAGGAAGACTTCTTGGGTGAAGAGACATTTGAAATCTAAAGCATGAGTGGGAATTGACTACTTACATATGAGTGGGGAGGGGCAGAGCATTCTGGGTAGAGGCAGGGTGCTTACATGTGAAGACTCTGAAGTTGCTGGAGGAACTGAAAGAAGACTCATGTGGTTAGACCATAATCACTGGGGGAAAGTGGTCAAAACCAAGACTAGAAAGAAAGGTTGGGGGTGAGTTGGCAAGGCCAAGTTAAGAATTTTAGATTTTGTCTTATGGACAATAGGAAGATATTAAAGAATTCCCAGTAAGACCTGTAAAGTACTGGCTTAATAATCACAGCATTTTGTCATTTGTGTTGTCAACAAAGAGAAATTAAAAGTAGTCCTACTGTCATTGATACTGAAAGGGGTGCTCATATTTAAATATTTTGTAGACCATTATTGTAGATAATCTATGAAGGGCTAAACACAGTAATGCAGGTTTTATTTGAACACAATTGTTCACAAAGTATTAATCCAGTATTAAAATCTGGCAAATTTAATTGTCTAGGTCATTGTCTAGGTCAGCACATGTAAATGGTTAAAAGAGGATCCAGACTGGGTTTCAAATCCCATTTCTGCCATTTATTCTTTGGGTGAACTTGGCTGAATTATTTTGTTTATCAGTTGTTCTCATATGTAAAATTAGGGTAAAAACCTTGTTTTCATAATTAAATAAGTTTAATATATGCCAAGCCACTTGACAAATTCCTGGCCCATTTTATGCTCTTAAAAATGTGAAGAGAGACACAATCATCTTTTATGGAGTACCTGGGGGGGTACTCAGCACTCTGTTAGGTCTGTCAAAGTGAAAATAAGGGTGGTTTCTAATTTACAGTAGTTTTGTGCAGCTAAGATGAGAAAATATATATAAAGTGTCTGGCATGGGCATTAGCTCATAATGAACACTCAATAAATGTGAGAGCTTCAGGATATTATAGAAGAGCTAATCTAAGGATGAGTGGTGGTTCTCCAGACGGTCAAAAAATGAAGGGAGAGTCCAGTAGGTACCTGAATCATTCCAGAGGTTTATGTCTTTAAACATTTTCTTCACATAGTTATTTGAAGAATGTTAATAAACAGAGATCTGGGTTATGCAGCAGACAGAATGCATGATTAGGACATCAGGAAAGTAGGGGCATTAAAAAATAAAGGGAAAAGATATTTTTCTGGAAGGAATTGATTATTAAAAATAAAAAAACTGCAATGAAATAGTATGAAAAAATAAGATCATTGCTAGACTTATATTTATGTACTTACATTTATTTACTTGTAAATTATATATTTGTACCCTGTCTCCCTCTATATATTTTATTTTGTTTTGAGTTACCCATTCAAAACACCATAATCTTCTCAGTGTCTAAGGGTCTCTAAAGACTGTAATCTGACCCTGGAGGTAAGGTACAAACAGATGGATCACAGAGCATCTGACCTGGTGTGACAAGTGGCTCAAAGTGAACACAAACCATGGTTGTGTTTGTGTAAGGATAATGATTTTGTCATGGAAATTTGTGAGTAGGATCTTTAGGGCACATTTTAGAGACTGGATATCTGCTGCTCACATTCATTCATTCATTCATTCATAAACGTTAAATATTTATTAAATACCTACTGTTTCAGTCAGGACTTAACAAGGAAAGCAGAAATCACCCCCACTAAGAGAGGATTTTGTAGAGAGATTCGGGCTGGACGATCAAAGGGAGGCTTGGGTGGTTGAAAACTAGAAGCTCAGAGGGCTGCCCCATGGATGTGGATGGAAACCAAGGCTTCTGAGGAGAAGGCGCTGCTCAGTGGAGATGCACACTTATAGGAGTGGGCTTTCCTCTGTGGAAGGCTGCTGCTTGGCAGGGGTTAGTGTCTCTGATGAGGCTCTGTGAAGCTGGTCGTGGGACTGTGGAAAAAAGCTAGAAACCAGAATGAGATGCTACCAGCAGAACAGCAGGAAAACAGTAAGAAGCAAGTCCGTCCTCCATCTTTCTGCTAATCTAGGGCTCCTGATTAACAATGCCTCACAATGGAGGAATACAGTTTGCCAAGCTCCAATCTCACAGAGCAGAATTTAGAAGGGTGGATTTGGAGCTGAGAGAGAAAAAGAAGTAAATATCCAGCAGACCTAATATGTGCCACAAATCGAGCTCTAGATATAGTTGTGAGCATAATAAAGCCTCCACTTTTATTGAGTATATAGTCTAGAAACAATAATAAAGTAAATGAATAAATAAATAATACTATCCCAGATAGTTATACATTCCAGAAGAAAATAAAACCAAGAAGGGGCTAGTGAGTGACCAATGAGGTGGTGAAGGAAGGTTATATTAGAAAGGTGGTCTCAGGAAAGAGCAACTGAATGGAGTTCACAAAGATGAGAAGCTCTCTGAAGAGCTTATGTAATCACATTTCCAGCAGAAGAAATAGCAATTAAGACCCTAAGTCAGAAAGTATCTTGGCACAGAGAAAATGACTTTGGAAATGTAGACATGAGACAGATCACACAGACCATGAAATTGGATTTAACTATTCCAGGTGAAATGGGAAAACATTGGAGAATTTTAAGCAATCTGATTTATGTATTAAGAAAATCATTGTGTCTGCTGTGTGGAGAATGGATTGTTGAGGAACAAGACAGGCCATAAATGCTCACAGGTGAGTTTCATTTGGCTTGCACTGAGTTAAAAAATGAAGCAACGCTCAAACAGTGGTAAATTTCTAATAAAAACCAAATTTCTGGCTTCCATCAGACTATCTCAAGGTCTGGCATTCCTGTGCTCACAACATGGCGACCATCTATTGATGCTAAGTGACCACTGCCTTTCTCGAAGGGGCAATTTACCAGTAACCACTCACCTCTCATTTTATCCCCGACCAGACTATTTTTTTTTTCACTAATATTAGTTGCCTGAACCATATAGCCATTTGAGTTTGTGACTTTTGATCTTTTTTTCTTGCCCTCAAGCAAAAATTTTTCATCCCTCACCCCCATTTATAGTAATTTCTTTTCCTTCAGCCCTCAGGTGCACAGAATGACATAAAACGTAACTCTTGATTCAGGAAGTGCTCTCACCATTGGTCCAGGTGTGGACTGTTCGTACCTAGACAATGGAGGGCAGGAGCATGAGCAGAATTCCAGCAAGTTCTTCCCTTTTTCATCCTTCCACATCTAGCCTTGTTGCCTCCTGCCCCAGAGCAAAGTAGATTTTTTTCCCAAAACCAATTCAAACAGCCACCAAGAGCTGTATCCTCTCAGTCTCCTGTTTTTCAGTCCAGGTTGATCTTAGAGAGACTAGCATTCATGTAGGTCAGGAATTGAAAACAGAACCTTAAAACACATTATGTTTTTCCAAACATAATGTCAGCATCCTACAGAGATGTTTTAACATATGATCAAAGGGAATAACTGTTTGTTTCCTTTCAAAAAGGATTTTTTAAAAGAGCTTGCCCTTTTGGGGACCAGTTTGCTATTAGGTATTTTCCAGCACACAGATTTCAATGTACATAAAACTTTGTTTGTATTTTAGTGTTTACTAATTTATAGAAGAGTAAACACAATTAGAAAGGTCCTGACATTTTAACAGTAATGTTCATGTATTTGAGGTTACGATTTAATTTAAATAAAATTTAATATAATTTTATATTCTTTTGTTCATTCAAGCATCATATACTTTCTAGTAATTTTATTGTCTCCTATAAATTAATTATTTGGACAGTATCAAATCCCATCCACATTGGAAACATAACTTGGACAACATAAGTTGATAAAAGCGAATTTATGACAATGTAATTATCCAAATTATATCTTAGACAAAACAGTGTAATATTGCTATTACATGTGCAAAGAAGTCCATGGAATTCATCATCATGGTCAATGTACTTTATGTAAAACATAACATGGTTGTGTACATGAAGAAAATAATGTAGCAAGTAAGTAATACACTTGGCAATTCCATCCTCTTAACTTTTGAGTAGTACTTTTCATTTATTTGTAAAGCATCTGAGGAAATTTATATTCTACCCTACTCCCAAATACTTTCTCCAAATAGATTATTGACAGGAAGTGGAATTTATTTTAAGCATTTTCTATATAGATTTAATATTTGGTTTATTATTCAGTCCCATTTTATCATTAAGTAGAATTCCAGAAAGGATAATGCAAGTGATTGTGTTTGTTATGAGCAGTTTATCATCTTGTTGTTTATTTATAAACCAAGGATTATAACATGGAAAGTCAGAAATCAAAGCTGTCCTGTTCCAAAAATAAAAATCTAAAACTATGGCAGGCCCTAAGTTTAAGTAATATAGAATTTTTCTAATTCTTTTGTAGTCTAAAATGGGAAATAAGGAAAATTTAAGCTTCTTTAGGATAAGGATTACTTATTCACTTGAATCTCCAGAGCCTGGTACAATAAATAGGAGGTATTCAATAAGTATTAATGGAATGACTATTGAATACAAGTGTCTTTAAATGCTTTTATAAGTTATCATATTGCGATTACTATAAAATGAAAATAGGTAGATGATAAAACCCATTGATGAGTAAGTTCAACATTGACTTCAACAAAACTTGGGAATAGTTTGTTGACCTAGGTTTTTAAATATTCTTAAGATTATTTAGATTATTGGAAGTTCATGTAAAAAACAAAAATACAAAAAATAAACCAAGGTCTAAGGCATTGTTTCTCCAAATGTAGTTTTAGACCATTTCTATTTCCAGTTTTATGTTCAGTTCTGGTTAATTATGAGAGGGTACTCTACAAAGAGAATAGGCGGGAAAATAGAGACCATGAATCCAGCCAGATGAGGAATGGTAGAAGGTACTGATTCTCAAAGTGTGGTCCTGAACCAGGAGTTTCATCAACACCGGGCAACTTGGAGATGAAAATTCTCGGGCCCCACCCTAGACCTACTGAATCACAGCTCCAGGGAGAGGACCCTGCAATGGGTGTTTTAACAAGTCTTCCAGGTGACTATGAGAACCACTGGCTTAAGGAATTGAAGTGGTGATGCCAAGGAAATAAAATTGAGGTAAAGTGATGTACAATTGAGGAACAATCCTATTAGGGGGATGAGACTAATTCTGAGTATTTCCTGAGGGAATCATAAGCCACACTGATTGGAGATTATTCACAGCATGGCAAATTTTGGCTCATGATTTGCGAAATATTCATTGACTCCCATCTGTATCTGTGTACAAATCCCTCTGCTAAATTCTAGAAAGTAAAAAAAAAAAAAAAAAAAAAAAATTAAGAAGATATGTTTCTGCCCTTATGGAGCTCAATGTCTTTTGTGAGAGAGGAATAAGCATTTATCCAAGATGTGATGAGAAACCTAGGGAGAGACTTCTCTGTCAGATTGACCAGGCAGGTGAGACCTCTCTAAGGAGTTGGCACTTGAGCTGAGCTCTGAAGGACTAGACTGTATTTACTAGAGTAAAATGGGTTTCAGTCCAGTTAGAGCTGCTCAAAGGTAAAAGGGAATGAGAGAGGAAAGAGAGAGGGAGAGAGAGAGAGAGAGAGAGAACTGCTTCATGTTGTTTCAAGCTGCCTTGTCACATGAGGTATCAGGAAGAAGCTGAATCTTTCCTTGGTATATTGAAGAAGAAAGTCTTGCTCTCAGTTGGGTGATATACTCAACACCAATAGGTCACTTCTAAATGCAGATTCTCTTCTATTACTAGCCCAAAGCAAGAAAATAAAGCACAATAATATTTATCTTTGGAACCCCTTCTTTAAAATGAAGTCTTTTTCCACTTTAGTAATGGTCCATCTTGCTCAGTTTTGCCTTCCTCCTTGTCCACCTCCCTGACCACCATGTTTCTCATTACCTCAATCCTCCCTTACCCCATCTTCTACCACAGACAGCCAGGTACTGGTGGTTGACATAATGGTGCAACATGACGCCTTACTCCACCCCATTCTGATAGAGTCATTTAGCAGAGACTCTTCAACAAGGAAAGGTTCTTAATCCAAAAGTCTTGCATTGTATTGGAAATACTTGAAACAGCCAGGAAAGTATGTGCTGGAGGATTTTAGACAGCAGTTGTCACTGGAATGTTCCTCAACCAACCAGCCCTCCTTCTATCTAGTTCACCATTATTGTAAAAATAAAAGTACAATTCAATAGTCTTAGTAGTTATTAGAAATTGAGTAAACTGTTACCAGATCTTTATTCGCACCCCACCCTGTGGTATGGACACCAGAAGACCCTTCTGTAATCTGATTCTATTTGGACAGGCTGGGGGAGAGACACTCTAAAATTGAATTTAAGTTTGGTGACTCACTGACATTACCTAATTTTTTTCTTCTGATCCAAATATAGCAGACAATTTAAAATTGATTAAAAAATTCTAAGACAGTAGCAGTCCTAGTCCAAAGGGGCTATGACAGTGGTATGTACCCAAGAGACAAAAGTGAACTATAACCGGCCTGCTTTCTTTCTAATCCCTTCTTGGGCACCAGAATCTAGAATTTTGTTTTTTAAAGCGAAAATATCCTTGACTTAAACACAAACACACACACACACACACACACACACTTTTGAAGTCCTTTCTTTTTGAGTGATAGGACTCTTACTCTCTCTCCTCTATTCTATCCATTGGTTGTCCTACTCACTTACATTTATGAATTGATTAAATGTTGAATTCTCAGACTTGATTCAGCCTTCACAATATTGTGTCTGCTCTTGTCCTGCTCTGTCCTAGATATGCATTTCAATTTTCCACTGGAGGGTTTGTTTGAAACTGGAGTGATATTTGTGTGAGAATATGTTTCAAAGTTTGGATAGATGTTTACAGAGATGGAACTGGACCTCCAGAATGTTCTAATGATTACATAAGGCCCATGAAGTAAGTCTCTGGACTTTTCCAACCCTGGAAACTACATAGTACATGGAATAAAAGCAGAGAATTCAAATCCTTGTTTAGGAAATTCTTTTGCCACATGCTATGTGCTCTGGGCAAGTTACCGAAAACTTAGTCTTAGAAAGCAAAGACTCAGTTTCCATTTCCAGTTTCAGCGTTATCACCTGTTTTTAGAATCCTAAAGGAATCACGTTAGTTTAATCATAACAGGAAAAATAAGTTTTCAGTTTAATCATTTGAGTATTTATAATACTTTGAGGTGTAAGGCTATGTTAAGAAATCATTAAATTCCTTGGCCAAGGATGAAGTAACATGGTTCATAGGTAACTTATAAAAATCTTGGGAAAAAATTACTCTTTAGGAAAGCAGTATCCCAAGGGTTGCACATTAAAGAAATGAGCCTGGTACCCCAGATCTCCACAATATAAACTATAATTAGTAAGAAAGGGTTGTATAGTTTGATCCTTCCCTAGAACTATTTTAAGTTAGAACCAACATAGCCATGCAAACTGCTGCTGATCAATTTCTTGCTTATTTAATAACATAGAACAATCCTTCAGGACTTCATTCAGCAGTCAGATCATATCACATTCCCTTTCACACACCTATCCTATCACTTGACTCTGTACAAAACCACTTTTAAGAAATAAACTTGTTGACAGGCACACACAAATTCATACGTGTGTGTGTGTGTGTGTGTGTGTGTGTGTGTGTACATGAAGTTGATTTGAAAGCAAAAAGAAACGACTAGATCTGGCCTAATTTTGGCTTGAAATAAAATATGAAATTACCTTGCCACTATGAAAACATAAGTGTGGCATATATCATAAATTTAAGCTCCTTAGTTTTACTTTAAACTATTTAAACTCCTTAGCTTTTAATTAAAAATTAAATTCCTGATTCTTCTAATCATTTATAAATGTGATGGACAGGACATTAAAGAATCGCATACATGTACTTACACCACTTCATTGGTATTTTCATTTTGCTTTTATTCAAAGATAAATGTTTCAGAATAAAAGCATTCATAAACAGACATTTAAACAACTTGGAGGGGGTTGAAAAATATGAAGAGACTGCCTCTGCAGCACTTTCTGCACAACCCTTTGAAGACCATAAACATGTATTGGTATTTCTCATGTAACCCAAAGCCTAGTATTTACCATCAGTTAACAAGAAAAGACCCCAAATCACATATTATATTTTATAACTTTCCAATGTTTGCTATAAATGAGAAGTAGAGTCCTATTTCATGCAAGATTGGTGTGTGCCCAAGCTTAACCCTTGTCAGAATTTGAAGGCTAGATTGGCTGGTACACAAATCTGCCTTCTGCTTTCTTTTCTGTTAAATGAAAAATTAAATAAATAGGTGCAATTGTAAAGGCTGTCAACAGTATTTGCACTGTAGTTTTAAGATACAGTAACACTGTCATTTGACTGATTTATTTTCTAATTATTTGTCAAAACGATGTGATTAGATATCATGCTCCATCGTGGGTTTCATGTAAGTAGCCCAAGTAGCTGCACTCTGGCTCCAAAGGGCACCTTCACAGAGCTTCTGGGTTCTAAGAAGAGACAACTCCTTCCCTTTGCCTCTTCATAGAAAGGCTACTTCTTTTTCTTTTACCCTATGTGAGATTTATGGGCTTAACCTCTGGCCCATAGGGTAGGAGATCAGGCTACATGCCTTCATTTATTCTTGAAAGTTATTGCACACTCTGTACTCTAACTGCCTTGTCCTTCAGGATACCATTGGTGGAGTCACATAGCTCTGTATTAACATTTGGAAATGGCTTTTACCTTTTGGGTCATTTTATGATGTCATGTCAGTGAGTTACCCATTTGCAATATTACTTAACTGATTGGATAAAATACTCTTTCTGCACTAGTACAAAATAATTATTTTGCTTTAGCTATAATGAATGCATTTAAGTTTGCATAAAGTTTCTACTCAATTGTTTTTTTCTCTGGAGTAGAAACAGGGCAGTGATGGTAGAAGAGAATCAACTCGGTCAAGTTCCATGAAAAAGATCAATATAATCCATGACCCTGAGCACTTCAATGAATTATTTGGAAAGCTGTAGGGTAGATCTGTAGAATTAAGCAAAAGAGTGTCATGAAGAATTACTGGGGGCGTTGAGGGGTGGTGGGTTTATATGTTACATCAGATTAAATTCTTTAAACCTATTAAATACCCATTCTCCTTTTAGCTTATAAACTCATTTGAAATCAGTTTTTAATTTGCAGCATATTCCTATCATGTTTGTTTCTTTAAAACAAACAAATCAAAAGGACCCAAGTTTAGCAAGCTATAAAGGGAAATAGGGACACCAGCCCTTCCTTGTAGGATCCCCCCTCTCCCAAATGTGTGAGACTTTCCATTCAAAGCAAAGTCAGAGGTTTTTATCAGATATATTGTAACTTTTATTTTAGATCAGGGCAAGTCTCTCAGACATGCTTAAATCTGTAATATAAAGCGTATTGAAAGCTAGAGTTAACTATTCCGTTTGTTTGAATAATGTAGTTACTTTTATTCTGTTTGTTTGAATCTAAATAGCCCCAGCTAAAATTTAGCTTATCTCTTTGCACAAGGCCAAATTATAACAGCCCCAATCTCAAGAATCTTTTAAGCTTTTATTATTGTTATTATTATTTTTTCTAAGTCATCCAGAGGAGGAAGGTCTCAGCAAAATCTCCCTTAGTGATGTAAATGTTAAGTTCCTCTGATTTGGAAAGAGCAGAGTAAGCAAAACAATAAAAAAGGATCAGTGAAAGCTTTGGGCTTCATCATCCTTTGGAGGGGTTTGAAAGGCAGCAGGACTGATTCCAGTTCAGCAAGAATTTGTTTATTTTGCTTATCTCTGGACAGAACTAACAGTCTTAATGGTTTTCAAGGGCCTTAACTGGTTCTGGGTTCATGCGGCCATTTGCAGATTAATGTGCCTATTTGCAAATGATCATATTTCCACATATCATTTGTAACATATACACTGTAAGTTGTTACAAGATTTGCAGTCTAGTGAAATAAATACCATCCACTTTTAAATCCTCAAAGCATATTGTCATAGCATCGAGCAAACACATGTAAATGCCTTTTCAAGTTTTGCTGCTCATTGACAGATATCTTTGCGTACCCATGGGCAGCACAGGCAAAAACCACACACAAATTAAAATGAACCATAATTCCATATTTTGATGGCATTCTCTTCAGTTTGAAATTTCACAAAGTGTAAACAAATGAATATAAAGAAGTGGAAAATACAGTGAAATTCAGTACTGAGGAAATACATGGAATGAACTGGAACATTTTGTTTACGTATAGTTTAACATACATAATTGATGACTTAGTGAAGAATCCAGTAATTATTTAGTCCTTGGGTCCTACTGCTCTGAAACAACTAGCAATTCTTCAGTCAATACAGAGATTCAATAAGTAATATGGTAGACAAGTGATTCAAAATCTTGGCTACTCATGAGATTACAGGGGGAGCTTTTGAAAGTCTGCTGGTGCCTGAGCCCCAACAGATACACATGAAATATCTGGGCCCTAGAATTTGGTTTTAAAAGAGGATTAGTGATTCTAATGTTTGAATTGAGAATAAAAATTTTAGATCAATGGTTCTCATACATTATTTTAGGTTACTTGGAAGGCTTGTTAACATACAAACTGCTGGGCCTCAACCCTAGAGTTTTTGATTCAGTAAGTCTCTGATGGGATTCAAGAATTTATAGTTTTAACAGGTTCCCAGGTGATGCTACATGATGCTAACACAGCTGTTCCAGGTACCATGCTTTGGAGAACCACTGTTGTACATAATTCTGTATTGACTGACTGAAAAAACACATAATACCCAGGTATAGTAATCACATATATTTTGGTTGATTGGAGAAAAAAAATAAAATCCCTCTCCCCCCCCAAAAGTATAATAGGATGTTAAAAAGAAAGTTTCTGCTGAAATCTCAAAAATGACAGTGGTCAAAGAGTCTTGAAAAAGATGATTATGAAACTATTATACAACTCTTAAATCCTTCCCCACATTGAGAGTAAAAAGGCTGGAAGGTTTTTAAATATTTCTTTGGAGAGAGCCATGTTTAAGACTTAATCCCCATCTTCAAGGAGCGAGTTAGAGGTACCTGTTCTGCTGGGAACATATTTCCTGGTTTGTTCCAGACTGAAGAGTTTCTCAGGACAAGAGAGTTTTGGTGCTAAGACATGGACAGTCCTAAGGAACTAGGATGGTTTGTCTCCCTCCCTCTGTGCCCTCATGCCAAACCTAATGAAAGCATTTGGATAGCTAAAGACATGCCTGTAGGTGAGGCTACAGAGGTATTGAGTAAGACTCCAGCTTCCATAGCTGCTGATAGGCAAACCAAATGGAAGGTGACAGATTTGGGATCAGTTTATACTCCCAGAGTTATGGTTAAGTATGCAGTAGGGTTTCTTGTGGACAAAATATGAGCACATGTGAAAAAGCCAGTGGGAGTCATGTTAAGTTTTGACCAAATAGGACTTCCTGGATGGGTGAATGCATCACAGTGGGAAGAGGAAAAGGGATGTTGCGTCAATGGCAACAGTTGATAATGAGCTCTAGGAAGGTAAATCATTAGGATTAAGGAACTGAGGGTAAGAGGTAAAATGATGGAGAGGAGCAGGAGGCTCTGAATAACCCATGGAAATTCCCACAAAAAGAAGAGCTTTAGACACCTGCCATGCCCAGAGAGTGCAAAGGCACGTCACTATTTTGAAAAGAGCACAGCTCCACTCCCTGCCTTCCAGCCTGCAGAAGGCCCAGCTGAAGGAGAGAAGAACATGCAACTTTAACTCAAATATGGGTTTTGATTATTATATAGAACTGGACATTTTACATTATTGAACAGAAAATGCATTTGTTCCCTTAAAGTAAATTTGTCATTTAAGAATGACCAAAGCGTCATGCCTTCCAGGGACAAAGGAAGGACTTTCTCCATTGGATTCAATTTTAAGGTACAGTGGGGTAAAAAGAATGTTTTGCAATTTTACTCCATGAGTTCTGCTTGTCCAACATATTGGTTGTGCAAACATACATTTTTTAAAAAGAAAATTAAAAAAAGATGTATTGGCTCACTAAATGGGAAGTTAGCATTAGTTCTAGCTAGGTCAAGGAGAATAAAAAAGTGGTATCAGTGATTTCCAACTCTTGGCTCTTTTTTTCTTCTCTGATGGTGGAATTCTCAGGCATACTATCCCCACCTGCTTCAAGATATCTAGAAGTTTTAGATTTAAATCACCTTTGTGAATCAATTTGAGAATTATCCTCAGAGGTCTCTGACTGTCCCCACTTGTTCATTCTTATACCAATTATTATTAAACAAATTCAATGCTTTCAATGGCCAAGCCTGGGTCCCCTAAATTGGGGGAAGGATTTGGTCAGCGGTACATAAGTCATAAGAGAGAGGGGATTCTTTTAACAGAAGAAGAGTGGAGAAGCAAAAGGTTGTGGGCTAGGCAAAATAGTAGTCAATGCAGTCTCACTGTGTTACTCAATAAACGTTTGATGGATAAATTGGTCATTTACAAGTATCTCTTCTTTCCTTGTTTGCAATGAATTGGTCCTAGATCTCTTTTATGACTAAGTATGGTAGGGTTATAATGTTGAACTTCAGGCTTATAATTTTTTATATCACCAAAACTTTCAACCATTAGTGTATAAGACTAAGCAACAGAGGCTTCCCAAGTATGCCTTATAAATCTACTAAAAATCTCAATTTGCTTAATCTCTCTAGCACAATTTAATTGCATAGTTTTCATATGCAATTTAATGTTGCATTTCTATTAAAAGTAATATTAAATATATTTTTAAAATTGACATTAAAAGCAGAATTTTTTGCACCATCAAATCTAAGAAGAGAATGGGAGAGAAGATAGAAAGTGACTTCATAGATGACGGTACTTTGCGTAAAAGTGTGACACTACTGAGCATCCATTAATAATGGAAATTACAGGATATGGGGAGGGGGAGGGGGAAGGGTAAGCTGTGACAAAGTGAGAGAGTGGCATGGACATATATACACTACCAAACGTAAAATAGATAGCTAGTGGGAAGCAGCTGCATAGCACAGGGAGATCAGCTCGGTGGTTTGTGACCACCTAGAGGGGTGGGATAGGGAGGGTGAGAGGGAGGGAGACACAAGAGGGAAGAGATATGGGAACATATGTATATGTATAACTAATTCACTTTGTTATAAAGCAGAAAGTAACACACCATTGTAAAGCAATTATACTCCAATAAAGATGTAAAAAAAAATGGAAATTATTATTAAGAAGAAATTGGAAGGAGTTTGAGCACAAAACAGTTGTGGCCATTTGGAATTCTTTCAAAAGACATTGATGAGTTTTTCTCATTAGTTAACAAAATCTCCTTTATGAATTATTTGGTTATTCTCCAGTGGCTAGATCAGAGCTTGGGTATAATTTTGTATTCCTGGTAGAGAATCAGGACGATGCTCTTAAACAGGTACTCCAAAAACTGGATTAGTGATGTAACTAAAAATTTGAATAAAAATCTGCCAACTGTGAGATTCAGATGAGAAGAATGATGCTTACCTGTATGGAGAGGGAGTAAACATTTCTTTTGCTCTTAGGAGTGTATGTATGCATGTATTTTTTTCTGAATTCTGGGCATGAGCTTGGATCAGTTGAGGTGGCTGAGGAATAGAATGATGGCTAAAAAGGTAGGGCTGATATTGAGTATGATTCTTTAACCTTTGATTAGACTTTCAGTATTTGTTTGCTAGGGCTGCTATAACAAAATACCATAGACTGGCTGACTCAACAGAAATTTATTTTTTTCATGGTTCTGGAGTCTAGATGATCAAGGTGTTGGCAGATTTGGTTTCTTCTGAGGCCTCTCTCCTTAGCTTGCAGGTGGCTGCCTTCTTGCTGTGTCCTCGTACAGTGGTACTTCTGTTGTCTCTGTTGTCTGTGTCCTAATCTCCTCTTCTTATAAGGACACCAGTCATACTGCATTAGAGCCCAAATGTATGACCTCATTTTACCTTAATCACCTCTTCCGTGATCCTATCTCCAAGTAGTCATATTCTGAGGTACTGGGGGATTAGGGCTTTAACATGAATTTTGTGGGGAGACAATGCAGCCCATAATGCTTTCTAATTTACAATAAATATAGCTCTGTTGAGTTATAGAAAAAGCTACTTGTTCTTGCTTCAGAGATGCTATTTGGCAAATTAGTATCCTCTTTTTACTGAAAAGGAAACTCGGAGATTAGAAGTTGAAAGTCTTGTCCAAGGTCACTGGATGGACAAAGAGCTGAACTTACATTAGAATTCAAGGTTTTCTGTAACTGTTCCCTCTATTCCATCACCACACCACTTTTTAACTCTTTATTTCAACTGAGAGAATTATAATACAACATTGAAATGAAAAATAAGGAAGGAAAAAGAGTTGGGTAAGACAGGAAAAATGCTGCCACATGGAAGGTCACTTCACGTAAGAATGGCACAGAAAATATATGGGTATGGAGGCAGAAAATTGAGTACTGACAAAGTAGGGAGTTGCCTTTTCACATGACTGAGTGCACAGGATCCTATCTAACCAAGTTAACTGTTGACTATTGATTTTTTAAGACTTCAGAAATTAGTCAATAGTTCCAATGTGATTAATTTATTCCAAATTCCCAGGCCAAAAAAAAAAAAAAAATCCAATTCAAAAATTTGGTCATATCCCAAACCACTAAATTAACTGATATTTAGTTGTACCTTTATGATCAGTGCCATCTCTTTGGTCTAGTACATTTAACAATAATGACAACAAAAATAAATATGGAAAGAAGAGAGGTCCCCATCTGCACACAGTTCACATACGCACTGCTATGTTATTTATAACACATATTAGGGTCTCGCTTAATTGATGAGTTCTCTATGTACACTTGCTAAATGAAATATGATATCTTGAAAAAGCAGAAATTCAGGTATTGTATGGGACAGAAAGTAGAAACCATTTCAGGTTAGAGCTGTTATTAAGAAATTTCTCCTGTGTTTTTTGTATGAAAATTCCTAAAATTTGGGACACTTGGACTAATCAAATATGAAAGAAGATGGGTCAGATGAGATCAGATTACTTTGCACCTGACTTCTTTTTTGTTGTTTTGTGAGGGGAAAAACTAACCACAGAAATGGGGGAGATGTTAATATTTTCTTTTTAACTCATCTTTAGGTTTTAGAAATATAACACATTTGTAAGGTGGGATGAAGTCTGGCTTTTAATAAAATAAAAATAGTAGCACAAAGCAGGAAGATCATGAGAAATTAATAAAATTCTGAAGCAGGTCAAGGGATAGATAAGAGATTGCAAGGTTAGACATTAAATCTTATAGTTTCCAAGCTGGCCTCCAGAAGGGACATAGCAGGTTAAGAAGCAGAGGCCCAAAAGGAATAATATTCCATGCTGCAATCAGAGAAAGAGAGGATCGTAATTATGTGCATATGTTTGTGCTTTACAGAGTTCTGATACTAATCAGTGTGTATATCTATATATGTAAATACCAGATCAATGAAAACCTCTCCATGTGTGTGCATTCAGCTCCATGCACATCTTTAGTTAGATTTATAGATAAATATACACAGAGAAGCTAATAGAATATGAATGAGAATCTAAGTTAAAGTAACATGGATCAAAAACTGGCTGCCACAGGTTTGGAGCTCAAGCACTCAATGCCTACAAGTTGTAGGGTTTTTCTCACTATGTTACTGAAATTGGGAGTTGGTCCAAAGTGTAAACAAAAAAGGACTGAATTTCTGCAACATGATCTAGTCTGAGGTACTCAGAAGGCCACCCAGAAGCTCCTGTTGATGTAGGAATCTGCCCCCTAAGGACCCCAACAAGTCCTAAATGGCTCATGTGGGCAGTGTGACTCACGCTGGCTACCTTCTTACTTCCCAAGGTGATTTGAGGTTTGGAATCTAGCACTAGAGAACCCACTTTGGGTTAATGTGCTGAAATAGATCTCTGGGAATATGAACAGAATGGAGTAAATGAACGCATGTATCTTATATTCTTGGCTTCATGAATCCTTGTATTATGTCCTCCTTCTTTGAGAATACAGTTTGATGATCTGATGAGTAAATTTCTTTCTTTCAGGCAAGATATCCTCTTCTGTGTTTCTTGTTCTCTCTCCCTCATACACATTTTTGCACTGATCAAATTCCGGAATGACAATATAAGATGGAACACTCTCAGAAAGAGGTCTTTCTTGCTGACCATTCCTACATTAGAACCACATGAAATAACATCTGTGCACAGAAGATGAAAATCATTTAGTAGAATGTACATATTTCGGGTAGCTGAGCTCATTTACTGACTGGTTGAGATGATTTAGCAATACCATTGCACCTTGAATGCAGCTTCTTTGAGCTTATTTCATGTGGTTGAGCTCATTAGTTTTGTCAGTTACTTTGGAGGTAGGTATGTACACAAAACCTGTTTTGTATTGTGGGGAGGCCTCAGGAAATAGTCCTTCATGACTCTTATTTGAAACACGATTTTGAAAATTTAACTCAAAATGTGTGCCATATTTATTTAACATGATCATGATTGGTCTGAAAATACACACGGATTTTTTATAAGTGTATTCTTTTCTATAGTTTAATGTAACTGAAAAAGCAGAATGGTTTCTACACCTTTTCTACCTTCCTCCCATCCTTCATATATCATCAGGAATTTATTCAATGATTCAGAGGAAACATAAACGTTGTTAGTTTATAAAATAGGGTTTTATTTTGGAATAAGTTTAATCAACAGGTTTTTCAAAAAAATCAACTTTTAAAAAATATTTTTTACATGATCAGTAACATGATATATTGGTGATTTTAAAAATTTATTTGATACAAGCTATAAAAATTCCTTGGTGATGTAGCTATTACTCTTTATGAATATGACTTAGCTAATAGCACACCTTCACCTTTTCAAGGATTCAGCTTGAACTCCTGTTATTAAAGCAGTAAGGTACAGTGGAAAGAACCAAGGCTTTGGAATTCTATGGAATAGCAGATTTATTAGTCTTACTTAGCTGTAATTCATGAATATGACTTAGCTAATAGCACACCTTCAGCTTTTCAAGGATTCAACTTGAACTCTTGTTATTAAAGTAGTAAGGTATTGTGGAAAGAACCAAGGCTTTGGAATTCTATGGAATAGCAGATTTATTAGTCTTACTTAGCTGTAATTTCCTAATTGGAAGAAAAGGAGATAACTTGTTTTTAAAGATTAGAAATAATATATGTAAAGTGTCTGACATAGTCATGGATTGCAGTCTGTGAACTTGTAGTATTCATTAATTATTGTTTTCCACCAAGTTTTCTACATACCTTCTAGATATATGTTCACAGAAAATTTGTGTGTGCTGCTTCACAGGAGAACATTTGCTAAACATGCTCATATATCTGTTCTTTTTTAAAGACAACTCTAATGACATATCTTTGATATAAAAATTATATACATTTAAGATGTACAACCTGATGTTTTGAGGTGTGTATACCTCGCGAAACGATCACCCCAATCGGGCTAAACAACTTATCTATCACCTCTACATAGTTATTGTGTGTGAGTGTGTGTGCAAGTGAGACAGAAGATTTAATTTAAGATCTATCCTCTTAACAAATTTCAAGAACACAATACAGTATTGTTAACTATTGTCATCATGTTATATATTAGATCCCAGAACTCATTCATCTTATAACTAAAAGTTTGTACCCTTTGATCACCATCTCTCTAATTCCCATGTCACCACCATTGGAACCCATCATTCTACTCTCTGTTTCTATGAATTCAACTTTTTTAGATTCCACATATAAGTGAGCTCATGCCAATGTGTCTTTCTGTGTCTGGATTATTTCACTTAGCAGGATGTCCTCCAGATTTATCCATGTTGTTGCAATGGCAGTCTTCCTTTCTTTATTATGACTGAATAATATTCCATTGTCTGTGTAAATGATATTTTGTTTACCCTTCATCTGTTGACAGCCATCTGTTTCCATACTTTGGTTATTGTGAATAATGCTGGAATGACCTTGGGAGTGCAGATCTCTCTTCCAGATCCAGATTTCAGTTCCTTTGAATATGTACCCAGAAGAACTATTATCTGTTCTTGGTGGCCATTTGCTATCTATCTCCTTCCTGACTGAAGAGGCTAGAGGCCACGAGCTTAGCAAAATCTATTTGCAGAACGGGTTATTATCCTCTTTTCACAGGGCTGCTGGTCCCATCCTGAGAACAGCAAAGGGAGATTACAGCAAAGACCTTTGGAAGACAGAGGCAACCATTATGTAGGAAGCAGCTTCAACTCTCTAAGGTGATTTTTTAAAAGTCTAAAGTCACTTCAAAGAAAAACAAAGAAAGAAAAAAATGGTTCAAAAAGATATCAGAAATAGTATTTAAACATTGGTAAGGTTGATTGATTATTTTCTTCTTTTATACATGGCACATTTTTTGAGCACATCTAATGAGCATTTATTGACTCACATTCTCCATTCATTACCAGGATTTATTGACCCTAGAAATTAATATTGACTGGGGCAAAACAGCCACTGACTTCTCTTGCCGGTCAATAAATCTGGCGATGGAGAAACACCAAACCAGGAGTCAGGATATTTTTTCTTAGTGTTGTTTTTTCCTTTGCCCTAGGAAGAATGTCAGTGCAGCTGCCTGCTTCCAGTGGGCCTATCATGTTTTTAAAAAATTTAGTAGTGGGCCATTTAGGGTCTGTTTCCAATTTACATTGTGCACTAATAGGGCCTGAATATAAAATTTCCTTCAGATGCATTAATATGTGTAGGTATAATGAAGCCAAAGCATTTTTATCACAGTTAAATTTCATAAATAATGTCAGAAGAAAGAAAAAGAAAAAGCAGTAAATTTAACACATGTGACAATAACCTAGAAATTTTAAACAGTTTACGCATTTCAAAAGATATAGCTGGGACCTAGTCAAGTCGCCCCGTCTTTATGGATTTCAATTCTTTTTTCTGTAAAATGAAGCGTTTAATTGGTCTTTGAGATCTCTGATCTTTGAGATTTCTTGATCGCAATAAGATCAAGAAATTATAAATGCTTTTCAAAAGCTAGAATTTGTACATATGGGTTGTTCTTTCAGTCTGAACCCCATGAAGAAACTGTTTAAGATTTGGGAAGAAGTAACAAAGAAGTAGGGCATATCATTATATATACATATTATTCTGAACAATTTGCTTTGTATAAAAATGGATGTCTGGGGCTTCCCTGGTGGCGCGGTTGTTGGGGGTCCGCCTGCCGGTGAGGGGGGTGCGGGTTTGTGCCCTGGTCCGGGAAGATCCCACATGCCGCGGAGTGGCTGGGTCCATGGGCGGTGGCCTCTGGGCCTGCGTGTCCGGAGCCTGTGCACCGCGGCGGGACGGGCCACAGCGGTGAGAGGCCCGCGTGCCGCAAAAAGAAAAAAAAAAAAAAAAAAGGATGTCCAGCAGCTTCTTGATTTAAAGGAAGAATGTAGGAGTAGTAAGAGTATAGGATTTGAAGTTTAGAGATCTGGCTTTGAAGCCTAGAGCTGTCCTGAGTATGTGTGTTTGCATGTGTGCATATGTGCATGAGTTATTAAAATAAATTAGCACTTCTGTGTATGAATCATTTCTCAAGTACTAAGCACAATACCTTGCAAAGTCACGTGTTTTTCATTGACAAGGTTGACATTCAAAGAAATCGAGCTGCTTGCCCAAAATGAATCGCTATGATGCCATCTGACTCCCTGCCAGCCTGACTTCCAAGATCTTGCTCTGTGAGGTCACGCAGTTTCCCTGAACTCCTGCTCTTTCCATGGCAAAATGGGCAGCCCCAAATCAGGGACAGAAGGCACTGGGAGACCTGTATCGCTGGTGGAGTCGAACAGAAATGTCAGTTGTGACTGGTGATTACAGTGATGATCATCTTATCTTAGAGACGGTCACTTGGAAATTATTTCCCAACGAAAGGTCATCATGAGTAACACAGAACTTAAAACTGTAAGTAAATCTAGAACCCAAGTAGGTCTTTGTAAAATGCTGAGGAAATCCATCTGGCAAAAAATGCCAAGTAATGTGGAATGTGTAGAGAGAGATGGGTCCTTTGCCTTTTCCTCCACTTAACGCTGCCCATCTTCTGCCCCGCACCTGGATGCTCAGGGCTTTCTAGCTCCTAGATCACTCTAACATCCACCTTGGCGTACATTCATAACAGAAGGGGAGCAGCAGATTAGGGAGTCAGCGTATGGCTTTGTGTTCAGAAAGACATTGGTGTGAATCCAACTTTGCTGCTTATTAGATGTTAAATTTTAAGAAATAATATTCTGAAGCACAAGCCTCCTTCCCTGAAAAATGGGGATAATAATAAGACTGATCACATATGATCCTAGAGAGAATAAATTCACCAGTGGCACGTGAAGCACAATGAGCATTGCTCAGCTCACCCAAGTTCCCAAGAAATGTTGGTTACGGTTATTAACAGCTTAAAGACGTCTTCCAATCATTTTAAAAAGGATCAGTGTCTCTTTTTTTTGAATTATGGTTTTCTCAGGGTATATGCCCAGTAGTGGGATTGCTGGGTCGTATGGTAGTTCTATTTTTAGTTTTGTAAGGAACTTCCATACTGTTCTCCATAGTGGCTGTATCAATTTACATTCCCACCAACAGTGCAAGAGGGTTCCCTTTTCTCCACACCTTCTCCAGCATTTATTGTTTGTAGATTTTTTTGAGAATGGCCATTCTGCCAGTGTGAGGTGATACCTCATTGCAGTTTTGATTTACATTTCTCTAATGATTAGTGATGTTGAGCATCCTTTCATGTGTTTTTTGGCAATCTGTATATCTTCTTTGTACTACAATGTTCATTGCAGCACTGTTTACAATAGCCAGGACATGGAAGCAAACTAAGTGTCCATCGACAGATGAATGGATAAAGAAGATGGGGCACATATATACAATGCAATATTACTCAGCTGTAAAAGGAAACAAAATTGAGTTATTTGTAGCGAGGTGGATGGACCTAGAGTCTGTCATACAGAGTGAAGTAAGTCAGAAAGAGAAAAACAAATACCATATGCTAACACATATACATGGAATCTAAAAAAGAAAAAAAAAGAAAGTTTCTGATGAACCTAGGGGCAGGACAGGAATAAAGACATAGACATAGAGAATGGACTTGAGGGCATGGGGGTGGGGAAGGGTAAGCTGGGACAAAGTGAGGGAGTAGCATTGACATATATATACTGCCAAATATAAAATAGGTAGCTAGTGGGAAACACCTGCATAGCACAGGGAGATCAGCTCAGTGCTTTGTGACCACCTAGAGGGGTGGGATAGGGAGGGTGGGAGGGAGATGCAAAGGGCAGGGGATATGGGGATATATGCATACATATAGCTGATTCACTTTGTTATACTGCAGAAACTAACACAAGCTTGTAAAGCAATTTTACTCCATTAAAGATGTTTAAAAAATTAAAAAAAAAAAATAAAAAGGACCAGTGGCTTTCACAGGTGATCAAATTCAAGGATAAAGGCAGAGTCAAGTTAGCTTGTATAAGAAACTGAAAGGCCTTCTCTCCTTCCCTGTGATTGCTCCTTGCAGACATTTCTATCCTGCCTAAGGGCAATCCCTGCCCTGGTCATGACAAGTTCTCTGGTCATGACAAGTTCTCTTACAAACTGGTAAAAATAAAAAGGTACAAGTATAAATGAGAATTGAGCCCTCTACCTAGCCATATCATTTTTGTGAAATTATTTATCTTGAGGTCTTTTCTATAACTAGAATGCTCCCTGAGGTCCTTGGCAATGCCACGAGCCTGGGAATCCTAGCGTTTACAATAGCCAGACTGTTTATTGAGGCATCATGACCAGGAAGGAACAAGATATAGGAAATGAACAATAGTCTAGGATATCTGGCGCTGGTCCTGGCTCTATGAATAAACTTGTGGGGCAAAGCGTAAGGGATTTAACTAGCAAGAGCCTCGTGTCTCTATCTATGAATTGAGCAATGATGATTATTTTCCAGGAGCATTTTTGAGAGTTGCATGGTATCTTCTAATCATAGATCCAGTCCATGTAAGGAGGACATACAGGGGTTTGTCTTCCTTCTTTCTTTCATTCCCTTTCTATTCCCTTTACGTCTCTGTCCCTCTGTTTATTGAATCTTTCCTGCCAACTCCCAGCTGTCCATAGACTATCAGCTTCCCCTACTGTAACATCGCAAAAGATGCTTACTTTCTATAGGGGAGCCATTATCACAGGGGTATATAACTGCTTATTTAATTGCCTGGCTTCTCCTAAGCACTTGGAATTCCACTAGGGCAAGGTTTCTGCTTCAATTGCTAAATTGTATATGATCTTCATTCACCATGTTGCCTGACACATAGTAGACACTCAGTTGCTATTTGTTATGCCAAGCTGTGACGGACATTGGGGAAAAAGACCTAGTGACCAGTCTCTAAGAGCTCACATATGCTGCCTACAGATGACATCATTGAGTGATTCTTTACTCAATCATTCATTCATTCCACAGTTATTAGTGAACATCTACTATGTGCCAGGTACCATCTAGGGATACAGGGATGGAACAATACAGATACTATCTTTGCTCTCAGTGACTTATATTCTAGTGCGTAGAGATTGACTATGAACAAACAAATGAATAAACAAGATGGCCTCAGACGATTGCTCTGAAGATGATATAATAGAAAGATAGATTGGTCAATGAAGGTCTTGAAGGGGTTACTTCAGATCGTGCACTTTAGGAAAGGTCCTCTGAGGAGGTGATATTTGAACTGAGGAGTGATGACAAGCTGGGGCAGCATAGAAAGCTATAAGGGAAATACATTCCTGGTAGAGGGAAGAGCACGTAAGAGTCTCATGTTTGAAGGAAGTTTGGGTTGGATGAGGGAAGAAGAATGAGGCCTGTGTGTCTGGAATGTGGTGTTGGGGTAAGTGTAATGCATGAGGTCCAACAGGCAGACAAAGGCCTTACAAGTTAGAGCCCCTGGACATATCTCCTCATCTAGTCTCTTCTAGGTTCTCTGTGCTCAATGAAACCACTGGGAACAGGTTCCACAAGCAGCCAGCTCAATAATTTAAACTTAGGGTGGGCTGAAAAAAAACTTGAATTCACGAGATCTCTGCAAAACCAAAACACCAGCCAACCAACCAACCAACCAACAGTCAATGTCTCCACCCCTCCCAAAAAACCAACACAAAAACAAAGAAACACGTGGTTCAAAAAGCAGGAAAAAAAGAAAAGCATAAAAATATGGAGGAGATTCCATTTGTATAAACGGATTT
Organism: Phocoena phocoena; assembly: GCF_963924675.1. Taxonomy (NCBI): domain Eukaryota; kingdom Metazoa; phylum Chordata; class Mammalia; order Artiodactyla; family Phocoenidae; genus Phocoena; species Phocoena phocoena. The sequence goes on from NC_089223.1 coordinate 92,374,655, forward strand.
TTTTTTAATGAAAAGAAATATTTTGCAAATGCCTGTTTTCCACACAGTCGGGTATCTCATATAAAATGAAGCCAGGCTGAGAACAAGAGAATTATCAGTCTTTAGGGGACCATCCCAGAAAATGTCCTTTGCTATTTGCTCCTGGGAAACGATGGACGGACACAGATAAGAAAACACTGGGATTCCACGGTCCATCATTTTACAGGAGATATAGTTCCCGTAGGATTTTCTTAGTCAAAGAATCTAGAAAGTGAAGGAAACACATTTTTGTCTGCTGTTTTGTTTATAAACACATCTCTCTGTCCTTTTAAAAGAATTTAATAAATCTGTGTACTTTTTTCCAGAAGGAAAAAAATGCCAGTGCTGACACCTTGCTCCCTCATTCCTTTCCCAGTAACCTCCACATTTTTTACTGATGTTGTCATTAGGGAATGCCAGGGAAAAAGCTTAGTGCTTTCTGTGAAAATCGTTTCACTAAGGGAAGCAAGACAGCTAAGTGATAAGATAATTTAAATGGCAGCAGGAAAGGCACTTAAAATGGCTGAGGGTATAAATGACAGAAAGAACAGAAATGAGAGGTTTCGAAGATGTGGTGTAGGCATCAGCTTGGGAGACCGTGGGAAAGGGCACCCAGAGCATGGCGGTATTTTGCATTTTTCTTTCTATCAGAACAGGGAATTCTGTCTTGGAAATAGAAAAGACAGCTATTGAAAATTAATCTTTCAAATAAAAAAGGAATATAAAATGACTTCTGAAAGGCAAGGGGAAAAAAAGCATTGACTGGGTCCCTCTTCTGAGTCAGACCCTGTGTACTGTACTTCTCTTGTATTATTTATTCCTCCCTCAACTCAATAAGGCAGGAATCCTTACTCCATGTTAGTAAAGGAAGAAACTTGAGCTCAAAGAACGTAAGAAAATCACTCAAACATCATCTTGCTGGTATGCAGTCGAGCGCTGATTAGAAGTAGATTTTTTGACTCTGATTTCCAGGCCAGCCTTAGGTGCTATTGTAATTCTTCTTAAATGCAGTGGTGTAGGGAGCTCACACTAGCGATACATCACCATCACCATCATCATCTTAATAAGCTGATGGTTATCTATTTTAAGAAAGAACCTAAGAGAACATACAAGAAAATGATTTTTTTTAGTGTAAAGTATTTATATGTTACATAAACTTGGTTTAAAATGAATGAAAAAGTACAAATGCAAAATGTAGAAATGACAAAGGGCAGTATATCAACTTATCATGAAGCAGTTTGTAATTATGGAATAGGATGCTATCATTACATACTTTCTAAAGGTGACTGACCCACAAAACAATTATATAAAAATAATGTGCACGTTTAAACAGATGTCCTACCACCACTGCCACACATGAGTACCTTAAATAACCATTTAAAAAAATGGTTACCCCTGAGCCTATTTGCTCTCAGAGCCAAATTTGCTCTTCGTTTGCCCTTGAGTGAATCAGAGACTGAAGGGGTGTTGATCCCTGAGACTGGATGTCCCAGGCTCTCTGGTCAGCTCGTTTCTGGTTGGGTGTGAAGCCCTGGGAGCAGACTGGAGAGAGGAGAAGAGGGAAGCCAAGGTATTTCTCCTGGGTCCCATCAGGCCCAACCTGCATTTCCCCGTGACCCCATGTCCTGTCAGGCAGGCCCACCTGTTCTGGCTTCCTCCAGGTGACCCCCACCCCTGGGTTCTGGAAATACCTTCCTCTGTCCTCTGTCCCAAGATAGTAAGGGTTTCCTGATGTTCTAGCTAAGTCTCAGTGGCCACACAGACCCCGTTTGACTTCTCAGCTCTGCCATCCTGGTGTAACAAGCCCCCCACCCCTTTGACATGCCCAGGTGGTTTCTCTGTCCTTCTGAGGCTCCAACCACCACAACTGGAGAGAGAGCAACCACTTGCAAAAGTGAAAGAAGGCTGGCATTGGCTTCCTTAGTGCCCACCTTCTCCCCTGCCCTCCCTCTCTCCCTGGCCCTTCCTCTTTGGTCTTATCTAAATTTTCTTCCCAGAAAACGTCTAAAACTTGGCCAAACAGGTTAACAAAAATGACTTAAGCATTTTCCTTAGAATGTTATCCCTAAAGTGAACCTACATTTCACCCAGATTGGCACCTTAAGTACAAGGCAATAAAGCCATGGCCAGCCTCAGTCAGTCGTGGAAAAAGCTGTTTAAATTAAATTGTACTTTATCTTGACCCTAAGCATGACATTAACTAGAAAGCAACTTACTTAGATATGTCCCTCTTTGACCCACATTCTAAACTAATCAAGGAAATGATGAATAATAAAACAGAAGGTAACATGGGGTAGAAATACACATTATCTAACTATAAACATTTATGGAAGCATGTGCTAAGTGTGGAATACTGCTCTAATTGAGTTTCATGCCTTATTTCATTTAATTGCCCCAGTAGTCTTAGCAAGGTAGGCATGATTCTTAATTTGAGACGAAAAAAGTGAGATTCAAAGAGATGAAGTAATATGTCAAGGTCAGAGCTAGGAAACTCTGGAGCCAAGATTTAGGGTCAAATCTTCTTTTCCTGCCCATGCTATTTCAGTTTTGCAAAGTACATGATGAGCTGGGGAGATTAAAAAACCATTGGGCCATGCACTCGACTGGACCCAAAGAGGAAGTATTATGTCTAGCCCCAAAATGTTTAGAGTTTTTGGAGCTGATATTTAAAAATTGAAAAAGTGGGAGATCTAGCAAAAGCGGACCTGTACCCTGTAAGACATATTGGCCGCTGGCTTGTGGAGAGGCCCAGGCTCTCAGATTTACAGCCATCCTTATGTTTCTCTCATGGCTTTCCAGCAGTTTTCTTCACACATCTGCTGCACTATGTCATGCCGTCTGTTTGGCCTTGTATGTATTTGAGACCCCTGTTGAAATGTTTATGCCTAGCATTGGTTTCTGGAAAACTGGGGTTCTAGTTCCATTTCTGTGAGCAGAGAATGGTAAGTGTAACAAAGATCCTGGAGTGGAATATCGTGCTTGTAATCCCAGCGGTGTGATGGTCTCGCTGTATGACCTTGGGCAAATGAATTATCCTTTTAGGTCTCAAGTTCCACATTTATTAAATGTGTATATCATTAGGACTAACCACATAATATTATTATGAGGATATAGAAGTCATTATTTATAAAGAGTAACAACAGTTCCTGTCTTCTAATACATAAAATACATACATATGTATATGCATATGTATATAAGATACACAAACACATTAAAAAAATAATTACCTAAAAGTCAGTGTGTATTAATGGAAAACCATTCAAGAAGGAGTCAGGAAAACTAGAAAAACCAAATATTTGACATTTGGGGGTCTCTGTTACCATATAAGCATCAGCAGTATTTTTACAGAGGCAGGAACAAAATCTGATAATATATACAGAATTCTTCAACCTTGAGGTGAGTATACAAATGCACAATGGTATTTCAGTTTTAGATATCAGATCATATACACTGAGTCCCTGTGTCTTTTACAATGATAGATTCTGGGTGGGGAGATTAAGAGGTATAGATCACACTCCTCACTGTGTAATAGTTTACAATTCATTACAGTTACGGTAATTTTATATAATTCCAGCATATAACACCTTCTTCTACACGGAGGCAAAAATACCTTGACAAAACACAAGTCAAATCCTGTGATATTTCTTTCTAAATCCTTCAGTTATTTCATTTTATTAAGAGTAGTGTTCTACAATTTGCTTTTTTCTTTGGAAAAAAACCACACCACGTAGGCATGCTGTTTTACACTTAAAATAAATATAGTGGCAGAAAAAATAAAATCTAAGCATTGTCATTTAAAAAATATCCATTTTTTTTTTTTTTTTTTTTTTTTTGCGGTACGCGGGCCTCTCACTGCTGTGGCCCCTCCCGCCGCAGAGCACAGGCTCCGGACGCGCAGGCCCAGCGGCCATGGCCCACAGGCCCAGCCACCCTGCGGCATGTGGGATCTTCCCGGACCAGGGCACGAACCCGCGTCCCCTGCATCGGCAGGCGGACTCTCAACCACTGCGCCACCAGGGAAGCCCAAAAATATCCATATTTTTAAACACTGTAACCTTAATAAAAACAGTGACTTCTTATGGTCCAGTCTCTGCATGCAGTGAAGTTCAAACGACACCAGTCTAAACACTTATTGGCAACTTAAAATGAATTTTAATATTTATTTAATTTCTCAAAGGACATTGAAGGTGTTACAATTCATTACCTGCAGCAAACTTGCCAAAGCTTTTTCCTCTACTGCCTTTTGTTTTAAACACTGAATTACTTCCAAGTTTCATCAGAAGGAATCACTCAAGGTCCCTTTAGTCCCAGCTTGTGAGGCCTTTCTTATTCTTATACACAAACACCAAATTCTTTGTTATTTAGATCAAGTTAATTTCTCTGACTATAAACAGTTCTCTTTTCTTCTGCCTTTCAGTTATTTCTCTAGCTACGATTTCTTTGTATTCTACCTTTAAAAAAAAAAAATGTTCTTAGCAAAGAGCTACCAAAGGCTGCTTGACATTGGTTTTTCTATCCCAAACAATGAGAAAGATTGAATATAATCTAGTTTACTTTCAGTTGTTAAACCTGCTGCTTTATTTTCACAGCCAGAAGTGATGAAAAGTCAAATTCCTAAGTGTACATTGTTAGTGAAAGCATCAAGATCATCATCATAGTTATCATCACCACAAATATCAACCTCTTTTTCATCATCATCATTCTTACTCACTTTTATTTATTTTTTTATTATGTACTATCTGCCAGCAACCATACTAAGTCTTTTATAAGCATTACCTCATGTCCATAGCATGATGAGTTCCACAATAATCCAGAAACCAATTCCTCCTTTTTCATAAGACTTCTACCTCACAGCCCAAGATGAGTTCACCGGCTTCAATATCGTGTCCGCGTTGCATCCACAGCAAAGAGGGATAGGGAAAGTAGAAGGCACATCCCTTTTTTAAGTTATAACTGGAAATCATACATTTCTTTTTCTTCCATCTACTTATATGAACTTCAGGGGCGTTGTTATAAAAGAAGATACAGCAGAACGTCTGATGGTCACAACTAAAGGGATCTTGTTGAATTCTTTGTGTCTCTTTCAGTGTGTGACACAGAGCTCAATATCAAGTTTTAGGCTCCATAAAAGCTCATCAGTTTAAAGAATAAACTCTGAGATGTAAGAGAGTCATGGTGAACCATTGACTTCATAAAGGTTTTATGATGTAGATGTTTTTGCTGGGTTCTGAAAACTGAGATCTGATCGCCAAGAGAGAGGGAATAAACAATTCATGCTGGATTTTCTTAAGAGGAAAGGCAGAGGTAGGTGTATGTTATATGTGAGGGTCTGTGAGGAGAAGAACCTGTCTTAATTCTGCCAATTGCGTGGAACAAGATACTGAGAAGATGCTCTTCCTCACCAAAGGTTATCAGGCTTCTCTGAATTCTCTTCTCAACTAGGCCTCAAACTTTGGGCTTCTGTGTCTGTCTTTGCATTTCCCAGTTTTAGCAAGAATCCTCCTAAGTCATTTTATCCAGATTTCCAACCCTTCATATCTGATCATCCTCAATATCTGATCAAATTTCTTATGCCCCACAGTCATCCAGGTAATATCTGATCATCCTGAGCTGTCTTCAGCAAGAATCCTATTAGATCTGCTTAACCAGAATGCCCCACCCTCATCCCTCATGTTTCCTTTTAGTAATTCTTTACCCACCGACCTTCCCCCAATCCAACCTGATCCTTGGTCCTAAAATCCTCTCTTGTCCTTGCTTTGCAACCAGTTCTATCCTGAGGTTTTTTTTTCCCCTAGTGTAAGAGTTCCTCAATAAAATATATTTTTACTTTTTTACTGTCCAGCTCTGGATTTCTTTGACAATACTTGGGGACTGTCAAGACTGGGAGGGTCTCCAAATCCAGATAACAGAACTCTGACTTAATTCGTCAAATGAAAGAGTGAGCTGTAATAGGTTTTCGATTAAGGGAATTCCGTAACCCAAATCACCTCCTAAGCTGGGAGGTGTGTAAGATAGGGAGAGATTGGATAGAGTCAGGGTAAAGAGAGACTCTTTCTTAGTATTTAAATATAAACAGATGACAACTTCAATGCAGTAGGAACAGAGGGACTAGCAAAGCATTAAAAGGAAGAATTGACTGAATTTTTTTCATTAAATATTGAATTTAAAGAAGAGTGAGCAGTTGAAGAGGACCTCAAATTGTCTAGTCTTGGAGGTTTGGATCATGACAATGATGATTCTAGGAAACAGGAAGCTGGAACAAAAATAGAATGCCTTTGGGAGGAGTTAATGGATGTTTTGAAACCAGGAGAAGAAGAATTGAACATCTAATTTGAAGTGTTTGAAATATAAGTACAGTAGGACATTCAGATTGGAGGTCTTGAAGTTTGGCCTGCAGATACAGGGATTGAGCTCCACAAAGAGGCATTGGTTGGAGAAGTTATTACATAACAGCACAGTCCTCACGTCTTCGTACAAGGCACAAGTTCATTGTAGAGCTAGAAATCTCCTGGTGGCACTGCAATTACCTAGACTTAGTGCAGTCTGCCCTTCAGCTGAATTTAATAGAAGTGCCATTGTATGTGAGGCCCTCCTGCAGTAAGACAAATTTTAGTTGCTGAGGTAACTGGATTTACTTTTGTTCTCCTTTGTTTCCAAACTAGTTTTGGAGCTCCTGATACAACCCTGTGACTATTTGTAGGCTCTACACAAGTTTTTGCAGTGAATCTATGGGGACTTCTATGTCAACCACTCTGGACTTAAGGTTTGTTTTACTAATAAGATGCTGATCAGAATTCAATGATCTGTTGCAGTGAGGCTGCCTGAATGCATTATGTAGGAGTTATATTTTCTTGTCATTTTAGGTTCAAAGTTGTAATGTTAGACTTATCACTTAAGAGGCAGCCAGTAATACTTTAAAATATAAGTGTAATTTCTCTGCTCAAACACACTCAATGTTCCATTTATATTGCTGTCATGATAAAACAATTTCTTACTAACTGCAAGACTTAGAGTTACCTGGTCCTAACTCCCTGTCTTATCTCATCTTTCACCTCCAGCCACTCCGCTGCCAGCCTCAAGGTCTCCACTGGTCATTGCCCTCTTGTGAAATGTTCTTCCCCCAGATACACCAATGGTTCTCTCCCTCCCATAGGCTATGAAGTCTCAGTGAGTTGTTCCCTGACAACTGTACAAAATATGGCAGTCCTGCCACTCCTATCTCTCTTTCTTACCCTGAACCTGTTTTATTCAACTTTATTGGACTTACCACAAATACATGTCCCATGTATTTATTCATTTGCACATTGCCTTGTTGCCTCCCCCCGAGAATATAAAAGCATTATGAGGATATTGAATTTGGATTAATATAAACAGTTAATACAAGCTGCATTCCAATGCAAAGGATAGTGTTTGGCACATAGCAAATGCATATATATACACATATACATGTATGATCAATTAATAGATTAAAATGAATGAGTGTTGGGGTAAATTTCAATTTTTGGCTTAATGGTAAATCGTCTATATTTTTGTTACAGGAATCACTGCTTCAAGCTTGAGTGCATAAACGTGCCCCATCCTAAACCTTCTGTAACATCTCAACCAGAAGTGGTAGCTTTCTCCTCTGATCCACTCTGTATAATTCTAACATGATTTATAGCTGTATGGTCTTGGGTTTGTTACTAACAATGACCATGAGTCTCATCATCTGAAAAGTGGATAATACCATCTCTCCCACGATGTGTGATAAATGAAGATAAATGAGATAATCCAAGCATGGTGCTTGACATGGGCTCTGGGTAAGTCTTCCATAAATGTGGGCTATAATTTTCAACTAAGCTACAGGCTCTTGAAGAGTCTGGACATGGAATGTTGACCATCTCCTTCACACAGGAGTGATAGCTGAGGTCGACATACAGGATAAATTTCTGATTGTACACATGGAAATGAATCTTGACATATCTTTTTTTAGCACTGATGATTACACAGCCTCCAGTAACTCCAGCAGTGTGGGAATATCCTACATACATAAGGACTAGAGATATTATTTCAGCCTTGAAAATATTCTGAATTTAGGCTCTTGTGATTGATGATTTTGGTTGCTCTTATCCAGTGGAGAGAAGGATGGTATGTTAGTTTTTTGGCTTAAAAAGATATTCAAGTGTAATCTTATCTGATTCCTAATTTTTGGCCTGCCAGAATTGAAACTCAACCCTAACCATAATCATCACCAAGAATGACTTTTGAAGCCCTCCCATGGATACGCTGTTCAGGATACAATAATACACCATGTCTCCTGAGTTAGAAAAATGAGTTAATGAAGGGGGCGGGGTCCCTGACTCAGAGACATGAAGATATAAAACCAGAGCAGGCAACAGAGGACTTTTTTTTTTTTTTTAATTTTTGGATGCGTTGGGTCTTCATTGCTGTGTGCGGGCTTTCTCTAGTTGTGGCGAGTGCAGGCTACTCTTCGTTGCATTGCACAGGCTTCTCATTGTGGTGACTTCTTTTTGTTGTGGAGCACAGGCTCTAGGCACACGGGCTTCAGTAGTTGTGGCACACGGGCTCAGTACTTGTGGCTCACGGGCTCTAGAGCACAGGCTCAACAATTGTGGTGCACGGGCTTAGTTGCTCCCCAGCATGTGAGATTTTCCCGGAACAGGGCTCGAACCCGTGTCCCCTACATTGGCAGGCGGATTCTTAACCACTGCACCACCAGGGAAGTCCCGGCAACAGAGGACTCTTGAGGAGGTCTGAAACATGCCACACAGAATCCAGAAGAGCTTCCTGCCTGTCACCTGATATAACACTCAGGTCTTGGGGTCAAAGTTGTACAGGGTTCTATTGGCTCAAGCCTCTGCAGCTTTGTCTCCACAAAATATCTCACCATTACATGTACTTATACGAATCACTGATTATAAAGGAAGACCTAACTGATTCTTCTCTGGGAACAAATGAACCCAATCATTCCAAAGCTGCAGTGTGATTTAAGCTAATTAACACCCAGGCTCTTAATCTTTGTCAAAAAGTACTAGCAAAACTCCTCAGTGACTCTAATTCCTCACCCTTGGTCCAAAGGTAGCATGTTTTCCAAGTCCAGGTGTCTGGATTGGATGAATGCACTTCCCCTTATTTATGACATGACTGATGGGAGTGACCCCAACTTAATTAGTGGATATGGGAGATTCACTGGGTCTTCAAGTCACACCCAAGGGAACAGAACACATTCTATAGGACTGACAAAGGTAACAAGACACCACTTGTCATGGACCCTTCTCTTCCAAACTTGCTACAACAAAAGCAGTATATAGGTCAATCTTTTTGGTACATTGAAATGTATCACTAGCAGCTAGCACATATTTTTATAGGTGAGTACGAGGTTAACTTTACTCTTTCTGTATATAAACACTCTCACATCATCATTTTTCAAGGTTAGGTAATAACAAGCCAAGAAACCCACCCCCCATAAAACCCCACAACCCACCTCTTAAAGAATTGTCTGTGCAAGATTTAAGCTAATTAAATAAACATGACTCCTGGTATCTTAGAATTGTGTCTAAATAGAAAATATTGATAAAGGAAAGCATATTGAGAGATCTAAGGCTTTCTCTTCATTCATTTAAGCAAGACATTACTGAACATTTAATTTGAGGCGGGCAATGTACAGATGCCTGCAAGTAATTGACTACTTGGAAAACAGATGTGCTCACAGAGGCACAGAACAGAACAGAAGGTAACAAGCGCCATATTGGGTTAATAAGCAATGCAAAAGGCGAAAGCAGAGAAAGGAAATATAGACTTTCATGGCAACCAGCCCGATTTTTTGGCTCTATTCATCACAGTGGTAATTACTTATCCAATGTCTGTTTCTCTTCTAAAACATGAATTCCAGAAGGGCAGGGGTATGTGCAATGTTTCTTTGTTGTATTACCAGCACCTAGTTTTAGGAACAGATTTCACAAAGATCTTCAGCCTGGGTCAGCCAGGGTAATGCAGACCTCGGGAGCTGCCCCAAGATCTCCTTTGACATGACTTTCAGAGTAAGCACTCAGGGAATTGTGGGGCTGTTGACAGTTACTCTCACCAGATAGGCACATAGCCAGAGTCCACAGAGCAGTTGGGAGAGGCCAAGAGGACGCCAAATAACCCCATGGGAATGGCAAATGGGGCTCCTTTAAGCACCTGATGAAATTCCCACTTCACTCAGTCAGTGGAGATTGCAGTGGGATATCTTCATGGGAATTGGCGGTTAGGGTTGTCTGCCCTTTTTATAAAGCTTATCCCATTCATCCCAGTGGTTTGTACAGCTGTGTTCATAGAGTCAAGTTCATGAATCCTTTACTGACAGTAAAGGAAGTTGTATTCTTTTCCTTTCATATTAATATTTTCCATCAGGGTTAGCCACCACTTACTAGTACCAATCCAGATACTAAATTAAATGTCCAATAAGCAGTTTTTAGATGTATGAGTATTAGATGGATACATTTTCTGATTTATACACATATTAAAAATTTAGAAAATGTGAAAATGCAATGAAGACTATTAAAATCTGCTCAAACTCTTATAAGCAAAGTAAAATTTGTATAACATTTAATTCATGTCATTCTAGATATTTTTCTGTGTATACATACAAATATGTATAAATACAAAGAAACAATGCCCCAGGAACATCTAAAAGATGTACTCCTTTTCCAAAATATTCTAAGAAAAATATGATATTTGAGAGGGAAACTGGAGGTTAGTTAGAAGTAATAGTTTCATTTATAATCATCATAATGTCTCTGACACTTATTTCTTGACTATTTGATATATCAAATGTTAAGAGAGATGTATTAAAGCCTCTTACAATGATAGTGGTTTCCAGATTTTTCCAGTATTTCTAATACCTTTTTGATATCTATAGTAGAAATGTTGCTGGCTGTTCACCTTAATTTTTGATTGTGTGACAATGCTTGGAACTATTATTGAAATCAGTATTGCCATCCCTACTATACTTCTGTTTGACTTTGGTGAATATTTGTTTACTTTTAAAGTTCTCTGTGAAGTTTAGATACATCTCAAGCAGTTATTTAATTTACAGCTCAGTTTCCTCATTTGTAAAGTGGGAACAAAAGTAGTAACGATAAGTTTTCTGTGAAGACAAAATAAACCAATACATGTGAAGTATTCACAACAGATCTGGTGGTTAATTAATGCTCGCCATTATTACCTTGAATGTGGTATTCGCTCACTTTTTAAATATTTTACCTTGATAAGTTTTTGTGAGGGTCCTTGTCCTTTAATAAATAATTTGAATCCTTTTCCTTTACTACTAGAATTGATTTGGTTAGCTTCATGTCATTAATTTTATTTAATGCTTTAAAATAAATTTACTCTTCATTTTCTTTCTTCAACTCTATGGATCATGCTTAGTTGCATTTTTTGGTAGACATCTGGAAAATATATATCCCATGTTAAAGATTTGTTTACGAGTGGTTATTTTTAAGTAATTAAATTATGTTTTAAAACTTTATTTTTACCACCATCAAAGAGAAAATCTTTTTTCTCTGCCTTCTGTAAGAAACAGAATTGTGCATACTTTATATACTTTACTGCCTTTTATCATCCAGTTATGTTAGTATTTGAATTTAGATATCAAATGTTGCTATCGGTGATGACTTTTATATAGTCTCTTAATAATAATTTGTGACGTCTGCTTTCCTTTTGTTACTACTCTTTATGATAGTAATTCAATGTCATCCCTTACCAATTTCTGTGCTAACTGCCATCTGTTTTATAAAATATTTTTCTGTCATGAGCCATTGATCTTGACTCATTTTAATGTTAGCTAGAGAATGTCTTCAGCTCTTTTTCCCCTGCGTAGCCATGTGGGTGGTTTCTTTTTCTCAGACTGCATTATTTTAGAATTCCTTTCTTTTGGCTTTATACACCAATGAAAGCTTGCAGGGTATAAAAATTTATGGATCACAAACTTTTCTCTCATCACAATTTTGTGACTGTTTCCTTAGTATGTTCTGGTATTTGATGTTATAGGAAAGTCTAAGGACAGCCCGATTTTGTCCTTTTTTATATATCTTTCTGCTTCTTTTCTTTTTTGCATGTTTGAATGTAGGATTTTTTTCTCTGTTATTATAGTTAACACTTCTCCATATGAAACATCTAGTTTTATTATTTTTTTTTAATGTCCTGCCTCAAACACTCTGATCTCCTTTTATCTACCACCTTCAGACACATTTTATGTGCTAAAAATTTCTCTTCAAATATAAAATCGCTTCTTCCTCTGCCCAGTTGTCCTGGTCCCCTCTGTGGGGCTGTATCTCAGCTGTGGGAGTTTTTTCTTTTTTTTTTCCTCCACATTTGTCAACATCTCTTCCATGATTTCATTCTCACAAGTCCCCTTTACCTACTTCCCCCTGACACACAAAAGATGCCCAATGATTCAATTTTTTCATGTCTATTTTTACCACTAAACTTTTCTATGTAGACTTTTATTTTGATATTTTAATTTTTTGAACTTTACCATTATAATTTTACTCCCTGATTATATCAGCTTGTTATCTTTGTGTATCACCCAATTATTTTATACTATCATGCTTCCTTTTTATATCATCCTGTTATCCCTCTATAGCCCTGTGATTTCTGTCCTTTTCACAGAGACCATGGATTCTTGCTTGTCACTAATGATGTTGTAATAGGCTTTTATTGCTTGGCCTATATGTAATTCTGTCTCTTGTTTAGGGAATGCAGCAGAAGCATTCTTCTGGGAACTGGTTCCTCACATTCCACATTTTCCCCTCCATCAATGTGGTCCAAATGGAAACTTTCAGTCTTCAAGTTTGCACCTCCCTTGTCTGTGACCTTCAGGCATCTCTCTGGCTCCATCCCTCCACACTATACTGATTTCTAGAAGTCCATGCTCCTGATGAATTATCATCCTGCCTATCACCTCTGACAGGGGAAATGTCATCCTGGTTTTTATTTTATGCTTCTCATGAACAGCTCAAACACTAAGCCAGCCTGCCTTTTCTCCCCCATCCAGAATTCTGTTGAATTATCTTCTTGTTATACTACTGAGTTCTTTATGAACAAGTGAGTTAAAGCCAGTGAATGAATGAGCCAAAATGTTTTTTTACTTTCTTTCATGTACACAGGGTTACTCTGGATTATAAAGGTGCATCATAAGCCAACTTGTTATAGATTTTTCTTAACTCACGGCCATCTGTCTTCAGTTTTGTGAAAATATTGCTCAGATTCTGAGGTTAGGTTGTAAGTCAAGATAAGTTTTGGATATTTTTGTGAGCATTTCTGCTTGGGTGTATTCAGATGTTCAGGTTATCTGTAGGCTTTGCAGTGGGAAGTTGGAAAGGCTGCAGTTGTGGTTACTAGCCAAAGTCCATTTTTCAAGATAAATCAGTTCTGTTGGGGATGGTGGTGGTGGCGGTCATGGGAGAGTGGGAGGGTTTCATGGACATGGTGTTATTTTAATATAAGGGACTTGAGTGATTTCTAAAACTGAAAGCCTGAGGAGCAGGAAAGGCATTTCAGACCATACGTGATTATCTGAGTACTGGTGAAGTACACGAAAAAATAAGGAGGAAGAAAAATCCCGAGATATAACTGGAGATATTTGAGGTTTTATACATCTATGTAATCACAATTATATTGTAAGCTAAAACAGGATTGGGTCTGAAATGTTTAAACTTGCAAAGATCATCTATTTCGATGTGTGTGTATAAAGACTAAATAAAGCAGTTTCAAGCTTATCTATATTCACTGTACTACAGAGCAATTTGTGGTTTGCATACCCTCTTAAATAAGGACAAATGCTCCTCTGTTTATGTGGTTTGGTCAATGAAATCTTTGTAATTAGATGTGTAAGCTATGCCCATATCAGCAATTTGAAGAAGCTCTGATGATTTTATTTGAAAATTTGACTTTTAAAAATGCAGCAGCCCTCTTTCAATTTTTCATATTCTCATTCCTGTTATATTATTTTACGGATGACCATTTGCTTTCCTGTTGCTTGTAAATGGTTACTTTATTTAAAACTATGCCCAAAGCGTTTTGGTAGTACCAAAATACTCACTTATTAAAACCGGTGACGTTGTCATACTGCTTTCATTGCAATGGTTGCTAAGAAAATCATCAGCTTAAGCAATACAAACTGTATTTCAATAGACAAATTAATCTTTTCTTGAAAGCCTCATCTAATCTCCCTTGTTCAACAGGAAGTTTTCTGCCTTGTAGGCATTCGTGATCTTTTGGCAGTAAAGAAGAAATATGATCTCTATAAGTAGAACTTTAAATGATTTTTTTAGAGTAGGAATGCATAAATGTTCTAAAAATACAAGTGGCTCTACTTGAATGCAAGTTTCGAGGGGAATGGATTTATAAAGTATTTATTTCTGCTAGGAATACCATTTGGCAGGAAAAGCACTTATAGGAGGCAGAGAATAGGATTGTGGGGAAACCATGGCAAAACATTAATTTATTAAAGTAATGTTTGTATTTTTTCAGACTTCTGCCCTCAAACAAAACCTCTGTATATAGATTTTCTTATCTATAAAATGTGTTAATTCTTTCTACCTTATTTGGAAGATCTTTCTGAACATTAATGATGGCTTTTCATGGATAAATTATTTATAACTTCTTTTAACAACACAGTATAAATATTTTACTCTTAAATGAAGTTGGTGAAAACTGAAGCAGCTCAGCCAGTTATGCTGTCATCTGTTGCCTCTCACTAGACAGGGAAGTTCAGAGGAAAGTTTTTTGGGTGTGCCTTCCAGTTTGTAACAGTTTCCTGAGGAAGATTTCAAAACAAGTCACTCTGTTCCTAATTACTGTATGCAATGTTGTCTGTCTGCTCTTATTGTTTCCCAGGAATCCACAGCCAAAGAAGCATATTAGACGTTATGTCTCAGTGTGTATGGGGTACACCCAGCTCTACCACATAACCTCAAGTGGCAAATGCTTGGATATCCTGCAGCAAACTTTGCCCCAACTCATAGTTTCCAGCAAGCAAGCATCAGTACCATCCTAATTGGACAAATATGTTTTAGAATTTTATGTATAGTCTTGACATTTAATGTGAAGTAAAAGCTTGAGGGGGCTACTCAGTGTGGGGTATGATATAATGAGATGCCTCATATTCATGTTAAAAGATGGAAAATGTTATCTGTCTAGAAGTCTAAAATTTAAACTCCAGTGTAGACACTGAAATACAGAGGTGGACATGAAAGCTGTGCTTCTTGTACACAGGGAGATACTTCCATCTAATTTAGAAGACAGACTATAAATTAATAATTTAAAGTGTTTGTGTAAGATTTGATCCAGGTTTTATAGATAGAGCCTGAAGCTAATACAATTTTGCACTGTTTATTGAAAGAAGAATACAAAATTAAGTATGAAAGTGAATACTTATTTTGAAAGAGAAAAATATAACAAACTGGAAATTAAAAGAAAACTGACAAATACCACAAATATAATAAAATCTAGAAAAATAGCATACTACGTTTATTAAATAACTAGCCACTGCTAACTCTCCTTTCATTTTTCTTCATTTCTTTGCTGTATACTCTCTAGTTCCTTCTTTCTATGACAATGATTTTGAAAAATTATTGTAAAGAAAATTGACAGATAATTCAGATTCCCTTTAGAGTGGTTATCAAAACAATGCTTTTGTTCACTGCTTGAGAGGCATGAAATATACAAATCCACACTGGGAACATCAAAGTGTTTACATTACTATTACAGGTTTGTGCTCTACAAACAAAGTTTTTGATAAATTGTGTTTTGCAGGATTTTTATCACCTGAAATCCACCTTTCATAACGAGAGGTACCAATTAGGAAGCCTGACGAGCGAACACTATACATTATATTATCGGGGGAGGTAGATACATCTTTTGGCATGGGAAAAGTCTGACTCTTCTGGGAATTTGAGGAAGGAAGAAAGAAACCTCAAGAGGAAATCGGGGAAAAGACAAACATGAGAAGAGAAATGCAAAAGGAGGAACAATGGAGAAGGAAAAGGGGGTACCATTTTTGGGCTGTAGTAAGCATTTAATATAGACATCTCATAAAATTATAAGGCCGTGAGATAAATTTGATTTTCCTGATTTTACAAGTTAGAAGACTGAGACTCAGAAATTGTAACTAACTTGCCCAGTCTCAGTTAGAGAAAGATGGGGCTGGAATTCAAGCCCATGTCTGCCTGATTCAGCTTATATATTCAATAAACATTTGTTACATGCATGCTGTATATACCATCCTCTAAGGACTGGGGCTATACGGATAAGTAAAATATGCTGCTGCTTTCCAGTCAGTTATGGTTTCCCATGGACAGTACTTAACTAATGAGTAACTTCTTACCAGGTAGAGAAAGAAGACAAGAAATTATAAGCAATGAAACATGCATAAGCAAAGACAAAATAGTCTCTGATAGGGAGGAGTATCAGGGACTATTTCCTCAAACATTGCGAGTGGTCTTGGGGTTGGTGTTAGTAGCCCAAGCTGCCCACGATCTTACGAGCAATGGAGTACACAATTTGTCATGTTATGGCTTTTAGCTCTCTTGACTTTCTTTTTTTACTACTTTCATCTTTGGAGGGGTATGCCTATGTTTTAAGAACGGAAACATAAACCACAAAACTCTATTCTAGTGCTTAAGGAATTCCATAGTGTATTTACCAAGTCAGATTGGATGGTGAATATTGATGCAGGGGGTTGTTAATTCAAATTAATTTTTGTCAGTTCTCGGTGTGTAGATACTGGTATAGTTACCTAAAAGGCACGAAGCACTTAGTAGCATGTCATGATTCCACTGCATGCTTTCAACTAATTTAATTATGGTGATGAAGATGAAAGTGAGTGCTGCAATAATGCACATTTAACAATATTTGTTCCATTATTGTATGCCTTGATGATCTGAAATGTGAGCACAGAAATAGGTGCCATTTTGATCTGCACTCTCGGACAAGTAAAATAGTTGCATGACAACCAGGATGAGATACATAGAATGTGTTAAACCAATCTTGTCATTTAATATCTGATGAATTATGAGTGAGCAACCTTCCTGAAATGTGTCAGATTCTTCTGGTAGCACACTAGGTATTGTAGTCACAGCCGGCACAAATTGCTGTCTCAATGTATGCTCAATTTAACAACTGTCTGTTCCAACATCCATTATACAAAAGAACCCCTTCATGCATTAAGGCAGAATGATTATCAAAATGGTGCAGAAAAGGGAAATACCCTTTGGTGCACCTTATAAAGCTGCACATGCAATAGTTTGGAAAGCAGGCATTTTTATAGCATGGGAATATATAGCATACATTTGATGTGGCAGTAAAATTTTTTAAAAAAGAGAGCGAGAGCAAAGAAATAAAAATCTTTCCATATCGCACACATGCTAACCCCTACTCTCTGAAACCATAAAAAGCATAAAACACCCAGCAGGTGTTTTAAAACTTAAATTAAATTAATTATCAACACATTATTATTAATTTCAGGAATGCTGAAAAGGGAAAATAAAAAGTATGGGTTGACATAATGGTACATGGGATATTTGAAAACAAATATAAAATGTAAAGAGGTTCAATTGGATATATTTTGTTCACAAAATAGCAATTAATAGCACACTTAAGTGATGGGAATATTGGACTATTAGGTCTTAGATTATTTAGGAAGTTTAGATGGGGTGTGGATTGGGGCCAGTGAGGGAGGAAAACCAGCTACATTAAGTCTTCCAGAGAAAAATAGCAGAGGTAGCATGTGAGAATAAGACTATAAATAAAATATTCTATGTGCTATGCTTTATAGATACTCTATGGCATATGGTAAACAAATAAAATTAGAAAATATGCTATACTTTTAAATTTATTCTACTCTTTTAAATTAAATTAGATACAATTCAATACATGTCAAGCACTTGCGTGTACCTGGTGCTGTGCTAGGTGTTGTGGGAAATAAATATGATTATTTCTAACCCTCCCTTTAAACATGTAAGTATGGCTGCATTTTCCCACTACCCTAATGATAGGTGAAGCTCTAAGGGAATGGGGTGAAATTCTTGGACTTGGAATCATACAAACTTGGGTTTGAATCCTAGATCTGCTACTTGTTCATTATATAATATTGGATCATTTATTTAACCTTTCAATGCTTAAATTATCCTTCTCATAAAATAAAAATAGGAGAGTCTAGTTCATAGGATTATGAGTATTAAATAGGACTTAGCTTTAGCCCAGTGTCCAGTGCTTAAGGAAGTCTCAATAAATGAGGTGATTTGCTTACTTGTTTGTCTGTCTTCCTTGGTTGTGAGCCCCTTGAGAATTGCCCATGTTGAAAAATATATTCTTATTTATCTTAGAATCTCACACATCTGCTCCAGTGCATGATGTCCATTGTGTATTTTACAGTCATCCATTTGTAGAGCAGATTACTATGGATAAATACACTTAGCAAAACGGCTATTCTTATTTGTAGTATATGAATTTTCATCATAGATTTATATTGAAATATTGAAAGTTTTATATATATATATACATATATATACATATACACACACATGTATAGCTAGCTTCTCCAGCACCTAGACAAAAAGAAACCCAGTGTATTCACTGCTGTGTTGTTCCTTGAATTCCAAGGTCCCTAGCTATTCTATTTCTTCTCTCCACCTTTCAGAGTGTTGTTATACTTACTTTATATGTAATGTTCAGGGTTTTAGTTGTACTTAGTAGGAGGAAAAGGGAAAAATACATCTATTTCATCTTGCTGGAGATGCAATCCTCTTGTATAATCAGATTTTAACCAACAGTGTTTAATGGTAGTATCAATGACTTTAGAGTTAGCTCAACCTGAATTCAAATTCTGTCTCTGTTCCTTTATAGCCAGTGACCTCTGGACATTCACTTCATGTGATATTTACTATTTTCAGTGGGAAATTTCTAGGAATAATATATGTCAATAGATAAATCTCAAATAAGGTAAATGGAACAGTCCTCTATGAGCAAAATGCTTATATTCTGATAGTCAAATATGCAAAAAAAAATCATCAGAAAAACTTGCTGACCAACTAAAGCTAGTTTATTAAACCTACTTCAGAAAGGGAGAGTATCACTTGGTCATAAAGAGCCCTCAGTGGAAGGCTCCAGGGCCTCAGAGGAATGGATTCTCTGAGTGAAGAATGTTGATCCATGACAGCAACAGTGTCTCGGATGTTGATGGGCACTCTAAGATTGTCAAAAGTTGACTCCTCCATGAGTCTACCAGAATGGCTTGTTGAGTAAGCAAGGCTAGAATTAAATTATTCAGTGAATGTTACATCTAGAGAAGAGAGAGAAAATTTATCCTTACTCCCCTTTTTGTTCTATGTGGGCTCTCAATAGACTGGATGATGCTCCCCACATTGGTGAAGGTGACCTTTACTCAGTCTACTGATTCAAATGTTAATCTTTTTTGGAAACACCCTCAAACACATACCCAGAAATAATGCTTTACCACCTGGGCATTCCTTAGCCCAGTCAAATTGACACATAGAATTGATCATCATAGTGACTGATTGCTACTGGGCAAAGCTCATGAGATAATAGGATAGGATTGCTGAGGAAATATTAGATGAGACTCTGTTGTTTGGTAGGCAAGCTCTTTGCCCAGAGCGGTATTCTATTGAATTAATAGAAGAACTAATTGCCTACATGAGAAAACTCTTTACCTAGATAATTTGTTTAGGAATTTCTGGAAACAAAGAGTGAAGTTATTTTTTGGTTTACAACCTTATCTTCCTGGAGAAGAATTTCATAGAAGAAATGATTGAGTCATGGTGACCCAGATGGTCTCAGTTCTCTATCCTGGTTGTTAAGCTATGTAGATATAGATGGGTTCATTTTTAAAGTGGTTTAAAATAGAAGGATAAATGAATCCACTTATTGGAATATCACACTTTTCTATGCACATCCAAAGGTCCAACACAAATGCCTCCTCCTCTACTGCACCTTGCTCGAGTCTCTAACTGAAATAGAACTTTCCATTCCTCATTGTCTTAACAATTTTTATGTTTCTAACAGACATATTTTAGCAGAAGGTTTTAATTGTTTTCAGAGAAAGGCAGATATGTCTAAATTTTAGTTATCAACAATACTGACATCACTTTAAAAAAAATAGAAATACAGTTTCACATCAGGTTATTTTTTTTAAAATAAATTTATTTTATTTATTTATTTTTGGCTGCATTGGGTCTTTGTTACTGCATGCAGGCTTTCTCTAGTTGCGGCGAGAGGGGGTTACTCTTCGTTGTGGTGTGTGGGCTTCTCGTTGTGGTGGCTCCTCTTGTTGCAGAGCATGGGCTCTAGGTGCACAGGCTTCAGTAGTTGTGGCACGAGAGCTCAGTAGTTGTGGCTTGCAGGCTCTAGAGTGCAGGCTCAGTAGTTGTGGTGCAAGGGCTTAATTGCTCTGCAGCATGTGGGATATTCCTGGACCAGGACTCTAACCCGTGTCCCCTGCATTGGTAGGCGGATTCTTAACCACTGCACCACCAGGGAAGTCCCACATCAGGTTATTTTTAATGAACATTTGCAAACTAAGCACAACTTACTTTCCTTCCTTCCTCCCTCCCTTCCTCCCTCCCTCCCTTCCTCCCTTCCTCTCTCTCTCCTTTCTTTCTTTCTTTCTTTTTTTCTTTCTTTCTCTCTTTCTTTCTTTCTCTCTCTTTCTCCCTTTTTTTCTCTCTCTCTCTCTCTTTCCTTTTTTCTTTCTTTCTTTCTTTCTTTCTTTCTTTCTTCCTTCCTTCTTTCCTTCCTTCCTTCCTTTCTTTCTTTCTTTCTTCCTTCCTTCCTTCCTTCCTTCCTTCCTTCCTTCCTTCCTTCCTTCCTTCCTTCCTTTCACCTTTCTTTCCCATTCCCCACTCTGTTCCTTTCATTGGTTTTTGGAGCAAGTTTAGGTTCATACAAAATTGAGAGGAAGGTACAGAGATTTCCCATATACTTCCTGCCCCCACACATGCATAGCCTCCACCATTATCAACATCCCTTACCAGAGTGGTACATTTGTTACAACTGATGAACCTACACAGACACATTGTAATTATCCAAAGTCTATAGTTTAAATTATGGTTCACTCCTGGTGTTGTACATTCTATGTGTTTCAACAAATATATAATGACATGCATCCATCACTATGGTTATCATCCAGAATATTTTCACTGCTTTAAAAATCTTCTGTGCTCTGCATTTTCCTCTCTGGCCACCTTCTCCTAGCTGTTGGCTAATCTCTTCACCTTTTTCAGAATGTCATATAGTTGTAATAATACAGTATGTGGCCTTTTCTGACTGATTCCTTTCACTTAGTAAAATGCATTTAAGGTTCTCCCATATATTTTCATGTATGGCTTGATAACTCATTTATTTTTAGTGCTGAATAATATTCCATTTTCTGGATGTACCACAGTTTATTTATCCATTTACCTACTAAAGGACATCTTGGTTTCTTCCAAGTTTTGGCAACTATGAATAAAGCTGCTATAAACATTCATGTGCAGGTTTTTTTTGTATCTTTATTTTTTATCAGCTATTTAAATTAAATGCTATAAAATGCTAATATGACAACCTCATTCCCAGAACCTAGTTCAGGGCTTAGCAATGAGTAAATATGTGTAAGTTCAGGTGTTTTAAATTGATGAAGTTCTTAATAAAATTTGACATATTTGTCATAGTTTGTACTCAAATTATTATATGTAACTTTCTTCCATAGACTGAGTTTTCCATCCAACTGTGCTTCTATTCTTAGTAGTTACATACCTCTTCTCCCTCCCCATGTCTGAAGATAGAAAATACATTGTGTTAAGGGAATAGAAATAATTGTAAAGCTTGTCAAGTTTTTTTTTAACTTTTGTATTTCATATGATTCACTAAACAGTTTAGGGAAAATGAGGCATTTTATGTTTTTATTTCATTGAATCATTGTTCTAAAGCTTATATCCTATAGCACAACACATGGAATTTTTTAGTTTGCTTCATGGTGAGTTTATTATAGATACTGAGTTGTTGAAATATAGTTTCTATAGAAACTGTATAAGTATACTGACCCTTAACGATAGACTTGAAAACATTTATTAGCTTGCAAAAATTTCCACTGTCCTTTCTAACTGCTTCATGGCAGTGAATTTCAGTATCCTAAATTAAATGCAATATAATACTAATACTGTAAGGCAGATTTTAAGGATGAATATTCCTTTTTATCCAAAGAGTAACTATCACCTCTTCTGATAGTGGTAATATCTGCAAGGATATCTTTCAATTAGTTTGTAATTGCATATAAATTCTTCATTTAAATCTAAAATTTGATGTCGGTATTAATCCTCAGTTCAAAATTCTGGGATTTGTGATATTGTTCTGAGGATTTTAAGAGACCATATCTAGGAACTAGGATTTGGGAAACTGTTTATTCTTTCATGAGTTTCATGCCTACCCATTTTACACATCCCACATATGTTTTTGTTTTCCTTTGTTTGCCTGATTTAATTTAATGCCAGATGCTAATTGGCAGTAAGTTTGTTTGAGGGAAAAGTCAATGTCCATAAAAAATCAGAAGTTAATATCACAAAATAGCATTTTTACTTCCTGTAAATAAATAAGAACATTTCCTAGCAAATATTTAAACCTCCTATTGTGTGGGAGATTTAATGAAAAAGTCATAAAAACATACAACTCCTTCCATCAAGAGTCGGAAACTATTTTTCCATCTTCTGAATCTGGGTTTGGTCATGTGACTTATTTTAGCCAATATGACATAACAAGTGTAGATATAGTTTTTGTGGATTCATAGGAAACTCATAGATTTTTTTTTAAAGTAGTAGCAATCAAAGTACTACCACTTGTACTAAAAGTGAGAGAGTTAATTCAAATTAGAAAATGTTTGTGGTCCCCAATTTTCCAGAGGTAGAAAGCTGGCTGAGCACGCTACTTGGGTGTTACTTTTATAAAAGGGAAAATGACTCTGAGGGCAGAACTGAAAACTATGGAGAAAAGTAGGCTTGGAACTTACTTTCAAGGAGCAGATGCCTATTCTAATCAAGAAACACTTTGTCTCCAGAGTAATGTCACCCCATACTATGTGCCTGGCTAAATTTCACAATTGCTACGGACCAGTGTTTTCTATTAATACTTCATTTTTAGAATGGGAGTATCTAATGTGGCTCTTCCATCCATGTGAAGAATAAGTGCAAGTAACTTATATTTTAATTTACATGTCACTGAATCTTAGGAGCCACATCCGTCTTAGACCAGATACTGATTACCAAATACCAGTTTTTGAGACTTATGCCAAAATTTGTGGAGACATTTTTGGAGACTTTGGGGAGGATAAGTTATTTTGTAGATAGGAGGAATGCAAACAGTTGCGAGCATAGCTTGAACTGCAAAAAATAACAAGGCCATCATATTTTTCAGCTCCTCTTATCAAGAGGCAGAGTCTATTTTTCCATTTCTTGTGATTTACATTAGCCAGTGGGATATTGACAAACATTATGCAAACAGAGGTTTG
Organism: Phocoena phocoena; assembly: GCF_963924675.1. Taxonomy (NCBI): domain Eukaryota; kingdom Metazoa; phylum Chordata; class Mammalia; order Artiodactyla; family Phocoenidae; genus Phocoena; species Phocoena phocoena. Next base: position 92,398,212 of record NC_089223.1, read on the forward strand.
AAAGTGTTTGTGCACTGGAGTTCTCTTTGCTTTGATTCTTTTTAAACACAGTCACCATAAAGTGAAAGCCTGCAGGGTGACTGTGGTCAGTTTGAGGATGATGACAGATGTGTGGTCCAGTCAACACTTATCTCTCCAGAAGAAATCCAAGCATGTGAGTAAGGTCCTCTGAGTCCAGCCAGAAAAGATTCACAACTATTGAAACTCACCTGCCAGTCAAGAACTGGCTAGAAATGCATAATTGAGTCCAACTGGCAATAGAGGTGAGATGTCCTACCTGAGCACTGACTAGATTGCTGACCCACAGAATCTTGAGCAAATAAATAGCTGTTGTTTTAAAGCATAATGTTTTGGGGTATTTTTTATGTGGCAATAGATAATTGATAAATTAACTGATAAGTGAAAATACACTTATACAACAGATGTTTATCATGTACCCATTATGTGCCCATTCTAGATTTGGTATAGAAAAGTTTTAGATCCAATAAGATTCCTAAATTTGATGTTAAAAAATTAACTTATAAAATTATAAGATATAATTTATAAGTAAATATATATTTTAAGTGTGCTGACAGTCTAGCTGGAGATGGACATCAGAACATTATTACCTGCTTTTTTTAAAATTAATTTTTATTGGAGTATAGTTGCTTTACTATGTGCTTAATAATGATACTTTCTTCACCTAGTAAGAACATTCTACTTTTCACTGGGAAAGAACTTAGTTGCCCAATGTCATCTCACTTGTTTTGTTAGAGCTGATTTTCCCTCTTCTTCAAAGTAAAAATATCACCAAATCAGGTTGTCTTACTCATGCCCAGAATATGCTTCAGAAAAAAGTGCATGACCTTATTCAAATAAATTTCTGTGAGCCTCAGTTCTGGGACTTTATTAGAAAAAAGGAGCTGCCCCTTCTTGAGTAGCTGAGAAGATGGAATTGCTTGTGTCATCTTGCCACCTGCTTGGGAGATAGTGATTTAGTATGAACTCAAGAGTGAATAAGAAAACTGAAGTGGAAAGAACAAAACTGAGTCCTGATGACAGTATTTGAGATCCTAAACTGAGCTTTGCTTGGAGGCTCATCTACCTCTGGAATTTTTAGTTTTGTAATGCAACAAATTCCTTGAAGTCTAATTAAGTTGGGTTTCCACAATTTGCAACCAAAATAGTTCTGACTAATAACATAGCTTAACATGAGGGTATGTGTTGCACCTGTTTGAGAGAACTCCCTTTCAAAAGAATCTCTCCTCCCCACCTTATTTTTGTCCCTTTGACTTAACATATTAATAGACCATTGAAAGCTCTTTTCAAATGTGTAGGAAGGAACTGACTGTCCTCTACAGTATTCATGTGCACAGCTCCTACAGGCTCCACTCCAAAGCTTGTTTGCCTAACATTTGACAATGAGAAACACAGTCTTCTTAATGGTAAATTATACCCTTTTGATAATACGTATGCACATATATTTATCCACATAATAAAATAATTTACATATCTCTGGACTATTGCACAAAAGATAAATGAATTTTTATTTTCTTTAACCGTATTTTAGTCTCTCTTTTTTATAGTAACTTAGCATTTACCATAACTGATCCTGATTTTTCTTTGAATCTAGCAACTTATTAAATATGACATCATTCTACCAGGTAGGTTTAATGTAGGAAACAGAAACCTCTCTAGGTATACCAAACAAAATGGAATTAGTACTTAGAAAATTGTTGAAAGGCTAGAGAAGTAAATGTTAGAGAGCCACACAGGACTTCTGGTTTTAGGGTCATATCACTGTACCTGTGATACAGAGAAGAGGAAAGTTTGTTGCTGCTGCTAGAACAATGGCTGCCATTACAGTACATAGGTTACTAGACACAGGAATGTAGAAGACAGCAACTGAAAATCCCATATCTGTTAGACCTTATTTAAAGGAAGATTCTTCCGCATTTCTGTCTTTCAAAAATGTTGCAAGTGCAACTCATTAATAGAATCACAATTGTATCTAAGTTCTTAGCATTTAAGGGATTCTGGAAAATGTAGTTTTTAAATCCAACTCCCATGATAGGGGGGAGAACATAGAAGAAGTTGGGAATGGATAACTTTAGTTAAAGTAGTTGCTCTCTGTATTAGTCAAGGTTCTCCAGAGAGACTATATATACATAAATAAAAGAGAGAGAGAGAGAGAGAGGAAGAGAGAGAAATTGATTTATTATGAAGAATTGACTCATGTGATTATGGAGGAATAATTAGTTCGAAATCTGCAGTGTGAACTAGCAGCTTAGAGACCCAAGAGAGCCAGTGGTATGGATGAAGTCTGAAAGAAGTCTGCTAGATAGTTCTCTCTTGGTCAGGGAGGCTGGTCTTTTGGTTCTATTCAGGCCGTAACTGATGGCATGAGGCCCACCCAAAATATGGAGGCCAATCTGCTAATCTTAGGTATCAGGAAAGATGGTGGTTCTTTTCATAGTTGGAGGTATCAATTTATAATACAGAGCTGTATTCATTAGATAACCTACATCTGTGATAGCTAATGTGGTAGCCACCAGCTGCATGTAGCTGTTGACGAATGGAAATGTGGCCAGTATGAATTGAGATGAGATTTTTGAAGACTTGTACAAAAAATATATCTCATCAATAATTTATGTATTATATGTTGGATATGTTGAGTTAGATAAAATTTTAAAATTCATGTCACCTGATTCTTTTACTTTTTAAATGTAGCTAGTAAAGTGGCTTACATTATATTTCTACTGGACAGTGCTGGGTTAATCTATGATACTGTAATCAAATAAAGAAAAAAGGAAACAAGAACAACAAAAGACCCTGAACTTCAGTGGATTAATACAATGACAGTTTGCTTTAAGCTCATGTGAAAACGGTGGTAGGTCCTGCTGACTTCATGATTACTTTTTATGGCAACTATCTTCCATGTGGTGACTGCTTCAATCCAATCGCTTCCCATGTCAAAATGAGGGCTTCTTAGTCTCTGAGAAGATAACACTGTATCAACTTACTCTAGCAATTAACTACTTTATCTCAGAAGTGAAATAAATACATTCCTTACAGGAGCAGAACAAGTCATAAGACCTTGTCTAAATGCAATAGGCCTGGACAATGTAGAAAAGCTCATAAAATATTTGGTGAGCGTTATTGTTTTTGCCAGTCTTTCCTAGAAACCTATAAACTAACAAAACTTATCCCACCACCCACTCCCCTGACCCCTTGTGCTCACCATCATGCAGTCAGTATACATTATACAATAGTGGAGCAAAGACAGGATAGCAGCAATAAACATTCACATTCAGAAAGGGGAAGAATGGAAGACACCCAGGATTCACTTATCCACAGCAATTCTACAGCACTTGAAAGATATTGATTAGAACCCTTCGGTGGAGTGGAATGTTCTTTGATTAGTTCCTGATTCTGCAGTCTAACGGGAGCTCCCAAATCCATTGTTCACTGTGTCATCTGGCTCCAGCCTCTAGCCAGCCTTCCTTTCTGTTCTTTTCCTCAGTCCCTCTGAAGTGGATCATGGGTAAAAGACTTCCCTAGGGGCATTGTCTCTTTCTCTTTCCTGCTGGTGAAAGTTTGGTTGTCAAGTCTCATTATAAGGCCTGACTAAACACGGACTATTTCAGTCTATGCTTATAGTACAACTTCCTAAAAGTTTTAGTAGGTTTCTTGTCTATTTGATTTAAGTCAGCACTGTGGACCAGTAAACAGGAACACAGTTCATTTGAGACTTAGCTATATTTCTTCATTACCTAAATCACAGACGTCTCTCTTTTGATTTACTATGGACCATTTTGAGATTGTAGAGCTTCCATGGCAAGGCCCCTCCTTGAATCCAATCTTTTCATTGAGTAAATTTATGTAAATAAAAGGCACCACATCTTTAGTCTAATCTTTGTCTTGAGAACAGTTAAACACGTGAAAATTTTACTGGACACTTTTAACTATCATAATCTTTGCTTTTACTTTTACTGTTTGGAGGTAATAGCAGGTACTTTTTCCAACCCTGCAAGATTTTGAATTTCTGAACTTATCTTTTTCCTTTAAATTCTGCTTGCAAATTGGTCAATTCTTTCCTGAGTTTACTTTTCTTATAATAACTTGTCAATAGCAGCCAATAGCAAGCAATGTACACTATTGGTGTCCTATTTTCCAACCTCTTCATATAGATACACAAATACATTGAATGTATAACAATTTTGCCCATTATTTTGTCACTGCCTTAAAATGGGTCAATATCCTGATAAACTCTGATATCAGTTGTCTCATCTTCTGCCATGCAACTGCTAAGTTTTCCCCATAGCAACACCCTATTTCTGCAGTAACAAAGAGATCCCAAATCTCAGTACCTAATGACAAAATCTTTGCTTCTCATTCATGTTAAATCTGTTTCAGGTCCAAAGACTCTCTGGTCTACTGTCCTTCATGTAGGAACTCAGTAATGCACTAAAACAGAGAGAACAAAACACCCAAAGTTCTTATGCTGGCAATTAAATATTTGACTTGGAAGTGACACCACTTACTTGGTCCACACACCCCATCGATCAGGGGCTATTGCCCAGAACTAAACCCCAACCAACTGCAAGGAAACTGGGAAACCTACGGAGCCCATGTACTATTTGGGGGACCTATGTTAGACTACTACACCCATTCATTGAGTGATTCCGATTCAAAAACAGGAAATTTCTCTAAGGAAATAAGAGACTTCTATGTAAAGATATATAATGGAGGCTTTTCATTACATGGTTTTTTATAGTAGTAAAACAAAAAAAACCACAAACTACAAATACTGTAACTGTCTAAAAAAAAAATCAAAAGTAAAATATATTTTGATATACTCTTTTCTCAGAGTGCTGTGTATCCAATAAAATTACATTTATAAATAATGGCAGGAAAAAAATGTTCACTACATGTTTGTTATATAACACTGCTGGCAGTTAGTAACTATGATTAATGGCTGCCACTAAATGAGTGCATAGTATACTCCAAGCAGTGTTCTAAAGACTTTACATGTATTGGCTCATTTAAGCCTACAAAATAAAAGAAGCCCATTTTATATAAAAGGAAATTGAGGTACAGAGAGGTAAAATGAGCTGATAAATAAATAAAGATATAAATAATGGTGGGCTGAGGAAGAACAGCCAACTTCATGCACTTAGGAAACTAGGACATAGGACTATTAGAATTGAGGGAAGATATTAGTTATGGAGATTCTGAAGTTATATATACTAATATTATGTGTTTACCTATGGTTGCCTTCAAGGTTCTATTTTTGCCTCAATTTTTTTCCTTTCTATAAAAAAATAGAATTATCTTCCTATGCCAAATTAATGGATTTATTCTTTATGACTAAAATAAAAATCACTAATTTTTGTATTATGCTATTAAGCATAAATAAATGCTTAAGACACAAAGAAGACAGATTATAAAATCAATATTTTATAAGCATGTTGTCTCTGTATTATTTATCAAAGGTAACTGCAGTATCTGTAATCACTACCAAAATATACTGATATACTGAATTTCCTGCAAGTGAAAATAATTGTAGTATTTTTAAAAGATATTTGTATTGGGGAATATGCATGTCAAATCATGATTATTAGCATTATTTTTATTCAAAATAGAGAGAAACTCTTTAAAGGAATTTTTAACATAGATTTATTTGAGAAAGGTTTTTTTTTAATGTTTACATCATATTATGAATCACCTGGGCATTCGGCACATGTAGATATTTTAAAAAAGTATCAGAGAGCTTATTTTCAGAACAAATTTAATAATGAAGGAATGTTTTGGTTTTAAGTAAAAAAAACACTGAATTTGTTCTAAAATAAAGGAGATTTAATGATCGCATGTGATTGGAAGAAAATGCAGAAGAAACATGGACTACAGGGTGGGCTTGGTTCTTCACTGGTTTAATGAATTTACCAAGGTTCCTTTCCCCCTCTTTTCTCTGCTTTCTTATGTCAGAGTCATTATAAGGCAAGTATCTCTTTGTGAACCCAAGAGGAGTGACATACCTCCTTATGCTACTTCCTTCCTCATCCGCTCTGGAGATGACAGTAAAAGTACCATCCGAAAGGTCTTTCAGAAAATGGAGGAAACTTCTTTCACAAAAGCTCCAAGCAAATGTCTTCTTCCATTTATTGCCCTGAGTTCGGTCACTTGCATGCTCCTGAACAAAGCCTTATTCTGATTGGCTTATCCCTGAGATATATGCCAGGGTAAGTGGAATAGGATTGCTATGATTGGATCAGACTCTGCAGGTCCCACCCCTGGAGCTGAGGTTAATTCTTCAAGCTGCATGACTGCAGCACTGAGGTGGACAGAGTGGAACTGATGTGATGGAGTTAATTACAGGATGAGAGACATAGGACTGTGTTTTCACATTGGGAGGAAGTTTGTAGGGTCTAGTCTGGAGTCCCTTATTTGATAAGAGTTTTAGTGCCCAGAGATGCATAATGAACCCAGAACAAACGCTGAAGAGGTAAGGAAAGAAACAGATGGAGATGCCAAATATGTCATTTACCAACTTCACATTTTCCCTCCAAAGTTGGCTCACAGCCATGTTTATAGAAAATGAACAGTAATTGATGATAACCATGGTTCCCTCTTGTGACATGGTCTCTGGGTTGGATTATCTGTCTTGAGTATTTAATCATTTAAGTAATGGTCACACTCTAATTCATAAACACTCTTTCAAGATGAATATAATTCCTCTGTAGCCTTCAAATGATAAGACAGAGAATGGTGTAAGGGTAGGAGAAAGGGAGAAATGTTTCTTAAAGTATTCTTTGGCAAAGGAAATGAAATAAATGGCACCCATATGCTTCCAGATTGGTGTGGAGTTTTAAGTCAGAATGCATACAGGTTTAGGGAATTGGGTGAGATACCTCTAGGTTCCATTTACCCCCAGGCTGGGGAAGGAGTGGATTGTGGGTATATCCTAGAATATTTCTGGTTCTCCCGCCTTTTGAAGCACCCTGCCTTGGGGATGCTACCTTGCTGAAAAGTGGCACTCAGACACTAGAGCTAGTTAAGGAAACCTCAAGGAACTTTCTGTTATGATAAATGCAGGAGAGTTTGATTTACATGTACAAGAAATGAATATTTTGGCAGCATCACAGAAATTCTCATCACTGTACAGAAATATTGTCCTGTAGACCTGAGAGTCTAGTGGGTATTCAGAGTCATAAAAATGACTGCAAGAGGCCTGAAAGCAATGTACAGAAAGCTTTGTTCAGAATGTAACCCACTCCTTGCCCTTGGAATTCTTACTCAAAAATTGGTTTTAACCCTTCAAAAAGGAAAAAAAAATGTAGACTATAATAATTGTTTATGTTTAGTCAAAAATTGGGAAACAAACAAAAATGCCTCAGATCAAGTTATGAGTCAGGATAAATTAAGTTGTTCTACACTATCAAACAGCAGTGCCTCAAAGTAACATGAGCTTATTTCTCATCCCTTCCCGGTGACCATCGCAGGCCATCTTGGTAGCTCTGCTCTACACCATCCTGACTCAGGAACTCAGGATACAGGAATCTCCATTTTTATGGTGCACATTTGCTAAAGCAGAGAAAATTAAACATGGCAAATTGCACATTGACTCTTAAAACTTCAGCCTAGAAATGACAGATATTACTTCTGCTTATACCCTATTGGTCAAATCAAGTCACATGTCTGTCTCTGCTTTCAAGGAGATAGAAAAATACAGCCTTCCCATATTTCCATAAAGAGAACTGGACGCTTAGGGAATACTACTGACCATTCTTCTAAGCAAAACAGATGCTACTTACTACAAATACAGAAACACACTGATTTCTGGAAAATACCTTTTAGGCTCCTACTGGAAGTCTTTACTTTATGTTCCTGATATCCAGTTTAGTTACTTGATTTACTAACTCATAATATCTTAGAAAATACTTCAGAAGGCAGAAGTGTTTTACAGCATGTATTAGTTTGCCAGGGCTACCATAATAAAGTACCACAAACAGGGTGACATAAACCATAGAAACTGATTTCCTTACAGTTCTAGAGGATAGAAGTCCAAAATCAGGCTGGCAGCAATGTTTGTTTCTTTGGAGGCCTCTCTCCCTGGCTTGTAGATGGCTATCTTTCTTCACATGGTCTTCCCTCTGTACATGTCTGTGTCCTAACCTTCTCTAGTTATAGAGACGTGAGTCATGCTGGATTAAGCCCTCCTAATGACCTCATTTTAATTTAATTACCTCTTTAAAGGCTATATATCCACATACAGTCACATTCTGAAGTACTGGGGTTAGAACTTCAAATCCCCTTTCAATATGAATTTTGGGGGTAAACAGTTTAGCCCATAAAAGAGCATAATAGAAGCAAAACTAAAAAAAAAAAAAAGTAAAGAAAATGGACTCAGAGATTTAAGAAAATATGGGAAGTCTGGTATTTTTTTTGTGTCAGGACATATGCCAAAGGACTCTTGGAAAATTCCATCCTAACAATTAGATGGTGGGCTGCAAGCAATGTAACAAATCTTTCTTTAATTGGGGAAAAAGATGACTGGGAAGCTATAGTTTATTCCCAGGGGACACTTACAATAAAGAACATTAAAGGGAGAGAATGTATGGCATTCACTATACACTGTTCACTATACACTCCTGTGCTTCCCCAATATTTTCAACCAATTTTCTACGAGAGAACTTGTTCTCACCAATGAGCCAAGTGAGCAAGGGAGATATCCAGGAAAATGTTCCAGCAGAGGAAACAGCAAGTTCAATGCCCTCAAGGAGGGGCTAAGATAAATTTCATATGCTTGTTATTTTGGGAAATTTGAAATTTGAGAATGCCTGACTCTTAGTGACCCAAACATAGCATTCCCAAATTCCTGGCAGGTATTAGTCTTTGAATTTAAGAACAAGAAATTCTAATTTCTAGGAATTTGTAGGAATTCTCAAAATCATGTTATTTGTGTTTTTCATAGCACTCTATGTGTTTTTAGTAATAATGAGTAACCATAAAACTAAACAGTTTGCCTCACTGTTTAGTTTTATGGTTACTCATTGTTACTAAAAACACATAGAGTGCTATGAAAAACACAAATAACATGATTTTGTGAATTCCTACAAACTCTTAGAGGGGTGGGATAGGGAGGGTGGGAGGGAGACACAAGAGGGAGGAGATATGAGGATATATGTATACGTATAGCTGATTCACTTTGTTATGAAGCAGAAACTAACACACCATTGTAAAGCAATTATACTCCAATAAAGATGTTAAAAAAAAAAGCATGAAGTTCATGGTAAAAAAAAACCAACTAAACAGTGAGCCTTTTTTCTGCAACAGATTCGTATTGAGTTTCATGAGTTTTCTGTGAAATAAAATTGATATATTAAGTACATAGTTTGTATTATTATTAACCATATACTGTGACAAGATTTTATATTTCAGTAATATGTACAAATGACCTCAACCTGATATATCAATACATAGTTCATAATAAAAAATGCTATATAAAGAAGAACTAACACAAAAATAAATACCAAATAAAATAAATCACATTGGAAAAACAACATAAAATATTTAACATTTATAAACTACCATTCTTAAAATGAAATTTTAGAACAATCAAAGCATTCATTTCCCTATTCAATAGAATTAATCTTTGTTTTGTGACAAATATTCCAGATGTAGAAAAAAAGTATTTTATTTTGAATTAATGATGGTCATACTTTTAAAAGCAAATTCAAAAACATCTTCAGACTGGTACATAGTGTTTCATTTGATGAGCTCATTCCAATTTTTAAAAATGAAAAGCTTTTGTTTGTTTACTCTGATTTTTTTTTGCTGTTGAAATTAATGTTGCTTTGCAATACGAAAACATTTTGGAGCAGTTTCTGATTTCATGTTGAAGTATTTCACAACAACATTCACATCTTCTCTTGCATTAGTTCTGTTAAAGTGTTTACAAGGAACTGTAGCCTATAGCTAATTTTCAAACACTGAAGATGGCAGCAAATATTAATAGGCAGTATTTGAACCATATAATATTCAGATTTCCAATCAAGGTTAACAGCCCTATACAGGATCATATGTTGAAATTTCCAATCAAAAAGCATAATTTGCTTTCTAAGAACGTTATTCCTTGGGATAACTCTCATAAGATTTGTATAAAGTAAACAATGCATACAGACTTACTATTATTTATGTTTGCAAGAATGGCTTACCATTAGCAATGGACCAGGCCATGAACGTAAACTTATAACAAGGCAACAGCTAAAAGTAATGTTGACCTCCTGCTGCTCTGTCCTGTTTTCTGGAAATGTTTACCTCAATCTTTGACCCAGCATGTGTCTCCTGACCCACCCAGTGTCTCCTGCTTTTGTTTTCAAGCCAGTACTATTGGACTAGTACTTTTGGACCAGTACCATTTCTATCTTGCTAGTTAAGCTTTAATTCCCTTAAGGGCAGTATAATAGTTTTTTTTTCTGTTTTCCTGATTTCTTGATAGATATTTCACGAAACTCAGAATTTGGAAGATATAAGTTTCCCAATAAAAATGGGAAAGAAAGTCCTCTGTGGAAACATTATACAAATGAGAAAAAGGAACTTGTACTTGGTTATGAACACTGGCAATTTCTCAAGTATTAGGGAAGGAGGCAAGTTACCTAACAGGAATGAAAGAAATGATAAGGTTGGATACATGAAACTTTAAATTAGATCTGTGGTTCTCATAGTAGGGTTCCCATATCAGCAATAACAGCATCACCTTGAACTCGTTAAATATGCAAATTCTTGGGCTCTTGCACAGACCAATGGAAGTGGAAACTCTGAGAATGGACCCTAGAAATAAAAGTTTTAAAAACATCTCCAGGTGATTCTGATGTACAAAATGTTTGAGGACACCTTTGTTAGATTATCTTCATGTTGAATGCCGCTCCAGACAGGAATTGCTTTCTCTCTTCATATTACGTATATATACATATATAATTTTACATACATATATGTATATACATAATTTGAATACATATATCCTCCTTCAAAGTGGAAGACTGAAAAGCCAGAGTAGGTAATATCTGTTACTTTCTACCTATTATCTTGCCAGGAAAATTAAAATATTTGGGGCTCCTGCCTATTTTCTAGTGGTTTGAATCTTTTACCAGCTGCTTGATAATAAAAATAAATATTTTTTTTTGTAGGGGGCAGGATTTCTCTGCAATATTTGGTAGAGAATTCCTCTAAACAACACTCATACACCATAATTGTTTCTAAAAAGTCACTTTACCAATTATTGTAAGTTTTTAGAAACCATACTAAGTTATCAGGTAGTTAAATTGAAATACAAGAAACACTTGTTACATGCTTAAGTGCTGTGTAAACTGTTATAGCATGTACAGATGTGAACATAACTGCTTCCCTCAAAAACATTATGGGATGGCATAGTAAAAGCATAGTAAAAGAAGTATACATTAGCAACTATAATGCAAAACAGAAAGAAAGAAAACCTGTAATAGAGGCATGCATAGCACACAGAAAAAACATGTAGATATAGACATATATATATATATATATATATATATATTTTTTTTTTTTTTTTTCCTAAGGGGTACTTTTTAGTTGTTTGGAAAATGAAATCAAGATTAGCCATTCCCTGGAGTGTTACAATACATTTCGTCTCCTGCAGTAACAGTGTAAGGGTATTATTTAGTAAAGAGGTCAGATGAATAACTCTTAGACTAGATGCTTCCAAGGAAATGGTTGAGCCACAGTGTACTTTAACCATTAATTTTATCCATTTAGGTGGTTGCCACAGATTCCCACAACTGACATCGATACTTTTCTTGAAAACAACTGAACACTGTATGGCTTGGTTGGCATTAGTCACTGTGAATAATTGTGGCCCAAGTTAAGGATTAAAGTTACATGGAAAATATAGTTCTGATATTGGGTTTTCTATATCAGTACATGTTACAGAAACCACTACTCTGCAAATGACAGGAACTTGATAAGCAGGGTCCAATTCAAGGAAATGGAGGGGAAAAATGTCCATTTTCCCAAAAGTTAATGCTCTGTATTATCTTAAGTCCACTTCATCACCACGGATGTAGATTGGTCCTTGAAATCTTCAAAGGTATAATTGGATGGAAGGGCTTAAACAAATTTGTTCTTCAGATGAACCCATGCTAGTATTTCAATTCAATTCTTTCTGATGAATGAGTTGGTCTATAAACCTGCTGCATTTATGTCTGCTTTTGCTATAATGTTCCCAGCACAGAAACAGCTATGTATTGCAAAAGTATATGAAATACCTATTACTATATGTGCAATACTCCAAATCAAGACAAAACAACTTCTGCTACCATCAACCAATAAAACAAAAACATGAAGAAAGGGGATTGAAAAAAGGCTATCCTATCCTTGGATGTTGCTCCTTTAAAATAAATAAAAACCCATTACACAGAGCATCACAAGATTATAATTTAATAAGTTCCTATTCCTCATACACATTCCCAGGCATGACATCGCTGATTTCATATTATGTCTTGTGTGGGATCCATGTTCCTCAAAAATTTTCAGGTGGGAAAATACAGTTTAGATATATAACACAGCCACAGATCATTCAAAGGTAGAAATGAAAGCCCAAATTAGATCTATTTGCATGTTAGGAGTAGTTCTGGATGTCCATCTGGCTTATTTAATCACATTAGAATAATTATGAGATAATAATCACATCTCCCTCACCTTTCAATGTATGAGAAATAAGGCCTGAGGCTCCCTCAAATATTTTTATATCCTTTGCTTCTACTATAATATATTATATACAACAGCTATCTATCTACCTATCTCATACATATACATATATGTACATATGCATCAAAATAGATACATATATCAATATATGTACCTATATAATGTGTATAAATCTAATGTATATATATATGAAATATACATATACATATGTGTATGTATGTATGTATCTATCGATCGATCTATCTATCTATCATCACATTGATTCCTTGATTCCCTGGCCAACTTTTTTTTTTTTTTTTGCAGTACGCAGACCTCTCACTGTTGTGGCCTCTCCCGTTGCAGAGCACAGGCTCCGGATGCGCAGGTCCAGTGGCCATGGCTCACGGGCCCAGCTGCTTCGCGGCATGTGGGATCTTCCCGGACCGGGGCACGAACCCGTGTCCCCTGCATCGGCAGGCGGACACTCAACCACTGGGCCACCAGGGAAGCCCCCTGGCCAACTTTTGATGACCTATTAAGATAGTTTAATTCCTTCTCTGTGCAGCCTTCACTGTAGACCGTATTCCTTGGCACTGTCACCATCATTAACTTTACATACCTTCTAGACAGTATTTATCAGGTGAAGGAATAAACATTTTCTATCATAGATTAGGAGCTCCTTGAGGCAGAGACTAATATTTTTTTTGAGGATAATCTTACCTATCATTTTATCCTGCAAACAAGGAATTGGCAACCATGGCCTGATGATGTTTTGGCCCACCCCATGAGCTAAGAATGGTTTTTAAATAGTTGGGAAAAAAGAATTATTCATGACATGTAAAAATTGTATGACATTCAAATTTTGGTGTCCATAAATCAACTTTTACTGGAATGCAGCCATGCTTAACATTCACATATTGTCTATGATTGTTTTCATAGTCGCAACAGGGAACACAGGATCTTTAAATTCTAAAAATGTTTGTTAACCAGGGTCAATTTGCTCCTGGACCTCAGGAGACATTTGACAAAATCTGGAGACATTTTGGGTTGTCACAAGTAGATGAGGTGGATAGTATTGGAGTCTTAATCAGAAGAGATTGGGATGCTGCTAAATATTCTGCAGTGAACAATACAGTCACTACAACAACTATCTTGTACAAAGTGTTAGTGGTGCTGAGGTTGAGAAATTTTGGCCTTAAATATTTACTATCTGATCCTTTACAGAAAATGTTTGCCAAATCTTGCCCTTGATCCTAATAAAAAAAGCTAAAGGGAGCAGTTTCCTCTGATAATTAGAAAATATGCTTGAGTTTAGATACACAAATTCAAAAGTATGAATAATTACAAATTTAGACAATGTCACTGAATTTTATTCATGAAATAAATGTCTAGAGAAACCACCTGATCTAAGTCAAATGGTTCCAACTGTACTCAATAACTAAAAAAAACACCTGAAAAGGGATGTAGTTAAAACTGAAAAAAACACATAAACATAAACTTAATTGCTTATTTTGTGACATGTGTGCCAAATACCTGTGTGATTATATTTTTCTAATTTCAAATTGGTTGTTGTGATTTAATATAGAAGATAAATGAGTACCTTTAGTATCTAGGAAATTCTGTGTCTCATACTTCAATAGCCATTCTAGAATTTTCCTTTTTAAAAAATTTACTGGGTGTGCATTTTTTTTTTTTTGGGTGTGCATTTTGTTAAAGGGAAAGCTTATTCCATATTATTTAAACCGAACACTGATCTTATATAAAAATAAGACATAAGAGACTTTTGATAGCAATGAGTCTTCAATAGTAAGAGACAGAGTAATAGGAACCACAACTGGGATTTCTTCTCTGATTTATAAGGATCGCATATCAAGTCACCTCTTAAAAATTTATACATATAATATATGACTAAACTTATTGTCAGCTGGGTTATATTTTCACTTGGCCTTTTAACCCTACTTTTTGATTTTAACAAAAGCACAGGAAATATTTCCTTCTGTGGTAGAAGGTAGGAATGGGAGAAGGTGTTCTTTCCCCTTGTCCATTAGATCATACTAATTTCATACTTTTTCTATTTAGAAACCTGACTTTGAGTTAATATATACCATTCTAACATGTCAAAGATGTTAATTTTTAATTTGAAACACTTGTCTTAATAAGAATGGGTGAGATCATGTTAGCTTTATTGTGATAGCTGAACAATCCCTTAACAAGTGCCTAATGAAAAGAAACAGTGATATTGCAGCTTTGTCTCATTTTAGGCAACAATAATAAGAAGTGGCCCCAGAAAAATTGATAGCAGATTCCACATCTTGTGGAGTGTTCCAGAAATAATCTGGTTTTGACAAAATGCAGAGTCAAAGAGAATAAAAGAGACTGTGGTGAATACAACGAATTGTTTCCAACTCACTGAGAAGTGATGATTAAGACACTGGTTCAGGAACCAGAAAGACCTGGGTTTGAACGTCATCTTTGACCTTCCCAGCTGTGTGATCTTCTGAAACTATTCAACTGCTCTAAGATTCTGTTTTCTCACTGGTAAAATGTGGATAATAAGAGTATGCACCTCATAAATTTGTTGGGATGGTTAAATGGCATACCACACCTAGAATGTTCAGCATATGGTAGCTTTAATTACTATAACCCAGATGTCTTCTGGGGGCACCTCTGCCCTCCAGAGAGCTCATTAAACTTGGATCAAATTCCAGTCCATGCCTTGTGATGTTCCAAATTCTTTCCCGTGATTTCTGCCAAGGTCATGGGACTTGCTTCCCCAGGTTTCCCTGAACCCCTAAGTTCTTGCATTCTAATGGGATATGTCTGTTTTACTCAGAAATACTTTGACGCAAAACTTGCATGTTCATATACAAAACTACTCACACAATGCACTTAGTCTTAAAAATTATTCCGAAGATTTTGGAGTTAACATGGGAACATTGAGCTATTGAAACTTTCTGCTATTGGGTGTCATGTCCTCATCTCTGTCTTCTTCCTCTCCCTTCTTCTTTCCTCTTTCCCTCCTTATTTTGCTCTGGTTCCTCCACCTCCTTCTCCTTTCCTGTTTTCTCCCCACCCTCTCCCCCCCTCCTTAGCTTCCTGTCTTGGCCTCCCTCATTCCCCTTCTCCCTGATTTCTCTGCACTCCACATCCTCCCTCAACTCCAGTTTTCAATTCCTTTGTCACCACTGTACAGAATAGCGCCCCCTTTCTTGAAGTCTTCTCACATCAACCCTTCAGCCTTTGGGGAGCTGAGGGAGCCTTATTTGTTCAGTTTTTAACACGAGGTGTTTTTCTTACAAATATGGCTTTCTATCTAGTGGAAATCCAGACTCAGATTTAAAAAAATAAAGATGTCTCATCTTGTCACATAATTACTTCATTCTCTTGTTTACATCTCCTGACCTCTACTATTCTCTTTGTATGAATTCTGAGGGAGCATCCATCTCTGAAGTCTCCATGTGGCACACCTTCTCTTACACCTTTGAGGGCCCATAATGCTCTGCCTGCACTTTTCTTATGACCTTTACTTCCTGTTACCTTGTATTAGGGTGATCTGTGAATACTACACTTTCCATCATCTTTAAAGGACTGGAAATAGGCGTCTTTTGTTTTGATTTCTTCCACAGTGTTACAAAGTAATGTAGTACATGATGTTTGTGTCTTTGTTGTTTTTAACTAAATAACTCTACCTTTATTTTCCAAAAAATTAAAAATAGAACTACCTTATGACCCAGTGATACCACGGCTGGGTATATATCCAAAGAAAACAAAAACACTAATTCAAAAATATACATGCACCCCAATGTTCATAGCAGCATTGTTTAGAATAGCTAAGATATGGAAGCAACCTAAGTGTCCATCAAAAGATGAATGGATAAAGAAGATGTGATACACACACACACACACACACACACACACACGCTAGAATATTATTCAGCTATAAAAAAGAATGAAATTCTGCCATTTGCAACAACATGGATGGACCTAGATAGTATTATGCTTAGTGAAATAAATCAGACAGGACGAAAAATATTCTATGTTACCACTTACATGCGGAATCTAAAAAATAAACTAATGCATATAACAAACCAGAAACAGACTCACGGATATAGCAAACAAACTAATGGTTACCAGTGGAGAGAGAGAAGGGAGGAAGAGCAATATAAGGGTATGGGGTCAGAGATACAAGCTGTTATGTATAGAATAAATAAGCAAAAATGATATATTGTACAATATAGCCATTATGATATATTGGGCAATATAGCCATTATTTTGTAATAACTTTAAGTGGAGTATAATCTATAAAAATATTGAACCACTATGTTGTACACCTGAAAGTAATATAATAAAGTAAATCAACTGTACTTCAATAAAAAATTAAATAATGCCATCTTTAAACATAGAGATGGCTGAAAACAGCAATCCATGGGAAAAAGAGCATAGACTTCAGCTGTGACTGTCCTAGGTTCACTTATTTTCTCTGTGGTCTTGATTATGTGTATCTGTCAGAGTTTAAACGAGGGAGCAAAGTCACAGTGATCATTATAGGAGTGAAAGGATTATTACAGAAATTAGACTTCAAATGAATGTGAGAAGAATCGAGGAAGTGAAAGTCTGGAAAGGGAGGTCAAGCTATCAGAGAAAGAAGCACTAGCCAGTCTTCCTGATGCACTGTTACAGGTGGACAAGCCAGAGTTTTCAAAGAAATCTGAGAAGCCAAGCACACCTGGCTATTAAAATGAGGCCACAGAAAGGGAGCTTGCAGCATGTCTATGAAGCCATTGCATTTGTGTAGCTTCCCCCTCTGTGGTGCACAACAAAGAATCTGGTGGTGAGCTGGGGTTGCTTTTGATCAGTAGAGAGCAAGAAATGCTGTCTCTGTCCACCACTGTGTCTAATCACAACCATCTTCTAAGAGAAGTGACTGTTGCTTTACTTTGTCTTCCAAGTCTCATGTCAGTACCACTTTTGGCTAGTTTTAACCTGGAGACATCCAAGGAATAAGATTCTGGGGAGCATGGTTCCCAGCTTTATCCAAGGTGATATGCACAGTCCAACACAGTTATGTTACTTAATCTCTCCAAGCATCAGTTTCCTTACCAGAAGAGTGGAGGCTCTAATTTGCCATGTTTTTGTAAGAATAAGAAATGCTTATACAGCCTAACATACTGGAGGTCCTCAAGGAATGGCATCAATGATTATATGTTATGAATAAAATGCAGCCCTGTAACTGCTCCTAGAGAACTGCCTTCTACTTTGTTCTGAGATATAAAGAACATATGGAGGAGAGACAATTAAATAGAAGAAGAAGAAAAAAACCAAGGTCAAAAAGGGCCTTTTACAAGTTTCAGATTATAGCGTTGGTACCTAAATTAAGGACTATTTGACACTGATCATTCTCCATATATTCCATTTAGAACGTCACACATCAATCACAATTGCTTCAATTATATACTCCATTATATATGCTGCCATTTTCTTAAGAACAGGAAGGGAATGCACTATAGATTTCGGAACTTTCTCACTCCAGAGCTTTTAACATGTCTTTAGTCAAGGTGGGCCTTAATTTTTGACTCATGGTCTAGTGTCTTTTTGGCAAAATTTATCAATTTGACATGCAGTTATCATTGCAGATAAATCTGAGGTCCAATTTAAGTGAGCACACATTGTGAGTGAGGAGAAGGATGGATGAGATTAGTGTGAGCTTTTGACAATGATACTGGACGTCCAAAGTGAATTGAAGTCAGTTCACATGGGCCACCAAACATTCATTCCTTATCACAGTTTTCTAGATGAGGATCCACCCAAAAATAAATCTTCCAGTTTTATTCATGTCTAGGAAGGGACATTCATGACTAGAAAGTTCTTTGGCTTTCTTTTTTTCCTTAAAACCTTTACCCTCTTTTTCTTATATGTTTCACACCATCATTGTACCATCAAATTCCCTTATAGCATCTCCAGGACTATGGGTAAACTTCTAAAATAAGACTTTCTTCTAGGATTATCTAGTTGAATGGATATATAAAAAGTGAATCCTTTCTATATTCTTGAACATAAGTCAAGAAACTTTTTCACACATCATTGTGGTTTCAGGTGTTCCTGCTTTACATATGTCTAAATTCATTGGGCTGCTCTAGAAAAAACAAGATTCTGTTTGTATTCTTCTTATCTCTGTCATCTCCTTTCTTTGTCTCTGTTAGTAGACCAGGGGTCTTCAAACTTGTTCTGTTTGCAGGTCAAAAGTCACATAGTAAATATTCTAGGCTTTGTGGACCAAAAGGTAAAAACAGAGGTACTTAGATAACCATTTAGCATGTAGCCATTTAAAAACTGTAAAAAAAAAACCAAAAAATAACTTAGATTATGGCCTTAAACACACAGGTAGCAGGCCACACTTGGTTGACCTCTGGTGTAGACTATTGCCTACAATTTGACATGTGTTTTGATGTCCTAACTTGCTCTTTGGCGTGGATTCTTTCCAAACTTTGGTCCATAATTTATTACCAGGCACATGCCAACCCACCATAGGTCCTCACCTGCATTTTGGGGAGCTACTTAGGAAAGGCCCCAATTGTCTTTCAAACTGACAAATCTTCAGACATGATATATGATTTTTTTAAGCTTGTGATTTCAAAGATAATTTTTTTTAGTGAAATAAACTAAAAGGGTAGATTCCTAATGACAGGATATATTAAATTCTGTAATAAATTCCCAGGGCTAACTAACAGGATATAAGTAATATAAAAGAAAGCACAAATCTGCCTTCACTCAAATATCTTAATAATTAATGAAAACTTGTTTTACGAATTTGAGAGACACAGATGACTTCTCTTTGTTGTTCTACTCCTCTGGCATTTTTCCCTCTGGCATTAATTCCTTCAGTGAATATTTATTTCACATCTATAATGTGCTAGAGATTCTACTACACACTATCAAATCAGAAATAACAGACACAGTCCCTGCTTTCAGGGGCAAGAAGTTGAAGGCAGGAGAAAGACAAGAGGAGAGTTAACAGATATAATGCAGGGTGGTAAGTGATATGACAATAATGGGTCCAGGGTAAAATCCTTGGGAGTGGCACTGAACTGGGCAAAATGAAGTCATGGAGGTCTTCCCATAGAATTTGATGTCTGAGCTGCATCCTAAACCATAAGCATTTATCATGATGCAGAAGAGAAAAAGAGTATTCTCTGCAGGAAAAGAAAAATGTGAAAAGGGCCAGAAACCTTAGAAACCCCGGTCTGCGTAGGGGCTGTCTGTGATTTAATAAAGCTAGGCTGTAAAAGAGTGAGATGTGCAGTGCCTGGAACCATGCCTGGCATAAAATTGATGCTTGATCAAGAATTGTTGACAGATTGAATGCCAGGAGATGAGTCTGAAGAGGTAGGCAGGGCAAAGATAATCTATGGCAAGCTAAGAAAGTTGATTTTTATCCAAAAGGCACGGCTGAGCTTTATAAATGATCTGACTTGAAGATATTTGGGTCTCAGAAAATTCACTCTGGCAGCACTGTGTGAATGGACCAGAATGGAGCCAACCTTGAGCTGGAGAGAACAGTTAAGAAGCTGTGTATTCTACCAGAAGGGAAATGTTGACTAGTCGCACCACGGAGGTCACAGAGGGGATAGACAGGAGGGTTACAAATGGAGAGTCTTCCAGAACATTAATAGATCTCTTTTTTATTCTGTTGTGCAAATGTAGAAATAATAAAACCTCGTTTTATTTATGTAGCCCCGTACAGTTGGCAAAATATTTTCAAAGAGAGGTTTAATCAATCAGTTCGTTGCACAGTCTTTGTGGATTGGACCAGAGAATTGTAATGACAGAGAAAATTATGAATAATACGACACACACAGTGACACACGCAATCTAAGGCCAGGTTTTGTTCGTGATAACTCTAATTCCTACTGATCACCTAATTAATCCCAGAGAGACCTAAGTCTTGAAAATGCAAATATTACACTTTTCCTCACAAGGTTAATTTTATTTACCATCCAGAGTTTGGCAAATGATTTTCTGTTTTCACCATGAATATGTATGGCTTGCTTTCAGCGACCAGAAACACTTTGTTTTCTTATATTCTACATCATGCTCTGCCTGTAGCAGGATTGACTTGGGGAGCAGCCGGCTAATTAAGAATGGGTAAATTATAAATAGTAAATTTAGAGGCAGTTGGTGGACTTAGAAAATATATACGGTATACAGTGTGGATCACAGCAGACATTTCCAAGCATTCATTTTACTTTTAATACATAAAAGTCATGGGACTTTTTAGTGTACCATACCATATTTACAAGATTGCCTCGGTTGAAATCAGGGTTATCATTTAATGGGTACTTAAGAAACAGAAGGCATTGAGTTAGAAATGCACTCTCTGATATTGCTGAATTAAATATTCTTCCTTTGTTTTTCCCCCATTTAAAATGTCTTCTATAGAATCTCATAGAAAAGAAATTGAGATCAATATATAACGTTGTAGCTGCAGTTGTCATAGTTTTTCCATCTAATACTTTAATGTATTTACAAGTGAAAAATTGAGGCTCAGTGAGGTTACATAATGTACCCATGATGAACTTAGTAAAAAGAGATCTAAGATTTCCGGCTGAAAAGCCAGTGTTTTTCTCCCTGTACACCTTATAGAAACATTATTACCTCTTGCCAGTTCCTGAAAGGTCACTGCTATAAACTGATTTATTTCATTTGAACTTGAGTTTACTTAAAAAATTCAATCGTTCCAGAGGACAGACATTTACACCTGTAAGGTTTATCAGTCTATATACCTTCTAGTGTGAATAAACCTATTGTGTATATTTCCCTGAGAGTGGACTTCAATCAGAGAAAAGGGAGAAAATGATCAATAGGGAGAAGGGGAAAGTGTTCCTGTGAAAGAGAGATATAGGTCTAGAAAAGCACACCAAACTTGTTTTACCCTATTGAACTGAAGTGGTCCTATTTAGATATCGATAATAGAAGGTATTGGTTAACTTTAAATTTTAGGTGCAAAGAATTTGAAAATTGATGACTAGTTGTGTTAGTAACTGTGTCATCTCCTCCAAATATTCATTCATACCCTTCCTGGATATTCAAATGGCTTTTTTTTTTTTTTATCACCTCCTTCAGGTCTTTGTTTATATGGCCCTTCTCCATGAAGTTTTCCCAGACCAACCCACTTAACATTGCACCCACCTGCCCATCCCCTTCCTTGCTTTCTTTGTTTCCATAGCACTTATCACCAACCTCCACACTATAAATTTGAGCTCCCTGCTAGAATGTCAGCCCTATGAAGGCACGACTTTTGTCTGTTTTGTTTCACTGCTCTTACGTCTAGTGGCTGAAGTGGTACCTGGCACATGCTAGGGGCTCAATCAACTTTTATTGAAAGAATGAAGAAATTGATTGTGAACATATTATGTACTACAAAGGAAATGGAAGAGATATGCTATTTTATTTTATGATGGGAGATTTATAAAGACTAATATGGAGAGCAGCATAGCTTACTTATTGTGTTTCAAACTAAGAGGAAGCTATCAAGGTTCTAGCCTAAAATGTGGGATAATCGTTAAATACAGTTTATTTAGGAAAAACAGTAAATTACATATTTGAAGTCTGATCAATGAAAAACTATTTTAAAATTCATATGTGATTTATACCTGGTGAGGTATAGCTGAAAATTTTAGGTAATTGTCATGGAAATTAACTTTCTGTTCTGCGATTCCATTTCTTTTCAGCAAAGTTATGTAGTCTTCCACCACCTGTAAAGAGAAAGATAAAGAATTTTCTCTTATGAAAGGATTGAGATTTAAGTAGTGTACAGAGGAAGTTATGACAAAAACAAAAATCAAACCCAAAAAAAGTTAGCAAATTTTGGCCTCCTATCTGAGCTCTAGAGAACCATTCATTCATGTACTTGATTTGTTTGGGCCTTAAGTGTGATACGCTATTGTTGGAATAATATTTGTGTTAATAGCAAAGGTCTACTAATAATTCAATTTATATGTTAGCCCAACTTAGTTTAGAGACAAGTCCATGGACAGGTTGACAGGAAAATCAGATAACATGCATTTAAGCAAATTTTAAGGAAGATAAATAGTGTCATCTGTGTGGTGTACTCCATCAAATCTCTCCAACAATGATTATGAAAATTTAATTGAATTCAAGTAAAAACAGATGACCCACACTTGTCTGGGAAATAAGCAGATCACTCCCTTCTAGTGAATGAAGAATGAATCTCAACCTCTCTCTCTCTCTTTCTCCATATATATATATATACAAACAAACACACACACTCGGGTTTATATATATGTACATATGTATATTATGTATGTTTGTATATATATGTATATATATCAATATATAGAGTTACATGTGTATTTAAAAAAATAATCTTATTTTCTTTTCTACTCTCTTTTTTCTTTCTGAAGGATTAATGACACAGAAGAAAGCAAGCTTAACTTTGAAGATCTGGAACTAAATCAAATACCAAAAAAAGATCAAGGATTGCTCTGTTTGTTTTGTTTTGTATCCCAACTAAAATTTAAATTTTATAAGAGTAGTTATGCAGTTCATTTGCCCTGTCGACTGCATATAAGTCAGTGCCACTTCATTTGACTTTCATACATTATAATTTTTACTGTAGTTAAAGATCACTCGGAAAAAACGTAGGGATAGATGTTGGATAAAAATATATACAAGAAATTTTAAGGTCTGGTTGTGCAGTCTTCATCATTTCAATTATAAGAAGATAATTTACTAATTAGAAACTAATTTCAAAAATAGGAGTTTTTTTTTGAACAGAGCAAAGGGTCATTATTTATTGATAAAAAATAATTTATCTTAGATACTTAATGGTTATAAATTTTCTGAATATCAGCAACCTATTTAAAAATATAAGTAGATAAAAACAGATTCAATGTAGTAGGAGGCAGCATCATCAACCTATGGTTGATAAAAATTCCAATAATTCAGTTAATAAACTTGAAATAATAGACATACATTAATTGGATACCCTACCAGAGAACTACGTGTTTTCTTAAGTGCACCAAATTTTATAAAACTTAGTCATATATTTGGACAAAATTTGTAAAAGATTAAAATTTTACAGACCAGGGCTTCCCTGGTGGCGCAGTGGTTGAGAGTCCACCTGCCGATGCAGGGGACACAGGTTCGTGCCCCGGTCCAGGAAGATCCCGCATGCCGCGGAGCGGCTAGGTCCCTGAGCCATGGTCGCTGAGCCTGCGTGTCCGGAGCCTTTGCTCTACAACGGTAGAGGCCAGAACAGTGAGAGGCCCGCGTACCGCAAAAAAAAAAAAAAAAAAAAATTTACAGACCATATTTTTGATAACACTCTAATACTGGAAATTAGGTACAAATGTGTAAAGAAAAGAATAATTCTTCGAAATTAAACCATCAATTTTACATCCTAAACAAATATTTGTTTAAAGAGGAATAAAAATGTTATTAGAGACCTTTAAAAATTGACATTTGAATATATATTATTTCCTATTTAAAAAAGAAAAGTGATACATGCTACATTATTTACTCATACACAAATTTAAAAACTCTTTCCAATGCCCACTATCAGTCACTCAGTATTTCAACACAAGGGATAAGAGAACCAAAGAAACAAAATATCTGTCCTCAGGGAATTTCCTTTATCCCAGAGTAAAATAAACAAACAAACAGAAAAATCACAGGCTAAAAAATGCGAAATACATTTTGTGTAGGTCAAAATGGTTAAATACGGACAATTTCATATGGTTCAATCTAATTTATAGAATATTGGGTAGATAGAAGATAAGTAAACATATCAGTTCAATCAAAGTTTATAGGTGCTGAAACAGAAGTATTTGTAATATGTATGATGAGAACATGAAAATCTGTCTTGTAGATCATTAGCATTGTGCTGGGTATTATACGCAGGAAAAGCCTTTGTGTCCATTTGGTTGATAATAGTACTGAAATCAACAATTTTCAAGGTATTGCTTCACGTTATTTTGCATATTTACATAACTATACAGATGTACATGTTACATATTGAGGAATTGTTTCTTTCTCCCCCCCTTTTTTTAACCAGTAAGTGCATTCTAAATGTATTCTTCCCAAAAATTACTTTTTTTCACTTAAAATTTGTAAGGGGTTATTTCTTGCTGTATTGATTATAAATTTAATAAATCATTTAAATAGATGTCTAATATTCCATAATATGGGTATAATATATCTTTTGTATTTTTATTTATTTATATGAACACAATTCCTCAAAATGAGATTGTTGGATCAAGAAATAATTTTAGAGAAGAGGTCTAGGGGATCTCTACATTCAGGATATATACTCTCACTAAATTGCTTGTTTACTTTTTTTTTTAATTTATTTAATTAAATTATTTATTTATTTTTGGCTGTGTAGGGTCTTCGTCGCTGCACACAGGCTTTCTCTAGTTGAAGCCTTGAGGTGCGAGGGCTTCTCAACATGGTGGCTTGTTGCGGAGCACGGGCTCTAGGCATGTGGGCTTCAGTAGTTGTGGCTCATGGGCTCTAGAGCGCAGGCTCAGTAGTTCTGATGCACAGGCTTAGTGGCTCCGCGGCATGTGGGATCTTCCTGGACCAGGGCTTGAACCTGTGTCTCCTGCATTAGCAGGTGGATTCTTAACCACTGCGCCTCTAGGGAAACCCCAGCTTGTTTTCTTTTTAACACATTTTTCCTCAGTTATACTTAGGCCCCCATTCCAGAGTCTTTTTTAAAATATCTTTTGCAGTGAATAATCCTCTCATCTTTTGCCAGAATTTGGTAAGTCTGTCTTCTGATTGTTCAAAGTAGGGAATTGGATGTGTATGGGGAGGTAGGATTCTTAAATGGAATTTCTGTCTGTCTTCCAGTTTTCATCCCTAACCTCACCCCTCTTCAAGGCACTAGGTGACAACAATTTATGAATATTTTGTGTGTTTCAGTAAGCCCGCTTGCTTATCAGCTTTCTTAAGTTCTCATTTAGAGCTCAGCTTTCTCGGCCTGCTAATCACATACTCTGCAGCCTGGAAAAATCGGATGCTGTTGTCTCCATTCTCTTTGAATTTACAGATTTTTTTTTTTTTTGGTTTGGTTTTCATGGTGTCTGGAGTAAAGCTAACTGAGAGGATTTTAATCTGTCATCCTGACTGAAAGTCTGATTCTTCATTCATGCTTGGGCTTTCTTCAGTTTAAATGGATTATAACCTTGAACATTTTAGAGGAGGCAATGATGCCATTTGGGTGTGAAGGCAATCTATTCCTTTTGGAAAATGTCCCCTTGATTTTCTCAAGGCAAGGATTTTAATATCCTACAAAGTGGAGGAGGTCTTAGAGATCAGTGTAATATCTTCACATTATATGTGAAGAAAAGAAGCCCAAGGAATGTAAAGGTTTTTCCAGGTTCATATGGGTAATAATTAGTGGGGTAAGCGTTTAATTTTGTTTAGGTTTTCTTTTTTTTTTTTTTTTTAAACATCTTTATTGGGGTATAATTGCTTTACAATGGTGTGTTAGTTTCTGCTTTACAACAAAGTGAATCAGCTATACATATACATATGTTCCCATATGCCTTCCCTCTTGCGTCTCCCTCCCTCCCACTCTCCCCATCCCACCCTTCCAGGCTGTCACAAAGCACCGAGCTAATATCCCTGTGCCTTGTGGCTGCTTCCCCCCAGCTATCTACCTTACTACGTTTGTTAGTGTGTATATGTCCATGACTCTCTCTCGCCCTGTCAAAACTCACCCTTCCCCCTCCCCATATCCTTAAGTCCGTTCTCCAGTAGGTCTGCGTCTTTATTCCTATCTTACCCCTAGGTTCTTCATGACATTTTTTTCCCTTAAATTCCATATATATGTGTTAGCATACGGTATTTGTCTTTTTCTTTCTGACTTACTTCACTCTGTATGACAGATTCTAGGTCTATCCATCTCATTACAAATAGCTCAATTTCATTTCTTTTTAAGGCTGAGTAATATTCCATTGTGTATATGTGCCACATCTTCTTTATCCATTCATCCGATGATGGGCGCTTAGGTTGTTTCCATGTCCTGGCTATTGTAAATAGAGCTGCAATGAACATTTTGGTACATGACTCTCTTTGAATTTTGGTTTTCTCAGGGTATATGCCAAGTAGTGGGATTGCTGGGTCATATGGTAATTCTATTTGTAGTTTTTTAAGGAACCTCCATACTGTTCTCCACAGTGGCTGAACCAATTCACATTCCCACCAGCAGTGCAAGAGTGTCCCCTTTTCTCCACACCCTCTCCAGCATTTATTGTTTCTAGATTTTTTGATGATGGCCATTCTGACTGGTGTGAGATGATATCTCATTGTAGTTTTGATTTGCATTTCTCTAATGATTAATGATGTTGAGCATTCTTTCATGTGTTTGTTGGCATTCTGTATATCTTCTTTGGAGAAATGTCTATTTAGGTCTTCTGCCCATTTTTGGATGGGGTTGTTTGTTTTTTTGTTATTGAGCTGCATGAGCTGCTTGTAAATTTTGGAGATTAATCCTTTGTCAGTTGCTTCATTTGCAAATGTTTTCTCCCATTCTGAGGGTTGTCTTTTGGTCTTGGTTATGGTTTCCTTTGCTGTGCAAAAGCTTTGAAGTTTCATTAGGTCCCATTTGTTTATTTTTGTTTTTATTTCCATTACTCTAGGAGGTGGGTCAGAAAGGATCTTGCTGTGATTTATGTCATAGAGTGTTCTTCCTATGTTTTCTTCTAAGAGTTTGATAGTTTCTGGCCTTACATTTAGGTCTTTAATCCATTTTGAGCCTATTTTTGTGTATGGTGTTAGGGAGTGATCTAATCTCATACTTTTACATGTACCTGTCCAGTTTTCCCAGCACCATTTATTGAAGAGGCTGTCCTTTCTCCACTGTACATTCCTGCCTCCTTTATCAAAGATAAGGTGTCCATATGTGCGTGGGTTTATCTCTGGGCTTTCTATCCTGTTCCACTGATCTATCTTTCTGTTTTTGTGCCAGTACCATACTGTCTTGATGACTGTTGCTTTGTAATATAGTCTGAAGTCAGGGAGCCTTATTCCTCCAGCTCCTTTTTTCGTTCTCAAGATTGCTTTGGCTATTCGGGGTCTTTTGTGTTTCCATACAAATTGCGAAATTTTTTGTTCTAGTTCTGTGAAAAATGCCAGTGGTAGTTTGATAGGGATTGCATTGAATCTGTAGATTGCTTTGGGTAGTAGAGTCATTTTCACAATGTTGATTCTTCCCATCCAAGAACATGGTATATCTCTCCATCTATTTGTATCATCTTTAATTTCTTTCATCAGTGTCTTATAATTTTCTGCATACAGGTCTTTCGTATCCTTAGGTAGGTTTATTCCTAGATATTTTATTCTTTTTGTTGCAATGGTAAATGGGAGTGTTTTCTTGATTTCACTTTCAGATTTTTCATCATTAGTATATAGGAATGCCAGAGATTTCTGTGCATTAATTTTGTATCCTGCTACTTTACCAAATTCATTGATTAGCTCTAGTAGTTTTCTGGTAGCATCTTTAGGATTCTCTATGTATAGTATCATGTCATCTGCAAACAGTGACAGCTTTACTTCTTCTTTTCCGATTTGGATTCCTTTTATTTCCTTTTCTTCTCTGATTGCTGTGGCTAAAACTTCCAAAACTATGTTGAATAAGAGTGGTGAGAGTGGGCAACCTTGTCTTGTTCCTGATCTTAGTGGAAATGCTTTCAGTTTTTCACCATTGAGGATGATGTTTGCTGTGGGCTTGTCATATATGGCTTTTATTATGTTTAGGAAAGTTCCCTCTATGCCTACTTTCTGGAGGGTTTTTATCATAAATGGGTGTTGAATTTTTTCGAAAGCTTTCTCTGCATCTATTGAGATGATCATATGGTTTTTCTCCTTCAATTTGTTAATATGGTTTATCACATTGATAGATTTGCGTATATTGAAGAATCCTTGCATTCCTGGAATAAACCCCACTTGATCATGGTGTATGATCCTTTTAATGTGCTGTTGGATTCTGTTTGCTAGTATTTTGTTGAGGATTTTTGCATCTATGTTCATCAGTGATATTGGCCTGTAGTTTTCTTTCTTTGTGACATTCTTGTCTGGTTTTGGTATCAAGGTGATGGTGGCTTCGTAGAAGGAATTTGGGAGTGTTCCTCCCTCTGCTATATTTTGGAAGAGTTTGAGAAGGATAGGTGTTAGCTCTTCTCTAAACGTTTGATAGAATTCACCTGTGAAGCCATCTGGTCCTGGGCTTTTGTTTGTTGGAAGGTTTTTAATCACAGTTTCAATTTCAGTGCTTGTGATTGGTCTGTTCATATTTTCTATTTCTTCCTGATTCAGTCTTGGCAGGTTGTGCATTTCTAAGAATTTGTCCATTTCTTCCAGATTGTCCATTTTATTGGCATAGAGTTGCTTGTAGTAATCTCTCATGATTTTTTTTATTTCTGCAGTGTCAGTTGTTACTTCTCCTTTTTCATTTCTAATTCTATTGATTTGAGTCTTCTCCCTTTTTTTCTTGATGAGTCTGGCTAGTGGTTTATCTATTTTGTTTATCTTCTCAAAGAACCAGGTTTTAGTTTTATTGATCTTTGCTATTGTTTCCTTCATTTCTTTTTCATTTATTTCTGATCTGATTTTTATGATTTCTTTCCTTCTGCTAGCTTTGGGGTTTTTTTGTTCTTCTTTCTCTAATTGCTTGAGGTGCAAGGTTAGGTTGTTTATTCGAGATGTTTCCTGCTTCTTAAGGTGGGCTTGTATTGCTATAAACTTCCCCCTTAGAACTGCTTTTGCTGCATCCCATAGGTTTTGGGTCGTTGTGTCTCCATTGTCATTTGTTTCTAGGTATTTTTTTATTTCCTCTTTGATTTCTTCAGTGATCACTTCATTATTAAGTAGTGTATTGTTTAGCCTCCATGTGTTTGTATTTTTTACAGATCTTTTCCTGTAATTGATATCTAGTCTCATGGCGTTGTGGTCGGAAAAGATACTTGATACAATTTCAGTTTTCTTAAATTTACCAAGGCTTGATTTGTGACCCAAGATATGATCTATCCTGGAGAATGTTCCATGAGCACTTGAGAAAAATGTGTATTCTGTTGTTTTTGGATGGAGTGTCCTATAAATATCAATTAAGTCCATCTTGTTTAATGTATCATTTAAAGCTTGTGTTTCCTTATTTATTTTCATTTTGGATGATCTGTCCATGGGTGAAAGTGGGGTGTTAAAGTCCCCTACTATGAATGTGTTACTGTTGATCTCCCCTTTTATGGTTGTTAGTATTTGCCTTATGTATTGAGGTGCTCCTATGTTGGGTGCATAAATATTTACAATTGTTATATCTTCTTCTTGGATCGATCCCTTGATCATTATGTAGTGTCCTTCTTTGTCCCTTTTAATAGTCCTTATTTTAAAGTCTATTTTGTCTGATATGAGAATTGCTACTCCAGCTTTCTTTTGGTTTCCATTTGCATGGAATATCTTTTTCCATCCCCTTACTTTCAGTCTGTATGTGTCTCTAGTTCTGAAGTGGGTCTCTTGTAGACAGCATATATAAGGGTCTTGTTTTTGTATCCATTCAGCCAATCTGTGTCTTTTGGTGGGAGCATTTAGTCCATTTACATTTAAGGTAATTATTGATATGTATGTTCCTATTTCCATTTTCTATATTGTTTTGGGTTCGCTACTATAGGTCATTTCCTTCTCTTGTGTTTCGTGTCTAGAGAAGTTCCTTTAGCATTTGTTGTAAAGCTGGTTTGGTGGTGCTGAACTCTCTCAGCTTTTGCTTGTCTGTAAAGGTTTTAATTTCTCCATCAAATGTGAATGAGATCCTTGCTGGGTAGAGTAGTCTTGGTTTCAGGCTATTCTCCTTCATCACTTTCAGTATGTCCTGCCACTCCCTTCTGGCTTGTAGGGTTTCTGCTGAGAGATCAGCTGTTAACCTTATGGGGATTCCCTTGTGTGTTATTTGTTGTTTTTCCCTTGCTGCTTTTAATATGCTTTGTATTTAATTTTTGACAGTTTGATTAATATGTGTCTTGGCGTGTTTCTCCTTGTATTTATCCTGTATGGGACCCTCTGTGCTTCCTGGACTTGATTAACTATTTCCTTTCCCATATTAGGGAAGTTTTCAACTATAATCTCTTCAAATATTTTCTCAGTCCCTTTCTTTCTTTCTTCTTCTTCTGGAACCCCTATAATTCGAATGTTGGTGCGTTTCATGTTGTCCCAGAGGTCTCTGAGACTGTCCTCAGTTCTTTTCATTCTTTTTTCTTTATTCTGCTCTGCAGTAGTTATTTCCACTACTTTATCTTCCAGGTCACTTATCCGTTCTTCTGCCTCAGTTATTCTGCTATTGATCCTATCTAGAGTGATTTTAATTTCATTTATTGCATTGTTCATCGTTGCTTGTTTCATCTTTAGTTCTTGTAGGTCCTTGTTAACTGTTTCTTGCATTTTGTCCATTCTACTTCCAAGATTTTGGATCATCCTTACTATCATTATTCTGAATTCTTTTTCAGGTAGATTGCCTATTTCCTCTTCATTTGTTAGGTCTGGTGGGTTTTTATCTTGCTCCTTCATCTGCTGTGTGTTTTTCTGTCTTCTCATTTTGCTTATCTTACTGTGTTTGGGGTCTCCTTTTTGCAGGCTGCAGGTTCGTAGTTCCCGTTGTTTTTGATGTCTGTCTCCAGTGGCTAAGGTTGTTTCAGTGGGTTGTGTAGGCTTCCTGGTGGAGGGGACTAGTGCCTGTGTTGTGCTGGATGAGGCTGGATCTTGTCTCTCTAGTGGGCAGGTTCACGTCTGGTGGTGTGTTTTGGGGTGTCTGTGGCCTTATTATGATTTTAGGCAGCCTCTCTGCTAATGGGTGGGGTTGTGTTCCTGTTTTGCTAGTTGTTTGGCATAGGTTGTCCAGCACTGTGGCTTGCTGGTCGTTGAGTGAAGCTGGGTGCTGGTGTTAAGATGGAGGTCTCTGGGATATTTCCACCGTTTAATATTATGTGGAGCTGGGAGGTCTCTTGTTGACCAGTGTCCTGAAGTTGGCTCTCCTACCTCAGAGGCAGAGCCCTGACTCCTGGCTGGAGCACCAAGAGCCTTTCATCCACACAGCTCAGAATAAAAGGGAGAAAAAGTAGGGAGAATTAGTAGAAGTATGAGTAAAGAAAGAGGGAAAGGAGGAAAGGAAGGAAGGAAGAA
Source organism: Phocoena phocoena (assembly GCF_963924675.1). NCBI lineage: Eukaryota > Metazoa > Chordata > Mammalia > Artiodactyla > Phocoenidae > Phocoena > Phocoena phocoena. The sequence goes on from NC_089223.1 coordinate 92,430,102, forward strand.
AGAAGCAAAGAAGGAAAGAAAGGAGGGAGGGAGGGAGGGAGGAAGGAAGGAAGGAGGGAAAGAAGGAAAAAAAGACAGAAAGAAAGATGATACAGTAAAAATAAAATAAAGTATAATATAGTTATTGAATTAAAAAATATTTAGAAAAAAAAAAAGGGACGGATAGAACCTTAGGACAAATGTTGGAAGCAAAGCTATACAGAGAAAATCTTACACAGAAGCATACACATACACCTTCACAAAAAGAGGTAAAGGGGGAAAAATCATAAATCCTGCTCCCTGAGACCACCTCCTCAATTTGGGGTGATTCGTTGTCTAAAGGAGGGAGGGAAGGAAGGAAAGAAAGAAAGAACGAAGGTAAAGTATAATAAAGTTATTACAATTAAACTTAATTATTAAGAAAAAGAATTTTTAAAAAAAAGTCATGGACGGATAGAGCCCTAGGACAAATGGTGGAAGCTAGAGTATACAGACTAGATGTCACACAGAAGCATACACGTACACATTCACAAAAAGAGGAAAAGGGAAAAAAATCATAGATCTCGCTCCTAAATTCCACCTCTTCAATTTGGGATCATTCCTTGTCTATTCAGGTATTCCACAGATGCAGGGTATATCAAATTGATTGTGGAGCTTTAATCTGCTGCTTCTGTGGCTGCTGGGAGAGATTTCCCTTTCTCTTCTTTGCTCTCACAGCTCACAGGAGCTCAGCTTTGGATTTGGCCCTGCCTCTGCGTGTAGGTCGCTGGAGGGCGTCTGTTTCTTCGCTCAGACAGGACGGGGTTAAAGGAGCCGCTGATTCGGGGCCTCCGGCTCACTCAGGCCGGGGGTTGGGGGATGGGGGAAGGAGGGGCACTGCGTGCGGGGCCGGCCTGCGGCGGCAGAGGCAGCGTGACGTTGCGGCAGAGGCCGGCGTGACGTTGCACCAGCCTGAGGCCCGCCGTGCGCTGTCCCGGGGAAGTTGTCCCTGGATCCCGGGAACCTGGCAGTGGCGGGCTGCACAGACTCCGCGGAAGAGGGGTGTGGAGAGTGACCTGTGCTCGCACACAGGCCCCTTGGTGGCGGCAGCAGCAGCCTTAGCGTCTCCCGCCCGTCTCTGGGGTCCGCGGTTTTAGCCGCGGCTCGCGCCCGTCTCTGGGGTTTGCGCTTTCAGCCGCGGCTCGCGCCCGTCTCGGGGGCTCGCGCCCTCAGCCGCGGCTCGCGCCCGTCTCTGGGGTTCGCGCTTTTAGCCGCGGCTCTCGCCCGTCTCTGGAGTTCCTTTAAGCAGCGCTCTTAAACCCCTCTCCTCGCGCACCAGGAGACAAAGAGGGAAGAAAAAGTCTCTTGCCTCTTCGGCCGGTGCAGGCTTTTCCCCGAACTCCCTCCCGGGTAGTCGTGGCGCACTAACCCCTTCAGGCTATGTTCAAGCCGCCAACCCCAGTCCTCTCCCTGAGCTCCGTCCAAAACCAAAACCCGAGCCTCAGCTCGCAGCCCCGCCTGCCCCGGTGGGTGCGCAGCAAGCCTCTCGGGTTGGTGAGTGCTGGTCGGCACCGATCGTCTGTGCAGGAATCTCCCCGCTTTGCCCTCCGCACCCGTTGCTGTGCACTACTCCGCGGTCCCGAAACTCCCCCCTCTGCCTCCCGCAGTCTCCGCCCGCGGAGGGGCTTCCTAGTGTGTGGAAACTTTTCCTCCTTCACAGCTCCCTCCCACTGGTGCAGGTGCCGTCCTTATTCTTTTGTTTCTGTTTTTTCTTTTGCCCTACCCAGTTACGTGGGGAGTTTCTTGCCTTTTGGGAGGTCTGAGGTCTTCTGCCAGCCTTCAGTAGGAGTTCTGTAGGAGTTGTTCCACGTGTGGATGTATTTCTGGTGTATCCGTGGGGAGGAAGGCGATCTCCGCGTCTTACTCTTCCGCCATCTTCAAGGTCCTATTTTGTTTAGGTTTTTAATGTACTCTTTCCCCTCCATTTACATTACAACCTAGATTTCCAGTTTCCCAGTCTTCTCTATGATACTACACAGAGGATCTGAGCATAATTTATATATTTGCATGTTTATTCAGTTATTATCTAGCCTCTCCCAACAAATAAAAATTCCATGAGGTCAGTGAATACCTGTTTGCATTGCCTTTTTCATTCATTCCAGTACCAAATAGTGTTATTTCCAGCACTAAATAGTGGCTGGACTCGATACATATGTTAAATAAAGTATTGAATACATTAATATAACGACTGTTTAGCTTGGAATGGCTACATTTTATCATCTTGATCCCCGCCAAGTGTGGAGTTATTCTTATATCTGAAGGACTATCTAATGCTACCATTCTCAGTTCTACTGCACAGATCACATACACAGCATTGACCGGGGATTGTTTTTATTGCAGATGCTATTGGTGAATGAAACTTATTATTCTTTCAATAATTAAAAGTATTTAATGATTCCAATAACAATCATTAAAAATGTGCTTTTGTAAAATAGAATATTAACAAAATATGCAATTTTCTTGATAATCCAGAGTTATCATTATAAACATATAGATTGTACTATGTTACTACCTCTCACATCTTTTCCCTACTTTCACTTCAACACAAAGAGAAATAACACATATTCCACTTTATATTTTCAGGTAAGAAAAAACTTTTTTATCAGAAGGGAATACATTTTCATATTATGGTCTAAATTGATTTAGCAGAATTTAAGCTAAATATTAAGTGACTTGGTATTTTTAAATATCTATACTCTACCATTCAGATACATATTACAAGGTTATATGAAATGTCTTTATATTTGGTGTGTCACCTAGAAATAGTGCTTTGATCAGTTACTAGACTGCATGTTTTAGTAAAGAGAATGTTTGGAGAAGAACAAAAAATATCAATGCCATATTTATTAAAATTAAAATTAATTTTAATTTATGCATCAAGGACCTCCCATTTTTCATTCTAGTTGGAAAATGAAAGAATACATAAAGACATGTAAATTATTTACTAAGGAGAAAAATAAAACCACTTTGGCTCTTATGGATGACTTTTGTTTCTTGGTAATTTTGAACATTTTTATCTAAGTGTTCCTTATGTTCCTGAAGGTGAAGAACACTGGAAAGAAAGATCTTAACATGATTTTTCCAGTTTTCACAGATCAGTTTTAGCATTCAGGAGATTATTGAAGGCCAACAATTTCTTACATCAGATTCATGGGGCACGAGCTACTTAAATATTTAGTTCTTGAAAAAAAAGATAAATGAGCAGTCAGATGAGTTATAGGGCTTGAAATGAAAGGAAAAGCTCTGATGAGGTGACTGTTGAGAAGCAGCGGGAGGTCAAAGGATGGTAACAGAAACAAGGAAATGAGAAACACACCTTATTATTATGCAGTTTGTTAGAATGTAAAAGATCTTTTACCATGTAAAAGATCTTTGTGAAAACTGAAGGTGTGAGATATTTTATTAACATTTAGGAGAGATTTATTGCAAACTATTGCTGCCTACTCCTGAAAGTTTTCTGCAATTTTTATGCTACATCAATACTTAATGATTTATTGTGTTCTATGGGGTTCTAATCCTTGATAGGCACTGAGCTATATAATTAGAGGTCTGGAACACAGTGGTTAAACATGGATTCTGGAATCAAACTATGGAATCTGTCCAGTTGTGTGGCCTTGAGAAAGTTACTGAACCTTTCTCAGACTCAGTAAAGAAGAGAATATGATAACAGACATACTTCAAATGCTTACTATACAGATTAGACAGGTTACTATGTGTAAAGCACTTAGTGCCTGGCAGATGTAGAGGTTACTGTATATCTATTGGCTACCATTATTTCTCAACATATCTGATTATCCCTTCATGTGAATCTACATTAATCTCACTCTTGTATGCTGCTTTCCAGTGGAGGAAAGGTTTTTAAAGTTTCTTGAGAAACCTAGGACTTTCTTGCTTCTAATCCTTTGCCCATGCAATTTTCTCTACCTGAATTAACTTCCTCTTCACTTTCCACCTTGTTAAATTAGCCCTAGCACAGATGTCACTTTTTAAAAAGCCTGCCCTTTTTCATAAATTGAATGTCTCTCAGTTGAATCTACTGTAATATTTCCATGTGTCATTCATCATACTTTGTCTTGTAAAATCTTTGTGGTATAAGGAATGTTTCTTAAACTGTGATTTGTGGATCCTGGGGGTCTGCAGACATATTCTCTACTCCTAGGAGAAGTTATGAATTTTCTATTTTCATTTGGATAATGATCTTAACAAAAAAGTATAAGCATATTCTAAGTCACCTGTATGAAATCCTTGTAATTGAGTGTTGAAATGCATTTTTATTACCCATGTTTTGTTTTTTGCAGTACGCGGGCCTCTCACTGTTGTGGCCTCTCCCGTTGTGGAGCACAGGCTCCGGACACGCAGGCTCAGCGGCCATGACTCACGGGCCCAGCAGCTCCGCGGCATGTGGGATCTTCCCGGACCGGGGCATGAACCCACGTCCCCTGCATCGGCAGGCGGACTCTCAACCACTGCGCCACCAGGGAAGCCCTATTACCCATGTTTGTGTTGTGTTTACAATCACCTTCACAAGAGGTAAAGGACAGAAAACTTCTCTTGGCATGGTAAAATAGGTTTCACAAGAGTCCAAATAGAAAAGAGTCACGGGTGAAAAGTGAGTCTGTGCACATTCTAGAGCATGGGGTCACCAAACAATGCGTGCTCTCTGTGCCATATTCACATGGTAAGTTGATGCTTGGGGGACATTTTTCATCTTTTATATGCCAATTATCCGAACTTTATTGGCAATAAGTGGAATAGCAAATATGCAAAAAATGTGTTTTATTTTTACATATTATAGCTTGAGGTGTACTGTTATACTGATTGGCCCATCAAAATAAAAAAATTCATTTTTAATGAGAAAATTAAAAGAAGTGATTATGATGGAGACTCAAATTATGATTCTGCACACTCAAATTCAAAAGAATCAATTTGAAAACAAATGAAGCACAAAAACAAATACATTTCTATTATTAAATGTAGTATCAGCAAATTAGTTGCAAAAAATTCACATAATATATATCATAAAACTAATCTATAACATTAAACTAATATAATATTTAACTATTTTATTGATTTTGCAGTTTATTAATTCAAATTTATTCTTGAATTCAGCAATTATTTATAATCTTGCTATGTACAAATCAATCATCTAGTTACTAAAAATATAGCAGTGAACCAACAAAACTTGTCTTTGTATAGTTTTTTACTGTAATGAAAGAGGAGACAGTCACCAATATGAATATGTAAAATATACAGAGTGTGACATTGATTAGTGATAAGGAGGAAAGATAAAATAGGGAAGGGAGCAGGGGAGAGTTGAGAACACTTGCAATTTTAAATAATGTGGTAAGAAAGGTCTCCTTGAGTGGGTGAAATTCCATTGAAGATCTGAGTGATGTCCATGTAGATAACCAGGGAAGAGCACTTCTGGCAGAGGGGAATAGAAGATACTAATATCCTAAGGCAAGAGCATGCTTGTGTATTTGACAAGAGTGATCAGGTCCATGTGGCCAGAGAGATCTAAATAAGGGGCAGAATAAAATGAGATAACATTTGAGGTAAAAACAACACTCACACTAAGTAGGGCCTTGTAAATTATAGGAAGGATTTTGGCTTTTGTTCAGAGTCCAGGGGAAACCATTGGGCACATTGTAGCAGAGAAATGTTGTGAACTGATTTAGTTTAGTTAGAATTCCTTGGACTACTGTGTTGAAAATGAACTTAAAGGCATCAAGAATAAAAGCAAAGAGCCACGTAGGGAACCTACTTTAAGTGGAAGGTAACAGTGACCTGAACCAGGATGGGAGCAGTGGGAATTGTGAGAAAAGCTTACTGTCAGAATATATTTTAAGGATAATAAAGCTAACAGGGTATGCTGATAGGCTGGATGTGGGCAACCAGAGAAAGAGGAGTTAGATAGCATCAATATTTTTTACTTGAAATACTGGAGGAATACAATTGTCATTAACCAAAATAGGAAAAACTCCAGAAAGAGTAGGTGTGGAATAGAGTGAAATATTAGGAGGTCAATTTTGTACATGGTAAGTTTAGGAAGGTTCTTTAACATCCAATGGAGATATCTTTTGGTTTGGGAGTTGCACAAAATTTATAGTTCTACCTTTTGTATGTAAGAAGTAATGTAATCAAGATCATAATTTAAATCACCAATCAGTGTCTACCAGAATATTTCTCCTTTAAAAGAGACTAAGTCATCATTTGATTTTAAGAAGCACTATGGCAGGGGATAAGAAGTTAAAACATTTTGAGGTGAGGGAAACCAAAATTTGAGTTCTGATTTGATCATATTACAGATATGAGACTTTATATGAGTAATGTTTTTGAGCATCTATTCATTTCTAAAAGTGGATATGGTAATTGTGAGAATTGAAAGAGATAATGTCCATAAAATATATAACTCAGTGTCCTGTTTGGCTCTTAATTGATGCCCAAGTGAAATGTTACTTCTCTTTCCTAAAAGTCCCTTGATATGCTTTGGAAAACTGGCAGAATTTGACCTGGAGACACAATAGGGCTGGTTCAGTCAAGAATGTGAGCAGTGAGAACAGAGGTAAGGATCAGTCATCCTAAAATATATGTTTGGGAGTGGAGAGCCAGGGGTTTCATACTCCAAGAAATATGAATTAAAGCCAAATATTTGGACATGGTGTAAAGGCCAAAAAAGAGCCTTATAAGGTAGATGAAAGCAGATAGTGCACTTAGGAGAACTTCTCAGGCTCAGTGAAGATAAGGAAGGTCAAGCATATGGTGGATATCAGGTAGGAACATGTTCAATATCAACATTTACTGATTACCTCTTTAAAAAGCATAGTAATAGGTACTTCTTATGAAATCTTTAAAACACATCAGTTGCTCAGGTCACAGAAATGGAATTGAAACCTGGGTCTTCTATGTTTAGGAACCTTTACCATAACTTTGTGGAATTACTGTTCTTAGGGAATTTAAATAAACTATATATACAAACATATACGAACTTATACATTATATATCCATATCTATTCACATACACACACATACATATACACACACATACATACATACATATATATACATATAAGTGTTTGGTGTTATTTCTAAAATAGTCAAGCACGAGATAAGCTTAGAGAAAATATAGAGACAGTCAATATGTTTAGTAAAGGATCTAAAGTTCTTAGCATCTTCTTAAGGTAAAATGGAGACTGCTTCCAGATCTGTGAAAGAGAGCACTCCTGCCCTTCTCTGAACTCTTCATTTTGGGGGAGGGAGCAGATTCTCTGTAGTTGACTTCTAACACAGAAGGACTAGGTAGCACCTTGGTGATGGCAGAGAACAAGTCACTTTCATATACTATTCCTCTCGGGAGCTAGCCTACAGAGTGAGCTCTAAAGAGTCATATGGATTTCAATCAGTGTCCCACTCCCCATAGTCACATAATTAGCTCTCCAAATCAATGAAATCCTCAATTCACTTTTGATGGGTTGGTCTATATCCTGCTGTGGTTTCTCAGCAGTCCATCAGATTAAAAATGTCAGTATGTTCTTTGGACGATGGTAGACAATGAAGTCAGCCCAATCCAAAGACAATTAAAGTAGCTGAACTTTCCATAATGAAATAGCACAATGTCACTGAAGACTTTCATAGGCACAAATACCCTAAGAATCACAATACTGGAGTATAATCAAAGTACACTCAGCCTGGAATTCTGTCTTATTTGTGTCAGTAATCCGGGAGAGAATGGAGTTGTCATTCATTATAATAATCTCAAAAACGTAGGAATGAACCACCCAGAAATATCCTCAACTTCCAAATTTGTGATTTGACACTCATGAGCCTTTTTTCAACTATCATTACATAATAAGTTTATTAGGCACTGGGTATAATACTCTTCTATTTGCCTCATGTTTATGTATTTCAAATGATAAACATTAGTACTCTATTCCATGACTCTATGGAAAAAAAATGCTCTTTTTTATGTTTCATATAGTATTTATAATTAAAACATGTATATTGTACAAAATAATGTGTAAAACTAAGTTTCCTATATTTAGGTTAGTTTTCCTATATTTGCTCATATGCTAGTTTATATGGTACAGCTTAGTTTAATTGTAATTAACTAATAATTTTTTGAAGTATAATTTACATCTGTCTTCCTCACTATACTGTAGTCACCTTGAAGATAGAAACTATTTTAGTCACTTGTATCACCGGCACTTAGTAGGTGTTGCAATAAATATTTGTTGAATAAATGTAAGAAATAAAATCATAAAGTCATAATATATTATACTATACTATATTATATTGTATTATATTTAGAGAGAGAGACTCTGAAAGGTGAAGAGAAGATAAGAAACCAGCTAGGGATGTCAGAACCAAAGGAATGATATGGCAGTGTATCCTTGGATTTTCTTTGTACCTCATATAGCTAAGACTGGATGCTGGAGAAGCCAGCAACCCAGAAACACTAACAAGTACAGATCAAAAAATGGGCTTAAGAAAAACCCACTTTCTTTAGTCAAGGAAACAGGAAAGGGGGAGTAGAGCAAAGCAGAAAACTTTTGGAAAATAATTGCTCTACTCCAACCAAAACTCACACACACTCACACACACACACATACAGTGGTCCTGTCCCACTCTGCTGGGATGGTATCACAGAGTGGGCAGGTGGGATATTCACCCTCACTGAGCAGTAATGATGATGCTTCCCATGATGTTTGTGGAGACCAAGTGGGAAGCCTGCCTGGACTTTCACCTCCCATTCAGAAGTAATGCTGTGCCCTCTCCTTGTGGACTGGTATCAGGGGAGCCCTAATGGAGAGTTAGGACTTTCACCACCACCCAGAAGTAAGCATTCTATGCTCTGGTCATGTCTGTGTACACTTCCTGGGGAACAATCATGAGGCACATGGCATGCTGCCATACAGGGCAGTGCAGCAGAGGCTAGTGGAGAGTTGTACTCTCACCTGAGCCCAGCAATAATAGGTAACCCTCTCCCACTGGCTTTCAACGGAAGCTGAAATGATAACATAGAATTCCATCTCCAGGTAGCAGTAAAGAGGCAGTGTCTCCCTTTTCCCACAGAATCCATGACAGATGAGACCTCCCTCTTAAATAAAAGGTATCAATAAGATCTAAAAGAAGATGTACAGGGGCTTCCCTCATGGCGCAGTTGTTGAGAGTCTGCCTGACGATCCAGGGGACGCGGGTTTGTTCCCTGGTCTGGGAAGATCCCACATGCCACAGAGCGGCTGGGCCCGTGAGCCATGGCTGCTGAGCCTGTGCGTCCGGAGCCTGTGCTCTGCAATGGGAGAGGCCACAAGAGTGAGAGGCCCGCGTACCACACACACACAAAAAAAGATGTACATATATACAGTGGAATACTACTCAACCATAAATAAGAACAAAATAATGCCATTTGCAGCAACATGGATGTAACTAGAGATTACCATATTAAGTGAATAAGTCAGAAGGAGAAAGACAAATACCATATGCTATCACTAATATATGGAATGTAAGTTATGGCACAAATGAACCTATCTACAAAATAGAAACAGACTCACAGACATAGAGATCAGACTTGTGGTTGCCAAGGGGGAGGGCGGGAGGGAGAGGGATGGGCTGGGAATCTGGGTTTGGTAGATGCAAACTCTTACATTTAGAATGGATAAATAGCAAGGTCCTACTGTATAGCACAGGGAACTATATCCAATCTCTTGGGATAAACCATAATGGAAAAGAATATTAAGAAAAGACCGTATATATGTCTAAAACTGAGTCACTTGGCTATACAGCAGAGATTAACACAACATTGTAAGTCAACTGTACTTCAATTTAAAAAAAGAAATGGAAGGAGAAGAAAAGAAGAAAAGAACAATCCTAGCATATTAGTTTGAGCTCTAGGTGGGGCTCAAAGAAAAAAAAAAAAGATGGTGATGCAATTCAGTGGGATAGAAAATTCTGGGAAAAGAGTAGATTTGGAGAGAAATGAGATGAAAAATCAGTCTTAAGCATGTAAAGTTGGCTTGTGGGCCACTCAAGCAAAGTTGCCCAGCAGTAAACTGGAAGTATCTGTCTGGAGTTATGAAGAGAGATAGAAACTTTATGTCATAGGTAATATTTTCTTTGACTCATAGTCTAAGCCAAGGATTTGTATGCAAATGGTTTATTAATAAAGTTGGGGGGGGGAAGTAGTAAGACAAGGAAGGGAAAGAAGCCATGAAAGAGAATTATTTCAGATGAAATCTCAAGCTCTATCTCATACATGGGAATCTTTACAGAATAAATCATACTTCAAAGTGTACTGCAGTGGAGGCAAAGAAGCTGATCTCATACTCGGAAGCGCAGGGAGAAGGGAATGTAAAATTCCCCAATACTTCTGGTTCTCTGTATGTGTGATGCAATTCCAGTTCCCCAGGGAAATCTTCTAAAAGTCACAAGTATGATATGTTAATAGCAAAGCACACAGAAACTAGTTTCTAGAAAATAGAAACAGGGACACAGAGGATCCAAGAGGATCTGGGTGGGGCATTAGCAGTATTCACTACTGTGTAGATATAGATTTTGAAATCAGCATCTAACACATGATAATTGAAGCCATCAATTCATCCATTTATTCATTCATTAATATTTATTGAGCATCCACTCTCTGCCGAGTACTGTGCTAGAACGTGGAGGCATGATGGTGAATGAGGCTTATGAGGTCTTTTCCTTTATATCTAGCAGAAAAATATTGATATGTAGTTATAAAGTAAGTCATGGATTATAATTGCAATAAAGGCTATGAAGGAGGACAAGGTAATAAGAGATTACATAACAGAAAAACCTTCTGGTCTGATAAGTTCAGGTACTGAAGTTAGGTTAAACCTGTTTCTGGTCTATAGGATACTCCATATTTGGTTAAAGTTAAGTCTTCTCAAAAGTTTTCCACACAGTTTCCATACATGAAAATTAGGATTTGGGGGTAGATCTTGGAAAATATCCAAGACCTCTCACCCTGGGTAAAATTAAACATGGGCATGCTCAATGGGTGGCACAAGCTATTGGTGTATCAATAGATTTACTCAACCAAAATTTGTTGAATGTTTATATTTTCCAGACACCATTTTTGATTTTGGAGTTTATAGCAGTGAATAACACATCCTAAAGGCAAAGAGTGACAATAAGCAAGTTAAAATACGTGAGGTATGGATAAGTGCTATGATATTAAGTAACACATAAGTATTTTCTATATATGTCATTGGGGAAGCAATCTACCCTCTTCATTTACAAGTACTATGGCAGGGACCACTGGTTATTACTAGTGAATTCATTTCCCCCTCCTTCCTTAAAATTAGAGACTCTATTTTTAGTTGGATGAATTACTGCTAAGCATAAAGATTTTACTTCTCAGTTTTTGTTGCAGCCTGGCCATATGATGAAGCTGTGGAAACTGAGTTTTAAATAAGTTATGGGTGGGACTTCTGAGGAGGTTGTTTAAAAAGAGCTGATTCAGAGGTAATGTCAAAAAGATGGTGGAATAGGAAGTTCTAGCCCTTGTTTCCTCAAAGAAAAACAAATTTGACAACCATCTGTGGGCCAATATACTTTTATAAGAATTCCAGAATCAAGTTAATAAGTTGGAGTACACTAGGACAGTACAAAGTCAAGAACAGCTGCATTGAAATGGGTAAGAAGAGCAATTTTACTTTGCCCGTATTAGTCCTTCGCCCAAGCTGGCACTGGTCAGAGCTGAGAGAGATTGCTCTGACTGGAACTTCTTTCTCAGGAGTAAAGAGAAAAGAGGCGTATGCATCCAACATTCTGGCTTTCTGGAGGGCTGCCTGAAGGACTGGTTTCTGTGTTGTCTCGATCAGAGCCCTGACTGATATGGCATACTTTGGATGCATACTGACTGCTGAGAATCCTGGAAAGTAGATCATTTGGTACTGTAGAACTACAAAACTTGCAGTGATGCAGAAAGACACCAGAGAGAACAAGAGATTAAAAACCCCAGAAAAAGGAACTGGCAAGCCACTCTAATTGAGAAATTACATGCATAGGCGCAGAGAAATTACGTGCCCCTCCAAATGTTTCAGAGGCCCCCAGAATCTCTAGCTGGGCTGATTGATGGGGATCTTCACCTATACAGAGCCAGTCCACATACACTGGCAGAAGTGGCTATTTTGTCAAATACACAGATCCTAACACAAAGTTATAAGACATGTAACTCAAAATGGAAACATGGCACAAACAAAGGAGCAATACAAAAATGCAGGAACTGATCCTAAAGAAATGGAGAAGTATGAATTACCTAGCATAGTGTTTAAAACAATAATAAAAATGCTGTATGAGCTCAAGAAAAAGATGCATGAACAAAATAAAGATAAGGACAAATAAATAGAAAATAAAAAAAGACCTAATACAAATTTTGGAGCAGAAAAATACAATAACCAAAAAAAAAAAAAAATTATTATAGGGGTATAACAGCAGACATGATGCAGAAGAAAGAATCAGTGAACTTGAAGACAGGTCATTTGAAATTATACAATCAGAAAAACAAAAAGAAAAAAGAATGAAAAAGAGTAAAGAAAGCCTAGGAAACTTATTGGACATCATTAAAGAACTAATACACCTATAATGGGATTCTTAGAAGAGAGACAGAAAAGGACAGGAAACTTGCCTAAAGAAATAATGGAGTGACATAGCAGCGTCAGTGGCTAGAGTTTCTCAGCATGAAGCAGCCATGTGGCTGAAACGGTCTTGGTGCAGCAGCCTGGTGTCAGGCCTGAGCCTCTGAGGTGGAAGAGCCAAGTTCAGGACATTGGATCACCAGAGACTTCCCAGCTCCATGTAATATAAATTGGTGAGAGCTCTCCCAGAGATCTCTGTCTCAATGCTAAACCCAGCTCAACCCAAAAGTCATCAAGCTACTGTGCTGGATTCTCCATGCCAAACAACTAGCAAGACAGATACACAACACCACGCATTGGCAGAGAGGCTACAGAAAATCATGCTAAGTTCACAAATACCCCAAAACACACCACTGGACACAGCCCTGCCCACAAGAAAAACAAGACCCAGCCCCACCCACCAGAACACAAGCACCAGTCCCCTCCCCTAGGAAGTCGACACAAGCCACTAAACCAACCTTACCCACTGGAAGAAGACACCAAAAACAACAGGAAATACAAACCTACAGCATGTGAAAAGGAGACCCCAAACACAGTTAGTTAAGCAAAATGGAAAGACAGAGAAATATGCAGCAGATAAAGGAGTAAGGTAAAAACCCAACAGACCAAACAAATGAAGAAGAAATAGTCTACTGAAAAAAAATTCAGAGTAATGATGGTAAATTGATCCAAAATCATGGAAATAGATTGGAGAAAATACAAGAAACGTATAACAAGGACCTAGAAGAACTAAAGAGCAAACAAACAATGATGAACAACACAATAAATGAAATTAAAAATTCTCTAGAAGGAATCAATAGCAGAATAACTGAGGCAGAAGAACAGATAAGTGGCCTGGAAGATAAATAATGTAAATAACTACTGCAGAGCAGAATAAAAAGAAAAGAATGAAAAGAATTGAGGAGAGTCTCAGAGACATCTAGGACAACATTAAATGCACCAACATTCAAATTATAGGAGTCCCAGAAAAAGGAAGTGTCTGAGAAAATATTTGAAGAGATTATAGTTGAAAACTTCCCTAAAATGGGAAAGGAAATAGTCAGTCAAGCCCTGGAAGCACAGAGAGTCCCATACAGGATAAATGCAAGGAGAAACACACCAAGACACCTATTAATCAAGCTATCAAAAATTAAATACAAAGTTAAAATATTATAAGCAGCAGGGGAGAAACAACAAATAACATACAAGGGCATCCCCACAAGGTTAACAGCTGATTTTTCAGCAGAAACTCAGCAAGCCAGAAGGGAGTGGCAGGACATATTTAAAGTGATGAAAGGGAAAAACTACAAGCAAGATTACTCTACCCAGCAAGGATCTCAGTCAGATTTGATGGAGAAATTAAAAGCTTTACAGACAAGAAAAAGTTAAGAGAATTCAGCACCACCAAACTGCCTTTACAACAAATGCTAAAGGAAGTTTTCTCAGCAGGAAACACAAGGGAAGGAAAAGCCTACAAAAACAAACCCCAAACAATTAAGAAAATGGTAATAGGAAAATACATATCGATAATTACCTTAAATGTAAATGGATTAAATTCACCAACCAAAAGACATAGACTGGATGAATAGATACAAAAACAAGACCCGTATATATGTTATCTACAAGAGACCCACTTCAGACCTAGGGACACATACAGATTGAAAGTGAGGGGATGGAAAAAGATATATCATGCAAATGGATATCAAAAGAAAGCTGGAGTAGCAATTCTCATATGAGACAAAATAGACTTTAAAATAAAGACTATTATAAGAGAAAAAGAAGGCCACTACATAAGGACCAAGGGATCAATCCAAGAAAAAGGTATAACAATTGTAAACATTTATGCACCCAACATAAGAGCACCTCAATACATAAGGCAAATGCTAACAGCCATAAAAGGGGAAATCAACAGTAACACAATCATAGTAGTGGACTTGAACACCCCACTTTAACCAATGGAGAGATCCTCCAAAATGAAAATAAATAAGGAAACACAAGCTTTAAATGACATATTAAACAAGATGGACTTAATTGATATTTATAGGACATTCCATCCTAAAACAAGAGAATACGCTTTCCTCTCAAGTGCTCAAGGAACATTCTCCAGGATAGATCATATCTTGGGTCACAAATCAAGCCTTAGTAAATTTAAGAAACTGAAATTGTATCAAGTATCTTCTTCAACCTCAATGCTATGGGACTAGATATCAATTACAGGAAAAAACTGTGAAAAACACAAACATATGGATGCTAAACAATACACTACTAAAACCAAGAGATCACTGAACAAATCAAAGAGGAAATCAAAAAAAATAGCTAAAACAACTGAAAATGAGAACACAAGACCCAAAACCTATGGGATGCAACAAAAGCAGTTCTAAGAGGGAAGTTTATAGCAATACAATCCTACCTCAAGAAACAAGAAATATCTCAAATAGACAACCTAACCTTACACCTAAAGCAATTAGAGAAAGAAGAACAAAAAAATCTCAAAGTTAGCAGAAGGAAAGAAATCATAACGATCAGGTCAGAAATAAATGAAAAGGAAATGAAGGAAACAACAGCAAAGACCAGTAAAAATAAAAACTGGTTCTTTAAGAAGATAAACAGAATTGATAAACCACTAGTCAGCCGCACCAAGAAAAAAAAAGGGAGAAGACTCAAATCAACAGAATTAGAAGTGAAAAATGAGAAGTAACAACTGCCACTGCAGCAATACAAAGGATCATGAGGGAGTACTACAAGCAAGTATATGCCAATAAAATGGACAAGCTGGAAGAAATGGACAAATTCTTAGAAAAGCACAACTTCCGAGACTGAATCAGGAAGAAATAGAAAATATAAAAAGACAATCAGACACTGAAACTGAAACTGTGATTAAAAATCTTCTGGCAAACAAAAGCCCAGGACCAGAGGCTTCACAGGCGAATTCTATCACACATTTAGAGAAGAGCTAACACCTATCCTTCTCAAACTCTTCCAAAATATAGCAGAGGAGGAACACTCCCACACTCATTCTACGAGGCCACCATCACCCTGATACCAAAACCAGACAAAGATGTTACAATAAAAGAAAACTACAGGCCAATATCTCTGATGAACAGAGATGGAAAAATCCTCAACAAAATACCAGCAAACAGAATCCAACAGCACATTAAAAGTATCATATACCATGATCAAGTGGGGTTTATCCCAGGAATGCAAGGATTCTTCAATATACGCAAATCTATCAATGTGATAAACCACATTAACAAACTGAAGGAGGAAAACCAAATGATCATCTCAATAGATGAAGAAAAAGCTTTCAAAAAAATTCAACACTGATTTATGATAAAAACTCTCCAGAAAGTAGGCATAGAGGGAATTTACCTAAACATTTATTATGTTTAGGTAAGTAATATGACCCTCAGGCCATATATGGCAAACCCACAGCCAACATCATTCTCAATGGTGAAAAACTGAAACCTTTTCCTATGAAATCAGTAACTAGATAAGGATGCTCATTCTCGACACTCTTATTCAACATAGTTTTGGAAGTTTTAGCCACAGCAATCAGAGAAGAAAAAGAAATAAAAGGGATCCAAATCAGAAAAGAAGTAGTAAAGCAGTCACTGTTTGCAGATGACATGATACCATACATAGAGAATCCTAAAGGTACTACCAGAAAACTACTAGAGCTAATCAAAGAATTTGGTAAAGTAGGAGGACACAAAATTAATGCACAGAAATCTCTTGCATTCCTATACATTAATGATGCAAAATCTGAAAGAGAAATTAAGGAAACACTCCCATTTACCACTGCAATGAAAAGAATAAAATACCTAGGAATAAACCTACCTAAGGAGACGAAAGACCTGTATGTAGAAAACTATAAGACACGAATGAAAGAAATTAAAGATGATACAAACAGATGGAGAGATATACCATGTTCTTGGACTGGAAGACTCAACATTGTGAAAATGACTATACTACCCAAAGCAATCTATAGATTCAATGCAATCCTTATGAAGCTACCAATGGATTTTAACAGAACTAGAACAAAAAATTTCATAATTTGTATGGAAACACAAAAGACCCCGAATAGCCAAAGCAATCCTGGGAAATAAAAATGGAGCTTGAGGAATCGGGCTCTCTGACTTCACACTATACTACAAAGCTACAGTAATCAAGACAGTATGGTACTGGCATAAAAACAGAAATATAGATCAACGGAACAGGATAGAAAGCCCACAGGTAAACCCACGCATATATGGTCACCTTATCCTTGATAAAGGAGGCAATAATATACAATAGAGAAAAGACAGCCTCTTCAATAAGTGTTGCTGGGAAAACTGGACAGCTACATATAAAAGAATTAAATTAGAACACTTCCTAACACCATACACTAAAATAAACTCAAAATTGATTAAAAACCTAAATGTAAGGCCAGATACTATAAAACTCTTAGAGGAAAACATAGGAAGAACACTCTTTGACATAAATCACAGCAAGATCCTTTGACCCATCTCCTAGAGAAATGGAAATACAAACAAAAATAAACAAATGGGACCTAATGAAACTTCAAAGCTTTTGCACAGCATAGGAAACCATAAACAGGACAAAAAGACAACCCTCAGAATGGAAGAAAATATTCGCAAATGAAGCAAATGACAAAGGATTAATCTCCAAAATTTACAAGCAGCTCAGTAGCTCAATATCAATAAAACAAACACCCCAATCCCAAAATGTGCAGAAAACCTAAATAGACAATTCTCCAAAGAAGATATACTGATTGCCAACAAACACAAGAAAGGATGCTCAACATAGCTAATCATTAGGGAAATGCAAATGAAAACTACAATGAGGTATCACCTCACACCAGTCAGAATGGCCATCATCACAAAATCTACAAACAATAAATGCTGGAGCGGGTGTGGAGAAAAGGGAACCCTCTTGTACTGTTGGTGGGAATGTAAATTGATACAGCCCCTATGGAGATCAGTATGGAGGTTCCTTAAAATGCTAAAAATGGAACTACCATATGACCCAGCAATCCCACTACTGGGCATATACCCTGAGAAAACCATAATTCAAAGAGTCATGTACCACACTGTTCATTGCAGCTCTATTTACAATAGCCAGGACATGGAAGCAACCTAAGTGTCCATTGACAGATGAATGGATAAAGAACATGTGGCACATATATGCTATGGAATATTACTTAGTCTTAAAAAGAAATGAAATTGAGTTATTTGTAGTGAGGAGGATGGACCTAGAGTCTGTCATGCAGAGTGAAGTAAGTCAGAAAGAGAAAAACAAATGCCATATGTTAACGCATATATATGGAATCTAAAAAAAAATGGTTCTGAAGAACCTAGGGGCAGGACAGGAATAAAGACGCAGACATAGAGAATGGACTTGAAGACATGGGAATGGGGAAGGGTAAGCTGGGATGAAGTGAGAGAGTAGCATTGACATATATACACTACTAAATATAAAATAGTTAGCTAGTGGGAAGCAGCTGCATTGCAAGGGGAGATCAGCTCCGTGCTTTTTGACCACATCTAGGGGTGGGATAGGGAGGATAGAAGGGAGATGCAAGAGGGAGGGGATATGGGGATATATGTATAATATAGCTGATTCACTTTGTTATACAGCAGAAATTTTGTTATACAGCAGAAAATCAGCTGTTATACAGCTGATTCACTTTGTTATACAGCAGAAAATTATACTCCAATAAAGATTAAACAAAATACTCAACAGAATAAAAGGGGCATAAAACACAAAACTGTTCATAAAAAAGAAATATAGATAGATTTTAAACACATGAAAAAATGTTTGCCTTCATTTATAATAAAGGAAATGCAAATTCAAAAAAAATAATGGCTGAAATTCAAATCTGCAGAAGAAATTGGACGTTCAGATTCAAAAAGCCCCACATTACTCCACTAGGATAAATCCCCCCAAATCCACATTGAGACATTAAAATCAAGTTGTCAAAAGTTAAAGACAAAGAGGAATTTGAAGGTAGCAAGAGAAAATGACTCCTCGCATATAAATGAACTCCCATGAGACTTTCAATGCATTTCTCAGCAGAAATCTTTAACGACAAAAGGAATTGAGATGTATTCAAAGTGATGAAAAAAATATTGCCACTCTAAATACCATATCTGGCAAAACTAACCTTCAAAAATGAAATAAATGTCTCCCCAGATAAACAAACCTGAGGGAATTTATCACCACTAAGAACTGCCTTACAAGAAATGTTAAAGGGATTTCTTCCAGGTGGAATGAAATGATGTTAACCTGTAATACAAAAGCATATGAAAGTATAAAGCTCACAGGTAAAGGCAAATATATAAACAAACATAGAATACAGTAATACTACAATGATGGTGCAAACGTTACTTTTGATTCTAGTATAAAAGTTGAAAGGAAAAATGACAAAAATAACTATAAAAATAGTGTATAATAAATCACTGTTTCTTCCACTGTTAATGGAAAACTCAGTTTCGATTACATGCAACACTGAGGTCTACATGATGCAGATGTCATCTTCAATTATTCATTGATAATATTTGCCTGAAGTACAGAAAATAATAAAAATATTTGATAGGAATGTTGTAACAGTCAGAGGCTACGTATTGGTTCATAAGCAAAGCATGCTATTACCAACAGATTAAACTTGTCAACCAGATTCACTAGGTAGAAGAGTGATGGAAACTTTACCTAGTCTAGGCCATTCTTCCCCTTGTGGAAGATGTTGAAGTCAATTATACAATGCAAATCCTCCACTCTTCCCACCCTCTCATTTGGCTCACAGTGTCTCTTTCCCGGTTCATGGGGATAAATTTGATATATGCTTTCTTTTTCCCCAAATCTAAATGAACTAGGTTTGAACAACCTTTCTTTGTTTCCAAGCCACTGGATATGGTGTAGTTTGAAGATTCCTGAACCTTAAGATCAGTTGAGTCTGGATTTGAATACTAAAGCCCCTAAATCAAAGGATGAAGTATCTTCTGAGATATTCTGTGTCAGATTCAATGGATGGAAGGGATAGTATCATTTTGAGCATAAAATCTTACAATAAAATTATTAATTTAAAATCTTGGATCTGAAAATGTTCTAGTAGATCATCTTTTTTAGAAGTGTGCTACTTTCCCACCGTATGCTATTTGAAACATGACATGCAATCTGTGTGTTTGAATTTTAGGTGAGAGATATTACACTGAACATTCTAGAATGTTTCCAAATTTCTTATTCTTCTATATCTAGCTCCTGTGAGGTTTGAAAAGTGTATGTATAGATGTTGGAGTAGTACAACTGGGCTCATATTCTAGTTCATTTACTATTTGTGTTACCTTGGACAAAATGTTTAATCTCTCTTAGCATTATCCTCTGCAAGAGGATTATTAGCACCATCGTCTGCAAAATGAGGATTATGTAAGATAAGGCATGCACAGTATGTGGGACAAAATAGGCATTGAGTAGATGCTAGTGTTTCCTACTTGCCTTCTCCTAAAATAAGTGTAATCCAAGAATACTTCTATTCCCATTACTTCTTCTAAGATCATAGCCAATTTCAGCAAAAAAGATGCATTCCACTAAGGAAAAAATTCCATTTCTCTTTATCATTGCTTCTGTTTCACTGATAAGAAAATGAGATATCATGTGAATTCAGTTCTCCCTATTATATGGTCATCTAGAAGCATTTGTGGACAATTTATCAGGCATTGTAGATACCTACACAGTTACATCATCATCTTATGACTATTGATTTCCCTGGCTCTGTATAAAACTTCTTATATCTTCCAGTGTCTTCACTGGATTGTTCTTTTATGGAGAAGTAACATTTTGCCATGAGAAACATGTAAAATATTTAACTCCTTGCCATTTTTTTGGTCAAAGGTCAGAGTTTAATGGGATGGATTACTTCAGGGCCTGGAGCATATTTTTGCAGTGAGTGTGTAGCTGTCAAAATCTTTACAGTAACAGAAAATTATTGACTTTTCTCAGCTTAGGAATGACCACCGCACAAAAGGATGATTGAGCCCATGGCAAGTGTTTCTTAAAACTCCTCATGACCTTGTCATTACCTCATTTGCAGGGAGAAAAAAAAATCCAAAATTAATTTCCTAAGGAGACAGGAACTCTGCATTGCTTTTTATAAGATGACATCAGGGGCAGAGATATAGGGATAATGTTGGGAAACAATGAAAGATAATGTGAGAAACTTAGATTGGGATTGGCTTGGTGATGCTAGAAAAAGTATCAAGTATAGTTCAATAAACATTTGTTGAAGATATTTTTCACACAAGATTTTAACCAAGATAAATTTTACAGAGAAGGTTACAATTAGAGAGGTTAATTCTACGACCCAGGAGTTTGTACTTTGTAGGCAAGCAAAAGAAGGAAGTAATTTCGTATATAGAAGCATGGGTAGACCAAAGAGCTGACTTGGGAGTCTATTGGCTTGGGTTCTAGCTTCACCTCTGATTTAAGTCTCTCTAACATCTTTGCATTTTACCTCCACTAACTATCGACTGAGGACTGCTCAGAATCCAGGCATCTTCCCAGCCAATCCACACACACACACACACACACACACAAATACACTTAACCGTGTCACTGAACTATTCACCTGGCAATTTTGTCTTAGAACTTGGGTATAATTCTGGCCAAGTTCCAGGTCTAGAGACCTCCAGAAGGGGACAAAGAATTAAAGTTAAGATTCACTGGACATGGTTCTATGATTGAATCCGGGGATGCTTTTCAGCCACTTATCACTTTCATTCCTGAGGAATAGCTTCAAGTTTATAATGTAACAATTTCTCATTTCTTTCAACTTGAATGTGGCTGTGGCCTCTGGACCTTTTGCTAAGTTTAAAAATAATGGAGTTCCATGTGGCCAATATGAGGAATAGGCACACTTGACTTGAAGAAAAGAGCCAGTTTTTGATAGTTAGTGATCATGTTTTTGACTTTTTTTTGAGAGTTTGAAAAATATTGTATAATTTTCATGGAATCAAAGAATAAGAGGCATTCAGGCTCTATAAAAAATGGAAACAAACATATATTCCTAAGGCAATATTTCTGCTTTTATGTTACTCAAAATTCTGAGGCATAGCTATAAACCTACTTTTGGAAGTGAGATCATGAGGTCAACAGTATGTGATCAACAGTTGGTTGATTTGCTTTCGTAGCAATTACAGAATTATTAGATAGACATTAGTTTACAAATTGCTTGATTATATACCATATTTTTGAGCGAGGAGGATTAGTTATAAAAGCAAATTCTCTGAGGGTTTTTGCTTGAAATATTAATTTATAGAATATAGTATATTTTTCTACTTGTAATATTTACTTATCCAGCTGATTTGTCAGTAAATTTAAACATGATCTACTGCAGAGTTCTCTCTACTAAGAGAGAGAGAAAATGAGAAAAATATCTTCTACTATGAGAAAAATATCTTGCAAATTATGGCATGCTGTTGAGATTTTTTTTTCCCTTGGGGCATAATATGGCTTATTATAATAAAGCATGTATGATAGATTTTAGGATGACACTTTATTTTCTAGAGTGGAGCTTTTTTTGCATCGGCAGGCAGACTCTCAACCACTGCGCCACCAGGGAAGCCCTAGAGTGAAGGTTTTTAAAACTATTTTGAGGGCTTCCCTGGTGGTGCAGTGGTTCAGAATCTGCCTGCTAATGCAGGGGATACGGGTTCTAGCCCTGGTCTGGGAAGATTCCACATGCCGCGAAGCAACTGGGCCTGTGAGCCACAACTACTGAGCCTGTGCATCTGGAGCCTGTGCTCCACAACAAGAGAGGCCGCGATAGTGAGAGGCCCGTGCACCACGATGAAGAGGGGCCCCCGTTTGCCGCAACTGGAGAAAGCCCTTGCACAGAAACGAAGACCCAACACAGCCAAAAATAAATACATAAATAAAAATATATTTTGTGTATTAGGTTGTCTGTAATTATAAATGTAATATTTCAATAAGCTTTTTTCTCCAAGGAATGCAAAGTTTCTATAATGTGAATAAATTGACTTACACACACTATAGCAGGTGACGTAGAAAAAGAAGATATTATCAGCTTTTATTTCTGGTTGCTTGAGTTAGCCATGAGAAACATGATATGTAAGGGGAAAAATGAACTGCTAATATTTATATGTTTGCTTCAATACAATGATATAGAAGAACTTGACACACTCTTCAAATGAAAGTCCATTTTCTCATTCTTGTTTGGGACAACGGACTGTGTGGTCCTGGTTATTTTAGAATTATCTACAGCCACAGCAAAAGGTAGAGTAAGTGGATATGTTAGGAGAATGAAATTAGAAAGGCATTTCAGATTGGCAGAATGTAATTACTTACTTGAAATTTACCCAGGACATTTGCTGTTGACACATTCAGTTGGTGCAAAGGATCTTTAATTACCCAAAGCAACTAGTTTGTGGTTTCACATCTCAGTGGAAAGAAAGCAATTCCTGGAGCAAAGCATTGTAAACACCATGCAGTTCTGAAGCATTCCTTCTGATCAAAGGAAACCAGGGTTACTTCTTATTAGAGAGGTCTACTGCTAACTTGCTCAGTTATTTCTTAGGACAGGAGTCCCCAGATATTTTGTGAAGAGGAGCTAATTTTCCTTTCTTGGAGGCAGTGTGTAATAAAGACAGTGGGCTTTGAAACAAGACTGAGATTGTGGAAATCCTAGCTCAACCACTTACCAACTCTTTGACCTTGGGTAGGTTATTTAATTTCCCCATATATAGTGCCTCAAAAGGGAAATGATACCTATGTCAGAGAGTAATTAGTTGGGGTCAAATAAGCTAACATCTGTAAAATCTAGTACAGTGCATATCACATAATCAGAACTCAACAAATGTCAGTTTCTGTCTGCAAAGCATGGTGGTTTGTGAAGGCTATATTCTGAAATAAATATATCCACATGAATCAAGATTGGGGCATTGCTGATGACTGTGCTTCCCACTGCTTGAGTTGAACAGGAAACCATGGAGATGAATTTGGACCCTGATGTGTTGCCCCAGGCATCATAGTAGAGGGGAAAGAATAGTCCCTGTTTTGTTCCTACTTAGCTGCCTGGCTTTGGGTAAATCACTTAACCCAATAATTAGTTGCTTCATCAAGTAATCCCAGCTAATGATATCTTTCAGCTAATGATATCTTTCCTGCTTACCTCCCATGGGTGTGTGGAACAAACAGGTGTGTGAAATATTTTTTCTGTATTAGTGAGTGCAATCCAACCATGAAGACTACCTTTCTAGTCCCAGAAAAGAGGGGACGAATCCATTCCTTTATATAAATAAATATACACATATTGATGGATGAGCCAGTTATTGTGATAGGAACTGGCAAATAAAACAGATTTGATATGCTTCACAGTATTATGGAGCTTAGAGTCATCTTTCTAAACTTTTCTGAGACTAGCACAGAGTAGATATTCATTAATTATTTTTTCCAAATTGGATTGAATTAAAATATGTCTGATAAGGCTCTGAGCTCTCCTGACTGGAACATCTGTCTTAGGCATTTTCTGAAACAATTTGTGACTCCTCAAGCGTTTCAGGTAAATTACATATTCAGGTGTGACTATTCGTTAATGGGTTTTGGATCTCAGTGAAATCCATTTTTCTCTTTTTCCCATCTTTTTTTTTTTTTTAACTTTAGATATCTTTGGGTTTGTTGGTTTGCTTGCAGGATTAGCCCTACTTTCATTTTGTTTTTAGTGTTTGGCTTATCTTTATACTCATATATTTATTAAACTGTTTTGTGTAAATATAGTTTGTTCTTATTTAGAAATAGTAATAAAATCAGAGAACACTAACATAAGGGTTTTCTTACCAAAATCAGAATCTAAAGTGTATGATGTGTCCACGTTGGCTGGGCCACAGAGTGTGTGAACTCAGAGCCATTTAATTGATGACTAGACCATCTAGTATT
The DNA here is from genome assembly GCF_963924675.1 of Phocoena phocoena. Lineage (NCBI taxonomy): Eukaryota > Metazoa > Chordata > Mammalia > Artiodactyla > Phocoenidae > Phocoena > Phocoena phocoena. The sequence continues at coordinate 92,454,704 of NC_089223.1, forward strand.
TCACTGGATAAGGAAAGCAACAGATAACTTTTTGTTACAATGGAACTATTGCTATTATCATTAGTCTACAATATCCATTTCAAAGAAGTATTCATAAGCAAACCTGATATAACTACTTTGTCCTTTATAGGAGTGGGCCTTTTAAAACAGAGGAATGTTTATGATTCTCAGATTAAAGAGATCTGGAGTAGGTATTCCAGCAAAAGTTAAAGAATAGGGAGAAATACTGTCCTCTTAGCTATGCTACCTCCCATGCTGCATGATGTGACCAGTTGGTTGTGCAATAACAGCAATGAATGCCAAACTTCCCCTGCTGTTCCTGGAGCCCAATCACTTAGATCAATCACAAAAGCATTTGGATCACATGCTTGGACTGACCAGGGCCAAGGACACCATTTTGAGTGACGACTTTCCAGTTCTGCAGGAACGACAAAACTTGTCCATAGAAAGCCCTGTGGAAGTCACTGGGGTCAGGGATAGGAAAGATCTTCAGTGTAACTTGAGAGCATCAGGCTTGGGGAGCCCTTTCTGGGTTGCACTAGGGAAGTTGGACTCTGTATTCCTGCAACAGCAATGGCAGAAATTGGGCAGTGGTTGGAGAGACTGAGGGGTTGTGAAGTCCACCTCAGCTGGAACTCTATCTCACCTGACATAAACAGCATCACCACGGTGACAGGTATCTTTTTAGTTAAAAGTAAGAAATCTCCTTTTAAATTGACAGCTAATTAGAATTAGTACCATTGCTTTCAGAAAACAAGCAAACAAACAAAAAGGAAAAGATATCCTCAGTAGTCTGGAGGGTACAAGATAAGAAATGCACTAAAGTCAGGACCTATTTTCATAACAGCTGTACAATAGTTAGGAAACAGGCCTTTGCTGTTGCACAGAGAAACTTCTACACCCCATGATGTATAAAAAGTGTACTAGAACAGCTTATGCCATATATCAATCTGGCATGTTCATTCATTAAAAAATTATTATTACACACCGGGAACAATTTAGGACACATGCATGTAGGTTAGAATTGACTTTTTAATAAAATTGTGATGGCAGCAGGCACATACCTCTAGGTGGAAAGTCCTTTTTGAATGAGGACATCTTCAGCCCCAGGTGCAAACATCACTAGCTGCTATAAATTCTGACAAAATGATTCCTTCTAAGTAGAAAGGTACTTTTTAAAAGTTTATCTACATTCAAAAATGTTAAATGTTGACAATGAAGAAAAATATTTTATATTCCCCAAAGGATGATATCGGTATCGTTTCAACTTTATAATTCAGGAGTCAGATACAAATGTATGTTCACTGCTAACTTTCCTTTGAATCCTAGCTGTGTGGACATAGATTCTATTCAGGTTATGATTGTGTACTTAAGCAATGATGGTGTATTGTGATTCCAATCCTTCCATTGTGTTGAGTGTTATAGTACAGAGAGAATCCATCAATAGCTTCTTTGTTTTTCCTTCATTTCTTTCCCTCTACTTATTCGGTTATCTACTGCTCACAAAGGAAAGCAGATTATTAAGGACACTTTTATTTTTTCTGGAAACTATGTATAGGAGCTTTAGAAAATTACAAATTGATGATTTATTGGTGTCTACATTTAAGTAAAGTTACATGATGAGATTTTTATTTCTATTGTTTTTGTACCCAGCCCCTCAAGGTATCTGAGACATTTCTTGCTTACTAAAAATTCTTAAAAATATTGAAACAAAAGAAAAACAAAAATCCAGACAACTTCATCAGTTCTGCAGGTTTTGAGTCCACAGTTTTCATATGATTACATTGCCAATTAAGTAATTGTTTTTTAGAAACTTTCATTTTTACAATTCTTATTTGCTTCTTAATTCTATCATAAACACCAAAAAGATGCTGTTCCTCTGATATGGATACCAAAGGGATAGAAATAGGCAAACTGCAACAAAGTAATATTTTTCTGTTTTTTCTTCTCTCACCCTATAGAAATATTAACCCTTCTGCCCACCCTCTAGATTCTGACCAACAAGAATTCAGATTCCCCAGGGATTGCCTCATGTTTTCCCTCTAGATCAATTATTTTCAAACCTAAGGTAAAATCTGGGGGCTGTCTTAAAGATTCAGATTTCCAGGACCCCAATGCAGATTTACCAAGTCTCTGAGACTGTGGCCAGGAATTTTACTTTTCAAAGCTCCTAGGAAATTTTGATGATGAAGTTCACCCCTAGAATGGCAATTGCCCTGGATACCTCACTACCCATGTTTACCATTTTCCATGAGCATGAACTTGGCTGCTGCAGGATGCCTGCTATTTAATTCTTTTTCCCGGGCCCCCTCAACAGTACTGCAGTGACTTCTGCCCTCCCCATGTACCATGTCCTGCATGCATCCTTTTCATTCCACTGTTGGACTGGTCTCCCACAACTGAGGCCCTCCGTGGATGCCAGCAGCTGCTTCAAGGTTAACCCCTCCCATTCCTTTACACTATTCCTGTGTGCACTTGATAACGTGCTGAAATTCTGGTGATCTGTTTCCTGTCTTTATATTTTCACATCTACTTTTTCTTCTTCTGGTCACAGTCTCTGGTAGAAAAGAGTGGAAAGAAGGGAAAAAATTTAATAGGACACATCTGAAGCTTTTTCCTCCTTCTAGCACTGAGTTTTCTTGTTTTACCTCCAGAGATTTGGGGTGGATAAGTTAAAACAAGGTGCTCTTTCTATGTGTATCTAGCCACATGCCGGGTCACAATACTTAAAGAAGGGAGTTTGGGTGAAATTTCAGCCTCTACTCTTCTCACTGGGCAGATGTTTGTGAGCATTGCACCACTAGCACAACCAAAGTGGAGGTCCAGATTTCCTATTTCTTTCCCAGGAGGCTACTCCATTCCTGGTACAAAACCAGCCACAGATGATGTACCTCTCGGATGTTCCAGACCATGATGAAGGTATCTGAATGCTGAGTGACACTGCTGGGACTTCTATTGGGACCTCTGCTAGGAATAAATAATGTGTTCCAGAGTCTGTCTACTAAATAGAATTCATATCTATTGTTATGTAAGCATAGAATTTACAAAAATATTTAAAATGCTTGCATGTTTGCATTTTTAGACACTTTTCAGTTGACACCCCCTATTTATTTTACACAGAGGTAAATGTCCATGAAGACATCCTCTTTTACTTTTATTATTTTGATTATATTTCCTTTTATTTTGCGGTACGCAGGCCTCTCACTGTTGTGGCCTCTCCCATTGTGGAGCACAGGCTCCGGACGCGCAGGCTTAGCGGCCATGGCTCATGGGCCCAGCCGCTCCGCGGCATGTGGCATGTGGGATCTTCCCGGACCGGGGCACGAACCCATGTCCCCTGCATCGGCAGGCGGACTCTCAACCACTGCGCCACCAGGGAAGCCCTCTTGCTATTTGATAGTTCTATTTACCCTGAAATTCTCTATGTGTATAGAGTTCTTGAGTGTGACAACATTGGCATCTTAATATTTTGCCCATCCTTCTAAGATTTTAGTGTAGCATTAGTAAAATTCATAAATTATTAAATATTTAGTACCTACTTAGTGCAAATTACTGAGATAAGCATATATATGTGTGTGTGTCTACATATATGCACATATAATTTTTTCTTATTATTTTTATAATAACTCTGGAAGTTCTAGATTATCCACATTTTCCAAATGTGGAAAATGAGTCTCAGAGAAGTTAAAGAAATTTTGCCAGTCAACAAAATGGAAAATAAATGTACTCTGGACTGGTTCCTTTTCCTCCTAAATCTTCAGGACTTTTGGCAAGAGGATTCCTATGTTCTTCGGCCACAACTGCTAGGCCAAGCAATTTTCTTGATGGAAATTTTACAGTAGCAGTAGTTTTTTTTGTGAGTCACTTTAATCTCTTTATTAGATATTAATAAGACAATGCCATTGCCACAAAACACTCTCGAGCTCTGTATAAAAGTAAAGCACAGTCACCATCTACACTGAATAAAGGTCCCTCAGCTCTGTCTACCCTTGCTGTGGCTTTGTCAGCAGCAAGACTCTTTGTGGAATGATGTGGCAAGGGATGGCTTTTCAGACATTTCTGAAACCTGCTTAGAATATTGGTTAGTACAAAAGCCCTGGGAAAGTTTTGGTTTAATTTCCCATGTTAAAAAAGAAAGAAAGAAAGAAAGAAAGAGCCTTCGGGAGGGCTACTGTATAATTAGAGCCGGATGAGAATTTCATTCATGCATTGAATAAATATTTATTAAGGGTCTACTACATGTCAGGCTCTCTGTTAGATGTTGAAAAAAGAGGGCCTCAAACCTGGTCCCTATTCTCTCATAGCTTAATACCTATAGGGAGAAATGGGCAGGAAACTGTCATCATACCTACAAGGTGAGAGAAAATGAGGTGGGGAGAGAGGAAGGAGGCTGTGAGAACAGGAGCCATGGGATAAGCCAGGGGAAGTATATCCAGACAGCATGAAGCCAATGGGCAAAGACTCCAAAGGAAAAAAAGAAAAAGGGGGGCTTCCCTGGTGGCGCAGTGGTTGAGAGTCCGCCTGCCGATGTAGGGGACACGGGTTCGTGCCCTGGTCCGGGAGGATCCCACATGCTGCGGAGCGGCTGGGCCCATGAGCCATGGTCGCTGAGCCTGTGCGTCCGGAGCCTGTGCTCAGCAATGGGAGAGGTCACAACAGTGAGAGGTCCGCGTACTGCAAAAAAAAAACAGGGATTGAAAGTTGTGGATATGGCTGAAATCTAGTGTGCAAATGACAATGTGGCTGGGCTTCTTCGCTTCTCTGTCTGATGTGGCCCGCGGGGAGAAGGAACACTTTCTCATTTGTAAATGAGAACCATTTTCCAGAGATTTCCTCTAATTATCCACCAGTTTTGGGACCTGCCGTGGTGCATGATTCAAACAAGCTGCTTAAGCGCTGGTGCTTTCAGCGCTTTCTCTGTCTCTCCCTAACAACAAGACAACTGCATGGGAGCATCTTGTAATGGAAAATAAGTTGAGCCATTTTTGGTCATTTGATGTCAAGTAGGTTATGCATGGAACCTGGAGAAGTTAACTCTTCTTTTCATGGTCACCCAGACAGAGCTCTCACTGCTCCCAGTTCTCTGTTAATATTCTTCTCCAGCAATGAGAAACCATTCAGCCCCTTGCTTTACCATGAGGTTGGAGCTGCTCTTGGCTTTCTGAGGAAGTGTCCAATCACTGCCAGGTCAGAATCCTATAGTAGCTATCAGTAGAACTCTAGCACTACTAGGGTAACGCGGTATTTGTCAGATTTCATTTTACTGGTAGTGAGTCAATCAAGGCTAGAAAAACGTCCAATTTACTTAGCTAAATAGCTCACTCCATTAGCACCGTTCATGCCTATCTCCAGGGTAGATGGAAGCAGCTGGCTTTCCTTCCTTTTTTTCTCTTCTGTTTTTTTTTTTTTTTTTCTTTTCTTTTCCTTAGGATTTCTCCATGATTTCTTAGTATGGAAATACTTTGAATAATAATAGATACCAAACAGGAATGTTTATCCTCTGACTTAAGTTCAGTTTAGAAAAAACAATCATCCTAGCTCAAAACCATTTTTATTGGTAAAATGATCATTCTGTAATCCCCAGAATCTTATAGTCTTGAATTCCAAACCTGAATTGGAAATGTAGCAGGATGCCTTTTAAAATCCCAGAGCAAAGACAGAATGGGAAAGATCCGATTACAATCTCTTTTCTCTCAAAGTATAAAATGATTTATTTTGAAAGAAAGCAATACTTGGGGTAATAAATATTTTTTATTCATAGAGGTGTTGCCTATACAGTTTCAACTGTTTTTCGTTGGGCTTTGATGGGGGAAGAGACTTTCAGACTTTAACATAGTGTGAATTTGATACAAAGGGTTTTCAGAGTTTTAACATTTGAATTCAATAGTGTCTCAATAAACTACTTTTATCTATCTACCTATCTATCATCACTATCTAACTCTTAAACTTTTAAGCATACTCTTCAGGATATTTGTGCTGTTTGCCCCCAAAGACCCATTTTCCAGTGTGCTTTGCCCTGTGTCCTGGGAGGCTGACCTGTCCAGACTGCATGGCCAGACTCCCTTGCCCTCTGGCTTTCAGATTTTACTGGCCCAAAGGAGAGACTGGAGCAGAAAAGAGGGCAAGAGCGAGGGATGTCAGTGACTGTCCTGTAGTTACCTTCATCCCCTTCCTGAGGCCATACCTGCTGTCCAATGTGATACAGACTCAAGGCTTTGTCTTCTTGCCCCTTTGGGACTAGGGTTAATAGTGTTCTGGGTCTTATCTTTCTTTTTAATTATTTTTCCCTGCCCACACTCTGGGAAATAGTCTCTCCATTTGACTCTCCTCAGACTCAGCTTGAGTGTGCGTATACCACACTCCAGTCCAGTTTTGCATTTTTGAGTTGGATTGAGACACAGATTCTATGTTCATACTTTTTCTATAGGACATTTTATGCCAAACTGCCTATGATAACTAAAGTGAGAAAAAGAATGACCTATAACTTAAATTTTAAAAATACTGAAACTGTCTCATTAAACCTCTCCTTATAACTCTCCCATGTGCCACATAGTAAATAAAGTCTATAATCAGACTCTCTTGTGTTACCCGTGTGGGAGTCTGGCTTAGAGCTATTTTAAAGTTGCAGAATATTCTTGAGAGCGAAAGGGACAAAGCCAAGCCTGAGGCCACGCTGGGACTCTGGTTTGTGTGTATTGTGTGTATGCGTTGGGAGAGAAGGGGTCAGAATATGAGGAGATATAGAGGTGGAGGAAGGAGCTTCAGACTTTGCATTCATTAGAGACAAAATTGTCTAGCCTCCTAACTCAGTCACACGCTGAATCTGAATATGGTGGCTTTTCCATTGAGGCCACAAGACATAGGATGGAAGACAAGAGAGAGGTGAAATGATATGCAGTCTGCTTAGGAAACCCCTGTAGTTTGGCATCATCTAGAATTATCCTCCCTGTGGTTTCAATCTTTCTGAAATTGAGCAACATTAATGCGGTCTTTCTTGGATTTTGGGGAAAACAAACCTAACTGAAATATATTTTATAGAGAGTAAGGGTCCCCAACCCCTGGGCTGCACAGCAGGAGGTGAACGGTGGAGAGGGAGCAGGAGGTGAACGGTGGAGAGGGAGCAGGAGGTGAACGGTGGAGAGGGAGCAGGAGGTGAACGGTGGAGAGGGAGCAGGAGGTGAACGGTGGAGAGGGAGCAGGAGGTGAACGGTGGAGAGGGAGCAGGAGGTGAACGGTGGAGAGGGAGCAGGAGGTGAACGGTGGAGAGGGAGCAGGAGGTGAACGGTGGAGAGGGAGCAGGAGAACGGTGGAGAGGGAGCAGGAGGTGAACGGTGGAGAGGGAGCAGGAGGTGAACGGTGGAGAGGGAGCAGGAGGTGAACGGTGGAGAGGGAGCAGGAAAGTTTCACCTGCTGCTGCCCATCGCTCCCCATCGCTCACAGGGCTGCCTGACCATCCTCCCACCCCACCCCAACCCGTCCATGGAAAAATCGTCTTCCACGAAACTGTTCCCTGGTTCCCAAAATGTTGGGGACCGCTGATATATAGAATGTGGAATGCATGAGAGTCCAATGGACGTAGTTTCAAGTAACCACTAAATTGTATGAAAAGTTGCTTCCTCCACCCCAAAGAAAACAAAGTCATCCCAAATACTAACATTAAAGAAACCCAAACAACAAAAACAACCTTCATTGGAGCCAAGTTAAATTCACTCCTCACAAATATTCCCACAGAATAAACATAACATTTTCTTAAGCCCTGACCAGTTAAACAAATCCAGCTTTAAAGAAAGAGGGTGCTAAATGTTTTTCCCCTGACAGTGTTGTCTAAAACTGTAGTGTGGGTGGAATATTTTTGGAAGGCTTCTGAGATTTTTTTTTTCTTTCATCCCATTTCCCCCCCAATTTTGTTTCCTCTGGTACTTTAAAATCAAATCTAACTCATTTTTCACATCGTGAAGGATGATAGGGTCCTAGATAATTCTGGGATCATACATTTGGGGCTGAAGTGCTTTAGTCAAACAAGGATGTTGAAACATAACATTTTATTCTTTATCATTTTTATTGGTATGGAAGCTTAGTTCTCATGAAGACAGACATCTTCCCTGTTCATAGTCCAAATCTTTCTGCTTATTCTCAGAAGAGATAATGAGGTCAAGTTCACACAAACTTAGCCTAAACTGCTCTGCTTTATGCTTCGATATAAAGAGAAAAATGAGCCTTGTAATTTTGGGCCTCATAGTTGCTAGGACACCACAAGGATGCTATTTTGAAAACCACTTATAAGATATTAGGTAGACGGCAATAAGTTCACTGCTAATAACCACCATACAAATGCAAGTGGAAGGCTGGAGAGCCTGTTATCTAAGTGCTAGGCCATGGTGTCAATTTGCTTGGGTTAAAATCTTAACCCAAACAAAGCTCTGTGCCTTTGGATGAGCTATTGTAACCTCCCTCTGCTTAAGCTTCTTTCATCCATAAAATGGGAATAAAGGTAGTATCTGTGCTATCAGGCTGTGGTGAATATTACATGAGTTAATATTTCCAAATACTTATTGCTTGCATGTAATAAGTGTTATAAAGTATTGGCTCTTGTTTTTAATAGATCAGAAAGACGGGCTCTTTTTCCCCATTGTAGACTTACTCATTTTCCTTGTTCTTTTAACCATCACCTGTAAGAGAACAAGGGCTTGTCACAGTTTATACTTACTGAGGGTCAATCACTGTATGAACCACTTTACCTTCACTAGCTCATTTAATCCTTTTAGTGAACTTAGGAGGTAGATGGGCAATGAAAACCAGGTCTTAACCGTTGCAGTTTGGTGACTCCATTAGACTATTCCAGATAGCTTTGTTGAGTGTATTTTCATAAGTAGTGCAGCCATCAAATAGACTGGTTAGGATTATCTTATTTGCATTATTAAATTAAAACCCTACAGGGATTTGTTATTACTTAATAACCATCCTCTTCACTTTCACCTTGAAAGACCTAGCAAAATTTGAGGTCTGGAGTAGGAACTCAGGAGTCTCATTAAAGATTAGAATTTTCTACTCACCACTGTAATGTTACCAATTTTTTCTTCTGCAAAATGATAACTAGAAATTTTCATTCAATTAAAAAAATGAGTTCATTTCAGCTATTGTCATCACCCTATCATTTGAAACCTTATTTCTCCCAACTCTTCTTTCTGTTGGCTACAAAACAGCCTCATTATAACTTGGACTGCTATGCTGATACACTCTGAGGATTGGAGAAGTTCTGGGGAATCTGAATTTTTAGAAAATAAGATTATTATCTATCAGTATTCACTGAGAACCCACAATTTGTGAGGAACTCCAGCAGGTACCCAGAGTTAAAGGATGATCGAATACTAAATTTTTCGATGTCTACACTCCTTCTCACCCTCCGTCACATTCATTAAACTTTAGCAATTTTGATTTTTAATGACTGTTTCTAATGCATTCATGGCACCTTGAAGACTTGGTAGCTTATTAAAAAAAAATAAGATATGAGCCCTTATATAGACTACTGACTCAAAATATTTTAATATGCACTAGTCATCTCCTCAAGCTGTCAGTTCCTCATTCTTTTTTTTTCATTTATGCATTGATTTACTAGAAATGAAAACATCTACATAAGCATGGCATATTCCAATGTGATGAAAATAAATATGTAAATATATCATGCTTAAACGTAATTTCTTAACATTCTTTCATACAGAGATCGAATTCAAATTTACTGGAAAAATTCTCATTTTGATTAATTTGTGGCAATATCAACCTCCAGATAAACACTGGGTGCTCTCTCCTAGCAATTTTTTTTTAAGCCTTCAGAATTTGCTTTTATGGTACCTATTATTTCCAGATGACAGGACATGGTGCTGAAAAGTATGGGAAAATATGGTTAGACTAATGGGTTTCCTGCTGACTAAATCATTCTGAATCACTTAATGCGGCTTATATATTATCTTGTTGTTGATTAAAGCAGAGGCAAATTACAGTATTGGAATCTCTTTAAGAGAAATTATCTGATGAACTGGTTCTCAAAGAGGTGGGGAAATGTGATATGGCTGTGTGCTTGAGGTACATCATTTTCAAGCAATACCTTTCTGCGATAGGAGCAGTGAATTTGTATTCCCGACAGAGATGTCATTCTGCTCATGGCACATGTATGTCAAGATGCTATCTAAGCTGAAGATTGTTTTTCAACTTTCTTAATTTATAACCTGCAAAGCCCCTTTGTCAATGAAACTTAGAAACCTGAATATCTTGGATGGTTTTCTGCATACAGGAAATTAAAAATGACTTCTTATAAAAGAAGGATATCAGAGGAGAACAAGAAAAAAAGAAAGGAAATGTGTCAAAGTTGATTAATTAGTAGAGCTAAAAATATACCCATTATAAACGGTAGTGGAGAGTGATTTAAAAATGCATTTTAAATGACGATGGCTTTCTGATTTGGATGTCATTTGCTCAATACAGAGACCCTAATGTTGATTGATGGTCTTATAGATGTCTTCTTTGGGATCGGACAGACAAAACTGACATCAATGCATTAAATCAAATGCTTCCACAGTTTTTAGTTCTATTATAACACTCAAAGCATCATTCTCAATGATCTGAAAGACTCATATCCCACGGCTGTGACAAATGAAACCCACTTATCTCATCCAGATTATATGACTGTCTTCCAAACATTTTCCTAGTATCTTGTCTTTCAAAGCTATGCCATGACAATTTCAGACATTTCTTTTTCTGTTTTCTATGTATTGATACTTTCCCTCACATATTTTGGCACTTGATTCATCGTCCTCAAATTGTCATCAGCTTAGCATTGGCAATTTTTGTGATGCCTCATGCATTTAACAATAGAGATAAAACCTAAACTTATGCTCTACTCTGCTGTGGTTGCAAGGTTGATCTTAAGGCAAAATTCAGAAAAGGCATTTGGAGAAAACCGGTTAAGCATACGGATAAGGACTAAAGAATACAAGCTTTAAAGATAGACTGTATATAACTCACTTCCAAAATAATTCTTGGCCAAAGAACCAATATGAAGTTTGAGAGAACTTTTTTTTTCAAAGATAAAACAAGGACATGACAAGAAAAAAAATATCCAGTAAAGAATTGCTGTTTCCAGTTTTAATCCTCCTGAAGTCAGTTCAATCCAGGCTAAATGTAGACATAATTTGATTTTTTGGTGTGAAGGGTAGATTCTTGCATTTCTTGAACAGTAATACAATATGGATTGGCATTGCAAGAAGTTAAATTTGAGGACTAGTCCTGTAATAATCTACATCTGAATATCCTGAGTCAACACAATTTTCATAAATACAATACTTATCATACTTGTGTAGTTTTATTTGCCTCACAGGCTTGAGATCCTTCGAAAGGAAAAATAATGTCTTATTCTTCTGTACAACTCAGTTAGTAGCAGAGCACCTGGCATATAGGAGACGTCTGATAAATATCTGACAAATTTGTCTGTATAGGAGGCAGGTTATGATACAGATGTCCTGCCTCAGTATCAACCAATAGCATCTTTATTTGGTTATTCATTCATTTGTTCATTGAATACATACTAAGTGACTACTGTGAAAATCTGTCTAAAATATATTTGAGTAACTAAATATGTATCTTAGGCTAATAATGCACAATGAGGCACAGTTTTTAATGGATGATGGAAAAAGATGTTACTATGAGTTAGACCATTAGAATTCAAGGCATTCTGTTTGGGAGGCACATAGGTGGACATGATTTTCTTTAATGCTTAAGTGTCCTTGTTAAAATTAAACTATAACTATTAACCAGAGCAGGTGTCAGCAGTCTACTACCTGTGAATCAAATCTGGCCTGCTGCTAATGTTTATAAATAAAGTTTTATTGGAACACAGTCATGTTCATTATTTTACCTATTGTCAATATCTGCTTTTATGAGGCAGAGGTGTATCCTTGAGGCAGAGACCCATTGACTTGCAAAGCCTAAGATATCTGGCTTTTCACGAAAATCTTTGCCAACACTTAAGCTAGAATATACTTACTAGTGAACTTTGTAAATCTGTTATCTAAATTTTAGCATATATACTTAGGATCTAGGATAACTTGAACAATTCATTTAACCTCTCTGAGCCTCTATGTCCTCATCTGAAAAATGAGAATTGTTAGAACTTGCTTATCTACTGTAAATAAAATGCTGGGGAAATTGTAGCCCTCTGATCTCATTCTCATTCTAATGGCTTTGTGGAGTTAGATGTCTAATGAGTAACCTTGAATAATAGAGCTTAATAGAATTAGTACATCTGACCAAATAGCAAGCAACATTTTAGATTGAGCAGAAAGTTGTCTAAAGATCTTTATAGGTTTGTCCTTGAATTTGAACATTAATTTACAAATATTCCATAAACATGAAAACTTTCATAGTAGAAACTCTCCCTTTTGCCAGCATCATTACTAGTGGCATTAATACTAAAATCATTACTACCATTTGGGACTTTGGGAAACACAAGGCATGATGCTGAGTGCTTCACAAATATTATGGCGTTTAATCCTGAGGATGACCCTATGAGGTGGATAAGGGTTTTTATTTGATTGCAGATAAAGACCCTCAAGCTTAGGGAAAAAATGAATGCTTTGTTCAAAATGACTCAACAAGAAACTGGGGAAACAGGAATTTGAAAGCAGATGTAGCCTGAAAGATGAGCTTTTAGCCAACACCCTCTGATGTCTCCTGATGTTGTCCCTGGAGCCTTTCTTGCCTCTCCTTTATTGGCATCTTCACTCTTGTCACTGCATTTTACCTTTAGACTTCAGGACAAGATCAGGGCACAGTCTGAGAAATATGTAATCTTACAGGTTTCACCAGAAAGGAAAAAAGGAATTCCATATTTCCATAGAATTCATGCTAAACAAAGATTAGTTTCACAGCACACCCTGTAAACCCTTTATTATTTAACTGATAATTAAAACGAAATGCAGTGAAATACTGTGGTAATGCACTTAGTGATAACCGAAATTCAGAAATTATACAACTGAATATTGACTCTTAGAATCCCTAAACTTCTAGCCAGGTAACTGCAAAGCTTTATCTGGTCATTTCATTAACCTTGCTATAACGTGGCTCTGCATTTTATATGTTTAAATTTCCATCCTTATTTATGGAGTTTTGGTGGAGTTTTGCTCTGCTATGTAAAGCAACACCCCTTACATTTGACTAGTATGCAGTCCCATTAGTCAAACTGCTCAGACAAGTATGTGAGACCCAAACTATAGCACAGCTCAACAAGTTGGCCTAGGAAGGCATGGAGATTTTGGTGATAGATATATATTATTTCATTTAAAGTATTACGGTGGCATAGTGGGTGGAACTGTTGGATTCTCTACAGGCTGCTTCCTAATGAGAAGGTGGGGAGGTAATATTTCCTATTTCCTCACTTGTCTCAAGTTTTCCCTTCTGTGGAAACTTCTGCCAACTGATATTAACATCTCTAGGGTTCATATTTCCTAAAGGAATATGAATATAATAGGAGGTTTTAAATATTTCTAGATAAGAACTTGTATGAACTGAATTGTGTCACTTCAAATTCATATGTTGAATTCCTAACCCCCAAAGTGACCATATTTGGAGATAAGGCCTATAAGGAGGTAATTAACAGTAAGTGAGTGAAATTTTAAAGGAGGGAGCTTAATCTAATGGCAATGGTGTCCTTATAAGAAGAGGAAGAGAAACCAGAGTTCTGTCTGTACACCACAGAGGAAAGGCCATGTGAGGATAATACACGAAGATGACTCTTCCAAGCCAAGAAGAGAACTCTCACCAGAAACCAAATATGGCTGCACCTTGAGCTGAGATTTCTAGCCTCCAGAACTGTGAGAAAATAGATTTTTATAGTTTAACCTACCCAGTCTATGGTATTTTGTTATGGCAGCCTAAGCTGACTAATATTGTACCTATTGTAAACAGGAAGCTAAGTTCTGACAGTTCCTTTTCCAACATCATTTAAATTAGAGCTTTTTCAATACAGGACATTTTGATTGCCATATAGGAGATTATTGTTGAAGGATTCCTTTCTCATAAAAGAAGTATTCTAAGTCTTTGTAGAAGTAACATATGAAAGAACTTTTCTTTGCTTTACTGTTATATATGGTGTTAAGTTTGACCCTTTGAAAGGTTCCCTGATATTTGATTTCTCAATATAGGTATGTTTGGTTTCTAAAGACCTGAATATCCAAATACATACCACATGTATAACATTCCATAATTCTGCTTCTTAGTGGAAAATAACATTGCATTAAACATGTTAAAATTTCTTTTTCTTCTTTTTAGTTAATATTAAATTGTTAAAAAAATCTATTGCTAGGAGAGGTACCAGGGCAATATTTAAGAACCATTTTAACTTGGGAATCATTGTTACACAATCTTTACATACTGTTCCTTTTGGTAACTGACATCATCCAGTAGTTCTCTCAAGTTTTCTACAATTTTAATAAATTTATCATATCTATTTTGGATTTTCTTAGTAGAAAACCCAAAATAGATATATTAGTATGAAGCAGTTGAAACAGTCAGCTATTTTTATCATTGCTATTTCTTTTGAAAGATTGAGTTAATATTTTAGGAACCAGACAGAATAGCCTTAGCAACCGAAACAGGGCTGGACTCAATGGTAACTCAGTGGTGAATGTGGTCAGAGGACATGGAATTTGGAGAGGATGATTTGGAGTTGGGGTTTAGTTTCAGATTTAGTTTCTACTTTGTAAACTCGTGGTGGAGATTTTCAGGTCCCTGTAACATAAAGGCTTACTTGTGCAACTCAGGGTCATCTGAGTTTGGCCCTGGCAGGCTGTTCCCTTTGGACTTGAACAGAGTGAAATTTAAGTGTTGAATTCATTGTTTACATATATATTTCCCCTCAATCTTTTGTGGTCCCTATGTTTAAGTAAAATAGAGATCTCTTTGTTTAAGGAAAATAGCTTATATTTTAAATATTTTTATGTGGTGTATAAATATAGCCTATTTTAATTTTCCACATATTTTGGCAATATCTCAAAAGTATTGAATATCAGCCATCATAAGAACATGTGACAATTATAAGTATTTTTAATGTACTATAAAATATTTTTATAATTTTATAATTTTTATCTTTAAGGACTAGAGATCATTGATGTTTATGAGGAACTACATGGAACACTCTGAAAACTAGATCCTCAGGAAAGATTATGTAATGCTCCAGGAACTTTACATCCTGGCCTTGGCTTGCCTTTGGATTCATCTTGGGCTGTCTTCTTTGGGTGCTCCATTCATGATCACAGTTAAAGACTTTCTGTCTCAATGGGATACAATGCATTTGAATGCCTCCGTGTCTTTCCTAATACCATTCCCACTGCTAGGAATGACAACCACCTCACTTCATCTTATCTGCGATTTTACACTTAACCAATTCCCATTTGCCCTTTCAAATATTCCTCCAGTATCAATGTAGTCTTCAGTGACCCTTCCATGCAGAATTAATTTCCCTGCCACGACACCAAATACATCTTTCATTATGAATTATTTACTTATCCATCTCTTCCACTAGTGCAAGTATTCTTCAAAGGCAAGGACTGCGCTTTGTTCACCTCGTATTTCATCTTATGTGCTTTGTGCTGAGCCTGGCATAGGGTAAACAGTGCATACATACTTGGTCCCTAGATTTGAAGTCTTAGATTTGCTAATTCTGCATTCTAACTTTGAAAGTTTGTAAAACACACACACATGTCACATATATGGTGAGGTTGATTCAGGGAGAATAGCTGAATTAGCACAAAAACTTACTCTTGGACTATATTATATTGTAATTTGTTAAAACAATAAAATAAAGGGTAAATTAACTTCTGCCTAAAAAGGCAACTCTTGTTTTAACCAAAGAAACTTGAGAGAAGTAACACATATCACTTCTTGGTGAAGGCCTTTTAGAGCTGCTGCATGATTTGCTATGTGCTCTTCCCCCCTGTAATGGAAACATGTGATGTACCAGATGATAGAGTTCATCAACCTGGGTCTCTAATTAGAGCCCACCAGGGCCGAGACAAAATGGACCTGTCATCTGAATGAGACATAAACCTTTTATGTTTTAGGCTATTGAGATTTAGAGTTGATTACCACAGCCTAATCTAGTATTTCTGATTGATTCAATAGTTCAACAATTGTTTAAGAAATAGACATTCTCATAAATGAGAAGTGCAAGAGCTATTACCTAAAAGAGAGAATATTGTCAAGAACATTTAACCAATCCAGATACGTTACTTTTTTATACCTGTGGAAATATTTTTTTAAAAATGTAATGTTACATTTTGTACTTCTAAGATAGTCTGAATCAATATTCCAGTAAGGTAAGATTAAACTTTGCTATCTCTTTGCCAGCCAATCCACCTTTACTTGAATACTTACTCTACCATATGAAGTAGTATGTGTCCCTGTGGAGGGCTCATCTTTAGAAAGGTTTTCTAATTTTTTTATCCCTTTAGCCTAAGTACTAATTATATAGCATTGCTACATGGAATATAATTTCTATTGATTTATATTTGTGTCTCTACAAAAGTATTTATCTGGTTTTTTTCACTTAGCAAGCTATTTATTCATTTATCTTCTCTTTCATTCATTTATTAATTCATTCAACAACCCCTTTTGAATGCCTAGTACATGTGTTATGTTTGGTGCTGGAGTCAAGTAAGTGAGTGTGAGTGAGTGTGTGTGTGTGTGTGTGTGTGTGTGTGGGCATGTGTGTTTGTATTTGTGAGGGGTGTTCTAGTCAATGGGTATTGAAATAATATTACATTGACTCTGTTCTGAAAAACTTTGCAGCCTAGTATAATATATAATCACAATGCCCTTCAAACACTGGAATCACCAAATTACAGTAGTTGGTCAACATTTTCAGTTGAATAATAGTCATTTGGAAACTAAGTGGTGATGTCCTCAAGCTTGTACAATTCAACTGATAAAAGAAAAATTGTCCAAAAAGAATGTGCTGTTTTACTCAGTGAATGTGAAGGGTAGTTTTGAGGACTTGGATGGATCACATTACCTGGAAAGTCCCTCAGAAAGGGGAGCACAGTTCTTAGAGGAGTACTTAAACAAGAGCTTTTCCTATAAACCATCCAGACCCAGAGCCAACTTCCTTCTTTGGTAAAAGTCAAGAACATCAATATGAGTTACTCCCTAAGCTCTTTCCATTTTATGTGCTACAACTTCTTGTTCAGGTATCTCCAAGATCTCCTAAACGTAGACAACCAAGTTATTTTCTATTTTACAACACTATGATGCTGTTGGATCCCTAGAATGTCTTGAAATTCCCCTGGCTTCTCTCTTTCGATTTCTTCCTCATTATCATTCATGGAAAATTTTCAAAAATATTGGCTTTGGGTCTCCTTCTCTTTTCTGTACATGTTCTCTCATTTGGTAATGCATTTACTCATAGGAATTTATCTCTTACCATCATATAAATGACTCAAATCAATATCTGTATTAATGATTTCTTTCCCAAGTTCTATTCCCATGTTTGCAATTAACTGGTGGATGTCTCCTCTTAGGCATTGTTTAAATGTTTCAAAATTAAACATTTCAAAGATGAAATTCTTGTTTCTTTCTCTCACAAAGCAACTAATTCCCTTAGGCTACAAGCCTCCAAGTCATTTAGTCATTGTTAAGACTATGTTACAAGCTATTAGACAAACCTGCATTCAAATGTTAACTTTACTATAAAAGCTATGAGGCCTTGAATAGTTTACTGACATCTATAAGCATCCATTTTCTCATTTGTAAGCTAAGTTGGATACAATGCAGGTTCTAAACAATGGTGGTTTATTTTATTGATACTTAAAATTAATCCTTATGATCAAAATAAGGAACAAATTATGGTTACTTTTACTTTTAAAATAATTCTTACATTAATTTTTTAACTTTCCATTCTCACATAACCAGTTAGCTTTCCACCTGAATAATAATTTGTCTTCCTTATATGTCATAAAGGAGGGGACATTTGATTTAGCCTTTGACATATGGGCAGAGATCAGCAGAAAATGTGACAGAAGGACATTTTAGGTGAGAAAAAGCATTGAGGCAATAAAATGAACGCTGTTTCCTATGACAAGTGAAGACTTGAGTTTCTCTGAGCATGGATTTCATGTAGAGGAATTGTGTGGGAATAGAGTTAGAAATGGATTTGTTGTGCGTGAGGCATTGTGTACTTTCCTAGGACTACTTCAGTGGGCATGAAGGGCAGGGATGATGCTGGAGTTAAGTTACAAAATCTATGCTTCAGGAGTGTACATCTGACATTCAGATGTGACCAAATGGAACAGAGAGGCACTGGGAACAAGGGCATGAGTTAGGAAGTTACTGGAATTATGCAGGTCAGAAATAATATTTGGCAGTCATGAAGGGAAAGCTCAGAAAGCAATGTAGTAATTCAGGAGGAACCAGACTCCATTTCAGAGATTGGACTGTAATCCCTAAGAAAAGAAATAAAAGGAAACTGAGAAAATCTAGATTGTAGAAAAGTTATCAACAGCAGAAATTTTGGTGTGGAGGAATATGGCGGGAGTCTAGTTACTGGAACTAGGTTACCATGTGAGCTAATGGACTCAGGAAAAATGCAAGAACTCAAGCCGTTTATGAAAGGAACTCAATTATGTTCATGAAACCTCCCATGTTTATGCAGAATTTCCTTACATGCACATGTGCCTATGACATTTCTCCGGAGACAATGCCTACAGCATTTATCACATTCAAGAGGGGCCATGATTTAAGATTTATTTATTATTTACTATTATTAAATGTATTTAAGATTTACTACATTTGGCTGTAAGCTCCACAGTGACTGAGACCATATTATTCTGATATAGTATTCAATCTCTGGTGCCAGGCCTATATAAGTGTTTTAACAAATATTTATTGGTTGAATGAATGGATGAATAAATTAATGAATAAATGAACATAAATCTTTCTTCTTGATGCTTTCCTTGAGGGAAAACACTGGAACAGACTATATACTTTTGTTGTGTACAATGTTGTATATAATGAATAGGCAGTCCTGAGACCATCTCCAAGAATCTGATGGGGAGTCCCTGAGAACAATGTTGCCAATGTTTTCACTTCAGGAATAAATGGACAGGGACCAGTGGCCCCGGTACTCTCAGTCATTGGCTGGGAGCAGCCCAGGAGATGTGTGGCTTCATAGTGAAGGAAGTATACAGAACTATAAGTCCATCGAGGAACTTCCTACCCAATAATTCTTCCTTCTATCTCCTTTTCTAAGTATCATACCCATATCACAGTCTGAAGGCTCTACATGCTCATTTTCCCTTCCTCTCCCTTTATCATTTGCAGGTGTTATCTCTAAGAAATCCAAATGCACCATAGCTGAAAGCTGCCATTCAAGTGTGCTCCTTGAAACATTATTTTAAAGAGAGTTTTGAGAGTACATCTCAATGGCTGCTGTACTTTTGTATCTTGGAAACTTTACAGATCTGATATAAATATGATCATGCTACTATGTTTCTGTTGGATGGAAACTAAAATTTTAGCACTATCTATGTGAATAGCAGTCACGTAGCAATTATTTGGATTAAGAATGCTGGTAAGACTGTAATACTTATGCAAAGCAGGCCAGGGAAAAAATACAAAGTTGTCTGTTTATTTGGGGTGTAATTTTTTGAGGGGAGCAATGAATAAGACTGTTCACTTCATAAATGTCATAAAAACAAATATGGTTATTTGCTTTCTGCTCGATTCCAAAAAGCCTGAAATGACACAAAAAGTAATATCCCAATTTAAAGGGGGCCTTAATCTTGGAGACAGTTAGCCAACATTTAAGTGCTGATTAAGACTACGCAGTCTATGATAATAGAAACTATTCTCTGCCTCCAGTCTCCTTTGGTAACATTCTGAACACAAAAATGTAAATTGCATTTTGAACGTACTTAACATACAGAATTTAAAAGAAAGCTTAACTCAAAAAACAACTTAACTTCTTTGATTTTGATATATAGATATTTTCCTAGATCGTTGGGATGGGAAGCGAGCTGAGCAATGCAGGTCTGTGGACGACTAAGGACCATTTTTCTCATTTGGAAATGGTTCTTTTCTGCTACGTATTCCAACTGACAATCAAAGTTTTTGATCCCTTCCTTTTACTCCCTTTGGGTCCTGGAATGTAGAACTTAGATGGGGCCATGCTATTTTGTAAAAGTCGATTTGGAAAGTTTTAATATAGAGCTAAAGCAAACAAAAGGTAGAAAAGGGGTTCAGTGGAAATGGAACTAGAAACCAGGTTCCTGGACTTCCAATTCTGAGTTTTTTTTCCACCATGCATTCAGAAAGTCAGAATTAATAATGCAAGAGTATATGCCAAGGACAGGGGAAAGGAAGAAATGAATTGCATAATAGTAAACTTGTGGGTTTGTGTCTGAACTTACCTAATGAGTTCATAAGGGAGCCAAGAACACAAGTATTGCCTCAGAATCATATGTTAAGGAGAATGAACTAAGGGCTTAGCGAAATCAGCATCATCTATCCATTACTAGAGGGAAATGTTGCAGCAAGCTTTCCAATTAATCGTGGTTTTCCATAATTCAAAAAGAGTCATGTACCTAAATGTTCATTGCAGCTCTATTTACAATAGCCAGGAGATGGAAGCAACCTAAGTGTCCATCAACGGATGAATGGATAAAGAAGATGTGGCACATATAAGGAATGGAATATTACTCAGCCATAAAAAGAAATGAAATTGAGTTATTTGTAGTGAGGTGGATGGACCTAGAGTCTGTCATACAGAGTGAAGTAAGTAAGAAAGAGAAAAACAAATACTGTATGCTAACACGTATATATGGAATCTAAGAAAAAAAAAAAAGGTCTTGAAGAACCTAGGGGTAAGTGGGAATAAAGACACAGACCTACTAGAGAATGGACTTGAGGATATGGGGAGGGGGAAAGGTAAACTGTGACAAAGTGAGAGAGTGGCATGGACATATATACACTACCAAACGTAAAATAGATAGCTAGTGGGAAGCAGCTGCATGGCACAGGGAGATCAGCTCGGTGCTTTGTGACCACCTAGAGGGGTGGGATAGGGAGGGTGGGAGAGAGGGAGACGCAAGAAGGAAGAGATATGGGAACATATATATATGTATAACTGATTCACTTTGTTATAAAGCAGAAACTAACACACCATTGTAAAGCAATTATACTCCAATAAAGATGTTAAAAAAAATCGTGGTTTTCATCAATGAAGTCTGTAAAAGGGTATGTAGTTCATAACTTGTAAATGCAAAAGTTTCCATATGTCTTATATCCCCAGTAAATATCAGTAATGCTTTGGTAGCCACATACCTTTTTTTTCTTCTCTTGCTTTTTACATAGTAGATTACCATATTTCACCTAGAATTAAGGTATTGTCTCAAATAATAAAGATAGGTGTATGTACATATGCAACCAATTTAGATAAAAGACTGAGTTTGGGGAGAGATTATAGGGACGCTGTCTACTAAGAGGGTCATTTGCAATTAAATAATTGTTTGTACAAGTGTTCCTTCTTAATCAAAGCTGACAGTCCAGTGGATCTTGTTTGGAACTTGTTGGATAAAATAATACATGCAAGAGAATGCCAACTTCATTTGATCATTGGCACAAATTAGTCAATGGTACTTACATCTTTCTCTTGATCTCCTCTTAATATCCAAGACGTCGCTTGAGAAAAAGCATATCCAATTGCCCATACTAATTCCTCTGCTTTTTCCTTCACTTAAAATGATGGAACATTTTTTTTCTACTGAACCACACTACTCTTGCTCTTTTAAGTAAATTCTGGTCAGGACCCAGTTGCTGAGTGGAATAAGATGTGCAGGACAATCTAATCATCTTTCAGAACCTGAAACAGAACAAATTCACTGTATTTTTCTTATAGAAAAACATAAACCTTGGTAATCTCAAAACCAATACACAGTGGACTAAGAAATCGTATGTATGTATCTCAGTATATAACACAGTGACTTATTTACCCCTTATCTCTTGGCAATTTCAAATAACCCATTTATGGAAACATCCCTACCAAATTTTTCTTGTCCTTGTCATTTATAACCACTTATTTAGATTAGAATTTTTAAAGGATCCTAAAGGTAAGGATTTAAAAAAATATCTGGTTGTATGTTAAAGAAAAACAATATTTCCAGCTTCATTTTTGCTGTAGTTTCATGATATTAAGCTTGTTCAGTATGAAAGTGTGAAAAGTGACTTGCTTTGTTCTGAGAGAAGTCAGGAGTATTCTAGCACACTACTTGTGCCATTACAATCAGGACTTCTTGTAAATGTTAATACATAGTTGTTCTCATTTGTAGAGTTAAAAAGACAATACCCACCATATATTTTCAAAAATTCTATAAATGCGTATATTGATTTTTGGAAAGGGTTTGAAATCATATAAAGGGAGCAACATAGAAATCTTAAATGAAATAACAAAATTTTACATGTGAATTTATTAAATTCAACATAATACCCAGTTGAGGAAAGAATATTAATGACATTGAAAATCACAACACTTGTTATAATGACCACAACTATATCTAGCATTTTCTGCCAGGCACTGTTCAAAGCATTTTACATGTGTTATCTCAGTTAATTTTTTTTTTAATTAGTTCATTAATTTATTTATTTTTGGCTGCGTTGGGTCTTCGTTGCTGCACACGGACTTTCTCTAGTTGAGGAGAGCGGGAGCTACTCTTCACTGCAGTGCGAGGGCTTCTCACTGTGGTGGCTTCTCTTGTTGCAGAGCACCGGATCTAGGCACACGGGCTTCAGTAGTTGTGGCATGTGGGCTCAGTAGTAGTGGCTCTCGGGCTCTAGAGCACAGGCCCAGTAGTTATGGTGCACGAGCTTAGTTGCTTCGCGGCACGTGGAATCTTCCCTGACCCCTGTCCCCTGCATTGGCAGGTGGATTCTTAACCACTGTGCCACCAGGGAAGTACCTCTCAGTTAATCTTCACAACCACCCTGTGAGGTAGGTTTCATCATCTTCATTTTATATAACAGAAAATTGAGATTTGATAGGTTTACTCCCCTAAGTCATAAAATTAGCCAATCATTAGAAACAGGAAGTCCAACCATAAAGTCTCTAGTCTTTTTACGATTCCTGCTGCTTCCATGCCACTGTTCTCTTTCCCTAAGGTCTGAGCATTTTGGGTCCATATCTTATTTATTTGCAATACCACAGGAGAGTGCCAAGAATATGGCTTTGGGCTCACATAGACTTGACTTCTAATTCTTACTCTACCTCTTAACTGCTGTGTGATTTGGTAGAATCACAAATTCTCCAAATCTTATTTCCCTAAATTCTCTGAGATTTCTTTCCTCATCCATAAATAAAAACTGTAATGTCAATATCGTATGATTAATGCAAAGATGAAGTGAAATAATGTATGGTGACCTCATAGTATGGTGTCTAGAACCTAAATATTATTGAAAGAGAGTCATTATCCTTTTAAATAATATTTAAAATACTAATCCAAAGCTTTTTAATTTTCTAACTATTCCTCACTTAATTTGAGTCTTCAGGTACATTTTAATGACTTCTTGCATTCTTTAATATGAAGCCATAATACTGGAGCAAAAATACTAAGGGAGCTTGGGTAGATATTCTGGAAGGAGATAACAGAGTTGTAGGGGTAAGTTAATCTTTGCTGACCCAATGTTATGGGATGAATTTTGTCCCCCTAAAATTCATATGTTGAAGCCCTAACATTATCTTAGAATTATTTGGAAACAGGGTGGTTGCAGATACAATTAGGTAAGATGAGTTCATTAGGATAGGTCCTAACATAATATGACTGGTGTCCTCATAAAAAAGGGAAATTTGTCATGTTTTCATTGTCATTTGTCTCTAGGTATTTTTTGATTTTCTGTTTGATTTCAGCCATTAAAAAAAGAATGAAATAATGCCATTTACAGCAACATGGATGGACCTAGAGATTATCATACTAAGTGAAGTAAGACAGAGAAAGATAAATATCACATGATATCACTTATATGTGGAATCTAAAAAAAAGATACAAATAAACTTATTTACAAAACAGAAACAGACTCATAGGCCTCAAAAACAAACTTATGGTTACCAAAGGGAAAACATGGGGGGGAGGGATAAATTAAGAGTTTGGGATTAACATATACACACTACTATATATACAATAGATAATCAACAAGGACCTACTATATAGCACAGGGAACTCTACTCAATATTCTGTAATAACCTATATGAGAAAATAATCTGAAAAAGAATGGATATATGTATAACTGAATCACTTTGCTGTACACTTGAAGCTAACACAACATTGTAAATGAACTATACTCTAATATAAAATAAAAATTAAATTAAAAAAGAAATTTATCTGGAAAAAAAAATAAGGGAAATTTGGACACAGGGAGAATGCCATGCAAAGAGATATAGAGAGAAGATGGCCATCTACAAACCAAAGAGACAGACCTGGAACAGACCCTTACTTCATGGCTCTCAGAAGGGACCAACTCTGCTGACCCTTTGATTCTGGGGTCAAAACCACAGGACAATAAATTTCTGCTGTTTGAGCCGCTTAGTTTGTGGGGCTTTTTTATGGCAGCCCTAGCAAACTAATACACCCAGAATCCACTCTTTCTTCATGTGATGACTGTACCTTCTGGCAGTAACCTCTTCCTCACCATCAATTTATGTGGTTCAAGTGAGGCTGGCTCTATCCCAGCTCTATCCATGGGCATGACCCAAGACTGGAAGCCCAAACCTTTGGTCATTGTTTCTGATACAGAAATTGACACATAACACAAATGAGACATAAGTCCAAGATGTTTATGGGGACCTACTATAAAAGAGAATTCATTTTGTGTTGTTATAGCTCATGGGTCAGCTCACTGTATCTGTAAAGAGCCATATTAAAAAAAAAAACTAGGTTTTGTGAGTCATTTTGTCTCCACTGTAACTATTCACTCTGTCTTTGTTGTGCAAAAGCAACCTTAACCAACACGTAAACCAATAAGTCTGGCTGTGTTCTGGTAAACTCTATTTATAAAAACAGGTAAGTGAACAGATTTGCCCCATGGGCTGTAGTTTGCTGACCTCTGCCATAGATAATAAAATATTAGCCTGAAACATCTTGGTGTTACCATAATGAGATCATGTCTTAACACAAAACTAGCACAGAGAAAAATAAAGCTGAGAGATACAAAGAGACAGATTCCTAAATACATTGTGCAACAGTGAAATAAGAACACAGACATTTAGTTTCATGACCCAAATGATTTTCTCTTATATTTAAATCAATCTGATCTGGGTGGGAGTACCTTTCCACAGAAGGAGTTCTAACTTATTAGATAAAACTTCCCAAGTAGTATCGATACATAAGGAGAGCTCAGTGTTAGCCTTCTTTCCTGTTTGATGGGCAACTGGTGGATTCTTAAGGTAGTACTTTTTTTGAGGAATAGAGTATATTCAGGATGAAAATATTACAGTTAAGCAAAATGAATGAAACAAGTGAAAATGGCTCTACAAATTCATACTTTCCACTCTTTCCTTTTGCAATTGCCCAAACTTGACTCCTTTTCTAAACACTTTCCACCTTGACCATAACTGATTCTATTTCCTGAATAAAAAGAAGAGATTACTAAAGAAATTAAATTCCTTAATACTGCACTCTTGCTTTTCCTTATAAAAGAAGCAATTTATCAATGTTGTACTCCTGGTGGCTTCAGTGTTCTTAAAGATGGAGTGAGATCTTTCTAAAGACTATAACACTGATATTTGTAGGGGAGAATAAATATATGGAGAACAGAATAACTAGGAAGGATTGGTAATTTGAAAAAGCCATAGATACAGGATAGAACACACCAGATACAGGGTAGAACACACCAGATATTGAAAATTAAAAAGGCCAATATTACTTGGGTAAACAAGAATGTGTTTTTAATTACAACAAAACCTTTTTAATGCTTAACAGAAGTAGTTTACATATTATGGTACTCAAGTATGAGTGATCTCCATCCCAAATAGAGAAACAATGGACCCTTGAGATAGTTCCAACATATGTCTTCCTTATTGAAGAAAGAAAGGTGCTAGTGACTAATTGAAAAATATATTTAATTCCATTTTTTAGTTTTGGGAGTATTTTACTTTTTATTTAACTCTCCTTATTATTTCACTTTTATGGAATTTTGATTAGAATAACCATATTCGATTGTGTTGGGAGGATATTTTCAGGGTGACCTGTTGACTAACCACTGTTCATTAATTCATTTATTCAATGAGTATTTTATGAATATAAAAATATTTATGAAGTTCTCATTAAATGTACAGCATTTCTTGCTGTTATAATTTTATGTGCATTCTTAATGCCTGGAATGATACCTCTATTGCTAGGAACAATGCAATTGAATACATGTTTATTAAAACTTTTTGGATATACAAATAAGTTAATAGATTTATCTGAATATATGATGTGAACTTCTTATCTAGCTGAGGTGATAAACCCCGCATACTTGAGGAAACTACATGGTTGCAGAGATGAATCTCCTGCCAATAATTAATTGCTACAATAAATTATAATAACAAAGAAACTAAGGAAATGAATGATCATTATGGGGTGGGGTAAAGAGTTTGGAATGAGTAGTGGTTCAACTAGATTCTGAACAATGAAAGTTTAGGATTTAATTAGAAAGAGAGGATAAGGAAAGACATACCAGGTGAGAGAGTTGACAAATGTGGAATCAGAAATAACCATTTCAGTTTTCGGGGTGAGAAGTGGGATGACCAACCTTGGTGGGGGGATGGGGGGTGTTAGTATTGGTAGAGTGGTGTTTGGTAAGATTTCATGTAAAGATGAGACTGTTGGAGAGGTCTTGGCCTGTAAGGATTGTTGGCAGGGAAGAAACTACTAGTCTAAGCCCCTTTGCAGCAGGCTCTGCATCAGAAGGAATTAGAAAAATGGCAAATTAGGAAAAGACATACCTGTGGTGCTCCAAGGACAATGGTGCTTCAAGGACAAAGGACAACCCTTCCTTAAAAATGTTTCAGCATTACACCCCCTACCAGACACTTTATCGCCCTCCTCACCATGTTTCCATGGTTATGAAATTCCTGAAACCACCTGGGTGACACCCACCTCGGCAATGGGACCTGCCCCAAATAAGGAAAGGCATCTGCCCTGTCCCACTCCCATATAGTCTTTGATCTGACCTGGCAAGACACTCCTGTGGTCTTAACTACCTGCTGCATCATGAAGAAAAGGCCAGGATCTGAGCCTTGCCTTGGGCCTGCGCAGATGAGGCACACACCCGAAATCCTAAAGAGAACCTCGCAGGGGCACAGGCAGTCCCACTGCAGACCTGGGCAGACGCAGGATGGAGATACCAGGCAAATGAAAATGGGGCAGCAGGAGGGCTCACTAGGAGAAATTACATGATGACCTGTCTACTAGAAGGTATGAAAAAGGCACTCATCAAACCTTTCAATTATAATAAACTCAGAGAAGTTACACAGGAACACTCTGAGAATCCTGCCCTTTTTCAGGCTCAATTAATAGAGGTTATGAGGAAATACACCAGCCTAGACCCTGAGACCCTGAAGGTCAGGCTATACTTGCAGTTCAATTCATAAGCCAGGCATCCCCAGACATAAGACAAAAATTACAGAAACTAGAGCAAGGGCCACAGACCCCATTTTCTGTCCTACTTCACACGGCCTTTAAGGTTTTTAACAATAGGCAGGAGGCTTCTAGGAATAGATGAGAACTAAGAGAGGAGGAAAAATTAAAACGACATGCTCAACATATGGCTCTTGCCATTTCTCAGTCCCTCCCACAACAGGGACCCAAGGGAGCCCCTCTCCCATCTCAGAAACCACTGCTGACCTGCTACCAGTGTGGTCAGAAGGGGCACACTTTCAGGAACGGCTGCACCCCACCACCAGATATCCCGTGCACTTACTGTCATCAAGAGGGCCATTGGAAGAGAGGTTGTCCCTTCTGTCTTCAAGTGGGGAGGCAACACCACAACCACCCAACACCTGGGGTATTTTGGGTCCCGCCCCCTGGGCTGAAGTCAAGGTCAGTTGCCCCTGTGAGTGGTAATTGCCCATCAGGATCAAGAACCAGATTGAGCTCTAGATCTGGGGCTCCTGGATGTGGATGACTGAAGGTGCCTGGGGTTCAATCTACAGGTCCCTATGTTCCCCATAAGACCGGAGGAGCCCCAGGTAACCCTGGATGTGGCAGGGGCTACTATAACCTTTCTAATTGACACAGGGGCTACTTATTCAGCCCTGATCTTCTTCTCTGGTCCCACTTGCCATTCCTCAATCCTCCTAACAGGGATGGGAACAGGCTCAGCAGGACTCAAACTCTATTTTCACTGCCCAACAGCTCTCTCTTGAACTCACACAACAGATTGCTTACCTAGCAGCTCAAATTAACATGCTACAAGAACAAATAAATTTGCTGGCAGGAGTGGTTTTATGAAATAGAAGAGCTCTGGGCTTCCTAACAGCTAATCAAGGAGGGACCTGTGTAATTTTAAAGGAGGATTGCTGTTTTATTTTTGGCAACCAAATGGGCAAGGTCCCGACTAATCTTCGAGCCATTATTGAAAGAGCTAATGGATTCTACAAGGAAGGAGTCTCAGGGGGAT
This sequence comes from Phocoena phocoena, assembly GCF_963924675.1. NCBI lineage: Eukaryota > Metazoa > Chordata > Mammalia > Artiodactyla > Phocoenidae > Phocoena > Phocoena phocoena. The sequence continues at coordinate 92,483,393 of NC_089223.1, forward strand.
TCAACTGTTGGGACTTCAAGACTGATATCTGGTCCTGGTTCTCTTAGCTAGCCCCTTTCCTAGGTCCTATAGCAGCCTTCCTACTTCTACTGATCTTCAGGTCATGTATTTTTAACCTCCTTGTTAAATTTGTCTCTTCCAGAACACAACAAATAAACCTCCAAATGGTGATAGAACAAGAATACTAGCAAGTCAACACTTGTACAACCCTTGAATGAGCCACCATCACTTTCCACAGAGTCAATGCTCCTCCCTAGATACGCCCTGACAGAGAGCAGACAACAGGAACCCAGTGCCCCATGACACCCCTGCTCAGCAGGAAGCAGCCAGAGAGAGTTTGTCACCCCTTCTCCTCACAAAAGGGGTTCCCGAATGTCTGAGAGGGAATTAAGCAGGTGGGTATTGACTCAGGTGGGTCTGAGAGGGAATTGAGCAGGGTATTCAATAGGCCCAAGGAATTGGCCCTAAAAATAAAGAGAGGGGGAAATGTGGTGGTTCAAGGACAATGATGCTTCAAGGACAAAGGACAACCCTGCCTGAAAAAGTTTCAGCATTACACCCCCTACCAGACTCTTAATCGCCCTCCCCCACATGCTGCAATGGTTATGAAATTCCTGAGCCCACCTGGGTGACGCCCACCTGGGTGACGTCCACCTAGGCAATGGGACCTGTCCCAAATAAGGAAAGGCATATGCCCTGTCCCACTCCCACCCTACAGAAGGAAGGTATATGTGCCTCGTCAAATCAGTAAATGAAATTTTCACCTCAGACCATTCCTTTGTTTTCTGGCTATAAAAACTGATAAATAGCACATGTTTGGGCTTGACTCTCCCAGAGTATTAGGAAGTCGGCCTGCTGTTCTGGCAGTGACCCTTCCCTCTAATAAATTCTATCTTCTTTACATTCTGCCTTGTGTCTGGAATTCTTTTCCAGCTCACATTCAGACCATGACAATACCCTCTGGTGACTTGAGTCTCCTGGGTGCACTGTTGGTAGTAATGCCTAGGCTGTATTTCAACTTCTTCCTCCCCCTAGCAACTACCTTTGCACAGTACATTGGCACCATGGTCTTCTTACAATTTCTCTTTGCATCCCCAAGGTCTAGTGAGTGGATGAATATTTAAAAAGCAAAGGAATTCATGATAAATATTGTTTTAAATAATTAATCAATGAAGTGTGTGTTGCATGTTTTCTATATATACCTTAAAGATAGCCACCAGAATAGAGAAGGCAAATGCATTTATTTTCAGATAATATTCTTGTTGTATAGAATATACGTGTGTCATTTCGAGAGCTTATTCAAACTGCCTAAATCCAGTTGACATTCTATGGAATCTATTGCTGTTTTGCAGTCTTAGACAAAATGGCATAGGAGCTGAGGGCATTGATTAGGGGTCAAGACTGAGTTTGAATTTAGGCTCCGATGCTATGTGATATATCATTGGTCAACCTATTAGTCTTTCTGGGCATGATTATTTCCAGACCATATAAGAAAATGAGGCCTGCTTGGATTTTATAGTCCTTGGTATTTAATTTTTAAAATAAATAAATAAAATCAAAGACTCTATTCAAGTAAAAGCCTAATTTTAGACGAGGGAGTTGAGAGGGATGGAAAGAAAATGGATTCTACTAATTTTATTCTGAACACAAGCCAAATATATGTACAAAGAAACTGTCAGTACTCCTCCTAAGCCCAGGGCATAGAGTATTTGAGAAACAATGAAATTAAGATGAGAACTGTTTCTTCAATGCCACTATTTGATGTTCTCTGATTTGAAACTTTGTTATCATCTGAGAAGATTTTTCCTACATGTGGCCAACTCAACCATTTCTCTTTCCTCTAAGATTAGGAAGATCATTTTTCTATGGAAAGTCTTTAATTTCATAGCATTTTAAAATTTCTAATAAATGGAAATGTTCTTAGGTACATCTTTATTTTCCAAGAATATCATATTTCATGATTTTATAACCATGGTGGAACAGAAGAATATGGCTTTAGAGTTCCAACTTCTTCTGACAGTACAGCTAGCTAGAGAAACCCAAGATACTGAAACTACAGAAACAGAACTTTCTTCTTTCTGTGATCCTGGATTCCAAGTAGCAGGTAGCAACAATTTTTCAACAGTGATTTATATGATCAAAGACACTGACATGTGTGAATTATACAGTATGCCTGCTCCTATTGGTGATGCTGAATTCCAGGGAACAGGCACAATAGATGTTCTCTCTCACTCAAATATGCTTATGCAGATAAAACATGAGTGAAAGAACACTTATATATGGGTAATTTTAATCAGCTCAAATCTTTAAATAAAAGTATATTAGATTCAAACTTTGGCATTTTAATATTAGGAAACGATATATACTCCTTACACAGTGCTAAAGTAGACTGCCGAAGAGTTCTGAGCTATTTGTGATATTTGTGCACAAATGATGCAGCTGCAAAGGCAAATGGGAAAAAAAAGTAATGCCACAAAAGTTGAAGCATTGTCTCGATCAACGGGAACCTATGGTCTTACCAAATTTTATGGACAACTGCTAAGAAAGTAAATGAAGAACTATTCTGACTGAGAGAGGGAATCCACCAGGGAACTATGTCCATTCAAAATTCTCCTGAGAATCTTGGTTTCCCCTGACAAATCCCATGGAACACTAGAATGCTATAAAATGCAGCTGAAAACTACTGCCCTAGTGGAAAGAGGGACAGAATTTCTAAACATAGAGATGCTTGGGTTGAAATACATGCTCAAGCATGTTCCAAACACACTCTCATTTAGATTTATGAGCTTTGATTTTTTTAAAAAATCTGATAGTGGGAAAAACTATTTCATCTTGTTAGGTTAATGGGAGAATTAAAAATGATCTTCATGTGGTACAAAATTGTTTTGAGAGATTTATTTCTATTTTCCTCTCTGTGTTGCTCCCTCCTCTGCTTTCATGCAGGCTTTTTCTTTTTAAGTTTTTGCCTCTGTAATATTTACAGGGCAGAAAGCAGAAGCTGTTTGAAGTTAACAATGTCTCTTCCTATCTTTTGCAAAAAAATGTGAAATTTCTGGTGTGCTGAAATTAGGAAAGGGAACAGTTATGTGGACAAGAGAAATATGGGAAGAGAGATTCCCAGTGGGTGGGAGGGGAAAGGGTTAGTAGGAAGAACCACAGTGGGTACATTTAAATCAACCTGATCTAAGAAACTGTGCCTTTTCAAGGATTCTAATACCTGTGGTTTGCTGAACCTAAGGAATCATGAGCTATGAGACAGGGATGTCATAACAGAAAAGTGGGTGGGCAAAAGAATTTTGAGCAGAAAGACTTTGTAATCCTTTGGATATGCATCAGAACCTGACATCTTGGTCAAATTTGGGGTGGAAGGGAATTCTAGTTATAACTTTTATTGAGAATTTAGTCAGCTACATATGCTAGGCTCAGACCATATTTAAATTGAATAAGAGAAAAGAAATATGATATTTCCAGTTCAGCCAAGTTTATAAACTGAGATTTGTATCCACTATATGCTTAAAACTCCTAGCCCAATTTCAGATTCATAGGTAGTATTAAAAATGCCCATCAATTTAATCCAGGCTGCAAAATGCTGACACTAAGACAAAAATTATTTCGTTATAACTCCTAACACATATCTTGAACGAAACTGTACTCAATAAATACAATAAAATTAATAAAGTGGCAATAGAAACATGCCTAATCACCTGCCATTTTTTCCTGTCATGGCAGACACTTAAATATAAAGCTGTGTACACTTACATCCTTTACTTCTTTTTTAATGAATAGACAGATAGTGGATATTTGGGTATTTTTTGTTCATTTATTTTAAAAATGCTTACTGATCATGTACAAGGTACCAAGGACTATTCTATGTATTAAAGCCACATATTGAAAAGGGGAAATAATTCACAGCTGGTCTTCATAGACCCTACATATCAATGGAAGAATTAATTAGTGAGGGATTTGTGTTCAGCTTCTAGTAGCAGGGGTTTGACTAATTCACAAGGACTTGTCATTTCACATAAAAGCAAAGGATTTATGTAGACCAGAACTCACTTACTTGGTTCTTTTATGGCATCTGCTTTTCCATCAGAACACATGGCTTCCATCCTTAGAATCACCTTATAATCCCTGATTGCTGTTTGAGCTCCAGCTAGGATGTCCATATTCCAGGGATATCAAAAGGGTAGAAGAACAATAAGGACTCATTTTGTTGAGAGTCAGTTTTTTTTGTCTTTTCTAGCAACTTTCCCAGGAATCCAGCACCAGATTTTGCTTACATCTAAATGGCCAGGACTTGGTCATGGCCATAATCAGCTGCAAAACATACTGGGAAATGTAACCTTTACTTAGAAGTACTGTTGTGCTGATTAAATAGAGATACTATACCTAAGGAAGAATGGGAGGATAGCTAGTGCTTGGCAACTAGCAGTCCTTGACATTGTGAGACAGATATTTAGCCACAAATGGTTGTAAGATACAAATGAAGCAACAAATAGCGCTAAAAAAATGAAGTAGGTCAGAGGATAGAAAGTGATTGGACTGCCTTTTTAAAAGAGTGTCATCAAGGAAGACTTCTCTGAGGCACTGGAATTTGGTCCGAATCCCAAAGGGAGTACAGAGGTTAACCATAAAATTATTTGTGGAAAGAATATTCCAGTAAGGAGAATGGACAGATGCAAAGTTCCTGAGATAGAAGCATGTTCAGACTCTTCAAGGAACTTTAAGAAAGTCTTTGTAGCTAGGGCAAGATGGTTTTATATACAAGATTGTGTGTGTATTGTTATGGTAAGGATGGAGGTAGCTAGAAAGGGGATGAAAGAGAACAAGCATAAGCATTTCATATTTTGGCTCTTCACCCTCAAAGTAATAGTAAGAGCTAAAAATTTTTCTGTTACTACCATGCAGTAAGCAATATATGCTTTTTTAATAAATTATTTTACTTGATCTTTACAAGACCTCTAAATTAGGTACTATTGTCACCAATATGTTGCAGATGAGAAAAGTAAGGCTATCGGTTAATAAATTGGCTAATCTTACATATCCACTATGTGACCTAGTAGGGATATAAAACCAGGCAACCCCATCCAAAGCTTAATTTTAACCACTGTGCTCTAATACCACCCTGGCATTCCATGGACTGTGCTTCATTCTGAGTATATCCGTTAGTACCACTCATCATCTAGGTCAGATCTGTCTGGGGGTATGAACCTTGACCATCTTGTACTTACATTTTTCTTATGAATCAGATTTATGGGGTAAGTCTCTTTCAAAGAACCAAGGACACAGTTTAGAGGCAATCAAGGGGAGATAGCATCTCATATCTACCCTTCAGTTGTGAAAAATGAGAAGTACGAGAAAAGTCATTGGGGTCCAGGGAATCTGGAATGAGTGAGAACTACTGACCAACGAATCAATGCCTGACCCTTTTCTTCCAGCTCTCTAGTGTAGCTTGTTAATATAATCATTAGCATTCCAAATGTTAACAATTTTCTTGCATCTGTCCAGGTGAGACAGATTGGATTAGACTCTTGGTCTAATACTTGGTAGCTTTACAGATCTTCCTTGACTTATGATGGGGTTATATCACAATCAATCCATCATAAGTTCAAAATACTGCAAGCTGAAAATGCATTTAATACACCTAAATTACCAAACATCATAGCTTAGCTGAGACTACCTTAAATGTGCTCAGAGCACTACATTAGCCTACAGTTGGGGAAAATCATGTAACACAAAGTCTATTTTATGTATAATTAAAGTGTCTAATACCTCATGTAACTTACAGAATACTGTATTGAAAGTGAAAAACAGAATGGATACAGAATGGTAGTTAGGTATAAGAGTTGTTTACCCTAGTGACTGTTTGGCTGACGGGGAGCTGTGGCTCGCTTTCAATGCCCATCATCACAAGAGTGTATCATACTGCATATTGCTAGCCTGTGAAAAGATCAAAATTCAGAGTACAATTTCTCCTGAATGCATATCACTTTTGTACCATAATAAAGTAGAAAAACCATAAGCTAAACCATGTGTTATGGATTGGATTGTTTCCTACAAAGAGGTTATCAGAAGGTGACCTTATTTGGAAATAAGGTCTTTACAGAGGTAATCAAGTTAAAATGAGGTCAGTAGTGTTGCCCTTAAACAAATGTGACAGGTGTCTTTATAAAAAGGTGAAATTTGGGCATAGAAACAAACCTACACAGAGGGAAAATGATTTGAGGACACACAAGGAAAAATGGCCTTGTGACAGGAGTGATACATCTAAGAGCCAAGGAATGCCAAGAATTGCTGGCAAATACCAGAATCTAGAAGAAGAAAGGAACAATTCTGTACACCTAGAGCCATCAGAGAAAGCACAGTCTGTGGATATTTTGATTTCAGAGTTCTTGCTTCTAGAATTGTGAGACATTGTTTTAAGCCACATTGTTTGCCGTACCTTGTTAGACAGCGATAGGAAACTGATACAAGTTACTTAATGTCTATCTGTCTACATCTCTTTACCCAAGGAATGGAAATGATTTCCATCTTGAAAGCTGACTCTAACATCCTTAATTTAAAAATATGTGATACTCTGGTTTAGTGGTTAAAATGATATGCTTTAATGTAAGGTAGATCTTCATAAATTGTGGGAAAGATAACATTTTCTCCAATATTTTGTGTTCACACCTCCACATGACCGTCTTGATGAGTCAGCCTGTGGTTTTCTGGAATTTGGTAATTATTCCTGACCCAGGAGAGCCTACCAGCTGCTGCCATCTTTCATCCATACCTCATCAAAACATCTAGGGAGGATAGAATTGTTTAGAGCAACAATATGCATTGGAACTCAAGAGGATTACTCATTTTTTTAAACTACAGAAGATGTCTTCAGAACTAGATCCAGAATTCCCATCTTCTGAGGTCCAGCCCTGGGCTTTTTACTTCCTTCTGCTGATTCTCTTATGTGGGGTTTTCTAATGAGTAATTTATTTCATTCACTTAGACGTTTATTGCCTTCCAAGGTTTCCAGGTTGGACCTAGCTAGAGATGGAGTTGAGTTACTGATTATATCTGCACTAATGTGTAGGGCTGGGAAACGTTATTTACTCACCTCAATCCTTGTTCTCTCCTAATCTAAAGTTAAGCTTTTTGGGGAAATGTTCCAAACTTACTATGTTTCCCAAAGGAGTAAAAAGAAGGATGATAACTGAAAAAGAAATATGGAATCATATTAGCAGACATGTAATCTGTTCTTGATAATCCTCAGACAAAACTAATCTTAATAACAGCAGTAGAAAGTTGAAGGTCTATTCAGCATGACATACAGGCAATAAATGATTTGAATTCTCACTTTTCAGCCTAATATTTCTATTATTTCCTATATGTATCCTTGATTCTGGCTATATAGAACCAGTTACTTTCACAGAATGTGCCATTCCCTTGCACTTTCCATATTGTTCCTGCCTGGAATTTCATTTTTTGCTCTCTCTAACTAATAAAATTCTACTCACTGTTAAAGATCCAAGCCCCAAACTTATTATTATGTCAAGTCTTTCCTGTTTAACTCAAATCAAGGTCACCGTTTATTTGCAGCCTTACGGTAACCAATGCTTACCTCTATTATAACATTTCCTGCGCCATGTTAAAATAATTTTTTAATATATAATTTTTACTTTCCTTAATTACAAGCTCATTGAAGGCGGAGTTCATGTCTTGTTCAACTGCATCATTCCCAAGTGCTTAGGCCAATACATAGAACAGGGTAGGATTTCCCCAAATATATGATGAAGGAACAATGGATGGATGGAGTACAGATAGAGCCAGATATACCAAAGGAGATCACAGTCAGGATCATACAATGATGTCTCTTGTCTTCAGAGCTACACTCTTTCCTCCTCTCCCTCCTCAACTCCAGTTCTAGCAACACTCAGCAAATCACAAACTGTTCTTAGAACTTCCTTGGGAGGCATGGTTTGTATTCACTGATACAAACTAAATCTGAAAGGAGTTATTATATAGATATCCATACTATGGATTGGACATTGTACTTTGATTATTATGTTAGAGAAAAATGAATTGTCTGCATTGCATATAATAGTTTAATAATGTTACAGAGTAACTAGATAATAGTTTTTTGGTTAGATTACTTGAGTTTGTTGGCAAACTAAATTGAGCAGCATTCAGAATGGAGCTGGTATTAGAAGGCATTTACTGCCAAAGATTCCTCTATTGTCCAGTGCTTTCTGACTCTTGATGATTATAGAGGATTTCTTCTAGGGGTGAAATGATGAAATCTGTGCCAAAACATTTTTGAAGGGATGTACTGGAGAGAGAGCATAGAAAAAAGGATGCTTCATGGGCAGCTGGGGTTTATTTTGCATGATTTCCTGTTATGAATGCAGAAGAAGGGAGGGGAGGGAACCATTCACAGATAAGGGTGAACATTGAAAAATATGAGTTCACTCCCAGCAACTGTACCAAGACAAGGCTCAAGGCAAGTTCAAGGAAATCTTGTTTCATCAGAAACGAGTTTGGAATCTTGATTGTTATAGCTTCTGGGATTTTATGACCACAAAATGACAATTTAAAACCAATGGAATTGATCTCAGTATGTGTTGGCTGCATTGAACTAGTTGTATTCATTCACTTATGGCAAGAAAAATTTGTTGAGCATTCTACCTAGTGTTTGGTATTAGAAATGCATTAGAAATGCAGAGATGAAGGAAAAAAAAAGATACTCTCAAGTTTCTTACAGTTTACTTGGGAAAACAGTCATAGTCACAAAAACAGTACAATATGGTGCATGCTATTAATAGATAGGGGTGCAAGATGATTGGAGAACAGATGGATGGTGTGATTATTCCTCTTTGGATACTTAAGGAAGGGTCAGAGAAGGTAATATATACTTTGATATTTTCAAAGGAGCTTTGAAGGCTGAGTGAAAAAAAGACCATAAGGACATTCCCAGGCAAAGGAAAGAGTGTACATAAAGGTATGTAGGCTGGAAGGTGTGTGTGCCTTACCCCCCTCTCAGGATCACTACCATTTATGTTCATGGTGGTTATGATTCAGTTCATCAAGTTGGAAGTGGTTTAAAACCCCCCTCCTGATATCAGGGCATTCAGAACTCTGATCCCTCAGGGAGGGAGTAGCCATTGAGGTGAGAACCCTGACTCTTGAAACAGAAAATATAGATGCTAGCCTTCAGTTAGAGTAGTAGCATCAGGCCGTCTTTCCTGGGATAAATTTAGAAGACAACAAGCCTATTAGTTATAAGTCAAGTGACCACACAATCATTCCTAAACCAGGAAATTTTTTAGAGTAAAAAGGAGAGTTATTAATAATTACACCAGAACCCTGGGTGTAAACTGGGACAGTGTCAGACAAACTAGGTGTCTGGTCATCCTAGTGACAAAGAAACAGAAGAAAGAATGATTTCTGGACCAATCAGAATAACTTGAACATTAAGAACAGGGTGAAAGTGGATATATGTATATATATAACTGATTCACTGATTTGCTGTACACCTGAAACTAACACAACATTGTAAATCAGCTATACTCCAATAAATTTTTTTTTAAAAATGTAATTTTAGAACATGTTTATGTAAAAGTTTATTATTATTTCTGTAAAAGTGAGAAAACCTTCTTTGAATTTACAAAAAAAAAAAATGAAAAGGGTGAAGACCATCTCATCATGGGAATAATTCAACTACATCTGTTAAGATTTTTACATCAGTTTCCCATTGGATTGGAACTACACACTGAAATCAGAATTACAGTGTTTGTTCCTTGCAATTCTTTGCAAATAAATATGTATGGAAAAATCTCATTTTGCTTCAATTAATGAGTGTTATCTTAATTATTATGATAGATTATTATTTCATCTTCATAAGGTGCTATGGAAAAGGACTCAGTTGGTAAGACATTTCTACATAGCTGTGGATAAGAATGACAGTGATACTCATGACTGGGATATTGTGGGATGTAATATGCATTCAAACTCATCCCTCTCTCCTTGAGCCTCTCGCAGGAATGGAAAAGTATAAGAGGCATGCATATATGAGGAGTACAGGAAACTTCATACCTTGTCAAAATCTGTAACAAACCTTTTCCAGTGACAGTGACTACCAAAAATTCTGTTAGTGAGAGCAGCAATCTTAAGCTTTTCCAAACATTCCCATTACCTGGGAAATATATTCATTCCCAGTTAACTAACAATAACAAAGTTTCACCAGAATATTGAGCAACAGTAACTTTTATACATTGCTGGTAGAAGTGTATATTTTACAATCCATTTCTAAAGTTGAATATAGTCATATTCTATAAGCTTGTAAAATATGCCTATGTATAGACATATAAAGATTTATACATGAATGGGGATATGGATATAGATATTGATAGACAGATAGATAGATAGATAGATAGATATATTAGATAGATATCCAACAGAAATACAGGTTTACTAAAAGGCATGAATTAGAATGTTTATGGTGGGTTTATTTGTAATAGCACCAAACTACAAAAAAGCCAGATAAATTGTGGTATAGACATTCAATAATGTAATATACAGCAATGATAATGAACACAATTTTGTTACATGTAATACACAGAAGAATCTCAATCATAAAGTTAAACAAATGTCAAGCACAAAGAAGTACATACTGTATGACTCCAGTTATCTAAAGTTTAAAATTGACAAAACCACATTGATATGAGAGAAGTCACAGAAGTTTTCTGGGCTTCTATTTCTTGATCAATATGGTGCTTCTGTTTATGTCTACGCTGCAAAAGTTCATTAAGTTGTATCTTTAGAATTTTCACACTTTTCTACATGCAGGCTACATTTCAAGGAAGATTTACTTACAATTAAAAAAAGAAAACTCATAGTATTGCATATTTCCATTTTTATAAAAACAGCTTTGTCTATATATCTATATGGAATGACATTCATTCAATATTCTATGGTTACTTTCAGGCGCTTGGATTTTGAGTAAATTTTAAAAATTCTTTTCTTTATACCTATCTGTATTGACTATTGTCTTCAAAACAAACAAAAATCACTTACTAAATAGTTTATTTATGAAAAAGATCAACTAGAAGAGTGTTCTGTATGTATATCATAGATTAAAAAAAAAGTTCTAAGTTTGAAGGGTATATTATTTACATTTTATTCCAAATTGCAAATCCATAAAGTGAGGGAGTGAATCATTAGTTTTTGTTTGTTTGTTTGTTTTTACTCACTGCCAGAATCATGGTGCCTTTTAAGCAGTGTCTGGGAAACAGGAGGCAACCAAAAAACGCTTGTTGAATGAGAGAATAAAGGTCTCCATCCTACAATTTTAATGTCACTGGCAATGGTTTCTGGTGTCAACCTTTTTTGATAACAAAAAGACAAATACATAAAAATTCTTTATTCCTTCCAAAGCCCAACCTACCTATTTCAGGAAGTTGCCTCCATTTTTTTTTTGAGAAAACATTTATAAAGTCCAGGTTAATAATACTGATTTGATGGAAGAACTGGAGAACTGGGAATTGGGAAGCCACTTGACAGTGGGATATCAAATCCCCTAACCTCTCAGGATATGAATTCCATCATCTCTAAAGCAGGGAATGTAACCAGAATACCATTTGTTAAGATATTTTGCTACATGATTTTACATCAGCATGCCATCAATCATAAAGTATTTACAGCCCAATGAAGGGTTTTTGTTTGTTTGTTTGTAAGTTTACAGTGGAATCTTTTTACTTCTAATGTCAAAAGTGAAAAAAATTACCTGCCACATTGGCTCTCACATATAATGGTAGATTAATTTTACAAAGGATAGACACATATTTTTGAAAATGTTATATTTTAAACATTATTCTGGTCAAATTTTCATAAGAATAAACATTACCAAACTTTGCATGTATTAAGCAAAAGTGCTGATATCCAGACTAAGAAAAAGTCCAGTTATAACTGTAAAAAATTACAAAGACCTATTATGAAAACAAATGGTATTTAAGAAACATAATATCTTTTATGAAAAATTTTATCTACTTTTGTCCAAAGTGAAATTACTCTGATCCCCTCCTCAGTAAGGAATATTCTTCTTTTGCTGTCCCTTCTCTTGATCCCATGGTCTCTCATTAAGGCCAACACCTCCTAACTGTGATGAAATGCCTAAAGTCCATAAACTAAGTATAAAGTTAATATAGTTAGGGACTGCTCTAAATTGGGTGTGTCAGTGTATGTTTTTCATTTTAGAGTCAGTAAGCTATTACTATTTCAAATCCTCACATGCATCTCACCCCTGAGAGTTAAGAAAATAGTATTTCAGTTCATACAACATAAAAAGTAAAAACAGGTATAGAGGTGAAATTTGCTCATAACCCAGGATGGAAGGTATGCTGGACTGTAAGAGTCAGTGGACTTGTGTTCTAATTTATGTCTAATGACATTGGACAAGACTTGTAACAGGTTCATCCGAGTGTGGGACAACCAGTGCAGACAATTTTTCCAAGGAGTTTTTGTATAAAGGACATGTGTAATGGTTCTATGGAAGAAGGTGCAAGGGATCAAGTAGGTTTATATCTTAAGGTGGGTAATTTTAAAGAAATTCACCATACTAAAGGAAACAATCCACTAAAAGGCAGAGTGAAGCAGAGTAATGGGTTTAATGCGACAGAAATGTGTGGCCATAAGTCTTCAGCTTCTTTGGGTAAATATCAAGGAGTTTGATTGCTGACCCTATGGTAAGAGTATGTCTAGTTTTGTAACAAACCGCCAAACTGACTTCCAAAGTGGCGGTACCATTTTGAATTCCTAAAGCAATGAATGAGAATTCCTATTGCTTTACATCCTCACTTGTATTTGGTGTTGTCAGTGTTCTGAATTTTTCTCAGCCATTTTTTGTTATTGTTGAGAATCCTGAGTCTTTTGACCTATAGAATTTCCTAATTACTAGATTTGGTAGATTGCACCATGTGGCATTTGAAAAATGTTTCTTTATCTTCCCAATTTACTATAAAATTATTAGCTAGATGTAGAGGTTTGATTTTATTCTTCTTCAGCAGGGATATGGCCAGAATAATTCATGGGTGGTGCCATGTACTATCTATATCACTGCATGTGTCAACTTCCATAAAGTAAACTGAGGCAAGCTTGAATTCCCAGAAATTGAGTTTATTCAGGAGTAACAAAGGAATTGCAGTTCAGGGCACACAAACTGTGGTAAGCTACAGGAGAGTCCATTGAGGGTTTGGTGTGAACCGTTTTATGGGCAAGGAGCACAAAGAGGGAGGAGTTTAGCTGGTGTCCAAGCACCAATTTCATTAGCTTGAGGATGGGGAGAGGTTCTTTTAGGACATTCAATCGTTCAGGAATACATTTTGGTTTGTACATCAGGCATTATCGGGAAATCAGTCTCTCAGTCCTTAGGTTTTGTTTTCCTGAGGACTCATGTATGAGATTCCCCATTTCATATCTTTTCTTTCCATTTTATTTTATTTATTTTATTCATTGGTTATTTGAAAGAATATTGTTTGTTACAAATATTTGTTAACTTACCATCTCCTTGTTTTTTAAAATAAATTTTAATTCAATTTATTTAAACTAAAACCAAAACAGTTCACCCATTTCTACTAACCTCACACCCACCCCCACCCGGCAACCATCAATCTGTTTTCTGAATCTATGAGCTCAGTTTTTTAAAAATTTATTTTTAGGGCTTCCCTGGTGACGCAGTGGTTGGGAGTCCGCCTGCCGATGCAGGGGACATGGGTTCGTGCCCCGGTCCGGGAGGATCCCGCATGCCGCGGAGCAGCTGGGCCAGTGAGCCATGGCCGCTGGGCCTGCGCGTCCGGAGCCTGTGCTTCACAGCGGGAGAGGCCACAGCAGTAAGAGGCCCGCGTACCAAAAAAAAAAAAAAATTATTTTTAGATTCCACATGTAAGAGATATATGTCTTTCTCTGTCTTTCTCCGTTCACTTAGCATAATGCACTTGAGGTCCATCCATGCTTTTGCATATGCCAAGATTTCATTATTTTCTATGGCTGAGTAATACTCCATTTCCTTTATCCATTCATCCATTGATGGACACTTAGCTTTTTTGCATATCTTGGCTATTATAAATAATGCTGCTGTGAACGTGCAGGTGCATTATTTCAAATTAGTATTTTAGTTTTCTTCAACTGTGGAATTCAGAAGTGGAATTTCTGGATCATATGGTAGTTCTATTTAAAAAGTTTTAAGGAACCTCCATATTGTTTTCCATGGTGGCTACACCAATTTACATTCCCACCAACAGCACACAGGGTTCCCTTTTCTCCACATTCTTGCCAACACTTGTTATTTGTAGTCTTTCTGAATAGCCATTCTAATAAGTGTGAGGTGATATCTCACTGTGGTTTTATTTGCATTTCTCTGATGATTAATGATGTAGAGCATCTTTTCATGTACCTGTTGACATTCTGCAAGTCTTCTTTGGAAAAATGTCTATTCAGATCTTCTTCCTATTTTTTCAAACTAATAGCCTGGTTTCTCTATATTGAGTTGTATGAGTTCTTTGTATATTTTGGATATTAGCCCCTTAACAGATACACTATTTGCAAATATTTTCTTCTATTCAATCGGCTGCCATTCCTAGGCAAGTAACTTAAAAAAAAATTTTTTTACAGATACACATTGTATTTTATTTCTTATTTAATAAAGTAACTTTATAGCCATAAATATCACAAACAAAAAATGGATATGTCCATTCAGCCTTTTTCTTCAATTTATAATAGTTTCTGGGAGAAAGAAATCTTAATTGAAGTTTACTTTACTTACAATATTATATTAGTTTTAGGTTACAGCATAGCATTTCAGTATTTTTATAATTACTGAATTACTTCTTTGCGGTAGATTAATTGACCATAGGTGTGTGGGTTTATTTCTGGCATTCTACTCTGTTCCATTGATCCATGTGTCTGTTTTGTGCCAGTACTATGCTGTTTTGATTACTGTAGCTGTGTACTATAGTTTGAAGTCAGGGAGGGTGATACCTCCAGTTTTGTTCTTTTTTCTCAAGATTGCTTTGGCAATTTGTGTTCTTTTATGGTTCCATATGAATTTTAAGATTATTTGTACTAGTTCTGTGAAAAATGTTATGGGTATTTTGATAGAGGTTGCATTAAATCTATAGATTGCTTTGGGTAATATGGCCATTTTAACAATGTTAATTCTTTCAATTCAAGAGCATGGAATATCTTTCCATTTTTTTTGGTATTATCTTTAGTTTCCTTCATCAGTGTTTTATACTTTTCAGAGTATAAATCGTTCATCTCCTTGATTAAGTTTATTCCTAGGTATTTTATTCTTTTTGATGCAATTTTAAATGGGATTTTTTTTAACTTTCTTTTTCTGATAGTTCATTCTTAGTGAAAAGAAAAACAACAGCTTTCTGTATATTAAACATGTAGCCTGCAACTTTGCTGAATTCATTTATTAGTTCTAATTGTTTTGAGGTGGAGACTTCAATGTTTTCTACATAAAGTATCATGTCATCTGCAAAAAGTGACAGTTTTACTTCCTCCCTTCCAATTTGGAAGCCTTTTATTTCTTTTTCTTGTCCGATTGTTGTGGCTAAGACTTACAGTACTATGTTAAATAGATGTGGTGAGAGTGGACTGGGAGGTTTCTTCTATGTGCCATGGTCTTCTCCCCAGTTGTAGGTGCTCCAATTCCAGTGCTGCACTGTGAGGTGGAGAGAGCATGGCTGGAGTGTGCTCTGTGCTCTGGTTAGGGCATGTACTGAGGTAGTTCCAAAAATCCAGGGCAGACACTGGAGCATACCTCTCTCTGCCCTCTCCACCCTGCTTTAAGGGCAAGCCAGTGCATGTGCAGTCCTCAAGAGCTGAGTCCAGCCTCCACAGAACCCTCCTTTTAGTTTCAGTGTTCCTTCAACCAACCAAGGGTTTCATTTCCCCTGAGTAGAAACACAAGACTGAGGTGCCCAATCTGTGGCTCAAACTGTTTACTCCCCAGGGCCAGTGTTCACCCTTGTAGTCTCCCTGTTTCTCTGAGTCATCTCCCAAGGACACAGGTACCAACTAGACTGCTTTTCTTCCCTTCCTACTTAATTATGAGTGTATCTTTCTTATAGCCTTGGTTGTACACGTGTACTTCTGCTACTCTCCATTTAGTTTTCAGTGAGAATTGTTCCACGTGTAGATATATTTTTGATGTGTTTGTGGGGAGAGGTGAGCTCCACATCCTCTAACACTGACATCTTGATTGATCTCTACAAGCAACTTTTATTTTTTTTTAATGTTTCAAATGTTTTCAACTAATTTACAAAAGAAATATAGTTTTTCCTATTTTTAAATTTTCCTACACATTTGTAACTGAAGCAAGAATGTCTTTAATGTTTCAACAAAAAAATTTAAAGGCCATTGAACAATCATAATTTTCCCACTGATTTTTTTTATGGAAAAGCACTTTATTTTAAATATAGCAGTGTGTATGTGTCAATCCCAAACTCCCAATCTATTCCTCCCCCCCCCACTCCCTTCCCCACTAGTAACCATAAGTTTGTTCTCTAAGTCTGTGAGTCTATTTCTGTTTTGTAAATAAATTTATTTGTGTCATTTATTTTTAGATTCTGCATATACAGCGATATCATATATTTGTGTTTCTTTGTCTGACTTACCTCAAAAGCTTTTGCACAGCAAAGGAAACCATAAACAAAATGAAAAGACAACCCACAGAATGGGAGAGAATATTTGCAAATGATGTGACTGACAGTGGATTAGTCTTCAAAATTTACAAACAGCTCATGCAGCTCAATATCAGTAAAACAAACAACCAAATCAAGAAATGGGCAGAAGACGTAAATAGACATTTCTCCAAAGAAGACATACAGATGGCCAAGAGGTACATGAAAAGATGTTCAATGTTGCTAATTTTTAGAGAAATGTAAATCAAAACTACAATGAGGGCTTCCCTGGTGGCACAGTGGTTGAGGGTCCACCTGCCAATGCAGGGGACATGGGTTCATGCCCCGGTCTGGGAAGATCCCACACGCTGCGGAGCAGCTAGGCCCGTGAGCTATGGCTGCTGAGCCTGTGCGTCCGGAGCCTGTGCTCTGCAATGGGAGAGGCCACAACAGTGAGAGGCCCATGTACCAAAGGAAAAAACACACAAACAAACCCCAAAACTACAATGAGATATCACCTCACACCACTCAGAATGTCCATCATCAAAAAATCTGCAAACAATAAATGCTGGAGAGGTTGTGGAGAAAAGGGAACCCTCCTACACTGTTGGTGGGAATGTAAATTGGTATTGCCACTATGGAGAACAGTATAGAGCTTCCTTAAAAAACTAAGAATACAGCTATCATATGATCCAGCAATCCCACTCTTGAGCATATATCTGGAGAAAAACATGGTTCAAAATGATACATGCGGGCTTCCCTGGTGGCGCAGTGGTTGAGAATCTGCCTGCCAATGCAGGGGACACGGTTTCGAGCCCTGGTCTGGGAAGATCCCACATGCCGTGGAGCAACTGGGCCCGTGAGCCACAACTACTGAGCTTGTGCATCTGGAGCCTGCGCTCCGCAACAGGAGAGGCCGCGACAGTGAGAGGCCCACACACCGCGATGAAGAGTGGCCCCCGCTCGCCACAACTAGAGAAAGCCCTCGCACAGAAACGAAGACCCAACGCAGTCAAATAAATAAAAAAAAAAAAAAAAAATGATACATGCACCCCAATGTTGACTGCAGCACTGTTTATGATAGCCAAGACATGGAAGCAACCTAAATGTCCATCGACAGAGGAATGCATAAAGAAGATATGGTACATATATACAATGGAATATTACTCAGCCATTAAAAAGAATGAAAACGCAAGCAACTTTATTTATTTTTATTGGCGTAAAGTTGTTTTACAATGTTGTGTTAGTTTCTGCTGCACAGAAAAATGAATCAGCCATACATATACATATATCCCCTTTTTTGGATTTCCTTCTCATTTAGGTCACCACAGAACATCGAGTAGAGCTCCCCATGCCATACAGTAGATTTTCATTAGTTATCTGTTTTATACATATTAGTGTATATATGTCAATCCCAATCTCCCAGTTCATCTCACCATGACCCTCGCCTTTTCCCCTTGGTGTCCATACCTTTGTTCTCTACGCCTGTGTCTCTATTTCTGAATGCAAGCAACTTTTAAATTGCCACCTTGATGTAAAATCACCTCTGAGGATTTCAACTAAACGTGACATTGGATAGATTAACTTCAATTCACACATTTCGTTTGGAAATGAATTCTTGTCAGAAGCAATGTTTATGAGAAATGATGACAGAAAGCATTTAGTCGTCCATAAGTTGAAGCACTGATAGAAGCCTGATGGTCAAAGAGAATGTAGTAAAACTCAGAATCATTGACATAAATATAATTAATAATTATATAATTATGTATAACACATCCTTAATTTTGTATATAATGTATGTGTATGTGTATAATATACACACAGTGAGAACAAACTATTGTCTGCCTTGTATTGTAGAAGACCAGTAGAGACAGCTACTTGTGAGCAGATTGATTCACTAGGATGGTGTCATAGTTGAAATTGTGAGCTGGTAACTATCCTGTCAACTATCCTGGGACAGCTGTGATGATAGTAGCCACTATAGGCACAGTGTAGGGGATTCTCTACCTTCATATCTATTCTCCAAGACCACTATGGCCATAGGAGCATGTGGAGAAAGAAAGATGCTAATTTTCACAGCAAGAAGTTGCCCTCTCCCTGATTATTAGAAGATCTTTGGTATGCACTTCTGCCTTTGGGCCCAAGCAATCCTCTGATTTTGTTCAGGCATTGATCCTGGTGGATGAACTTGCTCTGCAATTGATTTATGTTCTGAGATATAGACAACTCTTTTTCTTGTTAATAGTGACCTTGGAGTGTTGTGTTCAGAGATGTCCCACAGATGAATTTCCTTCTCAACTGCCTACCTAATGTTCAAGGCTTCAGAGTCTTATACTAACAAGATGGGTACCTTTCTCAACAGGTCACAGGAACCAACTCCTAGATGCTATTGTAGGAAATTGAGGAACACTGTGGGTAAGGAAATTCAGGGAATTTTTAAACACACTGGTCTTCAGATCCACATACTCATGCATCCAAGCTTATCCTAATCAAGTCTGTCCTGGCCCAGCTCTGGTATGCCCAACTTTGTAGAAATGGGGGTTTATAAAGTTCCCTGGATATACTTGTTATTTGGGGCTATACTTGAAGTCAATAGTTATTATATCCCCACCGCTTTTTAGTTGCTTCTCTTAGAGTCAGCGATACCCCTACAGCATAATTTATTTAGAGTGTTCTCAAATGGTGTTCCCACATAGAAAAGAAATGTTCTGGACTCAAAATAGTTAGAAGATATTGGGGAAATAAAGGCAGGAAGAATTCTATACTGAGGGACTCTCAGAGCCTGTACATACTGATGGGTATTGCAAATCTTCTAGAGACAGACATGGCATGTCATATTTCCCCAAATTAGATTAGGATTGGGAAATGCCACCCTTGGATGTAATGAATCAGGTCTTGTTTTCAAGTTTTGTACTTTTGTAGCTATCCTAGCAGCAGGAAGTAGCCCATGTGAAGTTCTTTATGGGGTACACCACTTCCCCATAAAGCTTTTTCTGATGTGTACTCATGCCAACTCTCCTTCCCCATCATTACAGAACAAAATGTCTTTTCCCTTCATCAAATTATTATTTGATTATTACTTCTCTCTCATTTATCACATAAATTCATTTTCATACATAGTGGCTTGAATGTCTATTACCCCATCTAAGTTGCAAGTTTCTTTAATGTATATGGACCAGGCATCATCCACTTAGTGTGGAGTTTACTAATTGAAAGTCTGTGGGTCATACCCAGCCCTTAGAACAGGTTTTGTTGGCCTGAAGAGTACCAGGAAAATAATAAATTCTTTTTGAATTAGTTGACAATATCAAAATTTGAAGACGTATATCTTTGCTTGAAAAACTAGAAGAGCTGACAGATATGGGTTGGCATTCCTGCATGGCAAAATTGGCAGAAACTGAATAGTGAATGCCTTCCTTAGCTAGGGCATGCACTGTCTTGTACATCAGGTTTCCATCTGGTCTGCTTCTTAAATTTGTTTCATCTTCTCCCTTAAGTGTATTTGAGTGGACGACCCTTGTTCTTGGGACTAGCTAAGCTAAAGAAATACAGTAGACTCTCAATAAATGAGTTGACTTGTTTAAAATTGAAGTATGTCTTAGTTTAGGTTCTCCCAGAAGCAGACCCACAGGCTAGGATTAAAATTCAAAGAGTTTCTTTAAGATGTGAAGGAAATACCTGTATGCAAGTGAGAAAGTGATTTAAAGAAAAGAAAAAAGGGTGCTTTTGGCCAGCCACCACCTGTAGGTAACTAGAGATTGATCTTTCTGGGAAATTCTGGAAGTAGTGGAAAATATACATCTTAGAGTTATCCTAACTGAGGGTTAAGAGAACTGGAATATTTATATACCAACTCCTGTCATTCAGACCCTGGGGGTATAATTTTTCACCATATTCATTCTGAAACCCACATAGAGCAGCTCTCTGAGATTTTGGGAAAAACCTTCAGTAAAGAGATGCTGATTTAGCATTTGGCACTCAGACAGAAGAAGATGGAATGGCAAGATTCTTAGAACATTAGCAAGTCACTGACAATGACCCCTACAAAGTGAATTAAACTGATTGAAAAGAAAAGAAGGAAAATTTGAGCATCTCTGTTAGCTGCAGGTAAAATTGATTTAAACTCATAAACACATAGTTAATAACTACCTTTGTTCCTCATGCTACTCATCTCCCTGATATAAATCACAGTATAAAATTATGAAGTTTGGGAACTGTAAAAGGTATTTTATTTGTATGTAACTTTCATTCTGAAAGTTGCCACAAAGCCTGAAATGGAAGCTTCATGTCTGCATGAAATTTTCTCTATTATGTCTATGGCGAACTTAATTTTTCTTGAATATTAAAACCTGCCAATTACTATGAAACTAAAACAAACAAACAGACAAAAACCACTACATGGTTGGGAAAACTTTTTCTTCTCTTCTATCTAGAAAGACCCCTAAGTATGGAAGCTGCTCCTTTTGTATCTTTATTTTCCTTCCAGACTTCCAAATGCTCATTTTAACTTGATCACATAAGGATGACAATGCCCTAGCAGGCCAGACCGTAGGGTGACAGGGACCTTGAGTACATTTAGATATGGCCCTGTCCAGAATTCACATAGGAAAGTAAGAAAATCATTGTACTTATTGATGTAAATACATTTGCAATTTCATTCAATATTTGAAACGAAAAATTATTTACTGTTGAAAACTGTTCTAAGTTAAAAGGAAAAACCATTCAAGATCATCAAAGTGAATTCCACAGGTAAAGTGATGTCTGTGTCTCATTCTGTTGATTGAAATGTGTTCCTTTCATAAACAATCATAAAAACTTCAAGATAGATACATCTGCTTTCAGAGAGGGGAGAGGAATAATCAAATTGAGCTCCACTAGAAATTCAGAAAAAGCAGAAATTTTCATTTTCCTTCCCTTTCAAGTGGGAATATAGTTAACTTCTGGCAACTTCCCTGACTCTTTTTTTTTTTTTTTTTTTTTTGCAGTACGCGGGTCCCTCACTGTTGTGGCCTCTCCCATTGCGGAGCACAGGCTCCGGACGCACAGGCTCAGAGGCCATTGCTCACGGGCCCAGCCGCTCCGCAGCATGTGGGATCTTCCCGGACCAGGACACGAACCCGTGTCCCCTGCATCAGTAGCCGGACTCTCAACCAGTGCTCCACCAGGGAAGTCCCCTTCTGACTCTTTTTGTGCCTTTGTTTCTGTGCAGTTATCTGAAGTCCCTCTGAGACTGTGAGTCTTATAAGCTTCTAGAAGCAAGATTTGGGTACAGTTTTTGTTTAAAAAAAAAAAAGAAAAGAAACAAGCTTGCTTTTTTCCCCCCTTTTCTTTTCTAAAGAGTATTGATTTCCCTTAGGAACTAACAGAATATCTCTAGCCAAGCCTGATTTGGAATTCATGCAGTATTGAAACTCAAACTGCAACTTTTTTCCCTTTAATTATTATTTATTTATTTGTGTGCTATACTGGAAGTGTTTGAAGCTAACTTATAATTGCTATTAGAAGGCAAGATTTGATGCTCAAGATTTTCTTTTCTTTTTGTTTATCTTTGGATTGTCTTCTAATTAAAAAAAAATCAGGATAATTCGATGACATTCTTACTTTTCTAAGAAGAAAATACTATTTCATTATCTTAAAATATGTATGTCTATTTTATTATATTTAAAATACATTTAACTAGTTTTCTCATGTTCTAGTTTTATTTAGGAATTGAGATTTAATGTAGAGGATAAGAATGCTTCAATAAAGGGAGAGAGATTGTCCAAATGATGTGAAATAAAAGTTGCCATCATTTTAAAGTTTAATCACCATATAAACAGAACATCAAAACTTAATATTATTGTGTAATCTGATGAATAGCATTATATTTTTTATTGACATAAAAACATTTAAAATGTTAACATTAAAACAAGTCAAAACAAATTTGGTTATTTTGATATATATCCAATGTACATTTTTTCAGATATCTAAGCAAATACTGGTTTTGACATACATCTGTTTGGAAATGAGAACATTATTAGAAGAGTGAGTGCTTTCTACAGGGTATGTGGTTTGTATATACATTCTTACTAAATGGGAACTAAGAAGTACCAAAGCCTGGAGTTGCTTATTAATATTTAGAACATAAGCATGTCAAGTTGACTTGAAAGTGATGAAAGAAACAGATGTTTTGCTTGAAGTATATATGTTTCATGTATACCTGTCAGTTTGTTCCAAGAAGGAAGCTCTCAGAAATTGAAGAAGAAAAACAGGAATAAAGGTGCAGACGTAGAGAATGGACTTGAGCATGAGGGGAGGGGGAAGGGTAAGCTGGGACAAAGAGAGTGGCATGGACTTATATATACTAACAAATGTGCTCGGTGCTTTGTGATCACCTAGAGGGGTGGGATAGGGAGGGTGGGAGGGAGATGAAAGAGGGAGGAGATATGGGGATATATGTATTCTTATAGCTGATTCACTTTGTTATAAAGCAGAAACTAACACACCATTGTAAAGTAATCATACTCCAATAAAGATGTTAAAAAAAAAAAAGAAGAAAAATAATCCCCTGCACCCACATCTCCTTCCAAAACAACAAACCAACAAGCCAATAGAAGTCATTTGTTCAATATAGTTTGGCTATAAATAAAGGTGACTTGCTGGGATTGGTGGATTACAGCAAATGTGAAATAAAATGTATAATTAGTTTCAGTATGCTGCATCTCCAGTTCCATTTCCATTACTGTTTTATAAAATTTGAGGGCTCTGATGTAAATACTACATATCTTATTATTTCTTAATTGTATAATCTTAGAATGATTATAAGAATAATATATTCTTGTGGTTCTTAATCATTTTGGAGTGATGGGATGTTTGAAATTGTTATTTAAAAAAATCTATGGGCCTTTTATGTAGAAAAATGTACAAGATCCATACAAAATTCAAGGAGTTAACAAACCAGTAATTTCATCTCTAGACTCTAGAGATCTATAGGCTTGTATTAAGAACCTCTTATATAATTCAACTTTATATAAACAAAATGTTAACATCTATTTTTAAGAGATATCTTAAGTAACTTGTTAATTTTGAGATTAGTCATTATTATTTAGGTAAATATCATCTTCCTTATTCAGATCTATTGTGGAGTGCAATGTGATGATTGTCAGGAAAATGCTTGGTAAGTTTATAAATGGGATTCATTCATTTGCCAAATATTTATTAAGCATTGGCTATATGTTAAGTATTGTTCAATGGCCTAAAGGTATCAATCTGAAGAAAAGAGGATATAGAAAAATGACACATGCCGGACATGGGTCTATATCTTGGATTTATCTTACTAGTTAGTTCCTATAGCTTTCTTTATATATATATTTACATAATATATATGGATATAAATATTTCATACATTTATATATTTTAACATATATATTATATGTTATATAATATTTATGTTTTTATGTATTTATTTTCATTTAGGTATTATATAGTTATAAATAATTATGTAAATTTATATATTTACTATAAATTTATATAAAATAATTTTATCATTTAAAATTATTTAAATATGAAATGATATATATTCCAAGGCTTATAAAGGATTAAATAGCAGGGAAAAGTATGGGGAGAAAAGTATGACAGAGGATCTACTGTTATACTTGATATACGTTTTATACTTGGATAATATTTGATCCTGTACTCTTTTTGTACCTCCAAAGTAATCCAATAGCTAATGAGACAAACACAGTTGGAGATAAAGAATTATAGTGTGGTAAGTGCTGGAAGGTAGAAATGGGTACAAATAAGCACTAAGAAGGGATGCGTAACTCTGTCTTGGGGAATTGATGAGACTTTCATCAAGGAGCAACTATGGGAACTAAGATGCAGGTCTCAGAAGATTTCTTACTGAAGAAGAAAGGAGAGAGATCTTTGAGGTATGAGGAATGAAGTTAAAGTGTGCAAAACTATAGAGTTTAGTGAAAGTCAAAAAGTTTGTGCAGCTGGATAGGAAGAATAAGGATTAGGGTGATATTCATGAGGGTGGGAGAGATGATGCTAAACTCAAAGTTTGGTCCAGATGTGAAGGGTCACATATGTCACATTTGGGGGTGTTCATCTTATCCTTTAGGCTACTAAACATCCTTCAATAGGACTAGAATATGCATTTGAACTATATAAAGTTGGGAATATTAGAGCTTCAGTTTTAAATTTGTAAAATGGGAATAACAATAATATGTACTATATAGGGTTATTTTATGGTGTTTACATATGATAAAGCAGGTGAGCCTTGGAGCTCTGCTTGGCATACGGTTAGCAGTCAATAGATATTAACCATATAGTTAAAAATTATCTCTGAAAATTAAGCATTGTTCCATGCTATTTGGCACTTCCTCTATGAGATTCTTACTCTAGTCAGACAGAGTCATAATATTGCTTCAGGAATAATTTAAATTCTTATGGCACAGATATCTTTTATTTTTAAATTAATTTTTATTGGAGTATAGTTGATTTACAATGTTGTGTTAGTTTCTGCTGTACAGCAAAACGAATCAGTTATACATACACATATATCCACTCTTTCTTAGATTCTTTTCCCTTATAGGTCATTACAGAGCATTGGGTAGAGTTCCTTGTGCTATGCAGTGGGTCCTTGTTGGTTATCTTTTTTTTTTTCAAACGTCTTTATTGGAATATAATTGCTTTACAATGGCGTATTAGGTTCTGCTTTATAACAAAGTGAATCAGCTATACATATACATATATCCCCATATCTCCTCCCGCTTGCATCTCCCTCTCCCTCTCCCTATCCCACCCCTCTAGGTGGTCACAAAGCACGGAGCTGATCTCCCTGTGCTATGCGTCTGCTTCCCACTAGCTATCTATTTTACATTTGGTAGTGTATATATGTTCATGCCACTCTCTCACTTTGTCCCAGCTTACCTTTCCCCCTCCCCATGTCCTCAAGTCCATTCTCTGTGTCTGTGTCTTTATTCCTGTCCTGCCCCTAGGTTTTTCAGAATCATTTTTTTAAATTTTAGATTCAATATATATGTGTTAGCATACGGTATTTGTTTTTCTCTTTCTGACTTACTTCACTCTGTATGACAGATTCTAGGTCCATCCATTTCACTACAAATAACTCAATTTCGTTTCTTTTTATGGCTGAGTAATATTCCACTGTATATATGTGCCACATCTTCTTTATCCATTCTACTGTTGATGGACACTTAGGTTGCTTCCATGTCCTAGCTATTGTAAATAGAACTGCAATGAACATTGTGGTACATGACTCTATATGAATTATGGTTTTCTCAGGGTATATGCCCAGTAGTGGGATTGCTGGGTCATATGGTAGTTCTACTTTTAGTTTTTTAAGGAACCTCCATACTGTTCTCCATAGTGGCTGTATCAATTTACATTCCCACCAACAGTGCAAGAGTGTTCCCTTTTCTCCACACCCTCTTCAGCATTTATTGTGTGTAGATTTTTTATGATGGCCATTCTGACTGGTGTGAGGTGATACCTCATTGTAGTTTTGATTTGCATTTCTCTAATGATTAGCAATGTTGAGTTCATTAAGACAGTAGATCAGAAAATATAACTTTTGATTTGCAAGAGAAGGATTTTGTTAGGAGAAGAAAGATTCTTGAGAATCAACAAAAGAAGACTCTGAATAATGCAGGATATAAAGCTTATTTTCTAAAAAAAGATCAGAATGATGATGAAGAAAGACTACTTTGCTTACATTCTGGAGGCTAGATGAACTTCATGCAGGCTGTGGGGAAGGCAGAGAAGACTTGAATGGAGGTGTGTCTTTAAGAAGTCCTATTGGTTCTGGGACAGGGAACTCTTCCTAAGAAATCCACTGAGAGTGAATTCAGTAGCAGCAGGACTGCCCAGCATCTTCGGTTGCCAGTGCCAAGGAGCCTCATAAAAGACAAGATGATGCATTTGAGTTTCTTTGCTTATGAAGTGAGCATTGAATGTTTCCTGTGCTGAGGAGTCATTTAGTTGACCTTCCCATCACTCTTAGTGGAGGGTCTTCCATCAATAGCTGCCTGAGTTGTTGTCTGGATATTTTCCTACAGAAGGTTCTTTTCTCTTTGTCCTTCCTGAATCCTATTTGAACAGCAATGCACATACATTCCCTTTCTAATTGTCCAAGTACATTTGCAAACCCCAGAGATTGATGGCAGAAATTAACACAACAATGATGCTTTAATAAAAAAAAAAGAAAGAAAGGAAGGAAGAAAGGAAGAGAAGAAAGAAAAAGAAAGAAAGAAAGAAAGAAAGAAAGAAAGAAAGAAAGAAAGAAAAAGAAATTGACAGAAGAGTCGTTTTGGTGGTGTGAAAGGAAAAGTTCTCAGTATCCATAGTTGCCTGATAGGGCAAATATTTTAGTGCAGAACTGCTAACAGGGAATTTTTTTTCTTAGTCACAGTTGTATTCTCAGTGCCAAGGAAGGTGATGATATATTGAGGATTATCGGAATTTGAGGTCTAATGCTTTGTTTCCTCTCCAAATTTGAAGATACCATG
This sequence comes from Phocoena phocoena, assembly GCF_963924675.1. Classification (NCBI taxonomy): domain Eukaryota; kingdom Metazoa; phylum Chordata; class Mammalia; order Artiodactyla; family Phocoenidae; genus Phocoena; species Phocoena phocoena. Next base: position 92,510,568 of record NC_089223.1, read on the forward strand.
TGTCAGTAAACTTCCTTAAATCTAGGTTTCTTATCTGAAAATACCTAATCTTCACCTATTTGTAAAGATACAATGAGATAATGTATGAGAAGAGTTTACTTTTGTTATTATTATTCATTAGCATGGCTTTTCCATACAAGACCATATTTGCACCCTTAGTTTTAACTTCTATCCAGTGGGTTGATGGCTATCTTAATGGAGGAGCGGTAGAAAAAGTAACATGTCTTCAAAAGATGAAATTAGGTGCTGTGTCAAAGCAGTCAGCATTTTGGACCAAGCAGGAAATCTGATTGAATTTTGAAAGTCAGTGAGGAGGTTGGGCAGGTTAAGATGGTCTACCTCATTGAGACTCCTGTTTCTGAAGTTGTGGCTGGAATGGTTGAGATTTCTATTACTCTTCTTCAATCATCAATAATATTTTCATAAAAGTTTAGTCATTTTTGGGGAAGCATATACATTTAACATGGAAAAGTTTTGACTTGTGAATTCTCAAGTGTCAAAAAAGAATTGTTGATAATTCTAGCATACTGATATAACACATATATTGATTCTGCAGATAAAACAGTCAGATTTCCTTTGATGTTTAACTAATAGTGTAATGTGATCTGATTTGAAAGTAGTTTTTTATAAGAAATTTAACTAAAATCATGTCCTTATTTTCATAATAGTGGAGTACATTTTATGAATGATAATTAGGTATTTTATAACCCTCTCAATGCAGGACCTCCAAGTATGTATATATTTTATGGGATTTTCAAACAAATAAAAAATTAAAGCACTGGCTTCTGGAAATGTCCTATGGACAATAATGTTACTATAAAATGCAATGTATATTTTGAATTCTTAACGTTTTTATTAGAGAACTTACTGTTAATCATTTGACATTTTGAAGAATCTACAATAAAATAATAATTTTACTCAGTTTATTCTCAGAAGACGGTAAAATAATGGCAAAGATACTATGTTGCTGTTATTCATTTGTTTTTCATATGGATGTTCATCTAGTGAATTATTCACTAAATTATACTGTCTATGGATATTTCAAAATCTCAACTAATCAATCTTTCTGAACTCATTTTAATGGATTTTAGTTTTAGTTCTTTCCATGATTATTAGATTTAATGTCATTAATATGTGTCTTATGGCTATTATGTCCTCTGTAAATCAGTTTTATAAACCAGAGGCAGAGAAGAAGGTCCTAAGATTCCATTCTTTCCTGGACCCTTGATTCTTTGCTTATCCCCTACTTTGGCTTAACTTCTTGCAAATGGTGCTAATAGTAACCAAAAAATAAGAGATTTGGAATTTCTACTTGCTCTAGTCTCTTCTATAATGGTAGCTTATCTAAAGAGTTAGAATGTGGGACTCACTGTTTATGTTATATTATTATCAGTAATTCTCAATGAAACTTTAATTGCTTTAATTTCTGTTCTGAATGTGGAGTCTGGGATGTGTGCCAGAAATTCTTACTTTGAAAATACTAATAAAAATACATCCAGGTTTTGATTTTGTTAACATGTCTCTTTTTTAATGGTTCACTGCATGAAATGTTATGGAATTATATGTTTTGTTATCTTCAAATTTTACTGTAAATTCTAACAGGGGTCTTGTTGAAAAAATTACTCAGGAAACTGACTATAATTCAATAAGAGGTAAATGAAGCATCTTCAAAAATTACTTTACCAAATTTATATTTTAAATTGTAATTTTTTTTTTTTTTAGTTCCCTCTACTAATAAACTACCTCACAGTGAATGACAAGATAGACATGCGGATTAAGTTTCCAGCTGCAGCCTATTTCTTATTTTATTTTCCCTTAGACAGATAATAAGTTCGTGTACTATTTAATATTTAACTCTCTTTTGAAATAGAAGCTTCATCATAAAAATTCATTCTAAAATCAGTGAAAATGTATAACTTAGGAGTTGTCAACATTATATAGTTAGTAAATTGTATAAACTGATTTCAAAAGGAATAACTTCATAGCTATAGCTCACTTTCTAGAGCAGAAGTGTTTCTAAAACCCTCTCCCTCAATTGAGCTTTATGGTATCAAAAGCCAGACTTCATTGATTTCTCAGCTATTCTTTTGGGAAATGTGTTAAACCAAAGATAGACGAAAAATAACAGATTAGAATTGGGGAAGTTTTTAGAATCACATCTTTAATGCAGAAAAATACATTTTTATATATTAATTCAATGAGGCATATTTTATATATCATATAATTCACCCACTGCAAGTATACAATTCAATATTTTTAGTAAATTTACAAGTTGTGTAAGCATCACAGTCAATCTGTTTTAGAATATTCCCATCACACTGATAAGATCCCTCATCTCCACCAACTGTCAAACTCTTGTGTCTCCCACACTCCCCACCCCCTACCACCTCAGGCAACCATTAATGTATTATCTTTCTCTATAGATTTGCCTTTTATGGAAATTTCTCATAAAAGCAATAATACAATATATGTTCTCTTCTTTCTGGCTTCTTTCACTCAGCATGATGTTTTTGAGGTTTGTGCATGGTATAGCATGAATCACTAGTTTGTTTCTTTTAATTACTGAATAGTGTTCCATCACATGAATATACTAGTACTTTGTCTATCCATTCATCAATGGAGGGCTATTTAGGCTGTTTCTAATTTTTGTTTCTTATATATAAGGCTGCTAAGAACATTTGTGTACAAGTCTTTGTGTGAACATATATTTTTTTGGACTGACACCTAAGAGTGGAATTACTAGGTCTTACGGCAAATATATGTTTAACTGCTTAAGAAACTCTCCAACTGTTTTCTAAAGTGGCTATGCCATTGTAAATCCCCATTAACAATGTATGAGGGGTTTCCTTTCCCACATTCATTATTGTATGCCTATTTTTTAATAGCCATTCTAACAGATGTGAAATGGTTTCTAATTGTGGTTTTGATTTGCATTCCCTAATGACTAATGATGTTGGGTATTTTTCCTTATACTTGTTAGCTATCTTCTTTATTCAAATGTATATTTAATTCTTTTATCTACTTTTGTTGAGTTTATTTATTTTTTAATTATTTGGCTATAAATATTCTCTGTTTATTGATAGGAATCCTTTATCAAGTACATGTTTTACAAGTATTTTTTCTAATCTGTTGCTTATTTTTTCATTTTATTAATAATGTTTTCTGACTGTCACTGTTTGCAGATGACATGATACTATACATAGAGAATCCTAAAGATGTTACCAGAAAACTACTAGAGCTAATCAATGAATTCGGTAAAGTTGCAGGATACAAAATTAATGCACAGAAATCTATTGCATTCCTACACACGAATGATGCAGAATCTGAAAGAGAAATTAAGGAAACACTCCCATTTACCACTGCAACAAAAAGAATAAAATATCTAGGAATAAACCTACCTAGGGAGGCAAAGGACCTGCATGCAGAAAACTATAAGACCCTGATGAAAGAAATTAAAGATTATACCAACAGATGGAGAGATATACCATGATCTTGGATTGGAAGAATCAATATTGTGAAAATGACTATACTACCCAAAGCAATCTACAGATTCAATGCAATCCCTATTAAATTACCAATGGCATTTTTTACAGAACTAGAACAAAAAATCTTAAAATTTTTATGGAGACACAAAAGACCCCGAATAGCCAAAACAGATTTGAGGGGAAAAAATGGAGCTGGAGAAATCAGACTCCCTGACTTCAGACTATACTAGAAAGCTACAGTATTCAAGACAATATGGTACTGGTGCAAAAACAGAAACATAGATCAATGGAACAAGATAGAAAGCCCAGAGATAAACCCATGCACCTATGGTCAACTAATCTATGACAAACGAGGCAAGGATATACAATGGAGAAAAGAAAGTCTCTTCAATAAGTGATGCTGGGAAAACTGGGCAGCTACATGCAAAAGAATGAAATTAGAACACTCTCTAACACCAAACACAAAAATAAACTCAAAATGGAGTAAAGACCTAAATGTAAGGCCAGACACTATAAAACACTTAGATGAAAACATAGGCAGAACACTCTTTGACATAAATCACAGCAAGATCTTTTTTGATCCACCTCCTAGAGTAATGGAAATAAAAACAAAAATAAACAAATGGGACCTAATGAAACTTCAAAGTTTTGCACAGCAAAGGAAACCGTAAACAAGATGAAAAGACAACCCTCAGAATGGGAAAAAATATTTGCAAACAAATCAACAAACAAAGGATTAATCTCCAAAATATATAAACAGCTCATGCAGCTCAATATCAAAAAAATAAACAACCCAATCCAAAAATGGGCAGAAGACCTAAATAGACATTTCTCCAAAGAAGACATACAGATGGCCAAGAAACACATGAAAAGCTGCTCAACATCACTAATTATTAGAGAAATGCAAATCAAAACTACAATGAGATATCACCTCACACTGGTTAGAATGAGCATCATCAGAAAATCTACAAACAACCAATGCTTGAGAGGGTGTGGAGAAAAGGGAACCTTCTTGCACTGTTGGTGGGAATGTAAATTGATACAGCCACTATGGAGAACAGTATGGAGGTTCCTTACAGAACTAAAAATAGCATTACAATATGATCCAGCAATCCCACTACTTGTCATATACCCAGAGAAAAGCATAATTCAAAAAGACACATGCACCCCAATATTCATTGCAGCCTGTTTACAATAGCCAGGTCATGGAAGCAACTTAAATGCCCATGGACAGACAAATGGACAAAGAAGATGTGTTACATATATACAGTGGAATATTACTCAGCCATAAAAAGGAACAAAATTGGGTCATTTGTTGAGACGTGGATGTATCTAGAGACTGTCATACAGAGTGAAGTAAGTCAAAAAGAGAAAAACAAATATCGTATATTAACGCATATATGTGGAACCTAGAAAAATGGTACAGATGAACCAGTTTGCAGGGCAGAAATTGAGACACAGATGTAGACAACAAACGTATGGACGCTAAGGGAGGAAAGCGGTGGGGTGGTGGGGGTGGGGGTCTGATGAATTGGGCTATTGGGATTGACATGTATACACTGATGTGTATAAAATTGATGACTGGAAGGAGTTGAGGAAGATGGCAGAAGAGCAAGATGCAGAGATCACCTTCCTCCCCACAGATACATCAGGAATACATCTACACGTGGAACAACTCCTATAGAACACTCACTGATCGCTGGCAGAAAACCTCAGACCTCCCAAAAGGCAAGAAACTCCCCCACATACCTGGGTAGGGCAAAAGAATAAAGAATAAAAAGAGACAAAAGAATAGGGACGGGACCTGCATCTCTGGGAGGGAGCTGTGAAGGAGGAAAGGTTTCTACACACTAGGAAGCCCCTTCCCGGGCAGAACTGCAGGTGGTGGAGGGGGGAAGCTTAGGATTCACGGAGGAGAGCACAGCAACAGGGGTGGGGAGGGCAAAGCGGAGAGAATCCCTCACAGAGGAGCGGAGCCGAACAGCACTCACCAGCCCGAGAGGCTTGTCTGCTCACCTGCCGGGGCAGGTGGGGACTGGGAGCTGAGGCTCGGGCTATGGTCAGATCGCAGGGAAAGGACTGCAGTTGGCGGCGTAAACACAGCCTGAAGGGGGCTAGTGCACCACGGCTAGCCAGGAGGGCATCCAGGAAAAAGGCCGGGAAAAGAGACATTTTCTTCGCTCTTTGTTTCCTGGTGCGCAAGGAGAGGAGATTAAGAGCGCTGCTTAAAGGACCTGAAAAGATGGATGCAAGCTGCGGCTATCAGTGCAGATCCCAGAGACGGGCATGAGACGCTAAGGCTGCTGCTGCTGCCACCAAGAAGCCTGTATGCAAGCACAGGTCACTATCCACACTGCCCCTCCTGGGAGCCTGTGCAGCCCTCCACTGCTAGGGTCCTGGGATCCAGGCACAAATTCCCCAGGAGAACGCATGGCGTGCCTCAGGCTGGTGCAATGTCCCGCCAGCCTCTGCTGCCGCAGGCTCACCCCCATCCGTAAACCTCCCTCCCCCTGGCCTGAATGAGCCAGAGCCCCCGAATCAGTGGCTCCTTTAACCCCGTCCTGTCTGAGTGAAGAACAGACGCCCTCAGGTAACCTACATGCAGAGGCGGGGCCAAATCCAAAGCTGAACCCCAGGAGCTGTGCGAACAAAGAAGAGAAAGGGAAATCTCTCCCAGCAGCTTCAGGAGCAGGGGATTAAATCTCCATAATCAACTTGATGTACTGTGCATCTGTGGAACACCTGAATAGACAACTAATCATCACAAATTGAGGAGGTGGACTTTGAGAGCAAGATTTATTATTTTTTCCCTTTTCCTCTTTTTGTGAGTGTGTATGTGAATGCTTCTGTGTGAGTTTTTGTCTGTAAAGCTTTGCTTTCACCATTTGTCCTAGGGTTTTGTCAATCTGTTTAAAAATTTTTTTTCTTAATTAAAACAATTTTTTTCATAATAATTATTTTTTATTTTAATAGCTTTATTTTATTTTATCTTACTTTATTTTATTTTTTTCTTTCTTTCTTTTTTCTCTTCTTTTCTTTCTTTCTTTCTTTCTTTCTACTTTTACTCCCTTTTATTCTGAGCTGTGTGGATGAAAGGCTCTTGGTGCTGCAGCCAGGAGTCAGTGCTGTGCCTCTGAGGTGGGAGAGCCAACGCCAGGACACAGGTCCACAAGGGACCTCCCAGCTCCACGTAATATCAAACAGGGAAAATCTCCCAGAGATCTCCATCTCCACAACAACACCCATCTCCACAACAACACTCAACGACCAGCAAGCTACAGTGCTGGACACCATATGCCAAACAACTAGCAAGACAGGAACACAATTCCACCCATTAGCAGAGAAGCTGCCTAAAATCATAATAGGGCCACAGACACCCCAAAACACACAACCAGACGTGGATTGCCCACCAGAAATACAAGATCCAGCCTCATCCACCAGAACACAGGCACTAGTCCCCTCCACCAGGAAGCCTACACAACCCACTGAACCAACTTTAGACACTGGGGACAGATACCAAAAAGAATGAGAACAACGAACTTGCAACAATTATGAACCTGCAGCCTGCAAAAGGGAGACCCCATACACAGTAAGATAAGCAAAATGAGAACACAGAAAAACACACAGCAGATGAAGGAGCAAGATAAAAACCCACCAGACCTAACAAATGAAGAGGAAATAGGCAGTCTACCTGAAAAAGTATTCATAATAATGATAGTAAAGATGATCCAAAATCTAGTAAATAGAATAGAGAAAATGCAAGCAACATTTAACAAGAACCTAAAAGAACTAAAGATGAAACAAGCAATGATGAACAACACAATAAATGAAATTAAAAATACTCTAGAAAGGATCAATAGCAGAATAACTGAAGCAGAAGAATGGATAAGTTACCTGGAAGATAAAGTAGTGGAAATAACTACTGCAGAGCAGAATAAAGAAAAACGAATGAAAAGAACTGAGGACATTCTCAGAGACCTCTGGGACAACATTAAATGCACCAACATTCGAATTATATGGGTCCCAGAAGAAGAAGAGAAAAAGAAAAGGACTAAGCAAATATTTGAAGAGATTATAGTTGAAAACTTCCCTAATATGGGAAAGGAAACAGTTAATCAAGTCCAGGAAGCACAGAGAGTCCCATACAGGATAAATCCAAGGAAAAACATGCCAACACACATATTAATCAAACTATTAAAAATTAAATACAAAGAAAACATATTAAAAGCAGCAAGGGAAAAGCAACAAATAACATACAAGGGAATCCCCAAAAGGTTAACAGCTGATCTTTCAGCAGAAACTCTGCAAACCAGAAGGGACTGGCAGGACATATTTAAGGTGATGAAGGAGAAAAACCTACAACCAAGATTACTCTGCCCAGCAAGGATCTCATTCAGATTGGATGGAGAAATTAAAACATTTACAGACAAGCAGAAGTTGAGAGAGTTCAGCACCACAAAACCAGCTTTACAACAACTGCTAAAGGAACTTCTCTAGGCAAGAAACACAAGAGAAAGAAAAGACCTACAATAACTAACCCAAAACAATGAAGAAAATGGGAATAGGAACATACATACCAATAATTACCTTAAATGTAAATGGATTAAATGCTCCCACCAAAAGACACAGATTGGCTGAATGGATACAAAAACAAGACCCATATATATGCTGTCTACAAGAAACCCACTTCAGACCTAGAGACACATACAGACCGAAAGTGAGAGGATGGAAAAAGATATTCCATGCAAATGGAAACCAAAAGAAAGCTGGAGTAGCAATTCTCATATCAGAAAAATTACACTTTAAAATAAAGACTATTAGAAGAGACAAAGAAGGACATGACATAATGATCAAGGGACCAATCCAAGAAGAAGATATAACAATTGTAAATATTTATGCACCCAACATAGGAGCACCTCAATACATAAGGCAAATATTAACAGCCATAAAAGGGGAAATCGACAGTAACACATTCATAGTAGGGGACTTTGTAACACCCCACTTTCACCAATAGACAGATCATCCAAAATGAAAATAAATAAGGAAACACAAGCTTTAAATGATACATTAAATAAGATGGACTTAATGGATATTTATAGGACATTCCATCCAAAAACAACAGCATACACATTTTTCTCAAGTGCTCATGGAACATTCTGCAGGATAGATCATATCTTGGGTTACAAATCAAGCCTTGGTCTATTTAAGAAAAGTGAAATCGTATCAAGTGTCTTTTCTGACCACAATGCTATGAGACTAGATATCAATTACAGGAAAAGATCTGTACAAAATACAAACACTTGGAGGCTAAACAATATACTACTTAATAACGAAGTGATCACTGGAGAAAACAAAGAGGAAATCAAAAAATACCTATAAACAAATGACAATGGAGACACGATGACCCAAAACCTATGGGATGCAGCAAAAGCAGTCCTAAGATGGAAGTTTATAGCAATACAATCCTACCTTAAAAAACAGGAAACATCTCGAATAAACAACCAAACCCTGCACCTAAAGCAATTAGAGAAAGAAGAACAAAAAAACCCAAAGTTAGCAGAAGGAAAGAAATCATAAAGATCAGATCAGAAATAAATGAAAAAGGAATGAAGGAAATGATAATAAAAATCAATAAAACTAAAAGCTGGTTCTTTGAGAAGATAAACAAAATTGATAAACCGTTAGCCAGACTCATCAAGAAAATAAAGGAGAAGACTCAAATCAATAGAATTAGAAATGAAAAAGGAGAAGTAACAACTGACACTGCAGAAATACAAAAGATCATAAGAGATTACTACAAGCCACTCTATGCCAATAAAGTGGACAACCTGGAAGAAATGGACAAATTCTTAGAAAAGCACAACGTGCCAAGACTGAATCAGGAAAAAATAGAAAATATGAACAGGCCAATTAGAAGCACTGAAATTGAAAGTGTGATTAAAATTTTCCAACAAACAAAAGCCCAGGACAAGATGGCTTCACAGGAGAAATCTACCAAACATTTAGAGAAGAGCTAACACCTATCCTTCTCAAACTCTTCCAAAATATAGCAGAGGGAGGAACACTCCCAAGCTCATTCTACGAGGCCTATATCACCCTGATACCAAAACCAGACAAGGATGACACAAAGAAAGAAAACTACAGGCCAATATCACTGATGAACATAGATGCAAAAATGCTCAACAAAATACTAGTAAACAGAATCCAACAGCGCATTAAAAGGATCATACACCATGATCAAGTGGGGTTTATTCCAAGAATGCAAGGATTCTTCAATATATGCAAATCAATCAATGTGATTCAACATAATTACAAATTGAAGGAGAAAAACCATATGATCATCTCAATAGATGCAGAGAAGGCTTTCAACAAATTCCACACCGATTTATGATAAAAACCCTGCAGAAAGTAGGCATAGAGTGAACTTGCCTCAACATAATATAGGCCATATATGATAAACCCACACATCGTCCTCAATAGTGAAACACTGGAAGCATTTCCACTAATATCAGGAATAAGACAAGTTTGCCCACTCTCACCACTCTTATTCAACATAGTTTTGGAAGTTTTAGCCACAGCAATCAGAGATGAAAAGGAAATAAAAGGAATCCAAATTGGAAAAGAAGAAGTAAAGCTGTCACTGTTTGCAGATGACATGATACTATACATAGAGAATGCTAAAGATGCTACCAGAAAACTACTGGAGCTAATCAATGAATTTGGTAAAGTAGCAGGATACAAAATTAATGCACAGAAATCTCTGGCATTCCTGTACACTAATGATGAAAAATCTGAAAGCGAAAGCAAGAAAACACTCCCATTTACCACTGCAACAAAAAGAATAAAATATCTAGGAATAAACCTACCTAAGGAGACAAAAGACCTGTATGCAGAAAATTATAAGACACTGATGAAAGAAATTAAAGATGATACAAATAGATGGAGAGATATACCATGTTCTTGGATTAGAAGAATCAACATTGTGAAAATGACTCTACTACCCAAAGCAATCTACACATTCAATGCAATCCTTATCAAACTACCACTGGCATTTTTCACAGAACTAGAAGAAAAACTTTTACAATTTGTATGGAAACACAAAAGGCCCCAAATAGCTAAAGCAATCTTGAGAACAAAAAATGGAGCTGGAGGAATTAGGCTCCCTGACTTCAGACTATACTACAAAGCTACAGAAATCAAGACAGTATGGTACTGGCACAAAAACAGAAATATAGATCAATGGAACAGGATAGAAAGCCCAGAGATAAACCCACACACATATGGTCACCTTATCTTTGATAAATGAGGCAGAAATGTACAGTGGAGAAAGGACAGCCTCTTCAATAAGTGGTGCTGGGAAAACCAGACAGGTACATGTAGAAGTATGAGATTAGATCACTCCCTAACACCATACACAAAAATAAGCTCAAAATGGATTAAAGACCTAAATGTAAGGCCAGAAACTCTCAAACTCTTATAGGACAACATAGGCAGAACACTCCATGACGTAAATCACAGCAAGATCCTTTTCGACCCACTTCCTAGAGAAATGGAAATACAAAGAAAAACAAACAAATGGAACCTAATGAAACTTCAAAGCTTTTGCACAACATAGGAAACCATAAACAATACCAAAAGACAAGCCTCAGAATGGGAGAAAATATTTGCAAATCAAGCAGCTGACAGAGGATTAATCTCCAAAATTTACAAACAGCTCATGCAGCTCAATAACAAAAAAACGAACAACCCAATCCAAAAATGAGCAGAAGACCTAAATAGACATTCTCCAAAGAAGATATACAGATTGCCAACAAACACATGAAAGAATGCTCAACATCATTAATCATTAGAGAAGTGCAAATCAAAACTATAATGAGATATAATCTCACACTGGTCAGAATGGACATCATCAAAAAGTCTAGAAACAATAAATGCTGGAGAGGGTTTCAAGCAAAGGGAATACTCTTGCACTGCTGGCGGGAATGTGAATTGGTACAGCCACTATGGAGAACAGTATGGAGGTTCCTTAAAAAACTACAAATAGAGCTACCATATGACCCAGCAATCTCACTACTGGGCATATACCTTGAGAAAACCATAATTCAAAAAGAGTCATGTACCAAAATGTTCATTGCAGCTCTATTTACAATAGCCAGGAGATGGAAAAAACCTGAATGTCCATCATCAGATGAATGGATAAAGAAGATGTAGCACATATATACAATGGAATATTACTCAGCCATAAAACGAAATGAAATTGAGCTATTTGTAATGAGGTGGATGGACGTAGAGTCTGTCATATGGAGTGAAGTAAGTCAGAAAGAGAAAGACAAATACCGTATGCTAACACATATATATGGAATTTAAGAATAAAAATGTCATGAAGAACCTAGAGGTAAGACAGGAATAAAGACACAGACCTACTAGAGAATGGACTTGAAGATATGGGGAGGGGGAAGGGTAAGCTGTGACAAAGTGAGAGAGTGGCATGGACATATATACACTACCAAACGTAAAATAGATAGCTAGTGGGAAGCAGCTGCATGGCACAGGGAGATCAGCTCGGTGCTTTGTGACCACCTAGAGGGGTGGGATAGGGAGGGTGGGAGGGAGGGAGATGCAAGAGGGAATAGATATGGGAACATATGTATGTGTATAACTGATTCTCTTTGTCATAAAGCAGAAATTAACACACCATTGTAAAGCAATTATACTCCAATAAAGATGTTTAAAAAATCACACAAATTTATCATAAGGAATTCTGGTAATTCAGAATTCTGAAAAGGGTCTCAGTGAGCTAAAATCAAGGTGTTGGCAGGTGTCCCTTTCTGAAGATTCTAGGGGAAAATATACTACCTTGCTCTTTACACCTTCTAGAGGTTGCCTGTATTTCATTTCTTATGATGCTCTTCTTCAATCTTCAAGGCCAAAAGAGTGAGTCAAGTTCCAACTCTGATATAACTCTGACTCCTCCACCTCCCTTTCTCTTCTACTTTTAAACCCTTGTGGTTCAATTGAGCCTTCCTAGATAGCCAAGGACATATTTCTATTTTAAGTATAGCTGATTAGCAACTTTGATTCCATATGCAAACTTAATTCCCCTTGGCCGCATACCTGAGCATATTTATAGGTTCTTGGAATTAGGTTATGGACGTCCTTGAGGGGTCATTATCCTGCAGACCATATAAACTATAATTTTGGTGTCACATCTAGGAACCAGTTGCCTAGCCAAAGTCCAGAAGATATTTTCCTACGTTATCTTCTGGAAGTTTTACTATTTTAGCTCATATATTTGTCTATAATAAAATTTGAGTTAATTTTTTCTAAATTTTGAGTTAATTTTTATGTATAGTGTGAGATAAGAGTCCAAGTTCATATTGGATGTACAATTGTCCCATCACCATCTTTTAACAAAGTTAACTTTTTCCGTATTTAATTGCTTGGTATCTTTGCCAAAAATTAATTAACTGTAAAGGCAAGGCTTTATTTGTAGACTCTCAATTCTGTCCCATGGATATACTGTCCATTCTCTGTCAGTACCACTGTCTTCATAACTATAACTTTACAGTGAGTTTGAAATTTGAAAGTTAAAGTCTTCTAGTTTTACTCAATTTTTTTCAAAATTGTTGCAACTACATTAAGTCTTTACAATCCCTTATAAATTTCTGGACCAATTTTTAATTTATGCAAAAAACCTGCTGGAGTTTTCATAGAGTTTATGCTGAATCTATGGGTCTGTTGAGAATAATTGTCATCTTAACAGCACTGAATCCTTGAATAAATGAACATGGAATGCTTTAGATCTTCTTCTTTGTTTTTTGTTTTCGTTTTTTTTTTTTTTTGCGGTACGCGGGCCTCTCACTGCTGTGGCCTCTCCCGTTGTGGAGCACAGGCTCCGGACACAGGCTCAGCAGCCATGGCTCATAGGCCCAGCCACTCTGCGGCATGTGGGATCTTCCTGGACCAGGGCATGAACCCGTGTCCCCTGCATCGGCAGGCGGACTCTCAACCACTGCGCCACCAGGGAAGCCCCCACCTCTGTTCTTTATTACATTATTTGGTTACATTTTTAGAAAGTTTTATAGCTGATATTGATTATTTTTTTCTGGATCTGTAATATTGAGTTATTTTATAGGTCTATATAAGTCCATAATCTTGTTTTTATTATAATTTTAGTTTTGGTAAATGAACAATGGAGTGTAATCTGGACATGGGGCCAAATGTTATTTTTTTCCCACAGTGAAATGGTCCCTGGTTGTTACTTGATCCTGGCATTGAACATCAAAGCTTCAGGTCTCTTTTAGGAAATGTGGACAGCAGAAAATTTTCTGCTGAACGGATATGGGAGGAGAGCAGTTGATCCCACTACACTTCACAATGTTGAATTATCTGTAAATAGACTTTTTTTTTTTTTTTTGCTGTACGCAGGCCTCTCACTGCTGTGGCCTCTCCCGTTGTGGAGCACAGGCTCAGGACACAGGCTCAGCAGCCATGGCTCATGGGCCCAGCCACTCCACGGCATGTGGGATCTTCCTGGACCAGGGCACGAACCCGTGTCCCCTGCATCGGCAGGCGGACTCTCAACCACTGCGCCACCAAGGAAGCCCTAGACTTTTTTTTTTATTGAACCATTCAGAAGCTGTAGCACACGTCTGCATTCACAAAATCAGTGTCTGATACTATCACTCTGGCAGGTTTCTTATCGCTAAATTCTAATTCTCAAAGTGATCTTAGGAGTGTACATTATGCCTGCAACTATAATGCCTTTTCAATTCCTGTTTAAACAGATGCATTTAGTCTTTTTTTTTTCTATTTGAATGTTGCTGTGCACCTCTAAATGAAGCCTTTAATACTAAATAATTAGGACCATAAACTCTGCGATTGACTATTATCATGCAGTACATGTAGAAGCATTCCTACCAGCTCATTATGATTAATCTGGGGAAGCAGTGTGGTTATAATTAATTTCTACTCAATTCTGTTTCCTATAATGGGAGATGCACACATCTGCTTACACTTAGTGAAGACTTACTACCCTCAGCATCGTTGTCATCTAAATCACAAAAATTACTGATACTGTGCTCAAAATTAAAGAATACTTGTCATGCACTCAAGGGGCATGGAATAACACTGGATATGAGTCAGGAGATTTGAGTTATAGCTTCGGGCACAAGAAATATCTCTTTTCGGAGTAATTTCATATCTTTTGGCATCAGGATCTTGGTCTTCAAATTTAGATGTTTCAACTAAGTGATGTCTCTATTCCCTTCTTCATCCAAAATTTTTTGAGTCAGTATAAAATTGTCTCTTTTTTCCTTTTATTTAAAAATATTGATTAACAACAAATAAGACGTGATCTCAATATGAGTAAAATAAATCACACAATGCAACTAAGCATAAGTCTCTTCTAACCTACCCTTTCTTTCTCTAGCCCTGTCTCACTTCTGAAGAAATCATATCTCTATTTTAATGTGTATCCTTCTAGATCATTTTCTATGCATTATATGTGAATGTAAACTTTCCAAAATAATAAACTATATATTTAAGCTGCTGCATAGGCTTTGTCTCATTAATGCACCATAACATATTTAACCTTTATTTTGTTGAATGATATTTATATTATTTCTTATCTTTGAAAATAATTATGATGAAGTCCTCTTTGCACATTTATGAAATTAATTCTAAAGGGGAAAAACTGACAGGTGAAATTGTTGCATAATAAAGAATGCGTAGTTAAACAATTTAACAGAAATTGTCAAAAATCTCCAAAAAGCTGCAGGATATACTACATAGTTCTCTGTATTATGGGAATGTTTAAAATGTTGTCAATCTGAGGGCCAAAAATGTGCTGTCTCATTGCTGTTATTTGCTTTTCTGTGCTTATTCATGAAAAGGAGCTGCTTCTTGTTATTACTGTATTTTTATATTTCTGTTTATATTTTTGCCCAAATTTCTGTTTTGAAACATTAACCTATATAAGGTTTTAATACATTCTAGAAACCAATCCCATTTCTTTTGAATATTAGACAACTTTTTTTTCCAAATTGCCACTTTCTCTTTACCTTTGCTTGTAGTCATTTTTATGTTATGTTTTGGTTTTGTCAAATGGGTTTTTCACTTTAAAATAGCTACGAAAATGGATGTGGCTACTTTTTATATAAGAAAGATAGTCTATTGTACAGAGAGCAATCGTGCACAGATTTATACAAGACCTATTCTATGCAAGCTAATATATCAAAAATAGTAAATGAAGGACAGTAATTTATATAAAAAGAGTAATCCCTTGAGTTTCTTAGCATATCCCATTTGAATATACATTCTATACTTACGTGCTTGTAAAAGTTTGACCAGGAGGCAGAAAGACTTTAAATAGTTATTGTATTTTCTGATTATAAATTAAGAATCAGGATATCTACTAAGAAATTTGAGAATAAAAATCACCTGTAATCCCATCATCCAGAAATAGATACATTTAACCTCTCGATGTGAATCTTTGTCTTCTTTCTAAGCAAACATGCAGAAAGAGCAAATATAGTTGCATCCCAGAAATATTGTTATCATTTGTTCAACCCCAAATTATAGAATCATAAATGAAATGCTGGGAGAGGAAACTATGTTTACCTCACATGATTAGTGACGGGGAACCCACTGCTTTTCCAAGCCTTGTCCCTCCTTTCTTTTTCCAAGTGCTTTTTCCAAGCATTGTCCCTCCTTTCCTCCCCTTCCTCTCTTCTTCCTTCCTTTCAATTTTTTCCTGATAGTTGTTACATTATAACAGACCTTCTTTTTGTGCACCCTGAAACCTGTCTCCTTCTAACTTTTTGCTTCTTTTTGCCTTAATTATATTTGGATGTATTTGTTGATGAAACAATTGTATGCTATCGAGAATAACAACTTGGACATAACCACATGTAATATATACTCACACTACTTGTGTGTATCCTGTAGCTAATGATTATGTCCAAATCCATGAGGGGGCAAGAAACTTACTACTAAGTTTCTGTATCCTTTAGACCCTTCTACTCCCTGTACGCAAGAGCCCACTGGCTTGCCCTTCTTTCTAATGCTACATGGTTGTTAACAAAAATCTCTTCTGCTGAGAAGACTTTCATTATACCCCTTACCTGGCTAAATTCTACTTGTCCTAGCCAAATGTTAGCACCTCTAGGGAGTTTTCTCTTTCACAGCCCAATGTGGGTTAGATGCTTTTACTTTTCTATCTCTCCTGCTCGTCTTTGTCTGGGCATCTATCATACTTCTTTGGAATTGCTTGTTGATTTGTATATAGTCTTCTCCTTAATCGATAAGCATCCTGAGAGCAGGACTTCCCCATTTCTGTTTCCATGGCACCTTGCACTGCTCAGACTAGACTCATAATAAATATTTGTTGAAAGCACAACGAATGACAGAAAGCATAAACAAACTCTCATAATCTCTAGTCTACCTTACAAAGCCCAGTAAAAATGTTCTCCTGATCGAGCCTCAGCTTTCCCCCTTTCTTCCTTCCAAGAAGCAGTCTTTTTTTCCCCCACCGCTTGTGTCCTGCCCTTTCTAATGGAAATCAGTCTCATTTCTGCCTTCTCTAATTCTTACCTTTCTTTTCACATTATCTCAAGGAGACAGCACCGTGAATGAATAGGGAAACTTCCTGCTGTGGAACTTTGTGACTCTCCATACATGAATATTTTGGTCTCTGTTCTATTTATTAAAAATACATGTGTCTATCTATCAACTATATTTAAAGTACGCTAGGTACCAAATTGTTCACAGTTAATATTTTATGAGCTCAGATTTTGCATTATTTGTATGATTTTCATTTTGTTTGTATTTTCTAAATTCCTCACAATGAAAATGTAATCTTTCATGTAGGGAAAAATAGTTAAATTATTTAGAACATGAATTATTAGATTTGGCAGTGAAGAGGTCCCTAGTGTCCCTCCAGGAAAAATTTAGGGGAATAGAGAAGGAAAAAGATTGCTAGGAGGCAAGGATTCTAAGCTTACCACTTAAACATTTGGAACTTTAAAAACTTCTTACCCTGCTGAGATGAACTCCAATTTAAATTGAAATATTACAATATGTTGATAAATTTAGGATCATTCTAATTGGTTGTCAAATGAGTTTCATTTAATTGCCTAGGGAATGGATATAACGCTTACCCTCTTTCACTGTGGAATGAGGTGGCAACGTCAGTATCCACGGTTCCAGGTGCTGGCTCAGAGTCATCATAGCCATGGGGGCTAAGTTCTGTGGGTCCTAGAAGGAATAGTCATATTAAAATACTCTGCACTTTATTGTTTCTTTTGGATCATTTCAGTTTCCGTGAAATTAGTTCCTTTTCTCCCTAGACTGTTAAGAATATTTGGAAAATACATGTTCAAGGGCTTCATTCCAGGACCCTCTGGAGATAACAGGGCATCACGGTGAGGATGGCATATGCTTTGGAGTCAGAAAAGCATCAAAGTTGGATTGCCAGTTGCACCACTCACCTGCTGTGTCCTTGAGCTTGTAAATCCCCTAATTCCTCTAAGTCTTAGTTTTTTTTTTTTTTTATCAGAATAACAGGGTTCTTATGAGAGTCATGACAAAATTAATATTTGATAATTGTAGATAGTAGTTACCTTCTTTTACTTTTCTCTTGTTTCCTCTTCTGCTACTGGATTTCTTTTCTTTTAAATAAATACTTCTTTTACTTGTGTGAAGGACATGGTCTCCTTAGAGAGGCTAATGAAAGCTATGGACTCTCTCTCTCCAGGAAAATGATGCACACTTTGGCAAAAATTGACATATAATTTTAGACAATTCATGGATCCCTGTGAAACATTTCCATGGGCTTAGTCCTTAATAAATGTTTTATATTTATAAGTTCAGCTCAGTTCCATTTTTCCTCTTATTCACTCTACCATGGGATTCAAGTCTCAGAGCCTTTTCCAAGGGATGTTGGAGGCTGGGAGTGTGACATCTATCACCATTCACCAGAAAATACAGTACAGCAGGTGCCAATGAGCAGAAATGACTACTTGGGGACTGAGATCAGTGTTGCCTTTCTCCTCCAAGGCCTTGTTAATTTTTATGGGGCTCACTTGTTCAAAGCCACCATTGTTTACCTCCAGGAAGCAAATGAGGATCAAACTCTAGATGATCAGATTCTTTGATGCCTCAAAGCCTGGATTAGCAACCTTCTTTCAGTTGATTCATCTTTAATCAAAGGAAAGTTAAAGAGTCAATTTATTAAATCCCTATATTTAAACTCATTTGGCTTGTATTCAGTGTGTTGCAATCTGAAGAGTCAAACAAACAAAGAAAGAAACAAACAGAAACAAGCACAGAGCATCTGGCTTTTGTTTTTGCCCTTAGGAGTGCTCTCTGGTGGCCAGGGTCCTTTTTGCTTTGCCTGAAGTGCGGGAGACTTCACACATGTTGAAGCAGCCCTCAATCAATGGCAGTGGAGCTGGTGTGTCAGAACCCAGTCCTCTCACCCTCATGGAAAGATACCCCGGAGACCCGTGTTGTACATTGGTGCCCAGAGTTTCCTCAGTTGAGTTATGCTCGAGTTACCCTCAGTTGTAGCTAGTTTGATAAAGCACCCTTTATTGCTTTATTTCCTCTCTTATCTCACTTCTGACTTACCTAACAGTGTTTCCTTCACTCCCAAATAAATTACTTGAATTTGAATTGTCTGTCAGAGTCAGCTTCTGGAAGAACCCAAACTACAACATTATCTAATACACTCAAGGGGCATGCTTTTGGCTCTCACTTAACTCTAGGTGTCTCAGTGTCACTGGTGGCCACCCACAAATTGCCTGTAGTGGTCCCCAGGCATAGTGACAACCAAAGCACCTGCTCATACCTGCAAAGGTCCCCCCAGGGAGCAGTAATACTACTCACATTAGAAAATCACAGATCTACCAGTTAAGTTATTTAATTCTAGTTTAAATATGTATACCTAAGTAATTGACTTATAATTTTAAGTTAAAAGAAACAAGATAATTCTAACAGGTTTTGCAAATCATATTGTAATATTTACTATAATTTCAGATTTACTGTATTTATGTCTGTATTTTATTAGGTTTATAAAAATTGGTTAAGTTCTTGGGGAGCTTTTTTTGTTATTGAGATTATTGAATTGCATATAAAAGAAAAGCAAATATATTAAATGCATAAATGCTGGTTAAAATATTTAAGGGGATTTAATTAACTAAGATGTAAAATCCCCTTTAAAAGTCATACTTAAAATTTACTGGATTTATAAATAACATCACAAGTTTGTAAATTAAATCTAAATGTTTTGTTAAAAGAAAACCACCTAAGCATCTTTAGTAAATTAAATATTAATTTAAAAATTGTAGTAACCCTAAATAATCTCTTCTGTGTTCAATTACCTCAAATAAAGCAACAATTTAACATTAATAGTGTCTAGTAAATCTCCTTCTTTATTTGAAAAACTTCCCTAGAATCTTTATCCCTCCTTTATCAAGACTAGTTTATTTTTCAAAGCATCCCTCTATAACTCTACCTTCCCCATAAATCCTGCCTTGATGTCTCCAGTTCATATTTCTTTCTTTACTTTTGAACTTCTACTATATTAACAGTTTATGTGGTACAATTTTACCACAATCTAATTTCTTATGTTATCATCCTATTATTATTTTCCACGTATGTTGGTGTACTCTTACAACTGGATTGATAGTTCTTTCATAGTTCTTTCATGCCTTTCACTTCTTTTGAATCACCCAAAAGCCCTGCCAGGACTCATTCTACCCTCTCTCATTTTGCAGCACCCCAACTCCAGAGATCCTGACAGGCTCCAGTTTCCTTATTTCCATTAACACATTGTTTCCTTCAAGTAACTGGCCTTAAGCCAATTGGCCTAGGATACTGCACCAGCTACTAGTTCAGGTTCCCCCTTATTACTGTGCTGAGTTAACGTAATGCAGCTGCCTTGACTCTGGTTGTATCAATTCTCTTGCCCCAATAATGGGGTGAATAAACTGCTTCAAAACTCAGTGGCTTACAAGCCATTTATAATAGCTCACAAATTTAAAGGTCAGCTTTAAATCAGGTTCTGGCCTCAGCTGGACTCATTTGTATGTCTTCCATCAGCTATGCGTTAGGTAGGCTCATCTCAGTTGATCTTGTCTGGGATCTTCTGCAAGTTTGAGAGTCAGCTGGCTATTGGTTCTTTTAGCATAGCCTTGGCTGGGATGACTCTGCTTTCCTCTCAATATCTCTCACATAGCCCCAGGCAACTTCAGAGACTAGCTGGGGCATGTTCTTTTAGCAAGCACAGAAAAGGCATAAAGGAAGTGACAGACACAAGTGCACGAGTCAAATCTACTAAAGTCCTATTGGTCCAAGCAAGTCATATGACCCCAAGGATATGGAAGTCGTCTTAATTAAAAAACAAACAAACAAACTGATCATTGGGAGAAGAATGAAGATATAGGGAGAGGACAGAGCTGGGCCATCAATACACTAAGTCAAAATCGGCAAAAGTTCAGAATACCTGATAGGAAACACGGGACTGAGAAACTCTTATGTTTCTGAACGATGTGAAGTATGAATTTTCTGCATATATTTTTGCATAAGTGAGGAAAAGAGTCTGAGAGAACAGTCAGAGTGAACAGGACTACGGAGAATCATAGCTCTCCATGTCCGAATCCTGTTCTGTGTCCTAAGGTTTTCAGTAATTTCAACCACTACATCCATTTATTTTTTAATCCAGTTTGAATTAAAATTTATGTTAGCTTGGAGAGTTTTAACTTAGACAACCACATAGACCCTGATAGAGTTTGAAAGGGAACTTAGTAGATTGGGCCTCAAACTTGGAATCCTGTTTTTTCCCTTCCTTTCACCCTGAGGTTCTGATTCAGGGATTCTTGTGTGAGACCACTCATTTTCAAGAAACTCCTCATAGAATTCCAATGCATCGTATTACCTAAATCTACAGCTCTAGGTAATACTGTATAATGGATACATATTTAAGAGGTTTTGTGTGACCCTTATAAAAACACTAAGGGATTGGTACTCATAATTACAAAGCTTTAATTCCAAAAGAAATAAACGCTTATACAATCTCATTCAAAACCTCTCGTCATTAGCCAAGTAATTGAATTTGTCACACACAAACACACACACACATACACAAACACACACACACACACTCAATCACATGTCCTACATTAAAATTCTTTAAAATTAACATCCCTGATATCCTAACATTTTGGAATAAGGAGAATCATTCTGTGAAAGTAATACAAACTTTTATTGTTAACATAACTTTAAAAAAAGATATTTTATGTGTGTACATATATAAAAGAAGGCTTTAAAAGTGTTTAAGGGCACTTCAAGATAGAAGTTCCTGAACAAATATTGTAGGCAGATGGTATCCTAAGAAGAGCTTGCAGTCTTGTGAATTAACACAGAAGCTTGTTAACAAATCCAGTGCACTTATAGGAATAATATATTTGGAACTTCCTCTGGCAATGTCTCTTGCATTTCCAAGTTTTCTTTATGTAAACTGATGACTCTCTGGAGGTTTTATTGAACACTAAGGTGTTTATTATCTTTACAACATATGCTAAATACTTGATTCCTCTTTGCTCTGTTAGGTGCAAGAGTGAGTTAGTTATATGGAGAGCAGATCTGTCAATGGGATTTCAGATTAGCTTCACTGTTCTCAATTTTCGGTTATACAAAAGGCATGGTTAAGGTCTTATATATTTCCCATGATGCATGATTTGGAGTTATGTTTTTGAATGGAACATATGTAGCACATGAAGCCATATTTTCCTGAGAAAAACACTGACTTTTTTTTCTTAGTAAAATAGTTGCTTCTAATTCCTGAATGTGAACTGCAATTCATGGTGTTACTAATTTCAGAAGAGGTATCCCTCATGTTGCCACAAAGAATTATGGCTGTATTATTTTCTTCATGTTCCTCAAAGCAGTGTGCACAGAAAATATTTGTTTTAAAAGAAACTTTCCCATTTATTTTCAATGAAATTTCAGAAATGTGTTTCTGTGGACAGATGTTAAGCCCTAAAATGAAATCAAGCCCATTAAAACAATATGAATGTTCCATTCAGAAAGAGAACATTGCTGAATAATTTCATTTAATTTAGTGAAATAGCCAATATTTACTACTTTTAATATACTGTCCTAGGTGTTGAGATATGAAATTGAATAAGATAGGTTTCATAGCCTCATGAAACTCTAGTGGGAACAGGCAAAAATTCTGGTTATGAAAGATATTATTTAGAACTAAAATTAAAGCCCTGAAGGAAAAGATAGGTGTATCACAAAGAAACAGCAATTGATTTGGTTCCTGAAGGATGGGTAAGAATTACATACCACCTGTTTTCCTGGTTTCATATTTTTTGCTGATTTTGAGGGTGACAAAGGAGGGAATAATTTCTCTCCAACTCCATATTGTTCAAGTAAAGTTGATTTAACTCCCATCTCTTAAGTATAGACCCCTGACTGAGGCCTGGCCAAAATGAAAATCATGTTGCTTTGGTTCAAATGCTTGGCTCAGGGCCAACAAAACAGAGATGGTGTATCAAAAGTTATACACATATAAAATCAAAAGTTGTAGTTGGAAGAATGCAGTGCCTGGTGTGTGGGAGTATCTTAACAATTCGGGCAGTGGCCAAGGCAAAGATTCTGCCAAATATTGCAACATGTTGAAATTATTTGTCAAGATTTTGAAGCACCTGTCATAAAATGTTTCAAAAATTAGTTACAAAGTTTCTGAAACAAATAAAACATAGAAAAATTCATCAAAGTTGTAAAAACAGAACCAAATGAAAGTTATAGAACTAAAAAATGCTACAACCAAAGTAAAAAGTCTACTAAATAAACTCAAGAGTGGGGTGGAGAGAACAGAAGATAGACTCAGTGCATTTGGAGATAGATCAATAGAATTTGCTTAATCTAAACAACAGAGAGAAAATAGACTGAAAAGATTAAGGTGGTCTACAGGAAAATAGCAAATGATTTAAAATTTGTATCATCAGAGTTCTGAAGTAAAGGAGAAAGCAGGTGGAACTGAAAAAGTATTGAATAAATAAAGACTTAAAATTTCCCATATTTCGTGAAAGACATAAACCTGCAGATTCAAGCATTTGAGCAAGCTCCAAACAATATAACTGCAAAGAAATCCACACCAAGATATATCATAATTAAATATCTGAAAACTAAATACAAAGTCTTAAAATAGCCAAAAATAAACAACATATCTCTAATTTGATAAAATTGAACAATCATTTGTGATTAAAATTCTTAATACATCAGGAAAGTGGGAAACTTCCTCAACCTTATAAAGAAGATCTACATGAAACCTATTGCTACCATCATACTGAACATAAAGTAGATAAAAATATACTTTTACTTTTGTCCTTTAAGAAACACTATTTTTTAATCCTAAATACTTACAGATATAAGTACATGTTGAATAATGTCTTTGATTTCCTGATTATTTTTTTCTTTAGATTATTAGCAATTTTATTTCTTGCTGTCTTTCTTCCAGCATGAAAATATCCATCTAAATAAACAAAAGCAGATGGGCTCTAATGTCCTTTGAGTCCATGTAATGTGCCTGGCATACTGCTAAATTTACATATATTATATATTTTAATACTTATAAACACTGTATTAGTTTCCTGTTGCTACTATAACAAAGAACCACAATATTAGTGGCTTAAAACAATGAAAATTTATTCTTTTACATTTCTGGAGATCAGAGATGAAGAATGGGTTTTACAGGGTTAAAGTCAAGGTTCTAGGAGGGCTTGTTCCTTCTAGAGGATCTGATGAGGGAATCAGTTTCCTTGTCTTTTCCAGCTTCCAAGGCCATCTATATATACTACTTGGCATTTGAACCCTTCTTTGCATCCCTCCAACCTCTTGCTTCTGTCATCACATTTCCTTCCACTGTCTATGTCTTCTTGACTCCCTTTTATAATTACTCTTGTGATTACATTGGGCCCACCTGGATCATTTAGAATAATCCCCCATCTCATGATCCTTAACTTAATCACATATGCAATGTTCTTTTTTTGTCATATGAAGAAACAAATTTACAGGTTCCTGGATTTAGAATGTGGGTATCTTTGGGAGGCCATTATTCTACCTACCATAACCACCCCATTAGTTAGTTACTCGTGTTAGATATTACCTATTGTCCTCCAATATTTATTCTCCCTTTCTTCCTTAGTGATAACAGTTTTAGATGGTCACAAGACAACCCTGGTAAAAATTATATATCCAAACTTCTCTTGCAGTTAAGTGTGGTCATGTGACTTCCACTGAACAATAAATGTGAGCAGATGTGAGGATAAGAGTTTCAGCAAAAGCCTTTTGGAATCAGTGCACAATATTTCATGTTTCCTTCACCCTGATATGGCAACCAGCTAAGCTTCAGCCTGCATCCCTGTATGAAGATCATACCCTTGAGGATTCCTACCAACAACCTAATTGAAATGAACCTTTTGGGTTGCTAGATACTAGAGAATAATATTGTCCACCCTGACTGAGTATATTAATATACACATATAATGCTGTAACTGCTGGCTACCTATGCAAAGCCATCCTCTTCTCCTTGTTGGCATAGCTCACTTATGACCAAAGTTACAAGTGGCAGGGAATCACTTTCCTTGTAGCAAGGGTGTGGGCACACAAATCAGTCTAAGCTAAAAGAACCTTGAGCAATGAGAAATCTGTGAGAAGGTTATTCTGGGAAAGGTTTTCTTATCTAATAAAATATAACCATTTCCCATTTTCCCTTTATACTTTGGTGTTATCAGATGAGGACATGGTACTCAGAACTAGTGTAGCAATGTTGCAGCCATGTTGGGAAGCTAAACATGGAATTGAGAGTTGGTTCAAATTCTGACATGATTGGGCTGCTGGACCAATCTTGTTAAATACCTAATTATGAATGTCTTATTATATAGAAAAATATCATTTTGGCCACTTTACATGGGTTTTCTGTTACTTAAAACTGAAAGCACATATTATTTGACATATAGAGACTTACTCCCAAATCTAATATTTCAGGAACCAAAAAAATTTAGATGTATATATTTTACAACTTCCTTATTAATCATCTTTTGTTATTCTGTCCCCAAAACTTAGGAAACATATTGTTTCACATAACACCTAGCTTCTTGACTACAAAAGCTCACTGTCCAAACCCGTGAATTATTTGATACTGTTTGAGAGATGTATGTTTTTATGGCAAAATATACACAAATATATATATATACACACAACATCAATGTTTAGTTAAGATTGTATTTAGCATTCACTCTAAGTGTAAACATTAATTTTAAGACAAGCGGTTAGTTGGTCAATTGAATATTTTACTCATATATATGTATACGTATATATGACATATTGTACATTTTATACTTGAAGTTTTGCTCTAAAATAACTTTAAAAGAAATCAGAAAATACTTGTTTTATCCCTTAGGTCCATAAAAGTCCACAGAGGAGTATCAGCAAGTTGAAGGTAAGGGAGAGAGAAGCAGAACAAGTCTTCATGCCTCATTACAGATTTTTAAATTCAACTGATACTTCTATGTAATTTGGCATTCAAGTTTATTTTATAAATATTAAATATTTCAGAAGTATATAAAAAAGCTGCATAAAGACAAAGACAGAAATGAAGCTTCAGTTTCCATATGTGATAATGGAAAAGAATAAACCACAGTTTTCCCCCAAACACCTATTTTAATATACTTTGTGAGCAGACAATGCCAATTACAGTTTCAGGGTTACTCGGGTTGCTTGGAACTGCAGGCCCAGCATGACCTCCTTCCCAGGAAACAAATAAACCCAGAGGACAGTATAAAATATTACAGACCAGGGGTAATTCTGACACTCATAGCCTGAGAAATTTGTCAAGGTCATGATCAAGAGATCACCCAGTTTAGGCTGTAGTATAACAATGTGCGACCTTTACTGGTGTAGGAACACATACAAATTCCCCTCAGATGCTCTGTGCACTGAGATCATATGAGCAGTCAGTAAACACTGCTAGTTGAAGCTGGTAACAATTTCTAGTTTTTTGATGGTTTGTTTGTTTCCCATTTTCTTCCATTTCCCTGGTCACTTACTTTATTTCTGGTAGCTACTGCACTCTGAGATAACACTTCACTGCTTTGCTGCCCAAGAGGCAGTGTATTCAACCTCTATTTCTAATATGGTGAAGAATTACTTAGCTAAAATAAAAATCTTTTAAAAACCTGACTCCATCTAGGAAGTATATCCAAATGGGCCTTTTTGCAAAATGAGTGACCTCATTCACAGCTTAGTACTACACAAAATGAGAGCTTCCTTTAATAATATGGGAAGGAAAAATAAGCTGTCGGAGAGAAAGAAACACAGAACTGAGGAAAGAAAAATAACTTTTCAGAGACAATTAAGAAATAGGCTAAATGACTGTTGTCAAATGGTAAAATCAGAAAAAAATGTGTGTCTAGAATTTACACATTGCATTATGACATTATTTTATGTAATTTAGATGCTATAGAATTCTTGAAAATGTTTCTGCCTTTTCTAAATACTGATCAATGTTGGAATTAAGCTACATAAATTATGTACTACATTTTTGCAGCACTAAATCTATTCATACTGATACACTTTTTTTCCATCTCTATGGCATAGATTGCTAGACTTTTATAATTTTCCTTTTCTCTTCCTCCTGGACACAGAAGTAAACTATATTTTCCAGCCTCCCTTGCCATTGGGCTGGTGGGGCCATTGGACTGACTTCTGGATAATGTATTATATGAACCATTTCCAGAACTGGTCCATAAAAATCTTTTTCCTGCGATCATCCTGCTTTTCCCCTGACTGGCAACTGGGTGCAAAGGATCAAGTAGAGGCCTTTGAGGCTCTAGAGAATATAAGGGCTGCAAGATACATAGAAAAACCATATGGAAGGCCTCCCACCATCTAGGAACATCTGCATTAGATTTGACATAAACAAGAAATAGATTTTATTGTGTTAGGACAATACGACTTTGATATTCATTGTGATATAAGCTAGTATTACTTTCTCTAATGAAAAATAATAATTTAGAGGAAGCTTTCTAGCCTTGTATACAAATTCTCCCAGTATCTCCCTATATCAACTTCAAGTAACATACCCAAATTCAGCAGACAGGGAAAACTTGCATTTGAAAAAAAACCATCAATGAGACATGGGTGAATTAAGCAGATTCTAAAATGTGAATTTAATGTGCATGAAATTTGTACCAAAATAGGAACATTCCAGACAGAGACCTATAATGCTATGCATGCACTTATTTCATAAAGTTTTTAGATTAAATGCAGGAGCTGCTTATAGAGCTGATGTTTTTTTCTGTACTGTTTCCCTTTAAGTTTTGTTCTGCCACTGCATGGAAACACCTGCTTGAACTATTGAGGCAAAACAACTTCAAGATGCTTGTAGGTTTCATCAATACTACAAATGGTCTTTGAAGGAAACATAAAATACTGAACGCCGTCGTGATTCAGCTAGTTAACTGTTTAAACCACAAACATTGATTTTAAGTACAGGTAACAGCCAGCATGAAAAAAGGAGTAACGTTTTTATTACAGTAAATATTATTGTGGCTTCTTTTACTTGATATGAGAGCAAGTGACAGAGGGTGGTTGAAAATAAATCAACGTCTTGAGATCTGTCTTTTAAATAGTTTGCCTCAATTTTTAAAGAATTCATTGTCCCCCCATAATGACAGATGTTTTCTGGATAATGATAGTGAAGAGCATAAAGTGCATGTATCAATTATGTATTGTCACAAATTACCAACAGTTAGCAACTTAAACAACATACATTTATTATTTTATGGTTTCTTTTGGTCAGGAGTCTGGTAGCAGTTTAACTGGCTTCTCTGTTTCATGATCTTTCTCAAGGCTATAATCAAGGTGTCAAACAAGGCTGGGGTCTCATCTGAAGGCACAACTGAGGAAGGATCAGCTTCTATGCCTACTCAGTTGACAGAATCCAGTTCATTGTATGTGGACAGACTTCAGGCCTTGGTATTTTGTTGGTTATTGACCAGAGACCATGGACAATTTCTTGCCATGTTGGCTTCTCCAGTATGTCAAATTGATTCATCTAAGCCACAGCAATGGTGGTGGTGGGGAATACTAACAAGCCAGGAGTTACAACTTACATAAGCTAATCATGGACGTGACATCCCATCTCATTTGCTACTTTCTGCTCTTTAGAATCAGGCCCATTCTATCACCTTTGCTGGGTTCTATTCTTTAGAAACAAGTAGCTATGTACCAATCCACACAGAAGGGGAGGATATTCTATTTTAGCTTGCAGTCGTTCTGTTTAAGTTTAGCATATAGGTTTTGGTGAACTTTTGTGGACCTTAATTTCAAAAATATTTAATTTTCTGAGCCCCTACCATGTTCTTCTTCTTTGTTTTATTCTCTGGTACTGCTGGGGCTTCTGTATCATCTGTTCTGGTGCTGCCTGTGGAGGTGCCTTCCACCCACCCCTGCCTGCTTGCAGGGCAAGGAGACATAGGGTTTTATTGTTGCTGTCGCTGCTGGCAGATCAACTTCTCTGACATCCAGGTTATGGACTTGGGATGTGTCATCCCAGGGCTTAGCTACTGCAAGGTATCAAGCTCTCAGCTGGCCTGCACAGAGGAGTGGTGGCTGGGGCCCCTCACTAGACGAGGCTTCCCTTTCCCTGATCTCTTGGCTGGAGAGACCAGGCTTTTCTTGTTTGTTTTGTACTGTGCCTGTTGGTGGCTATCAGCTGCAAGCCTCTATGGCACCCAGTCCAGGGGTTTATGGGGTATAAAATGAAAACCCAAGGATATTGCTTTATTGCTCCTCAAGTTTTGAGGTATCTAGCCAATTTGTCTCTTTCTATTTTTCAAACCCCTTTAATATTGTGGTTAATATTTAACAGTGTCAGTTATAATTTATAGAGTATTTAGTTGTATTTAAGTGAGAGAGAGCAAGAGAAAATAAATCTATGCAACTTTGTTCTAGAACCCACCATCATTCATAAGTCACTCAGTACATAACTAAGCAAGGTTATGGAAACCTATGGTTCTGTAAATGGTTTCTAGCTTAGTTCAACTACTGATAAAAATACTGACTTGCATTTATAAGTCTTTTATTCCTATACAGCTGCTTTCACTTGGTAATATGATCTTCACAGAAATCATACCAAGGTGCCTATTGTTATTATAACAATTTTACTGCTGAGGGATGAACAGGAATAAATCTCAATTGCAAATATATTATACTAAAGGACTTGGAAATGGAGTTTCAATCTTGTGATTCCAAAATGTGACTTCCATCAGTTAATCCATTCAAGGGAAAAAAGTTTTTTACAATGGTTCAAAAGAATTCAATTCATTACCTTCCTAAATTAATTATAAAATATTCTAGGAGTAATATTATCTGAGATCAGTCTTTAATGAGGATAGATTGAAGACAGGAGTGAACTTGAGAGGCATGCAAGAAAGAAGAATGAACATTGGTAAATGCATGGGGTTGCAAAGGTCTGGAAGTTTTTTTAAAGAACGGAATAGAGTGTATTTTGTTTGGAACACATAGTAAATAGAGGAGTATTGTGAGTAATGCCAAACTTGGAGACTTGTTGTAGAAGGCTTCAAACGCTTTCCAGAAAACGTGTTCCTAATTTGTGAGACAATGGAGAATCTTGGATAAATTTAATAGGGGACATTTGTCATTACAGTCATGCCTTTTTGAGAAGCATCTGAATATGGAGTATAAGATTACAATAGTTGTGACATTAGTGGTTTACATAGTAAAAGGGAGATGAAATAAAATTTCATCTCAGTAAAGCTGGTAACAAGTTAGTTACTCAATGCATAATGTTTGAATGTACTCTATGTGCTGTGTGCTGGGATGAATTTGTGTTAGGTTGTGGGGCATATGGATGAATATGACAAGCATAGACCCTATCCTTAATGAACTTGCAGTCTAAAGGAGATAGAATAAATATGAAGAAAATTATGAGAGTATAAGTGATATTATAAGATCAATAAAATAATCTTATTTTAAATAATAATAACAATAATACTTTAAAAAATTAATTTGGAGTTGATAATTAGAAGATTTTTCCAGAAAATAGTGCCTAACTTGGGTTATTATGTATCTTGCTTTTCCCAGAACTGTTTCTATTTATGTCTCTTGGCATAATTATTACTAGTATCTCCTTCTACTCTCAAGAAACTCCCAGCTTGAACAACAAATTATCTGTTAACCCTTTATCTAAGTGAAACCAGGGATGAGTTGCAGTTATCCAGGTAAATGGCTGGAGGCAGTGAATGGTTTACCTGTAGTAGACCTGGAGACAGATGATACTATAGCATGTTCAAATAACACTACTGGGAATTCCCTGGTGGTCCAGTGGTTAGAGCTTGGCACTTTCACTGCTGAGGGACTGGGTTTAATCAATCTTTGCTTGGGGAACTAAGATCCCACAAGCTGTGTGGTGTGGCCAAAAAAAAAAATTTCTACTAATAAATAAGTATTGTTGCTTGAAAAATCAGTGTGGTTGAAAACAAAAGATGAAGTGGGGCCCAGACGCGGAAACTGCACAAGCTTTCCTAAGGACTGCACACTTTATACTGAATACAATAGGAAGTTGTTGAAAGACAGTAGGAGATGATTAGATTTGACTTTAGAAATGCCACTCTGGTTAGTGTGTGAATAGTGGATTTCAGAGATTTGAGTGAGATGAAAGAATGACTATGGTAAAATACCAGATAAAACTTTTCAGAGTGATACTGATGACAGATGATGAGAGGCTAATCCAGGATACTGACAGTGAGAATGAACAACTGAAGAAGAATACAAACAATGTTTCATAATTAAAATTTGTAGAAATTGGTGAGTTGCAATTTGAGGAAGAAGGAGTGGAAATAATTAGGGATGGGACATTCTTTTCTGGTTTGAGCAATTGGTGGTGCCATTCATGAGCTGATGGATGAAAAGAAAAAGAGGTATTCAAGGTATTTTGAAGAGGAAATTATTCAATTAATTGAATGCAGTGAATGAGAAAGAATAATAAAGAACTGATGGTTTATAGTTTCAAACTTGGATAGCTTGGAAAAAACATGCCACTTAGCATATTTAAAAGGAAGAGATAATCTAGGTGGTAATAAGGAGTTGAGTTTTAGACATGTTCAGAGTAGTTTAAGAAGAGGAAGAGGTTTGTCTTAAAATAAAGAGATTTCCATGGATGATTATGTCTAACAGACCATTAGAAAGGTCTAGGTGAGTCCCAAAAGACAGATTAGGACTAGAGATATACAACTGGGAGGCATTGCTGCAAACTGTGAAAACCCTACATGTGGCAGAATTTCCAAGGAGTTCTGAGGGCAAAAGATGCCAGGCAACATGATTGTCATAGGGAGGAAGACTAAAACTAGTTACCAAAGCTAGTTACTATAATTCTAGCCAAACAAGGAGATTTGGGTCAACACTTTTCAAGGATGGAGAGAAGTCAAGGAAAATTGTTAATTTAATTTGACCACTTAAAAATGAGTAACCTCTGAGAAAACATTTTAACTAGAATGAAGGAGATGGAAAACCAAACATAAAACTTTAAGTAAAAAAGCAGTGGAAAAGTAGAGACAGGAAACAGATTTTACTTTTTCAATAGATTTTTTTTCTGTGAAGTATAGAAGAAATGCCTGAAGATTAATGGCATAACAGAGATGAAGTGATTTCCTTATGAATGCATGAAATGATAGCATATTCATAGCCAGAGAAGAACCACTGGAAAAGAAAAGTTTCAAGAGAAATCAGGAAAATTAATTGATAGAGAAAGTTCCACAGATTGGGATAAAAAAAGTACATAGTATTCATAATCCAATAAAGAAAGAGGACAGTTTTTATGTCAGTGATAAAAATGTATAAAACTGGACTGGCAAAGATATATAGATTTTTTCCAAGCGGACAGAGTAAAAAAGAATGGAAAAAAAGAGTGAGTAACACTAATTCATAGTGAGTGAATTTCTCTATGAGACAGACTTCGTACTGAATTTTATCCTAAGCAATTCTCATAAGAACCCTTGTAATTATGGGTCTACTTAGGTTAGGTTATATGCTGTAATTTTTTTGGTAAAAGGCAAATCTTAGTGGCTTAATTAAACAAACTTTAACTGTGTGCTCACATCAAGATAAAATACAGTCATTCAGAGACTATCCAGATTCATTTCCCTTGATCACCCATTGGGTCCTTGGAATTCTCCACTGGATTGCATATAGCTGATAGACCAGGGAAAAAATGTTTGTGTAGGACTGAACCTAAAATTTCAGGGGTCAGGTTTGAAAGTAGCATGTACTATTTCTACCTACAGTCATGTTATCCCTGACTCACTGTCAAAGCTTGGCAAGGAGGCTTGATGGATGCCAAGAAACAAAATAAAACAGGGCTTGTGAACTTGTAGCATTAACCATGAGATAGTAAATTTCACTATCTCCATTTTGCATAGAGGATAACTGAGATTTAGATAGTGCTTAAGCAACTTGCCCAAAGTAACACAGCTTAGTAAGCTGGGTCTGGTCAAGTCTGGTGTTGATTCTCAGAGTAAATTAGAGCATGTCATCTTCTACAGGAAATGACAATGAACACCAGGAGTAGAGAGGGAAGGCTTTACAATCTTTTAGGGAGAGAACAAGTATACATGATGTCGGAACAAACTCATTACAAAGGATTTAAAGCTAGAAACATGCATCTCTCTTGGATCCAATTACCTCAGCTTTAGGGCTTCCCTGGTGGTACAGTGGTTGAGAGTCCGCCTGCCAATGCAGGAGACACGGGTTCATGGCCCGGTCCAGGAGGATCCCACATGCCGCGGAGCAGCTGGGCCCATGAGCCATGGCCGCTGAGCCTATGCGTCCGGAGCCTGTGCTCTGCAACGGGAGAGGCCACAACAGTGAGAGGCCCGCGTACCACAAAAACAAAACAAACAATTACCTCAGCTTTAAAACCCCTTTTCAAGAAACTCAGTGGACTGAATTAATGCATTCATTATTCAAAAAATATAATTAGATGCATAGTACCTATAGATGTTCTTCCAGATGTTTAGTGCAGAAAACAGAGCATCTGCCCCATGGAGCTTACATTTTGCTTTGCAGAAA
Organism: Phocoena phocoena; assembly: GCF_963924675.1. Lineage (NCBI taxonomy): Eukaryota > Metazoa > Chordata > Mammalia > Artiodactyla > Phocoenidae > Phocoena > Phocoena phocoena. The sequence goes on from NC_089223.1 coordinate 92,544,215, forward strand.
CAGAGCAGCAAAACTACAGATGTTGATTCTGTTTAATTTATGCCAAAAAATGAAATAATATATTGAAAGGGTTGGGGTAATATAAAATTCAACAAAAAACCCCTAAAAAATAGTACAAAAACAACAGCTGCTCAGAGGGTTTATATAAAAACAGAAAAAACCTAAACAAAATAAAATAAAATAAAGCAAAACGCTAATGGAGAGTTTCCATTGTAGGAAGAGGAATTCTAATTGAGCTGGATTATACGTAAAACCTTGGCTAAGGTGCCTCAATAGAAGACTATAAAAAAAAAAGGATGAAGGATAATTATCTCCCTCCAAATCATCATATGATTATTAGAAAAAGTAGAGACTAGATGCAAAAAAGGCAAAGAAAATCACAGGCAAAATTAAAGCAGAACTACAAAAATAATTTTTTAAGAACTATTTCAAAGTGCAGTAAGTAGAAGTAAAATAAACAGAGAGATAGGAGAGAAACTAAATGGGAAGAGAAGAAAGCTACCTTAGGTAATACCTTAGATACCATAAGGAAAGCTACTCTGATAAAATGGATTTTAAGATGGGTTCTGAAGAAGGAGGGGCCAAACTTGAAATAAGCCAGAAACAAGCCTAGTAGGTAGAGAATAAAAAGTATGAAGGCCTTGAGGCAGTGTGGGTTTTTTTAGGAGCAGAAAATATGCTACTATAGCTAAAATGTACTAATGTACATTTTAGTGAGTTAGAGGAAAGGGAGGGACAAGCATGTAGAATTCCCATCAAGTTATGATAGATTAAGTTTAATATAAGGGGCTGTTGTCATTTAAAAGGAAAGCATCTTATCTCATGAGTGTCAAATGAGTGAATTCTTTATTTTTTTTGAAAGGAAATAAAAAATTCCCTTTGTCCTTTTCCTATTCTACTCCCACCAGTTTTGTTTTTCTACTAGAATTTCATAAGAGCTGCTCACTTTGGAAGTTTCCAGTCATTGATACTACTCTTAAATGTATCATATTTTGCCAGCTCTTTTTGGCAAGAAACCTCCTGTTCATAGAGGTAATTAACAAACGTAGAAGAGGGGAAAAGAGCATGTTCCTTGAAGTAACTCAACCTGGGGTCAGCCTGGACTGAACCACTTCCTGCCCATGTGAACTTGGAAAGTTAATTAACTTCTCTAATCTCAGTTGGCTCATCTTTAAAAGGAAGACAATGATACTTAACTCAGAGCATTGTTGAATGAATTAAATGAAATAGCATATGTTAATGTTATGGATTGAAGTTTAGGTCCCATGTACAATTCATATGTTGAAATTCCTAGTATGATGATATTATGCAGTTGGGTCTTTGGTAGATAAGGTCATGGGGGTAGAATACTCATGAATGGGATTAGAGCTGTTAGAAAAGAGACCACAGAGACCTCTCTTGACTCTTCCACCATGTGAGGACACAGGAAGAATATAGCCACCTATGAACCAGGAAGCGAGCTCTCACCAGATACCAAATCTGCTGGCACCTTAATCTTACACTATTCACTCTCCAGAATTGTGATAAATAAATGTTTGTTTAAGCCAGTGTCTATGACACTTTTTATTAAAACAGCCTGAACTGATTAAGACAGTTAAGTTATATAGTTAACTACTATAATTCCCCAAACTTAGAAAGGACTCAATAAATAGCAGCTTTTAAAAAAGAGCATGAAACACACCAAGTATTGAGTGCTCAAGAAGAAAGCCAGCAGCACCCACTTCAGACTTTAAAGAAGTTAGGAACACAGTTGACTTCTGAATTTTTGTCTCAACCAGATGGTTCTTTGTGTAATTTGGAAGTTTAGTTAAATAAGAAAATATGAGTTCATTATTTTAGTCAAGGTTCTCCAGAGAAACAGAACTAATAGAATATGGTGTGTGTGTGTGTGTGTGTGTGTGTGTGTGTGTGTGTGTGTGTGTGTGTATAGATCGGGAGAGAGAGAGAGAGAGAGAGAGAGAGAGAGAGAAAACAAGATAGATTTATTTAAAGGAATTGTCTCATGTGATTATGGTTGTTAGGAAGTCCAATCTGCAGGGTGGGCCTTCAGGCTGGAGACCCAGGAGAGGTGATGCTGTAGTTTCAGTCCGAAGGCAGTCTGCTGTAGAATATGAATGAGCGAATAATGTAGGTGAAGTCTGAAGGCTGTCTGATGGGAAATTCTCTCTTGCTCAGGAGAGACTAACTATATATATATATATATATATATATATATATATATATATATATTTTTTTTTTTTTTTTGTACGTGGACCTCTCACTGTTGTGGCCTCTCCCATTGCGGAGCACAGGCTCCGGATGCGCAGGCTCAGCGGCCACGGCTCACGGGCCCAGCCACTCCGCGGCATGGGGCACAAACCTGTGTCCCCTGCATCGGCAGGAGCACTCTCAACAACTGCGCCACCAGGGAAGCCCAGAGACCAATATTTTTGTTCTGCATATGTTTTCAATTGATTGGATGAGGCCCACCCATGTTATGAGGGCAAACTGCTTTACTCAAAAGCTACCAATTTAAATGTTAATCTCATCCAAAACACTGTCACAGAAACACCCAGAATATATTGGGTTGGCAAAAAGTTCATTCAGGTTTTTCTGTAAGATGTTATGGAAAAACCCAAATGAATTTTTTGGCCAACTCAATATTTGACCAAACATCTGGGCAACCTATGACCTACCCAGGTTGACATATAAAATTAACCATCACACTCGTGTATTTGTCTATGCTTCATGTTTCAGCCAAACAGACTCACCTGTTGGATGCGGTGGAAATATCTTAAGACAGCATTGATAAAAACTTAATTTTTAAAGAGTTAAGATTGGCTTTATAACAGTCCCTATGTCATTTTGGAAAGGATTTGAAATAGCTATAAAAACAACAAAAACAAGACAAAATATGCAATATAATATCGCAAGCAGAAGAAATATGGAAATACTTAACGAGGTAATACATTGTCACACTTAATCAGCATTTGTTTCTTTTATTCATATCTCAACTTTTACTAGGATTGAAACCAATAAAATATAGGAAAATATTATAAATTAGGTACAAATGAAAGGAAAAAAGTAAATAAGCGAAGGAAATAACATGAAATTGAGACAAAATGAGGGAAACACATACCAAAAAGCAAAGGGCACAAAACTAAATAGTTAATGGGAAGCAGGCAGATGATGTAAATGAGTGAAGTGGGCCAAGAGAAGGTCATGAGGGTAGTGGGAACTTTGCTCAATTATTGTCTTTAAAAGGGACTCATTCTAGCCAAATGTGGTTAGAATATGGGTCTACTTTTGCGAAAACTGTGTGTGTGTTTCCTGTGTATGTGTTTGTAAAATTTCTGATTGTCCAATTTACACAAAACCACACATTTATGGGACAAATAAAATCCCTTCAGCAACCAAATATTGCTTCCTGAGTCCTTACTCCAATTCCTCATAAGAGTCCTTAAAGTTATATCTAAACTTTCTTGCAACTAGTATGTACAAGGAATCTTAATCAGTTTTAGAATTCAAAATATCTAACAAATAAAATCAAACAGTTGTTAAGGGGAAGAATGACTAAGGTCAGAAGGAAATGCCTCTGCAGGGGAATAGAAAGAACTTTTCATAATGTGATGGGCAATGACACTCACTCTTCTTTACTGTAGACATAGCAATTAGCCCCTTGGTTCATTTCCAACAATAGTTATGATGGCATCTGCTCAACATCACTAATTATTAGAGAAATGCCAATCAAAACTACAATGAAGTCTCACCTCACACTGGGCAGAATGGCCATCATCAAAAAATCTACAAACAATAAATGCTGGAGAGGGTGTGGAGAAAAGGGAACCCTCCTGCACTGTTGGTGACAATGTAGATTGATACAGCCACTCTGGAGAACAGTACAAAGGTTCCTTATAAAGCTAAAAATACAGTTACCATATGATCCAGCAATCCCACTCCTGGGCATATATCTGGAGAAAGCCATAATTCAAAAAGATATCTGCACCCCAGTGTTCACTGCAGCACTAATTACAATAGCTAGGACATGGAAGCAAACTAAATGTCCATCAACAGAGGAATGTATAAAGAAGATGTGGTACATATATACAGTGGAATATTACTCAGCCATAAAAAAGAATGAAATAATGCTATTTGCTGCAACATGGTTGGAACTAGAGATTGTCATACTGAGTGAAGTTAAGTCATATAGAGTAAGACAAGTAACATATGATATCTATTATATGTGGAATCTAAAAAATAGTGTACAAATGAACTTATCTACAAAATAGAAATAGAGTTACAGATGTAGAAAACAAACTTATGGTTACCGGGGGTAAGGGAGGGGAGGGATAAACTGGAAGATTGGGATTGACATACACTCTACTATATATAAAACAGATAACTAATAAGAACCTACTGTATAGCACAGGAAACTCTACTCAATACTCTGTAATGGCCTATATGGGAAAAGAATTTTAAAAAGAATGGATATATGTATAACTGATGCCCTTGCTGTACACCTGGAACTGACACAACATTGTAAATCAACTATATGCCAAAAAAATTAAAAATAATAGTTTTGAAGGTAGATGGCAATCACTACTGATACTGGAAGAAAAATAAAATCATTCAATTCCTAACACAAAAAGGCAGATTCGCAACTTTACCAAACTTTAAAAACACAGGGAGGATACTTTAATTTCTTACTTTGATAATCAATAGTTGTTATACATACCTTCCTAAAAATCCATAAAATAATTGAAATATTTTTTCAAACATATAGAACTGTGAATTTTCTTTTCCATTCATCACTGAAAGTGCTTATTACATTTTAAAATTGTGTAATATGTCTCAGAAATTTTTTCAGTTTTCAGTATGTAAAGTGTCTGCCTAAAATTCTTAAAAGCCTATAGCTATACACCTTATAAGATATCATAGGTTTAATGAATGCTACTGGAACTGCTAACCCTTTTAATATTTTGCCTCATTCTATTTCCAGACTGGGAGAACCACAAGACTTCTGTTCATAGTTTCCTACTAACTACTTAAGTTTTCTTGACATATACCAAATTTAGATTATATTGTTGCTGTGTAAGTATTTAACTTAAGTGAACTCCTTAAGGCTTTAATACTTCTGGTCTATTTGTTCCTGTTTCTTTTTTTTTTTTCTTCCAAACATCTTCTAAAGCCTGATATAAATTCCCAGGGGCTAATAAACAAGTACAGATTGTAGATAGAAGGTATTTTAAAGAATTAGAGAATACATTTACAAAATATTTTTGTAGGCTTGCAATAAAACTTGCCAATTTTTTTCCTTGGAATGTAGTTTAAAGAAGACACAGTTAAATTCTTTCTGTTATTAGACCCTTCTCTAAACAAGCATTCATTTATTCAGAAGTAGATTGAAATCAACCTCGCTGGACCTGTATCTTCCACATAAATTTAAATTCTTAGAGGGCAAGACTTACTTTTATATATTTTTCAATTTCCAGAACCTCATAGCTCATGGCACATGGTAAGCTCTTAGTAAACACATAATAAGTGATTAATTTATCTACATATATGTGTGTGGTTGAAGCAAAAATATTGTCCTTCTTTAAGCTAAAATTGTGCTCAGCCTATTGTTTTTTTTTTTTTTTGCGGTACGCAGGCCTCTCACTGTTGTGGCCTCTCCCATTGCGGAGCACAGGCTCCGGAAGTGCAGGCTCAGCGGCCATGGCTCACGGGCCCAGCCGCTCCGCGGCATGTGGGATCTTCCCAGACCGGGGCACGAACCCGTGTCTCCTGCATCGGCAGGTGGACTCTCAACCATTGCGCCACCAGGGAAGCTCTCAGCCTATTTTGATGGTTACAGGGATGTATATGTAAATTTCTGTGTGCTCTTTTATTATGTTATTCCTAATACCAGGTTGTCTTTCCTGCCTATGGATAAGATTTTTATGATCCAGTTGAAACACATTGTATTTTTGAAATATTAATTAAGTATATAATCTGTTCACTTTTACATCTGTGTTTTTTTTTCTTTCCCTAGATACTTTTGTCTAAATAAAATGGCTTTACCATTTTGTTTCCTTGCTACATTTTTGTCAGAGGGAAAATTAATTGAAGTACAAAATGGAAAAGCTAAAGAAAACAATTGAGCTACTTTGAGTCCCCCAGGTTCTTCCATTTGGACCTAAGTTATTTCCGTTAACAAACATGAGTCACTTACTGCTGTTAGAGCTATGGGTAGTGGATATCTTCACTTAAAGGACTTTTCAACAACAAACTTTTTATAAATTGTGAATCCCAGAAAAGAATGAGGCAACTTTCCCCTTTTCTCCTTCTCCTTTTCCAAGGAGTCAAACACAGGAAACAAAGAATTGTAGCATAAACAGAACCAAAAAGATCTATATGTGCTACTTGTACTTGAAGTAACAAAAATACTGGTTATGAATTTTAGAAGAAAACTTCAGAAGCAGATATTAAATATGAATCAGAATACAAGGCTTTAGATCAAAGACACTGATATTGTTAGAAAATAAAGAGGCCAGGTATTTTACTCCCGTGGATAAAATTGGATAAGGTGGAATTAACTGTGCCTTTAAAAGACTGGCTTTGTGGGACAGAATCAACAGCTGCCAATAGGTTATGATGAGACAGATGCTAAAAGATTCCTCTATCCCTATATTTCCCTTCCGTCACCCAAGCAATTGTGAAATAGTGATAGCCACACTTGGGAAGGTTCTTTTGAGAAGAAGAGATCATCTACACAGAAGTCATAGAGGAATCTGGATAAAATTCAGATGTTAATGTTGAAATCTATTATAACATTTAAAACTTTCCATTTTTCCCTCTTAAATAGGAAAGCCTCAAAGCACAATCTTTCCCTATAAAGTTTGACCATGGGTCTCCAGTTGCGTGGGCAGTCCCAGTTTATGGGTGTAATTATTAATAGCATTGACATAAATTCTCAAGATTGTCTTAATTAGGATGATAAATTATATAGTAATCCTGTGAATAAGGCATATTTAATTGGAGATTTGAATGTGACCAATAAGGAAGTTCTGCAAGCAAGATAGGGATTTGGCAGTGCCGGATCATAAGAAGCTTCACTATGGGGTTATTTGAGCAGCACTAGAAAACTGAAAGGTCAGTGAGAGAGGTGAGAATGTAGAGAAGGCCGCTCTCAAAGGGGAGGATGCTGAGACCCAAAAAAGTAAATAAATTCAGCTAAGTCATGTTGATGGGTAAGTGCAGATTTGGGACAATATTAAACTTGCTTTAGTAAAGGCATTATTAAAATAAAAAATTATAATAAAATAAGTTAATTGGTTTTATTTATTAAAGTGAGTTTTGTTTGTTTGTTTGCTTTTTAGTTCAAAATGTATATCTTTTACTTTGGAAATCTAAAAAATGTGCAAGTAGCAAGATGTTTGTTCTTTAGACAGTTTTGCCCAAAACATATCTAGTGTAATTTTGAAGGTAAGGATTCTAAGCTTCTATCAGTTCTGGTAGTCTAAGTGTTGTTACTAGGAGATGCTATCCTTTTTGCCTTAAAAAAACACTACCTTAAGAAGTTTGAGATATGCAAAAATGCATCCAGGACCTAGTTTGGGATGCTTTGCATAAAAAGCTAATAGGAGCTTATATTTTTGGAAGCTGACAGCTGGGGAGGCAGGAGGTGGAGAGAGGAAGAACCCCAGCAATATGGTGGGGTGCCCAGTCAGAGGGAAAGAGGCAGCTAGTGGGGGATTTCCCATGGCAGGGACTCTGAAGAACAGAATTGTTTTGCTTTAAAAGAGTTTTAAGGTTTTATTATTAAAAATGAAACTTAATTTTTTTAGTTTATCCCAACATTTCACTAAAAGTTCTGTATTACCAACAGGCTTGTGTCAGTGGAACTGTGGGAAAATAAATGATTTGAATGAGACAGAAAGTGAAGGCTTACTATCATCTGGTATTTGGGATTAGAGGTGATGTTCCACAGGGAAGAGAAAGGTGACCTGAGGAACATCTCAGAGTTCTGGAGAGGGACCCAAAGACCAGGGAAAGCTGGCCAGAGAACAGGCTAATTCAGAGGTGGACATGAGCCAGACCCTATTTATCCTAAGTGTATTAGAGAAAGGTAACTCTCAGTGTTCAAATTCCAGCTCACCTTTTAGTAGACATATGATCTTTGACAAGTTATATAATCTCCAAAGCCTGTTTCCTAACCTATAACTGTAGCATAATGACAGCACCTACTGCATAAGCCTGCTGGGAAAATTACATGTGATGATCCACTTTAAGGCACACAGCCCTGTTGCTGGCAAGTGTCCATAATTCTACAGAAGATGGCTGATAGTTAGATTTAGCACTAGTATATCATTTTGTATTCAGTGTATTATTTTTGTATCTACTTGATATTATAAAAATGTTCTCCCATATCACTGAATAGTTTTTGAAATCAATTTTTAATAAATGTCTAGTAGTATGCTCTATTGACTCATAGGCTTAATTTAACCATTTCCTCATTTTTTGACTATTTATGTTATTTCAAATTCAAACTATCATAAAAGACAATAGCAAGCTTCCATATTTAAAACTTGATAGACATTTTTGATAATTTAATCAGTAAAAATCCACTGAATGCACTTAAATTTGCCAAAGTATACAAGAATTTTAAGATTCTTCATAAATGGACAACTTACTCTGCTGGGAAAGAATGATGAATTACATCGTTATGATTATGATGTTTAATTGTAAGTAAAGCACCATTTCAAAATGGCTTAAACCATAAGATAAAATATTAGAAATTCCAAAGGTAAGGCAGCCTCCAAAGTTGCTTGATAAAAAGGCTCAAAATCATTAAGGACCCATGTTCTTTCCATCTCTTCTATCTTTCTTGACATTGACATCATACTCAGGCAGGTGACAAAGTGGCTATAACAGCTTCAAGTATTCCATCTGGATACAGTAAGGCCCAGTACTTCCTTCATACCAACAAGGAAGTCTTCATGGAAGCCTACAGAGACTTCACTGTTCATTGGCCAGATTGATCACATGCTTATTCCCAACCAATCCCTGTAAGAGAAGTTGGATTAGCATAACTGATTTGACTAGTTACTTAGGATGGATTAGATATAGGAGAGTCAACAGTAATAATTATGATTTCCACGATCAGTGTTTGAGAGTACCACTTCAATTTCATCCCCACCAATACTGGGTATTATTGTAAACCTCCATTATTATTGGTTCCTCATCAAAAAACATGTTTGGGTATAATATATGCCATGGTTCTGCACACTGTTGGACGGAATGAAAGAATGAATGAGTAATTGATAGACTGGGCTTCTCAAGTCTTTAGTTCAATTGGGCTGTACTCTACCAGGTCGAACACTACTAGCTTGAGAGAAGAGATGAACCTTCTTAAATACAAAGGGGATATTATACGCAATGAAAGGATCTCGAGCAATAATAGTACCCAAGAGCTCAGTCATTATATGGGGGAATCTATAAACTGACTGTAAATTAAAACGTGAAAATGAGTGTAGAGAGAAGTGAAATTTAAGCTCTCAATGGGGTAATCCTTCAGCAGAAATGGCCTCACACTGTTTTTCTTGGATTATTTTGAGGCCCATTGTATTATCTGAAGGAAGCCTATTGAACAGTGATTGACTGGTGCTGACCTAGTGTTACACTCATTTTGCACAAAAGCTTCTCTGCTGTAATGCTTGGTGAGGTTGTACACTGAAGTCAATTGTGATCCTGAAACCAAATGAAATCACTCACCCACTTCTCGAAGGTTTTAGTATGACACATTCTATTATATTATAATTTTGAAAAGAGTCATTTCTCCTGATGGCTAATTATTAACTTTCAAATGGATGCTGTACAAATTGCAATCAAATATGTTTACTTTATTCAATACATATGTTGTCAGGAAATATAATTCCACTTTAAAACGTTTTGCAGTTTTACTGACACCCAGATTTCTTTGTTCTGGTTTTGGTCTCCTCTCTTGCTGCCCCTGGGCAAATTGGAAAGCTACCTTATTGAGCTTCATGCTTTCAAATTCCTTGATGTGCATCAGTGCACAGAATAAATGCTCAGGTGATTTCCAAGCCTTTTCAGTTTTCTTTCCTTTTTTACTTTTACCTAAATGTTGTGGAAATGCTATGCTCAGCAAGAGTGTTTAAATAAGTGTACCCAAACATTACATGTGAAAGGTTTTACTGCATATTCACATTTTGATCCCAAATTTTAACTAAACTACTGTTCACATATAGCTCTAAAATTTGAATTTGTGCATAGAATGTTTAGAATCTTTGAGTCTAAAATATATGTATATGTATACATGTGTGTATATACACACACACACATGTATATATATTTAGACTACTTATATGCTAAAAGTGATAGTACATCTTCATTAAATCTAACCCTCCAGGAGGTTTGGTTAGATGTTTCTTCTTTCTGCTTCTTTAACACTCTGCTCTTCTCTGTCTGTAGCACTCATCACATTGTATTGCCCATGTTTATATCACACATTAAATTATCAATTCCTTAATAGCAAGGTCAGTCTGTTTTTATATTTCCAGTCCATCCATTCCCTAGGCCTAAATACTCAATAATACATATTAGGTAATAGAGTAAATTAATGAAAGAAGAAAAAAACACCTATTTAATATTTACTTCCACTTGAAACAGCAAATTATTTTCTCATCTAGTAGAAAAAAACGTATAAAAGATGTGTCTTAAACGTCTTATTACCAGATTCTCGAGCTTGGAACACAAAATGGTTGAAACACTTTAAAGAGAAGAACAAAACAAAAAGAGTTGAAGACATTGCAAATGATGTTGAAAAAAGAGATTGGATCCAATAGTGAACAAAGAGTAAATTTTAGTCCATTTAACACCAGTGACCTAAATTCCTTGGATCCCAGTGAGTTACATGGTGAAAATCATGAGAATGCCAGCGATACTGAAAACTTTAGGACTTTGTTTTCCAGGAATCATTAAAGGTTTGAGATAGCTGGCTTCCTGGACATCAGCTAGTCCTGCCTTTTATTTTAGATGAGAGGAAGCCGAATTCCAGAAATAGGAAGTGATTTGCAAAGATTAGCTCCTCGGCACAGAGAAAGCAATTTGGACACTGAGTAGTCAAATCTACACAGAGTACCTGATGAATGGAGAGGTTAGAAACTTCCTCAGCAAAATAGGATAAGCAAATACTGTGTTTTCAGATCACTAAGAAAGTTTTTTAAGGCAGGAGATGCCTCTGATATTTTATCATATGGAATCGTCCTCAGCAAGGGCCAATTTTGTCCCTTAAAGGACATATTACTGTCTGGAGACTTTTTTTTTTTTTTAACATCTTTATTGGGGTATAATTGCTTTACAATGGTGTGTTAGTTTCTGCTTTATAACAAAGTGAATCAGTTATACATATGTTCCCGTATCTCTTCCCTCTTGCGTCTCCCTCCCTCCCACCCTCCCTATCCCACCTCTCCAGGCGATCACAAAGCACGGAGCTGATCTCCCTGTGCTATGTGGCTGCTTCCCACTAGCTATCTACCTTATGTGTGGTAGTGTATATATGTCCATGCCTCTCTCTCGCTTTGTCACAGCTCACCCTTCCCCCTCCCCATATCCTCAAGTCCATTCTCTAGTAGGTCTGTGTCTTTATTCCTGTCTTACCCCTAGGTTCTTCATGACATTTTTTTCCCTTAAATTCCATATATATGTGTTAGCATACAGTAATTGCCTTTCTCTTTCTGACTTACTTCACTCTGTATGACAGACTCTAGGTCTATCCACCTCATTACAAATAGCTCAATTTCGTTTCTTTTTATGGTTGAGTAACATTCCATTGTATATATGTGCCACATCTTCTTTATCCATTCATCCGATGATGGGCACTTAGGTTGTTTCCATCTCTGGGCTATTGTAAATAGAGCTGCAATGAACATTTTGGCACATGACTCTTTTTGAATTATGGTTTTCTCAAGGTATATGCCCAGTAGTGGGATTGCTGGGTCATATGGTAGTTCTATTTGTAATTTTTTAAGGAACCTCCATACTGTTCTCTATAGTGGCTGTACCAATTCACATTCCCACCAACAGTGCAAGAGTGTTCCCTTTTCTCCACACCCTCTCCAGCATTTAATGTTTGTAGATTTTTTGATGATGGCCATTCTGACTGGTGTGAGATGATATCTCATTGTAGTTTTGATTTGCATTTCTCTAATGATTAATGATGTTGAGCATTCTTTCATATGTTTGTTGGCAGTCTGTATATCTTCTTTGGGGAAATGTCTATTTAGGTCTTCTGCCCATTTTTGGATTGGGTTGTTTGTTTTTTTGTTATTGAGCTGCATGAGCTGCTTGTAAATTTTGTAGATTAATCCTTTGTCAGTTGCTTCATTTGCAAATATTTTCTTCCATTCTGTGGGCTGTCTTTTGGTCTTGTTTATGGTTTCCTTTGCTGTGCAAAAGCTTTGAAGTTTCATTAGGTCCCATTTGTTTATTTTTATTTTTATTTCCATTTCTCTAGGAGGTGGGTCAAAAAGGATCTTGCTGTGATTTATGTCATAGAGTGTTCTGCCTATGTTTTCCTCTAAGAGTTTGATGGTTTCTGGCCTTACATTTAGGTCTTTACTCCATTTTGAGCTTATTTTTGTGTATGGTGTTAGGGAGTGATCTAATCTCATACTTTTACATGTAGCTGTCCAGTTTTCCCAGCACCACTTATTGAAGAGGTTGTCCTTTCTCCACTGTACATTCCTGCTTCCTTTATCAAAGATAAGGTGACCATATGTGTGTGGCTTTATCTCTGGGCTTTCTATCCTGTTCCGTTGATCTATCTTTCTGTTTTTGTGCCAGTACTATACTGTCTTGATTACTGTAGCTTTGTAGTATAGTCTGAAGTCAGGGAGCCTGATTCCTCCAGCTCTGTTTTTCATTCTCAAGATTGCTTTGGCTATTCTGGGTCTTTTGTGTTTCCATACAAATTGTGAAATTGTTTGTTCTAGTTCTGTGAAAAATGCCAGTGGTAGTTTGATAGGGATTGCATTGAATCTGTAGATTGCTTTGGGTAGTAGAGTCATTTTCACAATGTTGATTTTCCAATCCTTTTGATTCATTACTGTGGGAGTGTGTGAGATGTCTCACTGGTTTCTAGTGAGTAGAGGTTGGGGATGCTTATAAACATCCTAAAATGCCCCAAATGTTAATAGTGACAAGGTTGAGAAAACCTGCCCTAGAGTATAGCCCAGATAAAAAAGACTAGGTTATGCTAGATGTCACTAGAAAAAGTCTTGCTAGTCATTCTTTAAAATGCATACAATTGCACATACATACACACACATAGTCATCTGCAGCATGGCAGAGCTGTGTCCAGAGGAAACGCAAGGTTGGTATACATGTATGGAAAGACTTCTCAGCTTCTCAGTGCCAACATAGGAATGATATGAGGTCATATTTCTGTGGACATACTCTAACTATAAAGGAGAGCCTAGACCTGAAATGGCCCACAGAATCAGAACCAGAAAGACAGCCAGAAATCAAGATTGCACCTGCAGTTCCCTCTCCAGGATTTCTGTGATTCTTCTTCTTCCCATGGCTATTTCCTCCTTGGCATAAAGATGATCAACTCAAACATCACTTTACAACCTTTCTTGAGCACCCAATTTAATTTGCCCTTGCCATTTTCTATCACATATCTGTTTTCACTATCTGAAGTAATCACTTTCTCTTATTTAATTATTCTATGTCAAAGTGCTTATTATATGTCAAATACTCTTCTAGCTACGAAAAAAATAAATCAGTATCTTTGTCTTCATGAAGCTTGTGAATAACTGAATAAATACATCAATGTGTGAATCTACTTAGAGTGCCCAGGTAGAGGTGGCAAGGAAGAAACAGTACACTCCCAGCAACCATGAGGTAAGCACAATGGAGGTAAGGAGGTAAAGAAAAGAAACAAATGATTATACTTATGACTAAGCATACAAATTCTGGAGATGACCAGAATATTACTTTTACAATGACCCAAATGTACTGAGTCTTATAGGTAATGTCCACCTTGACAATGGAAATAGTTATGATGTACATTGATAGTAATTGATAAAGTTAATTAGTATTGCAATTAAACAATAATATATTTTACATTTAAGCTTATACTTACTTAAGGATAATTATTCTATAGAGGTCCCATATGATTTTCTTAATGGTCCTATGAAATAGGAAAAATAACATATTCATATTATACATATGAGGAAACCTCAATTAAAATATTGGGTTGGCCAACCTGAATGAAATTTTCGGCCACCACAATAAATTAAATAACTTGCCTAAGATCACACAACTACTAAAATACAAAACGTATCCTGTATGTAATATGCTATTTCTTTGCTTTTTTTTTTTTTTTTTACCTGAAAGCCTTTGGCATTACTTAGGGTTTTGGGGAAAGAAGAGAGTTTGGTAAGAGAAAAGGATAATATATATGGTTGTAAAAACAGGAAAGTATAACATTAGGGAGGGTAGACTAAATCATCAGTATATTCAAAGTAGATAGAATGTGAATATATTCTCTAAATAATGCATTTGCCCAGGAGAACTTCTCCCTATGGAGGCAATTCTTATTTTTTAATTGTCATTTTTAACTTATCTATTTTATCTCCAACATAAGAAAACTTTCAATCTCTTTACATCATGTAATAGTAGAATGTGAAAGAATATTACCTGAGAACTTTATTCACTTCTAATTCTTCTTTTTTTCAAGACAATTATATATGCATATACACAAACATATATACAACCAAGTCAATGAAACAAAAAAACTATGGAAAGTAAGAAAATATATTTTAAATGGAAGTCATTCTCATCATTGGGAATAAATGCACCTCAGAAACCAGAATAATTTGTGGGCTTTCTTTTATTTGAAAGATTGAAGGATATCAAGCAAGGCCTTAATAGACATGACATTTTCCTGGCAAAAGATTTGAAAATGATCTTATATAGAGGAGAAAATTACTTAGTTAATATTCTAATATCATGCATCCTTTGTATTTTTGGACAAAGAATTTAAATACATTCAGGGATGATAGTTTTCATTCACTTGTCTAGTGATTCAAATAATTGATTGATTTTGCACATGCTCCAGAAATGTAGACACAAACCATGTCCCTGTATCTGCAGAACACTGAGAAAGGTGAAAAGGACTTTTATATGCTATAAAATAGGAATATGTGTGTAGTTCTGGAAACATGGAGGTGACAGCATCCACTTTTGCTCACTTAGGAGTCCAGGGAAAAGTTAATGGAAGGAGGTAAACTTTGAGCTGATTCTTGAAGTGAGGATTTTCCAGGCTGATAAAGGAAAATACCAAATTTCATGAGAAATTTTGAGAAATCTAAACAACTCCAAATCAGAAGAAGCATCTCAGAGAATAGGGAGAGGTGACATTGAAAAGGTAGAAAAGGTTTTTTATGCCAGACAAAGGAGTTAGATTTTTGGCTTTAGAAATGAGGTGTCGTGAAAGGATGTAGACCACAAGAGGAATAAGATGAGATTTGTATTTTAAAATATCAGTCACCTCTCTACAATTTTTTATATGCTTAATCTATTTCCTATGTTTTTTGAAGAATAAAATAAAAGTAAATCATTCACAGTTTTTTAAAATTATCTATGTACTAGTTAGTGTTCTCCAAGAGAGAACAGAACCAATAGGATAGATGGATAGATAGATAGATAATAGGAAGATAGACAGAGATTTATTATGATAGATTAGTCATTTGATTATGGAGGCTGAGAAGTCCTCTGATCTGCTGTGTGTTAACTGGAGGTCCAGGAAAGCCAGCAATGTAGTTCCAGTCCAAAGCAAAGGCTGGAGAACCAGGGGGACAAATGATGTAAGTCCTACCTTGAGTCTGAAGACCTGAGGACCATGTGGCCAATAGTGGAAGTCCAGCTCCTAGTCTGAAGGCCTAAAAACCAAGAGTGCCAGTGTCCTAGGGCAGAACAAGATGGACATCACAGCTTAAGCAAGGAAGCAAATTCATTCTATTTTGGCCTTTTTGACTCAGGGCCTCAACAGATTGGATCATGCCTACTTGTATTGGTGATAATGATCTTTGCTCAGTTTTCCAACTCAAATGCTAATCTCTTCAAGAAATACCCTCATAAACAAACACAGAAACAATGTTTTGTCAGCTATCTGGGCATCCCAGCTAGTCAACTTGACACATAAAATTAACCATCACAATCTACTATGTGCCAAGCACTGGGTAGATATTAATATAAAGAGCTGAGAAAACTAGAGTGGTCTCTGTGTTCACAAAGTTCATAGACTACTGTGAAGACAGATATTAAAAATGGTTATAAATAAGTAAATAAATGTGTGCAAGCTGCTATAAGGAAAAAATGACAGGGTCTGTAGGAGTATAAAGGGGATTTAACCTTGATAAAGTAGGCTTCCCTGAGGGAGGGAACATGTGGACATGTTAGATTTCACTTGGTAAACGGAGAGGTTGGCAAGAAACAGAGATGGCAAATAGCATGGCTTCTTAAAGAATCCCAGAGAAGCCCATTGTGACTGGAGAGGAGAGAATGAGGGGAAGAGTGGCCCAAGATGAGACTGGTAAGGCAGGAGGAGCTGGATCAAGAAGACTTTAGAGGGGGCTTCACTGGTGGCGCAGTGGTTGAGAGTCCGCCTGCCGATGCAGGGGACACGGGTTCGTGCTCCAGTCCGGGAAGATCCCACATGCCGCGGAGCGGCTGGGTCCGTGAGCCATGGCCGCTGAGCCTGCACGTCCGGAGCCTGTGCTCCCCAACAGGAGAGGCCACAACAGTGAGAGGCCCGTGTACCGCCAAAAAAAAAAAAAAAAGGCTTTAGAGACCTCATTAAATAATTTCCCCTTCACTCTAAAGGCAATGGGATGCAATAGAAGGGGTTTTATGCAGGTCAGTAACATTACAAAATATATTTTATGAAAGAATGTACTTTTGAAAGATTACTCTGGCTGCAATGGCAAAGATCATTTAGAATTGAATAAAGCAAAAAGGACTCTGGGGTGATCAATTAGGAAGCTGTTGCAGTAATTCAGGAGAGAGATGAAGATAGCCTAGATTAGGCAGATGCCAAGGTGATTCAGGAGATATTTTAGGAGGTAAAATTAGCAAAGATTGGTGGTAGATTAGAAATATTGGATGAGGGAAAGGAAGGAATCAAGGATGACTCAATTTTGTGGCCTTAATTCCCCAAGCAAGAGTGAGAAGGTCTCTGGAGTTACAGATAATGATACCACTTGGGAATTACCTGCAGTCATGCAAGGAAAAAATGTAAGATCTAAATTAAGGCAGTGATAGAAACATTAAGGAAATATGATCAGGAGCTATTTGGAAGGTAAAATTTCAACAAGACTCTGACCAACTGCACATTGGAGATAAGGTGGAGAGAAAAGTTTATGCCTATTTTCTTGTCTTTGAATGTTGGAACTCATTAAAAACTTTATTGCAAACTTCCTCTGTGCCAGAGACTGTTCTAGGTGGTGAGAATATCATAGTGAACATGACAGACAAAAAGAGCTGCCCTCCTTGAAGTTATATTTAAGCCAATTTTCTTGTCAAGTTTGTATCAAGCATATAGACTTGATACCATTAACTATGATGGGAACTCCAAGGAAGAAGAGGATGTGTTGAGGAAGGAAGAAAGTGAGTGCAGGTATGGGCTTGATAAGGTTGGGGCACAGATTCTGTGGTGAAGGTGCAGTTGGCAGATGGTTAGAAGAATTTTGTGCCCAGAGAGCACTCTGGGGTGGGGTTTCACTAGTGTTCCTGTGATATTGAAAACTGTGGGAAGAGCAGAGATCAGAATGGGCATGAACTGATGAAGCAGTGATGCTCTTTACCTGTCATGGAGGTAGGTGCTGGAGAGGGATAACATTTAATGACTTTAACCAAGAAGTACCTTTATGCAGAGCAACTCTGCTCAACTCTGAGCAACTCAGAGCAGCTCAGACCCTAAGCAATAAGTGATTTCTTCCTCTCATGGTGCTTTTAAATTTGACCTCTTCTCTGACTGGCCCAGGGTATGGAAGGTGAAAATGAGCAGGCCCACATAAGGAGAAGCACCAGGCATCATGTCAGGACACAGTCCCTTTCTTCACAGTGCAGGATGCTTCAAACTTCCAAATCAAGTCCAAGGGTTATTCAGGGGTCCATGAATGAGGCAGCCAAGTAAGGTCAATTGCTAGTAGATGGATCTATTCACTTCAGCTGAGGATTCTCATGTGAAAATGTGGGTCTGGTGAGAAGGGGACCTTTCATTTGTTTTCAAGAGATGTTGGAAATCATTCAAAACTTTATTGCAAACTTCCTTTGTGCCAGAAACTGTTCTAGGTGGTGAGAGCATGAACAGTGAACAAAACAAAAAGTGCTACCCTTACTGCAATTATATTCATGTGGAAAGAAATATAATAAATAATTAAATCACATAATATATCAGAGGGTGAGAAGTGAAGAAGTGCTACAGAAATCAGGGGCTCTACTTTAAATAGATGGTCAAGGAAGACATTATTGAGAATGTAACATTTGAGCAATGACCTGAGATAGGTAAGGAAAGAAGCCATGTATGGGTAGAACAGGAAATTATTTTTCAAAGGAAATAGCCGGTGACATGGTCCTAAGTTAGGGATCCAGCTCTTGACTATATTTTGAAGGCAGAGCTATGAGGACTGGTTGTGAGGTTAGAGGTGGAGTGTGTCAGAAAGAAAGGAAATAAAGGTGACTCCAAGGTTTTGGTCTGAAGCTCTCTATAACTGATATAGGTAAGGCATTTGAAAAAAGGAAGAGTTCAGGAGGGAAGACAGTTTGGGACAGGTTAATTTCAAGATGATCTGATGGAGCCCAAACTTGTGCACTTTCTCAGATGACCTCAACTGACTTCTTCCTTTTTCCTTGTTCTTGGCTGTCACCTACCTGTGCTGGAACATCCTTGCATTTTTGGACTTGAGTGAATCAACGAGTCACATTCAAACACTTGGATGAGAACACCCTAAGAGACCATTAAAAGGCCAGAAGTTAGGGCAAGTTGCCTGGAGAAAGCCAGGCAGATTTCTCTCTCCATTGGGCTACTCCAAGGTGTAATTCTTTCTTGTAACCTTCCCTAGATGTGGAATAAAAAAGCCTCCTAAGGAGTATGCTGTGTCTCTCTGTAAGATATTGTTATGAGGTAGCCAGTGAAGAAATGCTTCCTTTTATTCTCTTCCATTACTTCCTTTTTCTCTCATCATCACTGCCGCAGGCTTGTACTTTAATTCTCGCACAGTATCTTCTTTCTACATAACTTAGACTAGAACAGTTGCCTAAAGGGCATCCAAGTGGAGCTGCCAAGTGGGGTATTAGATCAGAGACTGAAATATGGGGGTGATGATGTTGGGAGAACCAAACTAGAAATATACATTTGGGAGTCATCAGGGCACAGATGATATTTAAAACCTTGGAACTGGGTGACCTCCACAAAGAAATGATTGTAGGTAGAGATGAGAAGAGGTCCAAAGACAAAGCCTTGGGCACTTCTGAATTTAGAGGTCAGCAAAGGAGTCTAAGAAGCAACAGCCAACAGAGGAGGAGACCCGGAGGGTGTATTGTGGAAGCCAAGTGAAGAGTGAGTCAAGGAGGAAGAAGTGAAGTGTCAAGTGATATGAATATTAATGTAAAACCTCCCAATTTTTCAATGTTAACAAGAAAGTCAAACTTTTTAAAAACACCACAGAGACCATCAGAACACTTCTAAAGATTATTTGGTCTTCATACTGCTAATTTGCTAAAAGTTGTCTGGTGGGAAGGCTTGTCCTGACTGTGATAAACAGCCTTCTTCCTGTTCTTTTCCAGCTGTGCTAAGGCCATGTCTTACTATCCCTCCCAAAAGTATATTTCCTGGTTGTGGTATTTTCCACCTGGACTTGAACTTAATAGTGACAGTTAACAGTTATATAACACTTACGTTTTGCCAGGCATTGTTTTTATCTATTTATCTATCTACCTACTTATCATCTATCACATACACATGCACATACACAGACACACATACACATGATGGATAATTTCTATTATCATTTCCAGTAAAATTCAAAGTAACTGAACTATTGAGAGCCTAAGTAAATTGCCAAACATCATGCAGTGAACATAAGGCAGAACTGGGATTTGGACCCAAGTTGTCTGGCTCCATGGTCCATGCTCATAAGCTTCATAAAATACCATCTCAGGAATTATGGGCTTGGCGTTTGAATATATGGCCAGCTAGGAGAATTATATTAGGCATCATCATCTCTTCTCTCTAGGACCTCCTTTTTTCTGTATTGATTCAGGCCCCTGGTGATCCACATGCCTCAAATGCCTGAGGATGGGCATATTGGATTACGCTAGTAGTGTGTAGTTTGAAAATACATTTCAGGGAATTCTAATACACCTTGCCCTGCTCTCTCTTCAACTCAGGGAAAATCACTGCATTACTTGGCTTGTGTGGATATCTCTCATAGGGATGGTAAAGTCATTAAATTGAAGTTGACAGAGGATTAAATGACAATGGTATGCTAGATTCATATCACAAACTTAAAAATGCTCAGCTGGGGTGGCTTCATTATTTATTTGAAGGTTTGCCTTACAAATATGATTTGCTTAAAATACCTAATTTTCAATGTTAAGTTTTGCTCTGCTGGCTAGGTCAAACTCTGTGACCCTTAAGAATTGCTCTCATATTTGGTTAAAAAAATTCAGCATGATTGCAGAAAATTGTTGCTCTTTTCAACCTTTTATTCCTCCCTCTTGTATGGAAAAAATGTTATGCTTATCTTACTTTCAGTTCTAGAATTATGAGAGAACTGGACTAAAATCCATGCCTTATCATCAGTTTGTTCATAATCTACCTTGAGTAGTTTCCCAGTGATGATAGACATGGACCCAGAAAAATACAAATTTTGAAATCTAATCAAATCACTTTTTCTCCTTGTATTCATGTTCATTTTCTCTTGATATATCCCCTGAAAGGAGCTGTTTTTGTCACCCTTTCTTCAAAATGACACCTTTATACCTAAAATAGTATGGAATTAATTGTGAAATAGCAATCATCCAGAATAATTAACAGCAAATGAAGATCTATAGTTTGGCCTATTTAAAAGCAATCAGTGGTCTCAGTACCCTGGCGAGAGGTCCTACCTCACACAGGACCCATCTCTACATTTGTCCCAGATGTGTGTTTTGTTCTCTATTCTCAACAGAAATCCTTATGTTGGGTTTACCAAGAGGCCTAAGGCTTGCCGAAGGGTTATGATCTCTGAGTAAATGTTCATCCCATCTTGGGCTTCAACAGTCAGATATTGTTTCTGTCAATTAAAAATTATTCCCCTATTCCCCTCCCTTGAAACTGTTGTTCCACTATTCATTTAAAGCTTCAAGTAAAACACATGTATTGTGAATGAAATATAAAATAGTTTAGTTGGTTTTGTCCCCTAAATTTATAACAATGGAAAAATCAACAAAAAAGCAACATAATTCATTGTTTTACGGATAAGAAAAACAAACACAACAGAATCAGAAGTGAAGCAGTTTTCAAATTGACTGAGTGATCTGAATCTTAAACAGTTAAGTCCCACTTTTTGTTTGCCTTGTCTTCTATCCAGCTGCAGCAAGGGGGGCTAGGGGTGCAGAAACACCCAGCAATAACCTGTTATTTGGGTAATAATAAAGACAAATGTGGCATGAAGATCTTGTAATGCAGGAGGATAACATTGTTAGAGAGAGAACTTTAACTGGTCATTTCATGTTCTGTCAGTAACAATACAGGGAGAGGTAGTGAACTGTTATTGTTGATTTCAAATGTAGACTTTTTCCTTACTGGTGTAACACAGGTCAGCATAATAACTACTAATATTTTCCTACATATCATATTATGCTCTGAAATGCCTCATTACATTTATATCAAATAAGAAATGGGGACACAGTTAGGAAACCAGTGTTGTGACTATGAAATTACAATATTTCATTTTTATAACTTTGGCCTGGTAATGACTAGAAGCAATACTTTCCCCAGAGATGAGATTTTTTCATCAGCCTTATCCCAGAGGGAACAGTAAACCAGAAACCTTCTTGTGTGTGAACATTAGCAAGAATTGTTCATGGGACAACTCGCAGGTCATTCCACCATGCAGAAACTGCTGAGCCCCTTCATAAAACCATCCCCTCCACACCTGGCCACTGGGGTAGAATTTTAAGACTGTATTCTAACTGGTCTCCCTGCTCCCTGTCTGCCTGTATTCAGAGTTATTTACCTGACATGCAAATCAGACTCTGTCACTTGCCAGTTTTCATTCAGGTTTTCTTATCTGTAAAAATGAGGATAATATTTGCACCTACCTAATAGGTACAAATTTTTCAGTGGTACACTTAGCATATTTGACACCAGAGTGAATCATCTTGTGACAATATTATTATAAAATTATTTTCATTAATAGCAATAGAATAAAATGAAGAAGAAGAAGAAGAAGAATGGCTAGAAAAGAAACATGGTGATAATATGCTTTCATTGGAATTTTTATATGTAATTATGCCAGCAAAATTAAAACTAAAAATATGAAATAAATATTATACTACATAAAAGTAATGGATTCAGAATTTTAATTATATCTCTATTGTTTCAGATTAAAAAATATGTACCTATTATCTCGATCTCTTACAATGATGAGCAATTGAATAAAAAATAAGAGTAAGAAATTTTAATTCTAAGTGTGTTATTTTAATTCAGTAAAATATTTCATGTGTGAACTAAAATTTGCACTTACTAGGCAAAAAGTACATCTTGCATTTTGCACTGATTGTTCTAAATTTTAAATAAAATTTCAAGTGACCATATAAAGTAATATAACAGAAGCCACTAAAAGTTACAGTAACCAGCAATTACAGGATTTAAAACAACAAAAGATAATTTTCAGGAAATAGTATTTTATTACTGACACTATTTATAATTGCCAACTCATGGTGGTAATCATAACCTGTTTTATAATTGCTTTAAAATACAAAATAGACAATGCATCTCTTTATTGGCTATCTAAGTAGCAAACTGCCCCCAGTGTCTTGCCTATTCTATGCTGCAACTCTGCAACTAAGGAATCTAGGAGGGTTAAATAGATTTACATCTGAAGCACCTAGAAGAGGACCTGGAATATGGTAAATGTTCAATAAATATTATTATTTTAAATAACTACGATGCCTCCTTATATTTGCTATATACACTATAAAGGCAAAGTTTAATCTTACTGGTATATTTAAGACCATCCATAAACTGGTCACACAACTTTTTCTTGCATTTGAAAGAGTAAAGTGAAAGCCTCAGGAGCACAGAAATTTCATTGAAATGTATCATTCATTCATGGCCAGGTCTTCTGCTAATTTCTTCCTGGCAAGCCTTCTTCCCCTTTTACCTCCAGAGGAACCTTGTCATTATTCAAGGTGCAGCTTAATTGTTGACTCCTTATCTCAACTCTCCTGCTCAAGAAGAAGACTCACCACTCATCCAATCATCTGTCCATCTATCCATTCATTTGTTTCCTCAATATCTATTATCAGAATGCTTGTTATGTTCATAATGATCTCCCAGAAAGAAAGAATGAATAGGATCACAATTGCTGTTTTTATCAGTTAAAGTCTGCTAGGGAAAAAGAAGTGGCAATGATAATTTATTATTTTTAGTACTATCCTTAAGTGTAAGAATAGAGTGCTATCAGAGCACTTGGGAAGGTATTTTAAACAGTATTGGAAGGTCAAACATTTCCTGGAAGATACCAGAGACATCTAAACTGAGACCTCAAGTGTAAAATTTATCTAGTCAAAAGGGGCAGTAAAATGGGAGGGGAAGGGAGAATGTCTTAGCACAAAAAGTAGCATGAATTATGGCCTGGACAGAAAAAATACAAAGGGAATTAAATTAAGTTCCACATTTTTTGTAGGATAGAAAGATTGAGAATGGTGAAAGAGCCCTGGGCAATTAATCGAAGGCCAGATAATTCAAAGCTCTGTCAAATTTTTGTTCAGGAGTTCATATATAGGCTAAGAGTGTTGAGAAACCACAGAATGGTTTTAAGTGGAAAAGTTATTTGATTTGGAGTTTTAAATATTACTCTATTAATAATACAGATTATGGATTAGAGAAGGGAAAGAAGAAAGACTATTTTGGTTGTTGCAGGTATTAATCAGAAGACAATGATGACTCCTCTAAAATAGGGCAGTGAAGATGGATTCTCAAGGTTTAGGAATTATAATTGGCAGGACTTGGTGACTGGATATTGGTTGCTAGGGACTGGAAGGCATCAAGGATGGTTTCTGAGTAGGCTTTGAACACCAGCAACTAAGAGGGATGAAACCAGAAGAGGTGGCACCAGTCACCAGAATGTTCATACTCTGGGGAGCAGGTTTTGTGGAAGGATGATGGGCTCCATATTGGTCTTTGGTGTGAGGAGTCTATGGCACATCAAGGTGGAAGTGTCAAGAAAACATCATTTGAAATAAATCCGTAAAGGGACAAGAGTGGAAATGAACACTCAAAGAGAGTGAAGGGTAAGGAGAGATCTGGCTAATGAAAGAGCCCTGAGTCATACAAAAGTTCCAGGAAAGACAAAAGGAGAGATGCCAGCCAAAGAAACTGACTGACAAGGAGTGGGTGAAGAAGAAAGAGGAAACCTGGAGGAGAATGATGGTTAGGATGCAATTTTGCATTAATAGCTGTTATAGCTCTATGTGAATTTACTTGTCTCCTCTGCTAGAATTCAATTTCTTGAGGACAAGAACCATGCCTTTGTCTGCCTTGCGTTTAGCATAGTATCTAGCATTCAGTAGGTGCTCAGTACACGTGTATTGCATTAAAAAAATACAGTGTTCAATAATAAAGGTGATTTTCTTCTCTAATTTTTTTCTGAAGCAGCAAAACATTTAAATAATCAGGACTGGTGAATTCAGACATAGCTAATATTGTCTAGTGGAGGGAACCAGTGAATGTCATTCTCATTCCAATAGTTTACATTCTTGTAAGTGATCTAAACTTGAGTAACACTGGGCTTGGGTTAAGAGCTCTTAAATAGATGGCAAGTTGCAATTGTGCAGAAGAAAAGCAGTCCATGGAAGAAATCGTGTCAGTCATAATGAGCCAATGTAGATTCCAAGACATTATGATCAAATTAAAGAAAACATGTCAAATAAGTTGGAAACCAGGGGCCATAGGGAAAATGCTGTAATAGGAATCTTGCCAGAAAGAACCTGTCCAATCAGTTTAGGCAGGAGGTATGTGCCAGTATAGAATGATTTATGTGGAAAATTTGAAAACCTGATCCACACCCCATTGAAATCAGTGGATCATGGGAATAATATGTGATTATTATATTCAAAGTCAAAGGGCTTGATTTACTATTCTCAAAAGAATATCAAACAGGTAGTGAAGGAGATGAGAATATTCCTCCCAGAAAAAGCAACGCAAAGGCCAAAATTTCTCATAAAAGTGGAATGTACTTGGAAATAAGTAGGTTTTCTGACACCTAGTTCATAATCAGTTTTATGTAATGGAAAAAAGAAACTTTTTGAAGTCCTACTAACCTGGGTTCAAATCCTGATATAGCCAAATACAAACTATATAACCTTGAGTAAGTTATTTAACCTCCTGGATTCTTAGTTTTCTTATCTGTAAAATTGTCATATTGTTTCCTAATTTGTCAGGTTGTTCTGAAGATTGTGATTAAAATGTGTATAAAGTTCCTTGGAGTGCCAGGATATTAGGTGCTAAATAAAACCTGATGTTTCTAATTTATGACCAACGCTTTTCCAAAAGGTACTCAGTAGTATCAGAAGCATGTGGAGACAACAGTACTAGTGTGTTGGTTACTCCAGTCATTATGTGTTTTAAAAAGGTGTGTTTCTCTAAATTATTGAAAGAGGAAACAAACTTCATTTAACCCTGTAATTTTATTCTATTGTATAAAGGTTAAAGCAGTTGTTATAGTCAACATACATGATTCTGTAACTTTGTACTGTTCTGCCTTCACACCACACACACACACACACACACACACACACACACACACGAACAATAATAAAGACAGCAAGTGAAAACATATATTTATGACCAAAATAAATATTAACATGAGCTATGTGCTCTAAGCAAAGGCTCTACCTGGAAATGTAGGCAAAGTGAAGATAAGATTTTATATTACTCTGACAACATGATGGAGAGTCAGAGGTTATAGGGAAGGTCATAGCAAATTGAAAAAATTGCTACCAGCTATTTTCACCATCCCACAGAAAGCAAGAGAACCCAGAGGTCTCTAAGATAGTAAATTAATTACTGCCTACGTTATGACACACTTAATGTGTTACTTAATTAATGAGGAATTATAAGAAAATATACAAATGAAGAGCAGAAATAGCAATGTAAGTGAAGGATTAATTTAATTCTTCTTATGATTTTTAAATTAGAATTAGGAAAGATAGCAATGAAGTCATGGATTTGTGTAGTGAATATAAAGTGTATTGAATAGACTTTCCATAAAAATTGTCTAAACTGGGTTTGACATTGATGAAACTTCAGAATTACATTATCCCTTTGAGATGTGATACTATGAGTTGTTAAACTAATGAAGCATTTTTGCTTTTAGAAAATGAGATTTAAAGATATATCTAGATTGCTTCCTCAAATTGTGATGCTATCTCTGGCTAACGAACAAAAATATGAAAGTATTTATATTTTGACTAGAATTTTTAAGTTTCATTTACAATGCTGAGTATGGATGCCACATCTCAAATAATTCATTAACACAATGCCATGTCTGTTTGAAAGGATCGAAAGATAATCATAGGATCTTGAAAACAAAAAGGAAATTAAAGACTAGAAAAAAATGTGAATCTCTACTCAACATGGGAGTGGAATAGAAATCATAATATTCATGGGGATTTTGGTTGATCATACTCAGAATATAACAAACACTTAACAACTGGTACAGCACCAAACTGAATGCTGGGCTTACTCTGGGAGTTAAATCTTGGAGACTAGTTTGTTTGCTGGAACACAGTGTGGAGACCCAAGGGGAGTTTCCAAGGAAAGAATTAGGAAGATTGGAGTGGCTAAACATATGGGAATGTTTTAATATTTTAACAATTGATACTGTGCACTGGCTAGTTGCCAACGTTGGATATACCTTCTTCAATGTTCATAATAAAACAAGCTAGAGTGTTGAGGACCCAGCCTCACATATGTATGGAATTTGATGTGGAATACTAAAATAGTCCTCAAATCTAGGAGGATGCTATTTCTTCCCTCTTTGGAATCCAAAAATCTCCACTCACCAGCCTGGAAATCTGTCCTGGTAGTAAGCCTTACCCCTGAGCCACTAATGGAAACTATCCTGAGGAGAAATCAGAACACCAAGGAAAACCACACTTGTGTGTGTAACCTCAAATCATTTGTACAGTGTGGAAACCTCAAGCCTGGAAACTGATCTAAAACTGGTCTGAAAATAGAAATTCCTGTAGGGACATTGCAGAGACAAATGTAAAAGCACTTCTTAAGGATGTCTCCATTTTTGGGAAAAAATGGGATTCTTATGAGAGAAAAACCCCAAATGAATGCAAAAAAAGACAAAATAACTCTTCATCCAAAGAAATCCATAATCAGAGATTGTCATCTCATTCTAAATGGGAGCATTCATGTTTGCAGAACTAAAGATAAATGGGCACCCTAAAAGAAATTTTAAAATAAATACACTAGAATTAATAAAAGAAGATAAAGAATTAACTTGTATCCCTGAAATAGCAATACATAATTTTTAAAAAGAAATAGTTTGATATTATTTTGGCAAATAACCAAGTAGAGATTCTAGAAAAAAATTTAATCACTGATATAAACAAAAGAAAAAAATCATATGATCATTTACATAAATGCTGACAAGAAATTGAACATTTATTTCAGCTAAAAGATATAATAACATAATAGTGGGTGTATTCTTTAAAAAATATATACACACATGCACACACTCACATATACAGTCATAACTCAGCCAGAAAGCAGATATCATACTAAATGATGAAACACTGGACATAATCCTTTTACAGTTCAGAAAAATAAAATAATGATAATGCCTGCTATGATCAGCATTCATTTTATTCTATTCTAATGTGTACATTTTAAATCTATTCACATTTCTGAATGTGAAATGCACCATGATGTAAATGATTTTTTAGCAATATGTCATAGTTTTACTGACATAACTTTTTCTACCTTAGTAGTAGGTAAATTCATGATGTATTTAAAGTCAACAGTGTCCCATACTTGAAGGAATCTTGTTTTGCATTGTTGATGCATTATTTGCCATATTACTAGCCAATGCAATTAGGCAAGACAAATGCACCAAGAATACGAACTGGAATTGAGGAGATATGATGATTGCTATAATGGTCATTTACTTCTCAAAAACTTAAGAAAATAAACAGGGTAGATATTTAGAAAATAAAACAACCCAGAAAATGAAACCCTTCTCTCATTCTTTATACCAAATATAATATGAGGATTAAATATACAAGATATGAATAAAAATTTAAAATTATTTGGGAGTTTAGAAACAATGGGTAGAATTCTTAGGGACCAGTGTAAAAAAGGCTATATAAATATTAGAATTTCTTAG
This sequence comes from Phocoena phocoena, assembly GCF_963924675.1. NCBI lineage: Eukaryota > Metazoa > Chordata > Mammalia > Artiodactyla > Phocoenidae > Phocoena > Phocoena phocoena. The sequence continues at coordinate 92,572,873 of NC_089223.1, forward strand.
CAATGGAACAGGTCTCTTAAAATTGTTGCAACAAATCTTTATTTGAAATGTTGAAATGTTCTTAGGCTGCTCTCTTCCACTGATCTATATGTTCTTTTTGTACCATTGTGTTTTCATCACAATGATTTAGAGTAAGTTATCCTATTTAGTATATGCTCCCTCATACTTTTTTCTTTCATATTACTGTTGGCTAGTCTCAGATCTGAAGTATTTTAAACTGGTAAAAAAAGATTCTTATGGAATTGTAATTTTGATGTAGAATTATCAATTTTATTTCTTCTTATTTATTTTATGAATTTATTTATTATTTTATTTATATACTGTTTCATTTATTATTCTTTGTATTGTATTATTCTGCACTGTATATTGTCTTTATTCCCTGTGCATCAATCACTGATATAATAAAAATAAATACCATTTAAACATAATTTTAAAGAAGGAAATAGATGTACATTTAACTGGGAAGTAAAAGTGAGAATCAGACATACCAGGGTTTAAACACTGTCTTTCCCCACCCTTGCTGTGTATTCCTTTGTAAGTTGATTTACCTCCTTGTCTCAATGTATTAGTAGTCAACTTTTTAGAAAACGTCTTTGTTATACTTTTCAGATTTAAAAAAATTATATCATTATATTTCTTCTAGAATAGCAGCATGAATGGAACATGATAGAGTTTCTTTATTTGAGTATTTTTTGAAGAAAATACCTTTCACCATTTGTTGAAATCATCTGAAATCTCTGTTGCATCTCAGCCAGGTCTTTAGAGAGATGAGTAACTAGACTGTCTTTTTTCCTTTGAGGATGCTATTAATAGAATTGCACTTTGGCATTTGGCTTTTTGCTTACATTGGAGGGACATTATAATAAATGATGCTAGGAAATCCATTGCTGTATTTACTGTAATTATATCATTGATTATCTTGTTCAAATTTTCCTCTACAATCTCAATACCAGCAATATTTCAGCTCCTACTGAATTATTGGTTGGTTTTTTGTGTTGGGATTTATCTGAATTTTGTAATTGATTAGTTTCTCTCTATATTTGCTAGTAGAAAGTTCAAAGACAATATTTTGCATTTGGAAAGTAAATTTTGTGCATAAACCCAAATCATTGTTTTGTTTTCCTACATTTTTTCTCTTGCCTGAATTTTCTTTCTCCCTTTTTATCTTCTCTGGTTTTATTTTACCTCCAGTTTTAAGCCACCTAAAATTGATTTTCAAACAAAAGGGCATAGATAAATACACAATTATGTAAATCAATAAAACCATCTTTCTTAGCCTCAGTTTTTTTTTTTCAAGTGAGGCATCTCTTCCCCTCTTTCATGTCTCTGCTTATTGAGGCTTTTCTTCATTCTTTAAAAGATAGTACCCACCTTACACACTCTATCCATTATTCCTGCTTTGTCTCTATGAGACTCGCCACTTTCTGATATGCTAAACATATTTCGTTGATGTTTATTTTCTATATCCTTCCAGTAGATTATAGTTTTATGTTGACTGCTTTATGCCCAGAGTGTTTCTCACCGAGTAGAGGTTTAAGTAAAATTTAATTAATATCTACTTCAAAGTAGTTCCAAAAAATAGTAATAGTTATGACATATTTTTAAATGACTAGGACCCTGCACAGTACACTAGCTTCTCTTTCTTCTCTTCCTTCTTTATTTATAGAGGTGTGGTCAGTGGGGCTCTGGTTCTTAGCTACTTTGTTAAGATCTCCAGATTTATGGTTCCTATTCCACTCACAAATGCCATTCTTGGAGAACAACTTTTATTGAAGATTCAAAGGTGTAGTTCTTTAGTTCTGTAGACTAATAATGAAATATAATCATATGAATTATTAGCCTTATTATGGCAGGAAACATATCCCTTTTGTTTACTGTTGCACACCTACGTCATGGCAGTGATTAGCACAAAGCTGGAGAATACCTATTTTAATAAATAATGAATGAATAATGATAATTATAATAAAATAATAACTTTCTTAAGAAGTTATATTCTTATAAATCTGATAAACATTTTAACTAACATCTATTTTAATTCCTTATATAATAATATGAGTTGAATCGTGTTATTACCTACCTCCTCCATTGTTATCGCAATTTTACAACTGAGAAAACAGAGGCTGAGAGACACCAAATAATAAGTTTCATAAACTGACACAGGTAATAAGCACAGAGCTGGGACCTGAACCAAAAGGTTTCTGATTCTAGAACCATATTCTTAAATTTCAGCAGCATTACTTTAGGCATGACCTCTATTCCTCTTTCATGCCAGGAATTTTTTTTGGTGTGTATCATCCTAATTGTCTTCATCCTTCAGTAAATGTGTAGATAACTCTATTTGTGGGTATTGAAGCCAAGTGTTAGTGATGTAAGTTTCCGTTTTTCAAGAAAAAAAAATTTAGTTGTTATAAAAATGTCTTTTGATCCTTTTAGATTGTCCGATAAGCCACGTAAAATGCTTGAGCTAATCTTTTCTGAAAGCTCTTTGGGCAAATTGCTGTTAACACTCAGGTCTGACAGCTTAAAGCTATTACACTACAAAATATATGTTCTTTCCCAAAATAAATATGTTTTATAATAGCAATACAGATGTCGTCAAGGGGCAAGGTTATCAGGAGATAATTAGACCCCAGAGAGATTACAGGCTCTTAGATCATGAGAGCAGTATTGCAATCCTGCCTTATTAAATAATTGTAAGAAAGTCAAAGTTAACTATAAATACACACATTTCCCTGTAATAAACTTTTAAAAATACAAACCCAAGGTGCATGCTGATGTGCTGAGATGATAAGGCCTCTCTCTCCATTACACTGTAATCTCTAAATATAACCCAGAACAGCAACTTTCAAACTGAATTTTAAATAAGAATGTGAAAGGAAAGACACCTCTTCCTTCCTTTGCTAGCATTTTTAAGTTAGCTGTCTTAAGGACATTTTTAAACCCTAGGAAATGAGTGGCTGGTTTCCAAGAAATAATCTACCCACCCTACTTCGTATTCCATAAAAAATAATAGTAAAACCTAACTATATGCAATTCTCCAAAAATGTCTCTGTATGTTTGCACATAATAGTGCCTTGTCCTGAAAGTTCTTCCCCTCTCTCTGTACTAAACTTGCCAACCGAAAGTTGACATTGACCTGAAAAATTTCTATACCTTCTTCAAAATTAGATTTATTATAAGGTTTTGAAAAATTTTCCTCACTACCACTAACCACCGCATCCCCTCAACATCAGAGTATTTAAATATATTTCCTCTGGTGTTCCAATAACATCTTAGGGTTAATTTTATTAACACAGTTATCTGGTTGTCTTATACTGTACATTTACACCTGTTTGTCTGCATTAGACTAAAAACAAGAAGCATAAATCCCCAGTTTCTACCACAGTGCTTATCACGAAGCATTTTCTCAATGAATATTTGTTTATTGAACAATGAATGAAGAAATGAATAAGGTGAGGTTGTCCAAAGCAGGTAAATAGGATCAACCATCCTAAACAAGGGAAATTATATTCCCTAGATGACATATCCATTGTTAACTGTTTCCATCCTTTGTCCCAGAGTGGGGCTGTTAATTCTGTTCTTCCAAAGGGAGCATATACATTCAACTGAATGTTTTGGAACATTTGGATTCACATTCCTATGCAAGCAGCTTCCATTTACATTTAATCTCCCTGAGGGATTTGTTTGGTGCTGCATCCCCAGTGCCTAGACACTGCTTGGTACAAAGCAGTCAGTGCCTGACTTCAAACAGAGGATTATTCTCCATCTGTTTCTCTTAAAGCATTTACATAACTTTCACAGGGCATCACAAATAATTAGTGACAAAACTAAATATCAAAATAAGATCTTCTGTGTTTAAGTCTGTGGTTACCCCTGAGATTCTTTCCTGTTGTAAATCAGTCCCAATTAGTACAACCATACCAAAATTGTTTACTGCTTATCTTTGTTCTTGACCTTTTCCAGAATCTCAAGAGAAATATCTATGAAGTATCTCCTTCCTGTAGTTCCTGGATGTATTTTATTGTTTCAAGATTCTGAAATCCTACCTTAATCAAGAAACTGGTTATTTCTATTTCTTTTTCCTCCCCACATTTACTGAGATATAACTGATAAATAAAATCACATATATTTAGAGTATACAATTTGAAGATTTAATATACATATATATTGTGAAATATTTAAGTTAATTAACATATTCATCACATAGGTAACTTTTTAGTATGCTTTTCATTTTATTTTATTTTACTTTTCTATGGTTTTTTCCTTTTTTTTTCTAACATCTTTATTGGAGTATAATTGCTTTACAATGGTCTGTTAGTTTCTGCTTTATAACAAACTGAATCGGTTATACATATACATATGTCCCCATATCTTACGCCTCTTGCATCTCCCTCCCTCCAACTCTCTCTATTCCACCCCTCTAGGTGGTCACAAAGCACTGAGCTGATCTCCCTGTGCTATGCAGCTACTTCCCACTAGCTATCTATTTTATATTTGGTAGTGTATATATGTCCATGCCACTCTCTCACTTTATCCGAGCTTATCCTTTCCACTCCCTGTATGCTCAAGTTCATTTTCTAGTAAGTCTGCATCTTTATTCCCATCTTTAGATTCCATATACATGGGTTAGCATACGGTACTTGTCTTTCTCTTTCTGACTTACTTTACTCTGTATGACAAACTCTAGGTCCATCCACATCTATGAATAACTCAATTTCATTTCTTTTTATGGCTGAGTAATATTCCATTGTATATATGTGCCACATCTTCTTTATCCATTCGTCTGTTGATGGACACTTAGGTTGGTTCCATGTCCTGGCTATTGTAAGTAGAGATGCAATGAACATTTTGGTACATGACTCTTTTTGAATTATGGTTTTCTCAGGGTATATGCCCAGTAGTGGGATTGCTGGGTCGTATGATAGTTCTATTTTTAGTTTTTTTAGGAAACTCCATACTGATGATGGCCATTCTGACTGTTGTGAGATGATATCTCATTGTAGTTTTGATTTGCATTTCTCTAATGATTAATGATGTTGAGCATTCTTTCCTGTGTCTGTTGACAATATGTATATCTTCTTTGGAGAAATGTCTATTTAGATACTCTGCCCATTTTTGGATTGGGTTGTTTGTTTTCTGGATATTGAGCTGCATGTGCTACTTGTAAATTTTGGAGATTAATCCTTTGTCAGTTGCTTCATTTGCAAATATTTTCTCCCATTCTTAGGGCTGTCTTTTGGTCTTGTTTATGGTTTCCTTTGCTGTGCAAAAGCTTTGAAGTTTCATTAGGTCCCATTTGCTTATTTTTGTTTTTATTTCCATTTCTCTAGGAGGTGGGTTAAAAAGGATCTTGCTGTGATTTATGTCATAGAATGTTATGCCTGTTTTCCTCTAAGAGTTTGATGGTTTCTGGCCTTACATTCAGGTTTTTAATACATTTTGAGTTTATTTTTGTGTATGGTGTTATGGAGTGTTCTAATTTCATTCTTTTACATGTAACTGTCCAGTTTTCCCAGTACCACTTATTGAAGAGGCTGTCCTTTCTCCACTGTATATTCTTGCCTCCTTTATCAAAGATAAGGTATCATATGTGCATGGGTGTATCTCTGGGCTTTCTATCATGTTCCATTGATGTATATTTCTGTTTCTGTGCCAGTATCATACTGTCTTGATTACTATAGTTTTGTAGTATAGTCTGAAGTCAGGGAGCCTGATTCCTCCAGCTCCATTTTCCTTTCTTAAGGTTGCTTTCCCAAAGTTAGCAGAAGGAAAGGAATCATAAAGATCAGATCAGAAATAAATGAAAAGGAAATGAAGGAAACGATAGCAAAGATCAATAAAACTAAAAGCTGGTTCTTTGAGAAGATAAACAAAATTTTTAAACCATTAGCCATATTTATCAAGAGAAAAAGGGAGAAGACTCAAATCAATAGAATTAGAAAGGAAAAAGGAGAAGTAACAACTGACACTGCACAAATACAAAGGATCATGAGAGATTACTGCAAGCAACACTATGCCAATAAAATGGACAACCTGGAAGAATGGACAAATACTTAGAAATGCACAACCTCCCAAGACTGATGCAGGAAGATATAGAAAATATGAACAGACCAATCACAAGTACTGAAATTGAAACTGTGATTAAAAATCTTCCAACAAACAAAAGCCCAGGACCAAATGGCTTCACAGGTGAATTCTATCAAACATTTAGAGAAGAGCTAACACCTATCTTTCTCAAACTCTTCCAAAATATAGCAGAGGGAGGAACAATCCCAAACTCATTCTATGAGGCCACAATCACCCTGATACCAAAACCAGACAAAGATGTCACAAAGAAATAAAACTACAGGCCAATATCATTGATGAACATAGATGCAAAAACCCTCGACAAAATACTGGCAAACAGAACCCAACATCCCAAAAGGGTCATACACTGTGATCAACTGGGGTTTATCCCAGGGATGCAAGGATTCTTCAATATATGCAAATCAATCAACGTGATACACCATATTAACAAGTTGAAGTAGAAAACCCATATGATCATCTCAATAGATGCAGAGAAAGTATTCAACAAAATTCAACACCCATTTATAATAAAAATCCTGAAGAAAGTAGGCATAGAGGGAACTTTCCTCAACATAATAAAGGCCATAAATGACAAACCCACAGCCAACATCGTCCTCAATGGTGAAAAACTGAAACCATTTCCAGTAAGATCAGGAAAAAGACAAGTTTGCCCACTCTCACCAATCTTATTCAAAATAGTTTTGGAAGTTTTAGCCAAAGCAATCAGAGAAGAAAAGGAAAAAAAGGAATCCAAATCGGAAAAGAAGAAGTAAAGCTGTCACTGTTTGCAGATGACATGATACTATACATAGAGAATCCTAAAGATGCTACCAGAAAACTACTAGAGCTAATCAATGAATTTGGTAAAGTAGCAGGATACAAAATTAATGCACAGAAATCTCTTGCATTCCTATACACTAATGATGAAAAATCTGAAAGTGAAATTAAGAAAACACTCCCATTTACCACTGCAACAAAAAATAAAATATCTAGGAATAAACCTACCTAAGGAGACAAAAACCTGTATGCCGAAAATTATTAGACACTGATGAAAGAAATTATAGATGATGCAAATAGATGGAGAGATATACCATGTTCTTGGATTGGAAGAATCAACCTTTTGAAAATGACTCTACTACCCAAAGCAATCTACAGGTTCAATGCAATCCCTATCAAACTACCACCGGCATTTTTCACAGAACTAGAACAAAAAGTTTCACAGTTTGTATGTAAACACAAAAGACCCCGAATAGCGAAAGCAATCTTTGGTATGCTTTATAAAATATTTCTACTGGCAGTACAGCAGCTACCCAACAGAAGGCATTGCATATGATGTCTTTTTATGCTCATGGGATCAGCGAATTCAGCCAACAGAGACTACAGCGATAGTGCTGCTTCATTCTTTTGCTATGACAATGTACTTTTTAGACTCTACACTAATTATATCTTTGTAATTTAAAAGTGTTTTCATTCAACCATTAACTGTATTCTTTTAAAATTCCACATCCAATTAATAAGGATGACTTTACTTTCATATTTTAAAAATTTTAACATAAAATTTTTATAGAAATTTTAACATAAAGGTTAGAAAAATATTTCTGTCATGTTTTGAAGCATGGTTTCTGGCAATAGATCTATTATTTTGTTTTGAAATACTGAGAGATTTTCCAGCCACTGAAGAGAGAAAAGGTATCTTCCAACATTAGATTTTCCCATGAGTATTTATATTAGTCAAGATCAGGTGTGCTATAGGAACAATTAAACCCATGAATCTTCATGTATTTGCAGCATCAAAATGTGTATTCTTTATGTTGCGTGTTTAATGTGGGCCATATCTTGGAGTGGGAGTTGAGGTAGAAAGTGAAATCTGCTAGACTTAATCACTCAGGTCATAAGGCTAATAGAAGCTGCACAACACTGTAGCTGTACTGTCTGGAACATGAGGGCTTTGGGCTGGCTAGGGAATGTGGAGAGACAGCATAGCGCTTGTACACCAGTTCTTAAGTGCCTCAGCCTTAAAGTGACATTTGTTGATTCTTCTCACATTTCTTTGGATCTTTGGCTAAAATTAGTCACATGGCCATGCAAAGTAACTGTAAGGAAGATTAGGAAATGTGAAGAAGCAAATAGATATTTATTGATCAAAAAAATGCCTTTGGTATACCAACCATTGAAGTTGGTTGGTATAATATGCTTATTTTGAAGTATATTAACCTAATCTAATCCTTGAGCCTAAGGGCAAATTTTAATGACGTATGTAGATTTGCCAGAATTTACCTCCCATTTCTTCAACATACAAAATAAAAGTTTTGGATAATGATGTTACACATGGTTTATACTAGTTGTTGAGTGACAAACAAAATACCATATTGTAAATGTCGTGTGATGGTATCTTAAAAACAGTAAATTTTTGTATTTAGAACTTTTTTTTTGGTTAAAATATTCAAACATTAACCAAGGCTCTCTCTCTCCTTTTCCTCCCTTCAGTAAATAGAATTTTAGCTGATGGATTCAATGGAAATGAATGATCCCCATATACATCATCTAATGGACAAAAGGGCTGAAAAGATAAGATACTAAAAAAGATAAGAATTTTGACTGTTCATAAATCCTATCATGTCTTAGTAAGAAAGTCTTCATATCCAGGTTTGGATGAATGAATGGTTAAGATGAATAATGATAGTAATAATGATAGTAATAATGATCAGTTCCCCCAAGACTTACTAATAGTTTTGCGAGGTGCTATTCTTACATTCTTTTATTCATTCAGTAAAAATTCAATTATTGGATGCCTACTCTATGTCAGCCTTTTTTCTCACTCTGGAAATACAGCAGTATATAACATAGACAAGCTCCTTTTTCATGTGGAGCATAAATTCTAATGTGAAAGGACAGAAAATAGACAGTAGAAACCCACGAGTTGTATTGAGAAGAAAATAAAACACATAAAACATGACAATGGAACAGAGATTGACTGGTAAACAATATTCAAAGACATGCTGTTAGTCAATATGATGGAACAAAATGGAGGCTATTGGATTTGACATTTGAGAATTTATTGGTGGCTCTTGTTGGGGTGGGGAGCAGGGATAAATAAGATTGCAACTCATTGAGTAAAATATGAAGAAATGGTGTCAGTGAACAGAGGATGCTCTTTTAAGGAGGTTGACTGTAAAGAAATAATTCAATTGCTTGTGGAAGAGGCAGCGGTGGAGGCAGGACTTAAAAAAATTTTTTTTTACAGTTCACCTTTTTAGGGAATCTTTGTTTACTTCTTATGGCACTTCTATATTTTTTTCTTATACTTTTTGTAAAAATGTGTTAGCTCTAATAGAAGGATATCTCATATTTACTAAGCATTTACTATGAGTCTATCATAGTAACTGTCACAACAATCTAATGAATTATCAATATTCCTTTTTACATATAGGGCTGGCAGGCTCTTAAAGTTGTCCCTATGACTCCTGCTTCATGGAGTTCGTGGCCTGTGTGATCTTCTCCTCTTGAGTGTGAATGAAAATCATCGGGTAATAGCAAAGATAATGAGACGTACATAATTACAGGTATGCGATTATATTACATTAGATTGTAGCATCTGTGTCACTGTAGTCTCCCTCGCTTGCTGGCTTTGGAGAGGTTGAACTCCACATTGGGGATCCCACATGGCAGGAGCTGCAGGTGGTTTCTAGAAAATTGAGAGTGTCTTCTGGCCAACAATCAGCAAAAACCTGAAATCTTGGGTTGTAAAGCTACAAGGAACTGAATTTTGCTAAAAAGCTGAGTGAGTGTAGAAGCAGATCTTAGCCTTGTCATGCCTCAGATGAGCTTACAGACCAGTCCACCTTGACTGCAACCTTGTGAGACACTAAGTAGAGGACCCAGCTAAGCCATGCCCAGACGACACTGTGAAATAATAAGTATGTGTTGTTTTAAGGTCTGAAGTTTGCAGCAATTTGTTATACAAAAATAGAAAATTAAAACAACCTGTAAGGAAATTCAGAAAAAAGAATTTATTCGACAAAATATCAAATTTATTCGACAAAATATCAAACAACAGAAATAGAACTCAGATAGTTTAACTGCAAAGTCCTCACTCCTTAACTAGTGTGTTCTACTGTCTCTGTGTCAGACCATAGATAAGCTCTTTAAGGAAGGTCACTGTTTCTTATTTAAGGGAAACAATATTGTCATATAAAGACCATGGTTTTGGACTAAAAAGGAAATTATCATGATCTTGGCTTTGCCAATTAATATAATTTAGAGGCAAAATGTTAAACTCAATTAGGCTTGTTTTCTCATTTGCAAATTAATATCACTTTTAGAATTTGTTTTGAAGATTAAATTATATGTTATATATAAGAAGCCTAAAACCATATAGACACTCAATAAACATTTTTTCTTTAATTTATTTATTCTCCTACCATGTAATATTCCCTGTATGTTTCACAATGATAGAATGAGCAATTTCAGTAATACTCTAGAATCTATTTTGTTTGTCCTAAGGAAGCTAACACCTCTTTGAATGTGACACTGGCTTTTTAATGATATCTATATTAATATAGGTGAAAGATAGAATTATGTGCTCTAAGATTGTATACTAATATGACTTCTCTATAACCAAATAGGAAACTCATCTTGGCTAGCTCTTCCTAAAACCCAGAGAGCTGGCAAGAGGCAGTGATGAAGGAGTTAAAAGAGACTGCTATTGGCAAGTCTCCTTAAATCAAGTGCCTGTTGCCAACAATGGGGAACGGGTAAAGAGAGGGGGCCTGGTGATAGCAGGAGGAGGTGAAATAAATAGTCCTTCTACCCAGCACAAATCTCGCTTCTATAGGCAAGAGGGGAATGGCAGAGACAATTATAAAGGGTCTTTTATGCAAAGCATTTCAAAGGGCTATGATGAAAATACACTATAAAATACACTCTTAGCATATTAGCCAACAGCTAAGCCTAGACAAATAAGAGCATTTTCAATTTTGCTCTTAGAAGTCTCGAAGGAGCTGGAAGTTCATACAGCTGCAGGAAAAAAAAAAAAAAAAAAAGGTGAGTTTGAATGCGGTCTGAAGAAAATATTCTTGCCTTATTGAATCAAGTTGAACAGGGACCACTACTGGAAAGCAAATCCCTGAAGATGGATGTTGTACAAGAGGCAAGATTCTCTGAAAGGGAATTGAGATCTTGCCTGTAGAAAAATCTGCAAATCCGGGATGAAGTCTATAAATGAGTCAAGGGTCTGAGAGAAAAGAAAGACCACTCTATTAAATGCAGACAATAAATACAGCTGGGTCCCAGGGAAGACCTTCACTATTCCCAACGTGTCCAGAGTTAAATGTTAGTGCTGGTGTAAAATGTGCACAAACCTATTGTATGAATCCTGTAGTTGAAACCTTGACAGAGAACTGACTGACACTTTCACTTTTCCACTAAACTCTTAAGCACAATAAGAGCGTAGTTTGGAGATCAAAGGCCGAAAGATATGCAGCAGAAAAAAACAAAAGACTTCAAAACAAAGGTCGACATTTTGCAGAATTTTGAATTACCTCCACCAGCTAGACATTGACTAGATTAATTTTTGGGGGGAAATTTCTTTTTTTGTTTAAATCTTTATTGAAGTACAATTGCTTTACAATGGTGTGCTAGTTTCTGCTTTATAACAAAGTGAATCAGTTATACATATACATATGTTCCCATATCTCTTCCTTCTGGCATCTCCCTCCCTCCCACCCTCCCTATCCCACCCCTCTAGGTGGTCACAAAGCACCGAGCTGATCTCCCTGTGCTATACGACTGCTTCCCACTAGCTATCTCTTTTACGTTTGGTAGTGTGCATATACCCATGCCACTCTCTCGCTTTGTCACAGCTCACACATCCCCCTCCCCATATCCTCAAGTCCGTTCTCCAGTAGGTCTGTGTATTTATTCCTGTCTTATCCCTAGGTGCTTCATGACATTTTTTTCCCCCTAAATTCCATATATATGTGTTAGCATACGGTATTTGTCTTTCTCTTTCTGACTTACTTCACTCTGTATGACAGACTCTAGGTCTACCCACCTCATTACAAATAGCTCAATTTCGTTTCTTTTTATGGCTGAGTAATATTCCATTGTATATATGTGCCACATCTTCTTTATCGATTCATCCGATGATGGGCACTGAGGTTGTTTCCATCTCTGGGCTATTGTAAATAGAGCTGCAATGAACATTTTGGCACATGACTCTTTTTGAATTATGGTTTTCTCAGGGTATATGTCCAGTACTGGGAATGCTGGGTCATATGGTAGCTCTATTTGTAGTTTTTTAAGGAAGCTCCATACTGTTCTCCATAGTGACTATACTAATTCACATTTCCACCAGCAGTGCAAGAGTGTTCCCTTTTCTCCACACCCTCTCCAGCATTTAATGTTTGTAGATTTTTTGATGATGGCCATTCTGACTGGTGTGAGATGATATCTCATTGTAGTTTTGATTTGCATTTCTCTAATGATTAATGATGTTGAGCATTCTTTCATGTGTTTGTTGGCAGTCTGTATATCTTCTTTGGGGAAATGTCTATTTAGGACTTCTGTCGATTTTTGGATTGTGTTGTTTGTTTTTTTGTTATTGAGCTGCATGAGCTGCTTGTAAATTTTGGAGATTAATCCTTTGTCAGTTGCTTCATTTGCAAATATTTTCTCTCATTCTGAGGGTTGTCTTTCAGTCTTGTTTATGGTTTCCTTTGCTGGGCAAAAGCTTTGAAGTTTCATTAGGTCCCATTTGTTTATTTTGGTTTTTATTTCCATTTCTCTAGTGGATGGGTCAAAATGGATCTTGCTGTGATTTATGTCATAGAGTGTTCTGTCTATGTTTTCCTCTAAGAATTTGGTAGTTTCTGGCCTTACATTTAGGTCTTTACTCCATTTTGAGCTTATTTTTGTGTATGGTGTTAGGGAGTGATCTAATCTCATACATTTACTTGTACCTGTCCAGTTTTCCCAGCACCACTTATTGAAGAGGTTGTCCATTCTCCACTGTACATTCCTGCCTCCTTTATCAAAGATAAGTTGACCATATGTGCATCGGTTTATCTCTGGGCTTCATATCCTGTTCCATTGATCTATATTTCTGTTTCTGTGCCAGTACCATACTGTCTTGATTCCTGTAGCTTCGTAGTATAGTCCAAAGTCAGGGAGCCGGATTCCTCCAGCTCCGTTTTTCTTTATAAAGATTGCTTTGGCTATTCGGGGTCTTTTGTGTTTCCATACAAATTGTGAAACTTTTTGTTCTAGTTCTGTGAAAAATGCCAGTGGTAGTTTGATAGGGATTGCATTGAATCTGTAGATGGTTTGGGGTAGTAGAGTCGTTTTCACAATGTTGATTCTTCGAATCCAAGAACATGGTATATCTCTCCATCTATTTGCATCATCTATAATTTCTTTCATCAGTGTCTAATAATTTTCGGCATACAGGTCTTTTGTCTCCTTAGGTAGGTTTATTCCTAGATATTTTATTTCTTGTTGCAGTCGTAAATGGGAGTGTTTTCTTAATTTCACTTTCAGATTTTTCATCATTAGTGTATAGTAATGCAAGAGATTTCTGTGCATTAATTTTGTATCCTGCTACTTTACCAAATTCATTGATTAGCTCTAGTAGTTTTCTGGTAGCATCTTTAGGATTCTCTATGTATAGTATCATGTCATCTGCAAACAGTGACAGCTTTACTTCTTCTTTTCCGATTTGGATTCCTTTTTTCCTTTTCTTCTCTGATTGCTGTGGCTAAAACTTCCAAAACTATTTTGAATAAGATTGGTGAGAGTGGGCAAACTTGTCTTTTTCCTGATCTTACTGGAAATGGTTTCAGTTTTTCACCATTGAGGACGATGTTGGCTGTGGGTTTGTCATTTATGGCCTTTATTATGTTGAGGAAAGTTCCCTCTATGCCTACTTTCTGCAGGGTTTTTATCATAAATGCATGTAGAATTTTGTCGAAAGCTTTCTCTGAATCTATTGAGATGATCATATGCTTTTTCTCCTTCATTTTGTTAATATGGTGTACCACGTTGATTGATTTGCATATATTGAAGAATCCTTGCATTCCTGGAATAAATCCCACTTGATCATGGTGTATGATCCTTTTAATGTGCTGTTGGATTCTGTTTGCTAGTAGTGTGTTGAGGATTTTTGCATCTATGTTCATCAGTGATATTGGCCTGTAGTTTTCTTTCTTTGTGGCATCCTTGTCTGGTTTTGGTATCAGGGTGATGGTGGCCTCTTCGAATGAGTTTGGGATTGTTCCTCCCTCTGCTGTATTTTGGAAGAGTTTGAGAAGGATAGGTGTTAGCTCTTCTCTAAACATTTTATAGAATTCGCCTGTGAAGCCGTCTGGTCCTGGGCTTTTGTTTGTTGGAAGATATTTAATCACAGTTTTAACTTCAGTGCTTGTGATTAGTCTGTCATATCTTCTATTTTTTCCTGATTCAGTCTTGGCAGGTTGTGCTTTTCTAAGAATTTGTCCATTTCTTCTAGGTTGTCCATTTTTTTGGCATAGAGTTGCTTGTAGTAATCTCTTATGATCCTTTGTATTTGTGCAGTGTCAGTTGTTACTTCTCCTTTTTTCATTTCTAATTCTATTGATTTGAGTCTTCTCCCTTTTTATCTTGATGAGTCTGGCTAATGGTTTAAAATTTTTGTTTATCTTCTCAAAGAACCAGCTTTTAGTTTTATTGATCTTTGCTATCATTTCCTTCATTTCTTTTTCATTTATTTCTGATCTGATCTTTACCGTTTCTTTCCTTCTGCTAACTTTGGGGTTTTTTGTTCTTCTTTCTCTAATTGCTTTAGGTGCAAGGTTAGGTTGTTTATTCGAGATGTTTTCTGTTTCTTAAGGTAGGATTTTATTGCTATAAACTTCCCTCTTAGAACTGCGTTTTCTGCATCCCATAGGTTTTGGGTCGTCATGTCTCCATTATCATTTGTTTCTAGGTATTTTTTGATTTACTCTTTGATTTCTTCTGTGATCACTTCGTTATTAAGTAGTGTATTGTTTAGCCTCCATGTGTTTGTATTTTGTACAGACCTTTTCCTGTAATTGATATCTAGCCTCATAGCGTTGTGGTCGGAAAAGATACTTGATACGAGTTCAATTTTTTAAATTGACCAAGGATTGATTTGTGACCCAAGATATGATCTATCCTGGAGAACGTTCCATGAACACTTGAGAAAAATGTGTATTCTGTTGTTTTTGGATGGAATGTCCTATAAATATCCATTAAGTCCATCTTGTTTAATGTATGATTTAAAGCTTGGGTCTCCTTATTTATTTTCCTTTTGGATGATCTGTCCATTCGCGAAAGTGGGGTGTTAAAGTCTCCTACTATGAATGTGCTGCTGTCGATTTCCCCTTTTATGGCTGTTAGTATTTGCCTTATGTATTGAAGTGCTCCTATGCTGGGTGCATAAATATTTACAATTGTTATAACTTCTTCTTGGATCGATCCCTTGATCATTATGTCATGTCCTTCTTTGTCTCTTCTAATAGTCTTTATTTTAAAGTCTAATTTGTCTGATATGAGAATTGCTACTCCAGCTTTCTTTTGGTTTCCATTTGCATGGGGTATCTTTTTCCATCCCCTTACTTTCAGTCTGTATGTGTCTCTAGGTCTGATGTTGATCTCTTGTAGACAGCATATATAAGGATCTTGTTTTTGTATCCATTCAGCCAATCTCTGTCTTTTGGTGGGAGCATTTAGTCCATTTACATTTAAGGTAATTATCGATATGTATGTTCCTATTCCCATTTTCTAAATTATTTGGGGTTTGGTATTATAGGTCTTTTCCTTCTCTTGTGTTTCTTGCCTAGAGAAGTTCCTTTAGCATTTGTTATAAAGCTGGTTTGGTGGTGCTGAACTCTTTCAGCTTTTGCTTTTTTGTAAAGGTTTTAATTTCTCCATCCAATCTGAATGAGATCCTTGCTGGGCAGAGTAATCTTGGTTGTAGGTTTTTCTCCTTCATCACTTTAAATATGTTCTGCCAGTCCCTTCTGGCTTGCAGTGTTTCTGCTGAAAGATCAGCTGTTAACCTCATGGGGATTCCCTTGTGTGTTATTTGTTGTTTTTCCCTTGCTGCTTTTAATATGTTTTCTTTGTATTTAATTTTTGACAGTATGATTAATATGTGTCTTGGCGTATTTCTCCTTGGTTTTATCCTGTATGGAACTCTCTGTGCTTCCTGGACTTGATTAACTGTTTCCTTTTCCATATTAGGGAAGTTTTCAACTATAATCTCTTCCAATATTTTCTCAGTCCCTTTCTCTTTCTCTTCCTCTTCTTCTTGAACCACTATAATTCGAATGTTGGTGCATTCAATGTTCTCACAGAGGTCTCTGAGAATGTCCTCAGTTCTTTTCATTCTTTTTTCTTTATTCTGCTCTGTAGTAGTTACTTCCACTACTTTATCTTCCAGGTCACTTATCCATTCTTCTGCTTCAGTTATTCTGCTATTGATCCCTTCTAGAGTGTTTTTAATTTCATTTATTGTGTTGTTGATTGTTTCATCTTTAGTTCTTTTAGATTCTTGTTAAATGTTGCTTACATTTTCTCTATTCCATTTCCAAGATTTTGGATCATCTTTACTCTCATTATTCTGAATTGTTTTTCAGGTAGACTGCCTATTTCCTCTTCATTTGTTAGGTCTGGTGGGTTTTTATCTTGCTCCTTCATCTGCTGTGTGTTCTTCTGTGTTCTCATTTTGCTTATCTTACTGTGTTTGGGGTCTCCCTTTTGCAGGCTGCAGGTTCATAGATCCCGTTGTTTTTGGCGTCTGTCCCCATTGGCTAACGTTGGTTCAGGGGGTTGTATAGGCTTCCTGGTGGAGGGGACTAGTGCCTGTGTTCTGGTGGATGAGGCTGGATCTTGTCTTTCTGTTGGGCAGGTCCATGTCTGGTGATGTGTTTTGGGGTGTCTGGGGACTTATTATGATTTTTGGCAGCCTTTCTGCTAATGGGTGGGGTTGTGTTCTTGTCTTGCTAGTTGTTTCGCATAGGGTGTCCAGCACTGTAGCTTGCTGGTCGTTGAGTGAAGCTGGGTGCTGGTGTTAAGATGGAGATCTCTGGGAGATTATTACCATTTGATATTATGTGGAGCTGGGAGGTATCTTGTGGACCAGTGTCCTGATGTTGGCTCTCCCACCTCAGAGGCACAGCACTGACTCCTGGCTGAAGCACCAAGAGCCTTTCATCCACATGGCTCAGAATAAAAGTGAGAACAAGTAGAAAGAAAGAAAGAAAGAAGGAAAGAAATAAGGGAAGGAAGGAGGGAAGGAAGGAAGGAAGGAAGAGGGAAGGATAGAAGAAAGAAGAGAAAGAAAATGAAAGAAAGGAAGGCGGGAAGGAAGGAAGGAGGGAAGGAAGAAAGAAAAGAAAGAAAGAAAGAGGAAAGAGGGTAAAATAAAATAAAGTAAGATAAAATAAAATATAGTTATTAAAATAAAAAATAATTATTAAGAAAAAACTTTTTTTTAAAAGAAAAAATACAACAATAAACCCTCAAAATGGATAGATAGAACCTAGGAGAAATGGTGACAGCAAAGCTATACAGACAAAATCTCACACACAAGCATACACATACACACTCACAAAAAGAGGGAAAGTGGAAAAAAATAATATATCTTGCTCTCAAAGTCCACCTCATGAATTTGGGATGATTCGTTGTCTATTCATGTATTCCACAGATCCAGGGTACATCAAGTTGATTGTGGAGCTTTAAACCGCTGCTTCTGAGGCTGCTGGGAGAGATTTCCCTCTCTCTTCTTTGTTTGCACAGCTCCCGGGGCTCAGCTTTGGATTTGGCCCTGCCTCTGTGTGTAGGTCGCCGGAGGGCGTCTGTTCTTCATTCAGACAGGACGTGGTTAAAGGAGCAGCTCATTCGGGGGCTCTGGCTCACTCAGGCCGGGGGTAGGGAGGGGTACTGAGTGAGGGGTGATCCTGGGGCGGCAGAGGCCGGCGTGACGTTGCACCAGCCTGAGGTGCGCTGTGCCTTCTCCTGGGGAAGTTGTCCCTGGATCCCGGGACCCTGGCAGTGGCGGGCTGCACAGGATCCCTGGAAGGGAGGTGTGGATAGTGACCTGTGCTTGCACACAGGCTTCTTGGTGGTGGCAGCAGCAGCCTTAGCATCTCATGCCCTTCTCTGGGGTCCACGCTGTTAGCTGCAGCTCACACCCGTCTCTGGAGCTCCTTTAAGCAGCGCTCTTAATCCCCTCTTCTCGCGCACCAGGAAACAAAGAGGAAAGAAAAAGTCTCTTGCCTCTTCGGCAGGTCCAGCCATTTCCCTGGACTCCCTCCCGGCTAGCCGTGGTGCACTAGGCTGTGTTCACATTGCCAACCCCAGTCCTCTCCCTGCTCTCCAACCGAAGCCCGAGTTTCAGCTCCCAGCCCCGCCCGCCCCGGCGGGGGAGCAGACAAGCCTCTCGGGCTGGTGTGTACCGGTCGGCACTGCTCCTCTGTGCTGGAACCTCTCCGCTTTTCCCTCCGCACCCCTGTTGTTGTGCTCTCCTCCGAGGCTCCGAAGCTTTCCCCCTCTGCCACCTGCAGTGTCCGCCCACGAAGTGGCTTCCTAGTATGTAGAAACATTTCCTCCTTCACAGCTCCCTCCCACTGGTGCAGGTCCCGTCCCTATTCTTTTGTCTCTGTTTATTCTTTTTTCTTTTGCGCTACCCAGGTACGTGGGGAGTTTCTTGCCTTTTGGGAGGTCTGAGGTCTTCTGCCAGCGTTCAGTAGGTGTTCTGTAGGACTTGTTCCACGTCTAAATGTATTTCTGGTGTATCTGTGGGGAGGAAGATGATCTCTGTGTCTTACTCTTCTGCCATCTTCCCGATTGACTAGATTAATTTTTTACAAAAGGCATATTGAGCTACGACTTTAAACATTCAGAGAGATGATTTTGCTAGGAGTTCCAAATAAAGGTAACAAAATGGAAGCCTGACATACTGTATTGAATTGTATCACAAATGTGAGACTATTACTATGTTTTTTTAATGAGTTATAAAATAATGATGGAATATCAGGAGAAAGCATCATTTAGGACATGTCTTTATTTTAAATTGTTTGACTATTCGTTTTAGCTTCAAAATATATTGAGAACCCAATCATTTCTCATCACCTCTGCTACTACCACACTCATTCATTATAGCATCATTTCTCCATGGAAGAATTGTAGTGACCTTGTCATTTTCTTCATGTCTCTAAATTTAGCCCCCTAAATTCTATTCTCTATATAAAATACAGATTGATACTTATAAAATAGAACTTATGTTATGCTATTCTTTTGCTCAAAGTCTGCCTATGGCTTGACATCTAATTCAAAATAAAATCCAAATCTTTTTCATGACTTACAAAGCTCCTCATGATCAGATCCCATCACTCCCTTGATTCCATATCCTGACACTCCCATCCTTCCTGGACCTTATATCACAAGAAAAGTAGTGATAGACTCAGTTTTTACCGCTGTGTCTTTTTACTACTCAATCCTGTCTCTAACCACAACATTCTTTTCCTAATAACGGCATGTTGGATCCCAATATTCATTTGTATTTTTCTAAATGTTTCAGGACCATCTGTATGCTAAATAATTTATTCTAAAAACTTGCCTGGGATCAAGGTTAAACTTTTTGGAAACCAAATATTGATTGTTATAGACTTTTGATGCCTTTGAACTTCTCCATGATTCCTCATAAACCACCCATATAGTGTGTGCCTTAAAAGTGTTTAAAATCTATGAATCAATAATTTTTAATCTGTGAATCTATCCAATGTATGTGTATTTAGGTACAGCTGGAGTAATATGCATTGACATCAAAGTTTTGTGTACATTGATCTCCAGCTTCAGATTTGCTTATAAATATAAAAATGGAAATGTGAGTGTAACAACTGCTGAATGGTAGGCACTCTGCTCTGATGCTAGTCAATTCAGACTAAAGCTGATCTCTTCCATGGTGGTAAGAGTTTGAGCATCTCTCATTAGAGACCATGACTCCTAAGTTAAGAGCACCTGCTACTGGTTGCAGTGAGGCCAATTCCATGGTAGTCATCCACCAGGAAAATTTTCTAAACCCATTTTGCTGTACATCTCAGTTACTCTGGTGACAACTCAAACTTTCAGCATTTCACTCCACCAATGCTCACCCAAAAATGTTCATTCCTATAGTGGTCTGAACTTTCTTCTCTTCAACAAATTATATCACTGCCCCAATTTTTCTCTAAATATTGTTTTTTCCCTAGATCTTTTCTTTTCCATTCAGTGTGTACCTTGAGTGCTCCTTTTACCTTTATACCTTATATTCATTGATTCATTTTCTGTTTCAGTTGTGTACCTTAACACGAGTCTCCCTCTGCCTGGGTGACACCTCATGTTCTTTCAGATTTTGGCTCGTTTATCTCCTTCCTAAACCCTTCCCCCATCCTCATGTACCTACACCAGTTACCTTTTGAAAATGTTTATCATGCATCGTATTTCCTTCTAAAATACATTTATCATACTGTTGACTGCTTTCTCTCATGTATTGCTTATTATACTATAAGCTCTCCAAGGGGAAAAGGTTACTGCTCTTTTTCACATTTTTATCACTACCATGGTAGTTTTAGGAAGAGCCCCAATGCATCTAGCATTGACTTTAAAAGATAAGTATTCTAGAACCTAGAGAAACAGAGTACATCTGATTGATGGAACACTAAATCAAGTCATCAGACACAGAAGATAAATGACATTTTTTTCCCTTGGGTGTACTTTTTTCTTGAACATATTATTTTATATTACCATTTCTTTCTGTAGCATATTTTGCCTTTTTATGAAACACTCCAAATAATTGAAATTATAAAAAGACAATTATATAAAGCTATAAAAAAGAGAATTATATAAGTATTATAATTTTTAAAAGTTCACCTCACTTTATTTTTATTTTACTTTACTTCTTATTTTAAGTAATAACAGTTTACAGATAAAGGTGAAGCCTCTCTGTGCATTCCTACATAATGGCATATACCTCCTTCACTCTTCCTACATTTTGTATTTATTTCTTCCTTGTAGTTTCTATACCTTTATCACATATACTTGTATCCACAAAGCGAATAATTTTATTTTTTATGTTCTAAAATTTATATAAATGCTGTCAAGTTATCAACTAATGTTGTAGTCATCTGAAGGCTTGACTGGAACTGTAGAATCCCTTTTGAGATAACTCATTCATATGGCTATTAGTAGAAGGCCTGCATTTATCAACACACAGATCTCCCCATAGGGCTGCCGGAGAGTCCTCTCACATGGCAGTTGGCTTCCTCAGAGTGAGTGATGTAAGAAAGCAAGACGGAAGTCATGTGTTTTGTGTAGCCTAGCCCAGGAAATCATGTACTGTCATTTCCACGATATCTTATTGGTTATAGAAGCCAGCCCTATTTAATATTTGAGGAGTAAACAAGGGCCCAGAAGCTAAGGATTGGAAGCACCCTTGGACACTGGCTACCACAATTTTCTAATGGCTTTACAAGTCTTTAATGTTGAGTCAGAGGTCCTGTCTCAAAGTGATATTGGAGACTTCAAGCCAGGGCTAGCTATGTCTAATTTTTTCTGACTTTTACAAATTCATCTTGCTACCTATGGCCAAAAATGAAGGCATAGAAGTGGTTTCGTCAAACGGATTTCATGAACCGTACACCAGCTTGTGGTTTCTAGCAATGAACCTGAATCAGGTCCTCTACTCACATGGGACACTGTCACATAAGCCACTTTCTTTTTACTTATGGATATAGAATCCGTTAAATGTGTGCTTTAGCCTCATGCAATGTTTTGTGTTCTGATTCTTGTACATGTGTTTTGCCTTGATTTGCATATATGACTATATATATATAATATATATATATTACATATAATTACCATGTATTTGTCACAGAATGAATATATCAAAGTGCAAAGTTTACTATTTTGATTGGTAGTTTTCCTAATCACCAGCCAGCCAGACAAACTTGGTGCATGTTCTTAAAACTTATAACACAGTTTTAAAATCAGTTTATGTGTGGCTTCTGGAAAAAAGGAATAGCAGTGGGCATCCAGAGTCATTGTTAGTGTGCAGGAGGTGATCTCTGAAGAGTCAAGAAGGTGTGAAGAAGAAAGTTTGGTTATATTACCTTGACTCAGTTTAACACATGAGTAGGAGAACAACATAAAATTGGCCGTAAAGATTTAACAAATCCTTGGCTTCAGAAAACTCAAAGGTAAGATGGCAGCTTTCCTAGAACACTGCCACCAATCACAAGCTGGTATCTAATTATGGTTCTTTTATGGTTTGAGAGTAAAGATTGGGTACAAATATAGAATAAAATTCTAGGCTAATGTATGAATAGTCACTTCACAATTATTTGACAGGTGGACAATTATTGGAACTGTGTTCAGTTGTATAATAGAGATGATTTTGTTTCACTTGGTTTCTTTCTGATATTGTCTGGCATTTCTTCATTAGTGAATCTCTTCACATTAATTGTAATTCCACTGTTTGACTTAATCTGACACTTTCAATGCATATGATATCTTATTTACTTATTGATAAATTATCTCATAACAGTCTATGAGATCCATGTCCAAATGACTATAATCACTCAAATAGTCTTGGAAAATAATGGGTAACATTAGAAATGTCAATACCCAAGCAGAAAATTATTTTGACTAGTGAGGTTGAGAATTTATCAAGAATTATTCTTCCATGCTGTTACCAGATATGTCTTTACAAGGTCAATTTCTGTGTTCAATGTGATGAGAGCATAGAAAAATTCAAGTGCGTGTTGACTGTCAAGTATAGTTCTATGAAAGAATGAGTAAACTTTTACATAAAACATTAAAAATGTTAAGTCGGCTGCTGAGAAATAGTGTTTATGTTTACAAATAAAATAAGAACATGAAACTAGAGCATGAAAGGAAGTTGAAATTTCAGAGATGACTGAGGTGTCATCAAGGGAAAGAAAAATGTATAGATTTCAAGAGAATTCATGTTCAGACTGAATATGATATATGAATGCCCCAACCTTATCCTCTGACTTTGAATGTTGAAATAATCCATACTTCCAGCAAAGTAGATGCTTTTGGAAAGAATTTGATTTTGCAATCTTCAAAAAATCCTAAGAGTTATGAAAAGGAATTCAAGGGAAAGAGCTATTTCCAAATAAAATAAGCAGAAATGGACTGATAAAGATCTAATAAGTCCAAATGAAAGAGCTCCTTCTAACCTGAGTGACAACCATATGCTAGGTACTGTGAAGGGTACTTTAAAATATAGGATGCATGTAATTCTCAAAAATGAGGTCAGGCATTGAAATCTATTATCTAGTTGCCAATGGAGAATGAATCCTGGATCCTAAACTGAATTTCAAGTTCCTGGTGGTCTTTAGATTCCTTAGTTTGCTAAAACACTCTAGTAAAACACTGAAAATAATCTCAAAAGGGAAAGAATTATAACCAGTTTCAAAAAGATAGAATAAAAAATCTACATAAGTACAATTGACTTTTGTGTTGAGATGGAAGGATAATGTTACACACTTAGTATAATTTTTGTATTTCTCTAATTCTAATAACATTCAAATAATGATTTTGCTGAGTCAAAGCATATAATATTAAAGAAACCCAGATAAGGAAATTATTTAGCAAGTGTCTTGAAAAGTACACAATGCATATAAATATACACTTGAAAACAAGCAAGACTGTTAAAAAATGTGCCAAAATCCTTAATAGATACCTCACCAAAAAGACATACATGTTGCAAATAAGACTATGGAGGAACATATGTCACAAGGAAACGTGAATAAAACAACAAGGACAGATCCCTGCAAACTTACTAGAGTGGCTCAAATCGGGACAATGAGAACTTGGCCCAAATCGGGACACCTGGAGGATGTGGAGCAGCATGAAGTCTATTCACTGCTGGTGGGGATGCAAAATGGGATGCATGTTTTGGTGGCTTTTTACAAAACTAAACATACTCTTATGTTTCAGCAATAGTGTTCTTTTACATGTATCTGAAATAAAAAAAAATTTATGTCCAGACAAAAACCTGCCAAAAAAAAAAAAAAAAAATATATATATATATATATACTTGAATCAACCAATACTAATGTTACTGAATCTGCTAAATTTGGGGACCTCTTTCATTATAAAACACTAATCACTGTATGTTTTGCCCAGAACTATGCAACAATGGAAGAAACTGCTGCTGACTTCTTATTACAACCACAGAATAGGAGTTTATTTTTTAAAGCATGATGCCTTTCTGGGTTGTATATTAGAAAAAGTAACAATGCTTTTAAAATATTTGGCATACTGTTTTACATCTGTAAACACATTCTATCCTCAGAGAAGTTTTGTAAATTGTTAGACAAAGATAATTATCTCCATTTTATAGAGGTCACACCAGGCTTTTTGAAATCAAACTTATCCAAAGCTATGTCTCAAGTTAGTGGAGAAGGTTAAACTCAAACACAGGTTTTCTAACTTCTTTCATGAAATCCATCCTTTAATATGCAGCACAAAATACCACTCCTTTGTGAACAGAACATTAAAGCTTTCTTCCTCATTGCTCATCAATACCTTAAGTATATTTCCAATATATCAGACATCATGTTGAATCCAAATGCAAAAGGAAGAATAAAAGTAGAGGCAGGTAGGTATTAAATAAACTACACTAAATTAGAAGCCAAAGTTTTACACAGTTCTTTAGACCAGTTAAAGTATTTTTTAAAAGACAAGAAAAACTTTTGAAAAGAATAATAAGAACTAAATATTCACTCCCTCTTATGAGAGCACCAGAATCACAACTAACTGTTGAACAATCATTGACAGGAAGACACTGGAACTCACTAAAAAAGGTACCCCACGTCCAAAGACAAAGAAGAAGCCACACTGAGATGTGGGAGGGGCACAATCACAATAAAATCAAATCCCATAACTGCTGAGTGGTTGACTCACAAACTGGAGAACAATTATACCACAGAAGTTCACCCACTGGAGTGAAAGTTCTGAGCTCCACATTAGGCTTCCCAACCTGGGGGGGTCCAGCACTGGGAGATGGAATTCCCAGAGAATCAGTCTTTGAAGACTAGCGGGATTTGATTGAAGGACTTCTACAGGACAAAGAATCCACTCTTGGAGGGCACACAGAAAGTACTGTGCACATCAGAACCCAGGAGGAAGGAGCAGTGATCCCATAGGAGACTGAACCAGACCTACCTGCTAGTGTTAGAGGGTCTCCTGCAGAGGTGAGGGGTGGCTGTGGCTCACTGCAGGGACAACGACACTGGCAGCAGAAGTTCTGGGAAGTACTCCTTGGCATGAGCCCTCCTGGAGTCCACCATTATTCCCACCAAACAGCCTGTAACATTCAGTGCTAGGTCACCTCAGGCCAAAAATCCAACAGGGAGGGAAATCAGCCCCACCCATCAGTAGACAAGCAGATAAAAGTTTTACTGAGCTCTGCCCACCAGAGCAACAATCAGCTCTATCCACCACTAGTCCCTCCCATCAGGAAGATTGCACAAGCCTCTTAGATAGCCTCATCCAGCAGAGGGCACACAGCAGAAGCAAGGAAAACTACAATCTTGCAGCCTATGGAATGAAAACCACATTCACAGAGAAAGGCAAAGTGAAAAGGCAGAGGACTATGTACCAGATGAAGGAACAAGATAAAACCCCAGAAAAACAACTAAATGAAATAGTGATAGGCAACATTCCAGAAAAAGAATTCAGAATAATGATAGTGAAGATGAGCCAAGACCTCGGAAAAAGAATGGAGGCAAAGGTCGAGAAGATGAGAGAAATGCTTAACAAAGACCTAGAAGAATTAAAGAACAAACAAACAGAGATGAACACTACAATAACTGAAATGAAAAATACACTGGAAGGAATCAATAGCAGAATAACTGAGGCAGAACGGATAAGTGACCTGGAAGACAGAATGGTGGAATTCACTGCGTGGAACAAAATAAAGAGAAAAGAATGAAAAGAAATGAAGACAGCCTAAGAGACCTCTGGGGCAACATTAAACACACCAACATTCACATTATAGGGGTCCTAGAAGGAGAAGAGAGAGGGAAAGGACCAGAGAATATATTTGAAGAGATTACAGTAGAAAACTTCCCTAAAATGGGACAAGAAATAACCACCCAAGTCCAGGAAGCACAGAGAGTCCCAAGGAGGATAAACCCAAGGAGAAACATGCTGAGACACATAGTAATCAAATTGGCAAAAATTAAAGAGAAAGAAAAATTATTAAAAGCAACAGGGGAAAAATGACAAATAACATACAAGGGAACTCCCAAAAGGTTAACAGCTGATTTCTCAGCAGAAACTATACAAGCCAGAAGGCAGTAGCACAACATATTTAAAGTCTTGAAAGGGAAGAACCTACAACAAAGATTACTCTACCCGGCAAGGATCTCATTCAGATTTGACGGAGAAATCAAAAGCTTTACAGACAAGCAAAAGCTAAGAGAATTCAGCACCACCAAACCAGTGCTACAACAAAAACTAAAGGAATTTCTATAAGTGGGAAACACAAGAGAAGAAAAGGACCTGCAAAAACAAACCTAAAACAATTAAGAAAATTGTAATAGGAACATACATACTGATAATTACCTTAAATGTGAAAGGATTAAATGCTCCAACCAAAAGACACAGGCTCACTGAATGGATACAAAAACAAGACCCATATATATGCTGTCTACATGAGACCCAGTTCAGACCTAGGGACAAGTACAGACTGAAAGTAAGGGGATGGAAAAAGATATTCCATGCACATGCAAATCTAAAGAAAGCTGGAGTAGCAATACTCATATCAGATAAAATAGACTTTAAAAAAAAAGGATGGGGCTTCCCTGGTGGCGCAGTGGTTGAGAGTCTGCCTGCCGATGCAGGGGACATGGGTTCGTGCCCTGGTCTGGGAAGATCCCACATGCCGCAGAGTGGCTGGGTCCGTGAGCCATGGCTGCTAAGCCTGCGTGTCCAGAGCCTGTGCTCTGCAGCGGGAGAGGCCACAACAATGAGAGGCCTGCGTACTGCAAAAATAAATAAATAAATAAATAAAAGAACGCTACAAGAGACAAAGAAGGACACCACATATGATCAAAGGCTCAATCAAAAAAGAAGCTATAACAATTATAAATACATACACAACCAATATAGGAACACTTCAATACATAAGGCAAATATTAACAGCTATAAAAGAGGAAATCGACAGTAACACAATAATAGTGGGGGACTTTAACACCTCACTTACACCAATGGACAGATCACCAAGACAGAAAATTAAGAAAGAAACACAAACTTTATATGACACAATAGACCAGATAGATTTAATTGATATTTATAGGACATTCTATCCAAAAACAGCAGATTACATTTTCTTCTCAAGTGCACATGGAACATTCTCCAGAACAGATTACATCTTGGGTCACAAATCAAGCCTCAGTAAATTTAAGAAAATTGAAGTCATATCAAACTTCTTTTCCAAACACAATGCTATGAGATTTGAAATAAATTACAGGGAAAAAAGGTAAAAAACACAGATACATGGAGGCTAAACAATACATTACTAAAATAACAAGAGATCATTGAAGAAATCAAAGAGGAAATAAAAAAATACTTAGAGACAAATTACAATCCAAAACGCAATGATCCAAAACATATGAGATGCAGCAAAAGTAGTTCTAAGAGGGAAGTTTATAGCAGTACAATCCTACCTCAAGAAAGAAGAAAAATCTCACATAAACAATCTAACCTTACACCTAAAGGAACTAGAGAAAGAAGAACAAAAAAACAAACAAGTTAGTAGAAGGAAAGAAATCATAAGGATCAGTGTAGGCATAAATGAAATAGAAACAAAGAAAACAATAGCAAAGATCAATAAAACTAAAAGCTGGTTCTTTGAGAATATAAACAAAATTGATAAACCTTTAGCCAGACTCATCAAGGAAAAGAGGGAGAGGACTCAAATCAATAAACTTAGAAATGAAAAAGGAGAAGTTCAATGGACATCGCAGAAATACAAATCATGATGATAAACTACTACAAGCAACTCTATGCTAATAAAATGGACAACCTGGAAGAAACGGACAAATTCTTAGAAAAGTATAACCTTCCAAGACTGAACCAGGAAGAAATAGAAAACATGAACAGACCAATCACAAGTAATGAAATTGAAACTGTGATTCAAAATCTTCCAACAAGCAAAAGTCCAGGACCAGATGGGTTAACAGGTGAATTCCTTCAAACATTTAGAGAACAGCTAACACCCATCCTTCTCAAAATCTTCCAAAAAAACCCAGAGGAAGAAACATTCCCAAACTCATCCTACAAAGCCACCATAACCCTGATACCAAAACCAGGCAAAGATACTACAAAAAAAGAAAATTATAGACCAATATCACTGATGAATATAGATGCAAAAATACTCAACAAAATACCAGCAAACAGAATCCAACAACACATTAAAAAGATTATCCACCATGATCAAGTGAGATTTATCCCAGGGATGCAAGGATTCTTCAATATACACAAATCAATCAATTTTATGTGGCATATTAACAAATTGAAGAAGAAAAGCCATATGATCATCACAATAGACGCAGAAAAAGCTTCTGAAAAAATTCAACACCCATTTATGATAAAAACCCTCCAGAAATTGGGCACAGAGGTAAACGACCTCAACATAATAAAAGTCATATATGACAAACTCACAGCAAACATCATTCTCAATTGTGAAAAACTGAAAGCATTTCCTCTAAGACCAGGAACAAGACAAGGATGTCCACTCTTGCCACTATTATTCAACATAGTTTTAGAAGTCCTAGCCATGGCAATCAGAGAAAAAGAAATAAAAGGAATACAAATTTGAAAAGAAGAAGTAAAACTCTCACTGTTTGCTGATGACACGATACTATACATAGAGAATCCTAAAGATGTCAAAAGAAAACTACTAGAGCTAATCAATGAATTTGGTAAAGTTGCAGGATACAAAATTAATGTACAGAAATCTCTTGCATTCCTATACACTAACAATGAAAGAAAAGAAAGAGAAATTAAGGAAACAATCCCATTCAGCATTGCAACAAAAAGAATAAAATACCTAGGAATAAACCTACCTAAGGAGGTAAAAGACCTGTACACAGAAAACTATAAGACACTGATGAAAAAAATCAAAGATGACACAAACAGATGAAGAGATATACCATGTTCTTGGATTGGAAGAAACAATACTGTCAAAATGACTCTACTACCCAAAGCAATCTACAGATTCAATGCAATCCCAATTATATTACCAATAGCATTTTTTAAAGAACTAGAACAAAAAATCCTAAAATTTGTATGGAGACACAAAAGACCCTGAACAGGTCTTTTGCAATAGGTCAAAGCAATCTTGTGGGAAAAAAACAGAGCTGGAGGAACCAAACTTCCTGAGTTTAGACTATACTACAAAGCTACAGTAATCAAGACAGTATGCAATATTTTACTGGCACAAATACAGAAATATGGATCAATGGAACAGGATAGAAATCCCAGACATAAACCCATACACCCATGGTCAACTAATCTATGATAAAGGAGGCAAGGATATACAATGGAGAAAAAGCAGTCTCTTCAGTAAGTGGTGCTGGGAAAACTGGACAGCTACATGTAAAAGAATGAAATTAGAACATTCCCTAACACCATACACAAAAATAAACTCCAAATGAACTAAAGACCTATATGTAAGACACTATAAAACTCTTAGAGGAAAACATGGGAAGAACACTCTTTGACATAAATCACAGTAAGATCTTTTTTGACCCACCTCCTAGAGTAATGAAAATAAAAACAAAAATAAACAAATGAGACCTGATTAAACTTAAAAGCTTTCGTACAGCAAAGGAAACTATAAAAAAGATGAAAAATCCACCCCCAGAATGGGAGAAAATATTTGCAAAGAAATCAACGGACAAGCGATTAATCTCCAAAATACATAAATAGCTCATGCAGCTCAATATTAAAGAAACAAGCAACCCCATCAAAAAATGGGCAGAGGGCCTAAATAGACATTTCTACAAAGAAGACATATAGATGGCCGAGAGGCACATGAAAAGCTGCTCAGCATCACTAATTATTAGAGAAGTGCAAATCAAAACTACAATGAGGTATCACCTCACACTGGTTAAAATGGGCATTGTCAGAAAATCTACAAACAACAAATACTCGAGAGGGTGTGGAGAAAAGGAAACCCTCTTGCACTGTTGGTGGGAATGTAAATTGATACAGCTACTATGGAGAACACTATGGAGGTTCCTTAAAAAACTAAAAATAGAATTACCATATGACCCAGGAATCCCACTACTGGGCATATACCTAGAGGAAACCATAATTCAAAAAGACACATGCACCCCAATGTTCATTGCAGCACTATTTACAATAGCCAGATCATGGAAGTAACCTAAATACCCATGGACTGATGAATGAATAAAGAAGAAATGGTACATATATACAATGGAATATTACTGAGCCATAAAAAGGAATGGAGCTGGGTCATTTGTAGAGATTTGGATGGACATAGAGACTGTCATACAGAGTGAAGTAAGTCAAAAAGAGAAAAACAAATATTGTACATTAACGCATATATGTGGAATCTAGAAAAATGGTACAGATGAACTGGTTTGCAAGACAGAAATAGAGATACAGATGTAGAGAACAAGGGGGGACAGTTTGGTGTATGGACACCAAGGGGAAAAGTGGGGAGGTGGGTGGTGGTGGTGGTGTGATGAATTGGGAGATTGAGATTGACATGTATACACTAATATGTATAAAATGGTTAACTAATAAGAACCTGCTGTATAAAAAAGAAAATAAAATTCAAAAAAAATCAAGCAACAAAAAATACCCCTAAATATAGGATTACTGATTAATGATTAAAAGTTTGTGAGTATGAACACAGGATTGGTTAGGGGCAACCATTTATAATTTTCTAGACCAGTCGGAAAATCTATCCAGGGCATTTTATATAGTTCATTAACATATCTTAGGAAACCAAATGAATTATTTGTCAGAAAGAATTATCTGCAAAGAAATTAGTGAGCTCAGTGTTGCATATATTTGTGGATATTGCCACACCAAAATTAATTACAATTTTTAATAACAGTTTTCTCTGAGGATGTGTCTTGTGCCATCCAAATAAGTCATTCTGTGCCCAAGCTGAATGTGTTCTGTATTTTCTTTGAATGCTATCACATATTTGAAGAAGTCTGGAAATAATGGCAACTGTAGATCAAAAATTTTAGAAAAGTAAGGACATATTAGTAATGCAGTTACTCAAATATACCTACAAAAATAAATATATAGGTTAGCAGGATTAACAAGAAACAACTGACCTTTGCAAAAGTGTAGTATCTGGCAATATTTCTTACCTAGAGATGTCTATTATTAATAATTCCATGAATATTAATAAAGCTTTCTGTTTACATGACAAAGAAAATAGGTATATTTGATTTGGAGTTATAAATGACCATCTATCATAGCTAGGCAAAACTGGTTGCATTTAGCTGGATGCTGGCTGAAATATTAGACCTCACATAAATGAAAAACATTATTTTTTGTGGCTTTTTTCTCTTCTTTGCCAATAGCCCCTTATATTTGAACAAATTACATATGTGTTAAACTTGATAGTTTGAATGATTTTCTCAGAGGCCAAGGAAGTTTAAGAGATTTGGTGAGGTCATATAGCTGTGACACCAGGGACTCTCCACTGCACAATCTCTCAACAAGATTTTTAGTGAGATCATTGGAAGGGCAATGATATTTGGTGCTACATTTCACACTCTCATCTTCTTTAAAGTTAATTCAATCTTAAACAATCAAGAAATGCCTTAGAAGTTGAAGAATGGTAGTTTCCTTTTTGAACATGCAACCAAAAATTTTGGAAATAACATCTATCTATATAGATTTCACCTCACAGTAATCCCATATGTACATCTCAGAGCAGACATTTCTTTACCAACGAAGGTACTAACAAAACAATTCCTGACAATTTTGGTTACCACGTTCAAAGTGTGAACTATGGTCCAACTGCAGTGTTTGGAAAGCCTCATTCTGGATGTGGAATTATGTATTTTTAGTTGTCTCTGAATTTTGACTAAGGCCTGATAATTGAAGACAAAGGGTCATAGAGAGGTTATAGACACATTTATGCTAAGCTTCCCAAGATAGTATTGATAAAACTGGTCCAGACATTCTCAGTTCCTGTTACCCACTGCCAGGTTTTATAAGAGAAGTTTAGAAATTTGAAATTAGAAGTAGAAAGTCAGGGAGGTAGGACATTTTTGACCTAGGAGATAGGGATTTGGTGTTTCTTTTCATATCTGGTCATGGAGGAAGAGAAAATGTCATTCCCACTTTTTTCCATGCAGGGGAGGAGCCTTATGAGAGGTATGTTCCTGTAGATTTGGTGGGTGCTAGTTGAATGTTTATGGAATTATGGAAATTGAGAACCTCATTCTATAAAGGGAAGAGAACAAATATGACAAGAAATTTCTTGGGAGAACTTGGCATATGACCTCTGAAGTTTGAGAACACACACAACTATTTCTTCTCACCCATATGATTTTGAAGACAAACAATTGCCAGGAACAACCGGTAATGGCCAGAATGCAAAACCTGAAGGAAGGGGAAGGGTTTCACAAGAGACACACTCAACCATGCAGTGGCTTGGAACACTCATAATAAAGCCTGGATTTGGAAGCCTTCTGTAAAAGAAATATAATGGCCAAGAGAAAAAAAAGATAAAGATAGTA
The DNA here is from genome assembly GCF_963924675.1 of Phocoena phocoena. NCBI lineage: Eukaryota > Metazoa > Chordata > Mammalia > Artiodactyla > Phocoenidae > Phocoena > Phocoena phocoena. Next base: position 92,605,752 of record NC_089223.1, read on the forward strand.
ACACCTGGATGTGAGATAGGTGTTCCTTTTCTTCTAAGATAATCCTCTCCACTGAACCTGTCTTTGGAGATATTTGAAGGTGGAAAAACAGTGATAGGTCGGACCAAATCCCCTCCTCAAGTGCAATAAGAATGATTCTCTCAGTTGTATCAACTGGAGAATAATCAATTATATGTGAAATTGAAGCATTGATGTGAGGCAAAAATCTTGGCCAAAATTTTAAATCATGAAAGTCAATCTTATGTATGAAAACTGGTTGCTTTTTTATTTTTGGTAGCCAACATGTTGTGAGCCAAGATATCAGCCCAAGTGATAGTCTAGGAATATGAGAGGGAGAATTGACACAGGAGAGTTGAGCAGCATGATGGAAAAAGGTAGTTGTTCTTATTTGTACTTTCATCAAATTTATCTTGGTTATATTTATAGGCTGTATCTCATTTAATCCCTACAACAACCCTCTAAATAGTTATCTCCAACCCTTCCTATACAGATAAAGATTCCGAGGCTTCAGGGAGTCACTAAAAAAAAGAGAATTAAATTACCTATGTCTAGATCTAACACCTCAGCTTTAGTATCTAGAATTTAGTACCATTCAAGAGAATTTCCTTCAATAATGGTAATACTCATATGTGCATTATCCAGCATGATATCTATCCACTAGTTACATGTGACTACTGAATACTTGAAATGTGGCTATTGTGATTAAGAAAGTCAATTTTTAATTGTATTTATTTTAAATTAATTTAGACTTAAATAGCTACTAGCAGGCTAGTGGCTGCTATATGGACACCATGCTCTAACCTGCTTCATCTGTCCACAAGTTCTAAATTTTTGTGGATCATGGGATAATTGAAACAATTGCTCTAGGTCTCAGAGTTCCCATTTCTCAGGCCTTTGATCACAAAGAGAAACACACACACATGCAACTTGATTCAGTTTAGAAGAACAGTGTTTGAATATGTAACTGATGAAACTATATCTCTTTGTGCCTTTGTGAGAGGGGTGATAAGTATAGGCGTTCAAAGATGAGACAATGGTTTGCAAAATATGTCAGGCTTTAGAAATCCTCTAAGTAGCAAACAAATGGATGAACCCATGGGGCCTTGGATCCCTCACCTCTAATGAAATCTGACTAACTCCACTTTACTATATATTGAGTTTTATAAAGGATTTTATTTGGAGTATGTAAACATGTAAATAAATAGGAAGATATGTACATGAACCGATGAATGAAACCTACTTTGAAATGCATTAAGATAAAGGAGAGCTTAGATTTTCTACAAGCTCCTTAAGTTATTAGCAGAGTGACCATAGGCAATTTAACCTCTCTGAGTCTCTAATTTCTCATCTATACATTGGGGAGGATACCAGGTCTGTATCCTTCAGAACCTCTTCTGAGTTTTTGTTGATCATAAATGAGGTACTCCAGGAAAAATGAATGTGTGAGCTGTGAAGTGTTATACAAGTGTGAGTTATTATTCATTTGTTACCACAGCAACTGAAGGGCATCTCTGTGACAACAGAACAGCTAACTGAAAAATAATGACTAAAAAAGAAAAGTATTATTAAGATTGATGTACATGATACCTTAACAGCCAGAAAGCCCTAGTACTGATATTTCTCCCATGTTCTTTTCTTTCCAATCAAGAAACATTACATGTACATACAGCTAATTTTTGAAATACACAAAACAAATTGCCAATTTGTTATGTGCCCTTCCAATGTTTTTTCTCTGCTTATGAATATATTTATATAGATAATAGATATACAGACAGATCACTAATGTCAATTTTTAAAAATTGAGATCATACTGTATATTTTGTTTGTAATTTGCTTTTTTCATAAAAGACCCTTTGTACAGATTATTAAATATTTTTCTAAAATATGATTTTAATAATTACATAATATACTACCACATGACTATGTCATAATTCTTTTTAACAAACTATTATGGGACATTTTAGGAGTTTATTTTTCTCTTTATCTATTACCAATTTTGTGGGGAGGAGGGTTGGCTATGGAAACAATACTGCAGCAGAAACATCATAAGCTTCTAGAACTGCAGACATGATCTCTCTCAAGGAACAGTATTTGAGCTGAGGCTGAATGGCCAGAAGGAGCCAGACATTAGCAGAACACTCCAGGCAGAAGGACAAGCAAGTACAATGTCTTTGTGGAAATTGTGTTTAACTGATAAGACTCTGCATTACCTCCCCAGGGAGGATTTATCATTTAATTCTTATTCTGATGGCCAGTGGGTTAGACGTTATTTCGTTGTTTAAGCAATTGCAGTTACAGAGTGGGAGATGGGGTCCATTCCAGGCTGTCACCTTTGAGGTAGATTTTGTCCCCCTATACAAACTTTCCATTGTACATATGGGATAGATACTGAAGCCAAAATCTTTATATGTCTTGCACCCTCATCAGTCCTTAAAATAATATTTGTTATGTATTATCTTGTCAGGAAATATAGATTAATCAATGTAAAGAGGTGAAAATACTTGCAGTTTAGTCACTATTTTATAAAGTAATATCTACAAAAAGTTCCCTGCCTCTCCTTTATTCAAAAAAGATAATGTTTTTTCATGTTGATAACTAATATTTAATTCATTTATATGAAGTACAAAACAGAAACTACACAAAACCCCAGATCAACTAATTTCTCCTAAGTGTAAATATCCAATATTTGATACCCATAAATGCAGAGTAAAAAACAAAGAAACAAAATATTTGGAAAAGGGATTTTTTGGGTGATATCATTGTTATGTGAAAAAGACTCATAATTTTGTTTTTATTTCTCTATGTTATATTGACAACAATTTGTGACTTTTGCACTTATAGTTAAGTGTTTAACTTATAGTTTGTGTAACATATAAAATATCTGTTTCAAGATGAATGCAGCTAGTATAAATATCATCATCTTTCAGGTTCTATCACTTTTCCTCCAACTTAGCACATAGAATATATTGGAGAGCTTAGAAAAGATGCTGGATATTACATTCCAATCGTTGATGAGGGAAGCACACTTAACTTAGGGACATTTGCCACCTATACCCTCAGCTTCTCCATCTCTAGCTCGGTACTTATGCAAGTGTTCCAACATGCTAGACACCAAATTTCTGAATATTCAACAAAGTATATATTTTCAGCTAGATGATGAGCTGTTCGCAAGAATAATGAGCTGTTTTTATATGTCAAATTAATTTTTAAACTACTGCTAGAGAAAACCTAATGCTTAATCTGTCCATGTTTGATTAATGCAGATAAAAATGTCATCTAACAGTTTGAGGACAGGAATAAAGACCAGGTGTGTTCAGCAGTTTACAGGTGTTCTTAAGAAACTCCACTGCACAAAAAGCAACAATTTCAGAAAATCAAGAGATGCTAGTGCTCTACTGAGAAGAAATTAAAAGGACTCACTGAGAAACTAATTTTTACTCTAGGTTTCTCCCTAAGAAGTCTGTTCCACAGGTGAACTGAAGAATTCAAAGAAACCTGGGTTATGGCATGTGCTTTCCACAGAGATGCACAGCATTGTAGTGAAAAAAAATAAAATCACCGCTACTTTTGATTGTGTACTCCAAGGTCAAAGTAAGGGTTATTCTAGAAAAAGTGGTGATTATGTCTCTGGGCTGCTTCAACTTAAAGTGAGCTGGGCTGAACCAAAATTTACTCTTGTCAATTCCCTTGTGCCTTAAGACTGAGTCTGACTGGAAAAGATAGGTATAGGGCATCCCCCCATCCCTCATAGATCTATGTGAGAATTTGACAATGGACTTGCTCTCAGCCCGTGCACAGTCTGAGAAGGCTCTCATTTCTGACTCTTATCCTTAGACTCTCATAGCAGAAGATTCCATTGACCTTACAGTGGCTCACAGGAAAGGAGAAGATTGGACTATGTTAAAAAAAAATTCAAAAACCTTCATGAGAAAGAATATTGGCAGACAACTTGACCCGACTGTGTTCTAGTGTTTTCTGGAAAGTGGAACTTGTAAGTGATGAACTTGAATGTTAACTGAAGAGATTTCTAAGCAAAGTGTTGAAGTGGCAGCTTTGTTTCTCCTTCCTGCTCATAGTAAAACACTAGAAGAGAGTGAAATTGAAGAAGGGGTGTTGAGCAAGGAGGAGTCAGCACTTGATGATTTGAAAGATTCTCAGCCCTTCCAGATAGTGTGTTCTGGAAACAGGGTCAAGTGCATGTCTGGACAACTGTTTGCTAAAGAGACTAGGTGTGTGACTCATGGATTCAATCAGCCATCTCAGGAGAAGTGAGGAACAGAGATGCGTATATTCAGGAGGTGTTTGTGAAGGATTCTCTTTTCTGATGGTGTGGACTCTTATGAATTGCATGCAAGGTCAGCAAGGACTTTGAGAAATTTATATCAGCAGAAACATTGTCAGCCTGGATTCAAAGGGACTGAGATAGGAAGTAAGGAAGGATGAATGATTTTGGGGGCAAAGCCACAGATGCAGGGGCTGGTGGGGCTACCATGGACCCAGAAGGCACAGGCCCAGGGCTCAGGGACATCTTCTCCTGAATTCCAGAAGGCAGAGCATCTCTGTGGCTTCAGAGGGTGGAGCTGCCATCCATGAAAGAAGTGGAGTTGCCACCCCAGTGGGCCTAGAGGACAGAGCAACGATCCCAGAAAAATTATCTTTAAGCCTTAAAAATCTGATGAAATTTGCTCTGTCAGGTTTCAGACTTGCTTAAGGCGACCCCTCTGATTTTTCTCTTTTGAAATGGGAAGTCTTCTATGCCACTGTACTTTAAAAACATATAACTCGACTTGTTTCACAGGTTTGTGATGGAGAGGAATTTTGCCCTAAGTTTCACCTATAATTGAATTAGATGAGGTTTAGATAAGATTTGGGGTTTAGAGATGATACTGAAATAGATAAAGACTTTTGGGGGTGTCAGGATGTATTTTGCATGTGAGGACATGAGTTTTGGGAGGAATTAGAGGTCACACTGTTATGGGTTTAATCGTGTTCTCCTCAAACCCAAATATTGAAGTCCTAACCCCTATAGGTTCTGAGTGTGATTGTATTTGAAGATAGAACCTGTACAGAGGTAATGAAAGTAAAAGGGGGCTATTAAGGTGGGTCCTAATCTGTTAGGACTCGTGTCATTATAAGAAGGGGAAGTTGAAGACAAACACACAAAAGAGGGCAGACGATGTGAAGAACAGAGGGAGAAGATGACCATCTATGAGCCAAGGAGAGACACTTAGAGCAGATACTTCCTTCACACCTTCATAAAGAACCAACCTTGCTGACACCTTGATTATAGACTTTTAGCCTCAGAACTGTGAGACAATGAATTATTTAAGCCATTCAGCCTGCGGTATTTTGTTATGACAGCCCTAGCAAACTAATACAATAAGATGTGATTGATATGCCTTAGTTTTTCCACAATCCATGATTAAAACAGCCATAGTGTTATCAATTCAACAAATAATTAAATGTCTATTATGTGCAGGGCCCTGTAACAACAGCTAAGGGGATAAAAAGAACAATGAAAACTCAGTCCACGCTATGCATTACAGTTTGAAAGAATCATATTTATAATTTCTGAAAAAAAATGTGGCAGCTACTAACAAATGGATTTCTTGAAGTAAATAAGCCATGCATTTGAATTGGAAAACATAGGTATATTGCTGTTTCTTTATGTGACCCCCCTCTAACACCTTAACAATAGTGCGGCTCTTAGAAATTGTAAAGTTATTGTCAGTAGAATACATGGAGAAATGAAAGCAATTGACATTCTCATACTGAGTACAACATATCATTTTGTGTTTCAGTTTTATGCAGAGCTGGATCTGCTTTTCAGCCCAAATGCATAGAAGTATAGTACTTATTTATTTTACACTTTTGGATATGTATACAATATATAACACTTACTGTAGTGAGCTGAATTTTCACTAAACATATGTACCTAATAATAATCTATACTGTTTTGGTTTAAAAATATTTTTGTAGTAGTTTTTCCTAAGTGCCATTTAATTGCAATGATTTTAATATTTTGAACCCCAAATTCTTTGGACTATCATCTGCACATTTCTTTTCTATTTTGCATAAAGGTAGTTTTTACAAGTACTTTTCTAAATATTCTCTGATCTTATCTGTGGAGCAAGATAATTATCACTATACTGTAGTATTGTCATTTCTCCAAATTAATGTTGTATTTGATGATAATACATCTGGCTAATAAATTATAGTATATCATGCTGTGAATCATGGGACAATTTTTTGATAAATTCTACTAGTAATAATGGAAATCATTCATGTAGACAACCCATGCATCAGGATACGACTACAGCCTTTGTATTTATTGACCAATAAATTTATGATTAGAGGTAGTGTAGGAAGAAATGACGGGCAAAAGCAAAGCTTTATAAGTTTATGAAAGTTTAGTTATAGAAGTGAGAGTAAGGAATAAATATCATTAGTGTGGCACCTGGGCCAATCAAGGAGTGATGGATTTTCTATAATGAGGCAACTTGACCATATCTGACTGTTAGGCCTAATGGACTTCAGAGATGTGGGGAAAAACTAACAGCTAAGAATGGAAAAGATGAGCTGGAAAAATACCTGGTCACATAGGTTGTTCAGTTTTTACCTGTGAGAGTGAACAAAGCTATGGAAATTGGAGGATCCATGTATGTGGGCTTTCTGGATCTGTGTTCTACCAGGGTAGTTTGACCTGGTATTTGGGGCGTTACAAGTTCTTGGCAAGTTCTAGATGATCCATCTGCTTGGGAGAGGGTCCTACGACAAGGTGGAGGTACAGGGAAGCGAGTTTGGTTTTTAAGGGAAAGGAGGATTTTTAAAAACTCATTCTTGAGTTAATGCTACTCAAATAGTTTGAGATTCAAGACTGAGAATCTATTTCATAGATAATATTATAGTTATTATACCATAGAAACCTATAAAGCTTTAGGTATTGAGCCAATTCCAAAATAGTAAATTCTTAGAAAAGTAAACTTTTGTTGCTCACAGGAGTCTTAAATTACTAAAAATAACTGTATGAGTTGTATTGCAACTGAACAAAACTACCTAGCAATAATCTGTGTTCCCCTTGCTTTAAAATGTTCTGCTTTCCCCATTTTCTTAGTTGATATTCTAAAAGCATATTGTTTAATCAATCATTCACTCACTCATTCATTCATTTACCACACCTTTGCCATATGCCCAGGAGGCAGAAACGATAGAATTATGAGCAAAATAAGTAGTATTAATGTCTGAAATGTGATTTACTAAGTATGTTCTGAGGGAATGAGCGAATACACATTTCTAAATGAAGGATAAACATTTTATTTGCAGGTCTACTTCTCCCATTACTTTGGAAATGTCCCTCATAATGTTGCTCATAATGGGGGTAAGATGTGTTTTGGTAATAGTAGTAGGACTAATCCAAAAGAGGATTACTCAGTGTTGCAATGGGAGAGAGGAACTCATGACATACATGAACCTCTGTAATTAGATACAGAGCTCCTTCCAGCTGTTCCTGGTAATAAGTAATAGCTTCATTATCTATTTGGTGATGTCAAGATGCATTACAAGGACCTGAGAGAAGCCAAAACTACTAGGGTAAGTCTGGTAATATATTTATCTCCTTCCTCTGAATTCTTGAGTAGTTGGATGTAGCAAATAAGAAGCAAAGATGCCCAGTTAAATTTGAAGTTTAGATAAACAATGAATGAATGAACATCTTGTGGCAATTTTACCTGTTCCTTGGAACCCTTAGGCAACATCTAGAATAGTGTCCTTCAACTAGGGATATAATATTATTTATCAGAAACAGTTTTTACTCTGACAGTAGTTATCTACTCAGGCAGTGGGCATACCCTCCAGGAAGAAAGGGTTTTACTCAGAATGTGAGAAAAAGGGAAGTTGTGTTTTGAAAGAAAAAAAAAAACCTACCTTCATATGATTTATGCGTTATATATGGTCCCCAGAGGGACATCTAGTGTTCATACTCATCTACTTGGAAAAGAATCACTATCCTGTGGTAAAGAGGGCAGAGTATATTTTTCATTCTTCAGATGGGCACTTTGCCAGGATCCTCACAGTAATAAAATAATACTATTATTATATGAACTTGGATTACTGCTGTTACTACTCTTGCTACTGCTGCTGCTATTACTACAATTATCTAATGACTATATATATATATATATAATTCTGTTTTAAATTCTTTTGACTCAGCAGCCCTTTAAACTCTGAATGCCTTGTCATTCTTAGTGCTATTTTATAGATAAAAACAAAGACCCAGGGAGATGAAGTAATTTATCCTCTGTCAAATAAATAGGCAGCATCAGAAATGGGATTCATGGCCAGAAGCTATGCCTTATAACTCAACAAATGAATCTTTTCCTTCTATACCCCACTGCAGTTGGTTTAGTCTTTCCCTCTCTAAGGCTTATGAAAAGATAACTAGAGTATGGAAAAAGGAGTTGGTATTCTTCCTTTACATTTGTGAAACTCCTCAAAACATAGATGAGAAATTGGCCCATTCACATTTGTTAATACAAGTGTGAAAACTGGGAAATTAATTAAGAACACATACGATATCTTCTCACTTTCAAAGATGTTCTCTCCTCAAAGAAGCAAGATTAGAATTCTAGACGTAGGGAGGCTCATAGTAAATCGTGACAGATATTTTGCCTCATCATCATAGTTAATACATTAACTGCGGCCAACAAATGAAAGCAAGTTAAAAGCATGTTGTTTCATCTTAATTATTTATGAGATGATGGGCTTATTTAAGGATTATCTAGGAAATTACCTTGTAACAAATAGGGGAATGCAATATATTAAACAAATGTCTAAATTAAATGGTATCTTTCTGTATTTTTATTATAATCCAGTTGGAGAAATGTTAAATAATAATAATTGATAAAAATAACAGTTCTGGGGACTTTCCTGGTGGCACAGTGGTTGAGAGTCCACCTGCCGATGCAGGGGACACGGGTTTGTGCCTTGGTCCGGAAAGACCCCACATGCTGCAGAGCGGCTGTGCCCGTGAGCCATGGCCACTGAGCCTGCGCATCCAGAGCCTGTGCTCCGTGACGGGAGAGGCCACAACAGTGAGAGTCCTGCGTACCGCAAAAAAACAAAAACAAAAATAACAAACAAAAAAACAGTTCTGAAAAGTCATATAGGAGATGTTACAAGGCAGAACTGGCAGCATCACATTCAAACTTATGTGGGCTGTGGCACCAGATAGATGGGATGTGGTTCCTAAACTTTCTTTTTCATGATCATTGTCTAGAATATTACCCTGTTCTAATTCTCTGCACAGTAACTATAATAATCTGATTTTTAAAAATTAATTTACGGTTTCTCTTCTACTAATGTAAAATCTCCATGAGAATATGTCTGTATTTTTCACCATGGTATCTCTAGGATCTGGAATAGTTCATAGCACATAACAGATGAAAGAGTGAGTAAATAAACAAATAAGTAAATTTCCCAATTATTAGGTGTGTGGTCTTGGGCTTCTCTAGGGCTTCAGTTTTTCCATTTTTAAAATAGTGTTAAATAATTTTCTCTAAGAATTCTCATTATTATTAAGTATAAAGGAAGTAAATCATAGTGCACAGTGACAGCAGGCACATAAGGGTTCAGTAAATGGTAGCAATAAAATAAATGTGGCACTCTCCCCTTCATCATAGAGTGATTTTATCTCCCTTCCCTATTGTTGGGTTTGGTGTCATTATTGTGTTTGATGCAACATGAGCAGATGTGGCATATGCTGTATCTGAACAGAAACTTGATGTTGCTCACTCTTCCTTCTGCCGCGAGAATGTGCCTGTTTTAGATCAAAGCTGCACCTTCAGCCTGGACCCAAGAATGAAGATATGTGAGCAGACCCAAACTCAACTGCCAACTTGAAGCTGAGATTCAGAGATGATCTGCCAAATACATAATGTGAGTAACAAATATTTGTTGTTGATTGTCATGCAGGACGAGCTATTGAACATTGACTATTAAAATCTTCTATGGAATCTCAGAAGATGAGCAGTCCATCTTGGGATAAATTAGTTGACAAAGATGGGTTTGAGTTGACAAAGGAAAAGGAGCAGTGCATTGCTATTATGAAAACAAGGCATGACAATGGCTGCCCCCCTCACCGCCCCTCTTTCAGCAGCTTAGCATCTTATTTTGTTTTATTGTCTTTAGTCTTACTTCCATCTGCCCACTACCCTTCCACCTAATTCAGTCCATCCACCACGTGTCCCATAAATCTGGTCACATCACTATTGATTAAAACCAAGCACACTAGGGACCCTTGTTGCTTCCCCAGCCATTTCTGTTCTGGACTTTACACTTCTGCTATATTGAATTAGTTGGTTCAGTTCCTTGAAGCTATCTTACTGTTTTCTGCTTCATATGATTTGCACAGGTTTTTTTCTTGATGTCCTTCTTCTCAAAAGCATCATATCCCTACCTTTCACCAGTGAGGTCCTCCCCAGCTTTACAATCCAGTTGAAATGTCAGTCACTCTCTGCCTATCATCACCACAGTGATATCTTTTAGGACAGGGCCATCATTTAATCACCTTTACTATCCTTGGTGGTTAACACAAGACCCAGCATTTAATATGTGTCCCAAAAATACATGCTGAAATGAGTTGGACTGACAGGTCACTTCAAAGACTAAAATTTTAAAAAAATCTAGAAAAAGCATTCTGGCTAAAATTTAGCCTGTTTTGAATGTGATTTGTATCATTGTATTTTGATAAATTAGCTTGGAGACAGCTTTTTGAATAGAGGAAGAGGAAGTGGGAAGAATTTTTAGACTTAAAATGTGGCTTTTTCCCCAATCCCTTTGCGAGCATAATTTCAACACTAGGCATTAAAAGTTGTTTGGTCTTCTCCAGGTCTCCAGTTGGTACTTGAAAGTTTAAGGCCTTCAGTTGAGAATTACATCAAGAGCTCAACAATTTTATCCGAGAGAGAGAGAGAAAGAGGTTTTGAAAAAACAATCTAATTTTTCTCATTTAAAAATCACAATGATGACTTTTTCTATATTTATCTCATAGGGCTGGTTGGTAGGAGCGCATGAGAAATTGTGATGTAACTTGTTATAAGTATTATTAGAATAAATGGACACCATCTTATTTTCTTATGTATTTCTCAAGCATACATGAGCAGGCACAGGACACAAGAGAACTGACAGTTTTTATACACAGAAGAAAAGCTACCCATACACCAGAAATGAACCTGAGAGAGGTGGGAGACACCTTGGTTAATTTTCCACCATTTTAATTTACCCTCAGGACCAACAATAGTTGAGAAGTCTTGAAGATGTAAACAAAGAATAATAAAGTTACATTAAATAAAAAAAGGTGGAGAGAAGGGGAAGAAATCCCTGAAATGTGTGGGAAAAAGAAAAAACAACAAAAAAACAGAACTTTCTCTTTCATGCCTTGTGGAGTTTTACTGTGAAGAATCTTTCCAGTTGGGCCTATAGATGGTTACTCTTTGTAAGACTTCCTTTCCAGACTTTTACCTGAAACATAATGGCTCCTTGCTATAGACATTAGAAAACAAACATATTAATTCCTATTTTCTCTTATGTGTCCTCAATAGGAGAAATGCATTTAATTTTAAAGCCAACAAAACCATGTGACAAGGAAGACCTACTTGGCTGCCACAAAGAAATGAAATGTTGAATAGGGTCTTTAAAAATTCACATGCTCTGTATAGGGAGAACAGATTGCCTGATTGTAGAAAATGACTTAGATACCTTGGTACAGAACCAATAAATTGCTCCTCATGGGTCTCTTTGACTCCCTCCTACCTATGTCCTTAATGTATAAAATACCCCTTTTTTTTCTGACAAATGCTATGTCATTTATTGGTTTTAATGAAAGCAAGACTGGTGATCAAATGAGAAAATATTATGCAGGAGAAAAATTAATTGATAAAGTGTTACTTACATTATCTCCTGCCTAAATTCTTTTCTTAATCACAAATTTAGATTGAGATAAGCTTTAAACTGGATTGAATGATCTTGATATTGGTGAATCAAATATTGGGTTGGCTATGCTTTCAATCACATTTTTCCTTAACTCTTCCTTCATGTCACAGGGTGATAGTGGTCAGAATGAAAAGATTCTCAACTCATATAAAGTTTCAAGAAAATTTACAGACCTATATAGCATATAGGTAAAATTCCTTGAAAACCCTGACCCCCTAAAAATAGCCTTCACTAAATGAAAGGAAACTAGTAATGCATCATACTTTTCCTGCTTTAAGGGAGACATGTTCTTCTATGTGTGCTGTGATCAGATGGGCAATAAATACTTTGGGCAATGAAAGAAGAAATAAAATCTGTGCGATGAAAGAAAAATCAAGAATTGAAATATTCCCAGGAATTATAGCTGAGCTATAATAGTGTATATAAGATTAGTCCACAGAAGTAATTTTGTAAGTCTCTTGCGGCAGACACAGAATGATAGGGGAACACTGTGATGTACAGGATGTTTCCATTACATTCCATAAATTTGCATTAGAGGTTCAATGTAACATAAATAATGCATGATAAATTCTATCAAAAGAATTTCTGGCTGGGGTGAGTGCACATAGGAAGTTGCCTCTAAGGCCATATTTTAACAAGCCTGGGTAATGGCCTGCCTGGCCACATTCATGCCCATAAAAACTGTGAGGTTTGCAATTTGTCAAAGGTTAATGGAGAAGCAAGAAAAGTGAGTTTGGTTTAAACTTTAAGCTGGTTTCCTATGTAAAGATACAAAATACTAGCATTGTGCTTCTAATGCTTCCATCTCTCTCTATAAAAAAAGTAGCAGAGCATGATATCACTTGTATGTGGGATCTAAAACCGTCAAACCTGTGAAAAACAGAGTGGAATTGTGGTTAGCAAGGGATGGGGGTAGAGGATAAGATTGATGGTGCTTAAGGGTACAAACTAGTAACAAATAGTAAATAAGCAATAAAGATTGAATGTACAATGTGGTGAATATAGGTGATAATATTGTACTAAAACAATGCAACGTGTTAAATGTCCCCCAAAGGGCAATGGTATTACAATATATAAATGTTTCAAAGTAATACATTGTATGCCTTAAACTTACACAATGTTCTATGTGAAAATGCATTCAATAAAAAAAAAAATAATAATATGATTTTAAACTACACAACATTTTGACTGACCCACAGTTAATGCAGGGAACCCCCAATACAGCATCCTATCCTCAAATGATGACTTGACAATGGAAAGAAGGTTTGGCTGCAGGAGAAATGGCACACCACATGCAAATGTTGGTGAGAAACATTAACTACTAATTATTGAGGGCTTACTCTGTGCCAGGTTTCATGCTAAGAATTAGATACATTATCTCATAATAATCTCATTTAGTCCATCCAACAACCTTAAGAGGGATTATCCTTGACTAATAGAAAAATGTCTCAGAAGGATTAGGTGACTGTAGACCCTATAGGTACCTTTATAGAAAGCATCTACATCTGCCTTCTTTTTCCATTCCTTTTACTACTACATTATACTATTTAATGATAGAGGAAGTGAATTTTGAGGTCAGTTTGCAAGAAGCAGTTCTGGAGGGAACAGCCTTACGTGAGGCAGAAAGAAAGGGTAAGGCTCTTGGTGATGCTCAGCAGTTAGGGATATTTGAAATGGTGTGAGGAGAAAGTGGACAGTTCTAGGGCCTGGTCCAGAGACACAGAAAAAAACTCTCTAGAACAGCCTGGATGGGTGAAGGCCCTAGTAGAAGGCACGATTAGCTGTGTGAATTGGGTTGACTGGAGAAGATTGAAGCACAGGAGATAAGGCCCTTACCTATGGCTCATAGTTGCCTTCCATTTTGTTTTGCAAATGAAAAAAACCCCCCAAATCCATTTGAATACCCATCTCCCACTCCCAGTCTTTCTCTTCCAGCTTATTCATTCCCTCCAGGGGGAAATGTATTGTTCCCAGTTGATCAAGGTTCTGATTAGCTGATATTTTTCCCTGTTAGATCCATTCTACTCCTTCCTCAGGCTGCCATCTGCCAATGTGGGTAAAGGTGTGGGGGGTGTGTGTGGGGTGACCATCCCATGGACTGCATCCCTCTCCAGCTTCTTGTTGGGTTTGGCCAATGGAAACCACCAGCAGAAGATTAGAAGAGAGAGAGGTCAGAGTATTTCTTTCTTCTTTCCAAGTTTCCTTCTTCTTTAGTCCCATTTCTCTGGAAGTAGCCCTGTCTTTGTTTTTCTACAGCTATAGCTACCACCGCTGGTGGCTCTTTCTCTAAGGGCCTAGTTTTCACTGGGCTCTAAATGCCTAAATGCATGATATTCTTTTCTGTTGTTTAAGCCTCAGTGGTGTTAACAGCTTCCTCCTGTTGCTGGTGTTTGGGTGCCTATCCATCCTTTGCTTCCTAAATGCTGACCTCACCTCTGTAAATAGTCCTGTCATTAAAGTCTGTTTGAGCCACTTGAGGTAGATTCTGTCTCCTGCCAGGTTCCTACAGCCTACAAACATAAATCGTATTGCCTACCACATCCATGTTAGGTTGCACAGAGTCAGGCCCCAGTGAGAAGGGGCTGATGGGGTCTAGCTAGGAAGCTAGAGTGAGGCAGAGCTTCAATTCAAGTGTTCATTATTATTAGCGAGCCTGCTCGCTGAAGACCTAAGAATTTGGTATATAACTTCTTCATCTATTTCTCAACTGATTTTGCAGTTCACATAAGAAAAAGAAGAGGTGTAACATCCCCCGTGTCTTCTGCCTTTTCCTTAGCTCCCTTCCCGATGCCATGGAGGCTGTATACAAAGTAACTTCACCCACATGGAGGTACAGCAGGGGCAGTGTGTGCTCTCTGCTCCCCGCAGAGGCATCCTCTTGATGTTACCCAGACAGTGGGGAGAGCCCCTGAGGCCAGCAGAGATGAGAAGGAGAAAACAATTGGGTCAAGACAAGAATCAGACTCTCTTGCACACTTTTTTGAAATCTGAGAAAGATATCTGGGGAGTTTGGCAGTACTGTGCTTTTAATGTGTACCCCTTACTTTAATGAAATCCTTGCTAGACAGAAAGTAACAAACTGAGAAGTGAAAACAGGCTGAAGAGAGGCCTGTTGTTAACCAGAAGAGCTCTCCTCAGTGTACTATCACATGGGAAAGGAAAGAGTATTATCTCTTCCCAACTTTCCCTTGGGAAAAAAATAGCTCTGTATTAGCCTGTCACAGGCGTATGATGCAGTATTTTAGGGTGTGTGTTCACAAATGGGAAAAGAATGGAGGGAGCAGTGAAGCCATTTGTAACATGAATACACAAAATAAACAACAAAAAAAACATCTTCTCTTCACTTTGTCCTATGTACTGCCTTAGTGCCTCCTCCTGGCTTTCTGAAGGGGGAGATGTCTGCCCCATAGTAACACCTCAAGGATAGGGAATCTCTCTGGAAGGAAGAATCATCAAAAGCCATCATTTCATAAGCATTTATTATGTGTTCCTTATATTTCATAGTTTGTATCAATTAGGGGCCCTTGGGCAGGAAAATAATGGGGTAGGAACCGATGGGAAGTGAGTTAGATGTTTATAGGATAAAATAACACCTGGCAGAGTGTACCTGTTGTTCCATGATCCTCAGTGTAGTGAGGGAGACAGAGAAGAGCCTCTTTCATTACAAGGTAGTGTGACTAACACGAGGAGAGAGGCGCATGGAGGATCAGAGGGGACACCCTCTGTTAGGACTGGTCCATTTGCTTCCTTTTAAAGATGAGGACCTGAAGCCCAGGAAGCTTAATGACTCGTGTTGGGTCACCTGGTTTGTCAGAAGCTGTCTTTGACTAAAGCTCAGCTTCTGGTTTGCAGAAGGCCAGAAAGGACAGAGGAATATAGAGAGAGGGCAAGAAGAGGCATCTCTTTTTCCTTTCTTTGCGTCTAGAGGGTTGGACTGCTGTGCGGAATCAGAACAGAGGATCCTGATTTGCCAAACTACCCTAATCAGAGCAGAAAATGAATACAACCTAATCTTGCATTTGAAATGAAATACTCTCAATTGTTTTGAATTTGCAGTATTGTACCTATGCTGCTAGTATCCAAGTGAATTACGGAAAACCAAACAGCTTCCACAATACAAATGTACATCTATGCCACAGAAGTAAAACCTCAAACTTCATTGCAAAACAAATACACAATGTCATGCAAAACACAAAATGCACAATGTCAACTGCAATTGTGCTAAGGCCATTTCTTCTAGACCTGGCTGAATTTTCAGGATGCACTTTAAAATGTTTCAAGCAGATGCTTCATATTCAACAGCCGTTTAATGAAACAGGAGCGTTAATAAAATCAGTTTTTAACTGTGACAGAGATTTAAAATGTACTCACTAATTACAGGTATTGAACTGTTTTGCTGGAGATTCAAACCTTAGTGTATTAAACAATAGTCATACTTAGATGAATTTCAAGCAAGCAAGAAAGGTAGAAATGTGGAACAGATTGAGGGTGTGAGCAAAGTCCAACTAGAGAATCAGGCTGGGAAGAATAATAAGCATTGATCAGATAACACCAACAAAAAAAGGCTAATTCCATCTCCAAAGATAAATAATTGCTCTTTGCTTTCCATAGCTTGAGGGAAGCCTAAAGCCAAGAGTAATTTATAATCTCACTTGCAATTACTTTTTTTCCCAACATTTTATGAGCATTATGCCTTTGCTTTCAATCAGGCGTGTTCATGCAACAGCAAATTTGTACAAAAAAAAAAAAGCAAATTTGTCTCCAACGTCGCGAATTATTAATTAAGGACCCAGATGTGTTTTACAGAGCAATGGAAGCTAAAATCAATGGGTGTCTAACCTGAGGGTTAGGCTCAGGCAATGTCAGAATGAAAGAAATCTATTCCCAGGCCGTACTAATGAGAGCTTAAGTGATTGTTTGAAAATAGTGCGATGGCAGGATTACATGGAATAGACTTTTCTACATACTTTTTCCTCCATTTTTTCTAATCCTGGGAAACATAAAAATTTAATTCTTTTTGATGGCTCCCACTGGTACCACTAGGCTTTTCTGGGAGTTATGAAAAATGAAAAGTCATGTTCAAGCTATACACCTGAGGAGGAAAATGGAGCATTTCCTAGAAATTAGTTAAGAAAGAATAGAATCCCCTAACTTTCTTACGTTCACTTTATCGTGGCCAGTCCACTTTCCAAGATTATATTGGCCATGCAGAGGAGTTTCAGCCATCCCAGCTAACGATGACTTGGATTCCAACAGTGGCACAAAAGTTTGTTCCTGGAATTAATCTGACCCCCAGAAGGCCAGTATGGACTGATTTAATCATGGAGAGGGGGAAGGAAGCTAATATTTGTTGCAGTGATAATTAAGTGGGGTACACAGAGCTAGAGACTTTGTACATGCAGCCTAATCTGCTCCTTAGATCAATATTCGTGCTTGGAAACAGAGCATATCGTACTCATTTGTAGAGAAGAAACTTCAGGCTTAGAAGTTAAGTACATTTACCAAGTTTTCACTGCTAACAAATGAAGAAGTGTGATATGATGCCCTGTGTGTCTGTCTTCTGATTAGTATGTGTGGAATCAAGATATAAAACCAGCCTGACTGATTAGAAACCTGTGAATCTTTTTTTCTATGCCGGGTTTGTCTCTCTCAGAAGGAAATTCTTGGTTTATAGCCTTAGAAATCTTACTGAAACAATATAACTTCAGGCAAGCTGTTGAACCTCTCACAGACTTCATTTCCACATCAGTAAAATTACAGAGTTGCCATAGACGTTGCCAAGGGTTACACTGAGCCCTGAACAGTTTTCTTTTCCTGCTATATTGGCAAGTTTTTCTTTCCCATTCAAATCATTTTGTTTTCCTCTCCCTATCTGATCTTGACAAAGTTAGATAAAATGAAAATTTTCCTAAAGGACATTTCAGCTTACCAGGAAATAAAGCTAATGGGAAAGACTGAAAATGGGGCAGAATTTTTTCCATGTGGAAATCTTTTCTAACATTTATAATTCTAGTGCATTTTTGAAGGTGACTATATTTAAGTGGTTCTTTATAGGAAGCTATCCAAATACTATGCCACTTTATTTTTCCTACTGGAAAACAAATATTTCTATGGAGACAGACTGTGATGACATAAGAAAAAGATCATAGAGATCTATATACTGCCTTTTCTTACTTTATGGGTTTTAAACAATCCATTTGATGCAAGTTTGCCAAAAGTAATCAAAATATAAAAACAATGAAAACTTTAAAATATCTATAAAAAGTGTTTTTAATATGGTATCTAGAAAGACTCCTTATACTTCATGATTTGGTTAGAATTAAATTATAAGGTAAAAATTCCAGAATTGAGGAAGTTATACTAACATTAGTGAATTCACTTGAATTAGGATACAAATCTAACTATACAGACACATCTAAAATAAAACACCATACAATACTTGCAAGTAAAAGTATATATATATATCTATATATATATATATATATCTGTGTATATACACATATACACACAAACACACACACACACACAAAATGAAATGTTAGGCAAATGGAAGGCCAAAAATTAAATACCAGAGGTAATAATAAATTAAATTAAATTTAAAGATTAAAGTCTTAATCAAGATAGACAGCCCCAGGATTAACTCCCTTTTGCATGAGAAGGGAGATAATCCAAGAAGACTATAAACAATATGTGAACCATTTGATACTTAACACCAGGGCAATGAAAATTAGCAAAATAAAACTCATGTTGAGTCAGAATTTGACAGATCAAGTAGATTTTTAAAATCATAAGGATGTAAAGATTACATTACAAAATTGTCAAGGGTGACAATTCCTATTCATGGGATTTTATACTTTATAAAGTGCATGCTTTTCTCCTGTGACTGAGAATCAATAGGTAAATAAATAATAAATAAATAAATAGCATTAAACTACTCATAAAATAAATCTAAATAAATTTCCAGAGGTGGAAAATTTAGAGACCACATTTTTTTGGCTAATTGCCAAAAAGCACAGAGTCTTTAAAAAAAAAGTAAATGACATTTTAAGTTGTCTATAATAAAATTAATTTAAATGAATAAAATATATATGAAATAAAACTATAATTTCAAATCATTTACAGATTAACAAAAATTAGACCACTTCATATGAAAGCATTGGGAATTCATCTAAAACCATACACAGAAGAAAAATTAAAGCTTTGAATTTGAATTTGATTTGTAAGAAAGGAAGACTAAAGAAATGGATTAATATTAAACTTAAGAAGTTTTAAAAGTTAGAAAGAAGAGGAATTAATAGAAAAATTTAAATAGGAACATTTGTGAAGAAAAGAATACCAAGAAGAAAAAAATTAATAAAGTTAAAATCTGGTGAAATCAATAGATAAATATGATCTTGAAAATAGAAATACTTCCAACTATAAAAATAACCAAAGAAATACAATAAAAATTCCAATAAGATAAATATTATAAGCAATTATATGTAAGATTTTATGAAAGGGTATACAAATAATTAGATGAAGAGAAGAATATTTTATGATATTATAAATTTCCAAAACAAATTTAGAGTTAGGTAGTATGAAAAGATAAATTTTTAAAGAAAAATTATGAAAATTTAAGGTCTAACCCTAAAATATCTACCAACTAAGGTGAATTTATAGGTAAATTTTATCACATCTTCTGGGAATAGAAACTTTGTATGTTATAAAATTATTTCAGAACACAGACAATATAGATAGTTTGCTAAGCTTGTATAACTTCATACTAAACTGTGATAAAAATGGCACTAGAAAATTAAGCTATGGACGAATATAAACAAATATAAACAAAGAAAGCTATGATATAAATAAACAGATAGCTTTGAGGGAATTACTAATAAATACATTGTACCATGAGGAAGTAACATTTATTTCAAGAATTCAAGGTGGTAAACTTTAGGAAACCACCTAGAATACTCCAGTATTTTAAGGTATGAGTGTTTCAGTAGATAAATAAGTTAACATTCTACATTTATTACTATTTTTAAAATATTGAAATAGAACAAAATTCCTTAAAAATTGAACAAAAATATATGTTTGATAGCAACAAATGCCTTTAGAAGTGCATTGATACATTCCATAAAACATTCAAGCTTAAACAGGAATGTTGGCTGTCAGCACTATACCACGCTTATTTAGCACTGTTTTAGATTATTTAGCTAAAGAAGAGAAAACTTTATAGCCTTGTGTTTGGCCATATGCTCTCAGAAGTTAGAGACAGACTTTGGTTCTGATCCTGGGACAGACAGTTATTACCTGGAAGACTCTGGGCAATTTCTTAACCCTTGCAAGTTTCAATTTTTCACTTGTGGAAAAGTACATGGATCTTTCTCTCAGGAGTACTGTGAGGATTCAATCTAATAACCTTGTACAGTGATTAGCAAAATGTTTAATGCTTTGTCAGTTATTAGTTAATAAAATGATTGTTAACCATATTAGCCATTATTATTATTGTTATTATTTTATCCCTGTCATAATTATTGTTATTATCTTATTTTTTTTTTTTTTTTTTTTTTTTTTTTTTGGCGGTACGCGGGCCTCTCACTGTTGTGGCCTCTCCCACTGTGGAGCACAGGCTCCAGACGTGCAGGCTCAGCGGCCATGGCTCACGGGCCCAGCCGCTCCGTGGCATGTGGGATCTTCCCGGACCGGGGCACGAACCCGTGTCCCCTGCATCGGCAGGCGGACTCTCAACCACTGCGCCACCAGGGAAGCCCTATTATCTTATATTTTAACCCCAAACTAAGGAAATTCAATCAGGTGATCAGATAGAATGAAATTAGTCAAATTCCCTATATAGACATTCCTCCAAAGAAGACAAACAGATGGACAAGAAGCACATGAAAACCTGCTCAACATCAGTAATTATTAGAGAAATACAAATCAAAACTACAGTGAGGTATCACCTCACATTGGTTAGAATGGACATCATCAGAAAATCTACAAACAACAAATGCTTGAGAGGGTGTGAAGAAAAGGGAACCCTCTTGCACTGTTGGTGGGAATGTAAATTGATACAGCCCCTATGGAGAACCCTATGGAGGTTCCTTAAAAAACTAAAAATAGAATTACCCTATGACTCAGTAACCCCACTACTGGGCATATACCCAGAGAAAACCATAATTCAAAAAGACACATGCACCCCAATGTTCATTGCAGCACTATTTACAATAGCCAGGTCATGGAAGCAACCTAAATGCCCATGGACAGACAAATGGATAAAGAAGATGTGGTACATATATACAATGGAATATTACTCAGCCATTAAAAGGAACGAAATTGGGTCATTTGCAGAGATGTGGATGGACCTAGAGACTGTCATACAGAATGAAGTAAGTCAGAAGCAAAAAAACCAATATCATATATGAACGCATATATGAGGAATCTAGAAAAATGGTATAGATGATCTGGTTTGCAAGGCAGAAATAGAGAGATGCAGGGAACAAACGTATGGACACCAAGGGGGGAAAGCGAAGGTAGGTTGGTGGTAGTGGGATGAATTGGGAGATTGGGATTGACATGTATACACTAATATGTATAAAATAGATAACTAATAAAAAAAAAAAGAAAAGAAATTAGTCAAATTCAAGTTATTTTGTTTATGTTTACAATGGCAAATCTAAACATATATTGGGAAAACAAACCAAATCCAAAAGAGAAAATACAAAACAAACAAAGATCTAAGCTAATATTTTAAAATATATAGATACACATTTAATATAAATCTACATAAAACTCAATATTAGGAAATCTATAAAACATTACTAAAATAAAACAAGCTTTTAATAATTAAAGAGTTATCCTCTGGGATAGGATGATGTCTTCCCATCTCAAAGAGTATATACATTTAATTCAATTTAAATCAGAATTCCATCTTTTGATGTTTTTGCAAGAAATTCAAAATGTCAACTGGAAGAGTACATGTAAGAGAGAGGCCAAGAAGAATCTAAAAGATAATATTTTTTTCAAGTTTTAAAACTTTTTATTTGCATATTAAAAATTGTACATTATAATAATTGAAATGATTTGAATAACAACCAAAAAACAGCACTCTGATTAAACTTCATTTTAAAACCTGCAGCACACCTTGGACCAGCTGAATCTGAATCACTTTGCTGTACACCAGAAACTACCAAAACATTGTAAATCAACTATACTTCAATAAAAAAATAAAATAAAATAAATGGTATTTATATACAATGGAATATTACTCAGCCATAAAAAAGAATGAAATAATGCCATTTGCAGCAACATGGATGGACCTAGAGATTATCATACTAAATGAAATATGTCAGACAGAAAAAGACAAATATCATATGATATCATTTATATGTGGAATCTATAAAAAAATTATACAAATGAACTTATTTACAAAACAGAAGTAGACTCACAGACATAGAAAACAAACTTATGGTAACCAAAGGAGAAAGGGCAGGAAGGATAAGTTAGGAGCTTGGAATTAACAGATACATAATACTTTATATGAAATGGATAAACAATAAGGTCCTACTGTATAGCACAGGGAACTATATTCAATATCTTGTAATAATCTATAATGGAAAATAATCTGAAAAATAATATATATATAGTTGAATCACTTTGCTGTACATTAGAAACTATCACAACAGTGTCAATCAACTATACTTCAATAAAAAATTTAAAGAGAGAAGCCAAGAAAATATTGAAAAATATGACTAATGAAGGTATACTTGTGCTCTTAGAATTTATAATATACTATGGAGAATGAGTGTACACAGGATAGATAAATAAATCTTAGGAACCCAAATTCAATAATCCAGAAACAAAGCAGTGTGTAATGGGAATTTTGTGAAATAAATATGTTTCAAAAGAGTGAGAAAATAGCAGGATATTCAATAAATAATTTTGGTACAAAATGCAGTTCACACCGGAAAAAAATGACAGCTCTTTTCCACACAACATACACAAAAAATAAATTCCAAATGAATTCATGTTCTCAAGGTTTAATTTAAAGGCTAAACAAAAATTAACATGAGCTCCAGGGGAGTATTTTTATAAGCCTGAGAATTTTAAAGCATGATGTAAACTCCAAAATTTACAAAGAAAATCATTGACAGATTTGACTATTCAAAAAATAAAATTTTTTATGGCAGAAGACAATATAAGTTAAAAAAGGTATAAATGATAGAAAGTGTTTTGAATGCATTTTAAAACATAGTTCTTGTCTACAACATATTTTAACCCCCCTACTAATTAATAATAACAAGGAATAATACTTTTTAAAGAAAGAGTGAAATAAGCCAATCACAGAAAGTCAAATACTGCATAATTTCACTTATATGATGTATCAAAAATAGTCAAATTCATAGAATCAAAGAGTGGAATGGTAGTTACCAGCGGCTGGGGAGAGGCAGAAATGAGGCGTTATTAATTAATGGGCATAAAGTTTCAGTTAAGCAAGATGAGTAAACTCTAGAGAATTGCTGTACAACATTGTACCTACAACAATATGCTAGTATTGTACAGTTAAAATTTTAAGAGTAGAACTCAGTTTAAGTATTCTTACCACAATAAAACAAAAAATAAACATAAAGACACCCAAGATTTAATATAAGAATAACATAAATGTATAAAAAACACAAAAAGGAGCTAACACAATAATTATGAAGGAAAGGCAAAATAAACTCACAACAGCAATAATAAAAGTACTCTTTTGTCATGTAGTAGCCAAAGAATACATGAAAAACTGTGTAGTAAGTTGAATTGTGTTGCCAACAAGATATGCCCAAATTTTAACCCCAGTCATGTGTGAATATGACCTTATTTGGTATATTTACCAAATTTTTACCAGGTATAATTAAGTTGAAGATCTTGAGATGAGATCATCCTGGATTTAAAGCCCGCACTAAATCCAATGACAGGTATTCTTACAAATTAGAGGAAGAGAAGACACAGAGTTGTAGAGGGAAAAGTCAGGTGAAAGTAGAAGCAAAGATTGGAGTGATGAAGGTAAAGCCAAGAAATGCCAAGGATCACCCACAGCCACCAGGATTTGGGAGAGGACCATGGAACAGATTCTTCTCCAGAACCTCTGGAAGGAACCGACCCAGCTAACATTTTCATCTCAGACTTCTGGCCATCAGAATTGTGAAAAACTTGTTTAAGCCGTGAAGTTTGTGGTAATTTGTTACAGCAGCCCTAGGAAGCTAATACAGATGGGTAACATTTAGATTTTGCAAAGAAGTAAGGAGTGCACTATCTTTCATGTTTAAATGTACAAAATTGAATATTAGCAGATAGTTTGGAAGGATTGTCCCATAAAAATCTGTATAACCATAACTCCATTGGCCTGTGAGTTCACAAAGATGTGCTTGTGGGAATATATTGTAGCAATGTATAGAACAGAGAGAAACTCAGAAAGAAACTAAAAATCTCTCAATAAGAAAATGGCTTAATAAATTATGATGGGGTTATAAAGTTTTTACATATAATTATAATAAAATGCATTATATATAATTTTAAAATTACAGAAACATAAATATATGGGCTGGAAAATATATCCATAATTTATTATGTTAATAACAAGCTAGAGAGCAATATATATGAAATGACCTCATTTTGTAAGACATACACATATGTGTTCATATTTATGATTTTGCATTTGTACTATGTGTGCATGTGTTTATTTATACAGACACATATATATATGGGGTATGTACATGAGTGTGTGTTTTTAGGTGTGTACCTTGTAGAAACAGAGAGGTTTGAAAGTCTGTGCAGAAAACTCTTAGGGACATTTATCTCTGGGATATTTGCCTTGTTTTACTTTATACACAAAATAAATAAAAGTAACCAATAATCAGCATCCTTGTCCTCTGACTTGCAGAGGCATCCAAGGCACCTGGGGGTGGATATATATATATATATATATATATATACAGAAAAAATATATATATACAGAAAGTCTGAGTTGAAAATATTTGTTCCAACATTTCCTGTACTGTCAGGTCATCATGAACTGGCTGTGTCCCTCTATTAAAGGCCACTGCGTTAGGCAGGCAGCCCGTCTCATACATTTCTCTCTCTGGGTTCAGGAACTGCTTCTTTTTTTACCTCTTTGGGCCTAAAATAATAACGGCTATCTGTGACTACCTCTGAGACACTCCACCCCTGTTTTTCACATTTCCTAAGTACTGTCTGCACCTTTGTCAATAGTCCATGGTCATATCTTCTTTACCCAGTTTGAGTGTGCCTCTGTTTCCCTCCTGGTGATTATCCCTGTCCAATATTCATTAACTGTAATTCCCTGACTTGGAACCCACCTGGCTTAGGTGAGCCTGGAACCCCAGTTTGGCTAATATGATAACTTCGTTTCTCAAGCCTCACTGATCGACTTTGTGGTGATCATATAACTTATCAAACCAGGTCAGAGGCAAGCATAGGAATTCTGCTGAAGTTAAAGGAAAAGAAGCAATCTCTTTCCATTGTATTGATCTGTGCCCTGATAAACTGAAAGCCAGTACTTCAGGTGGCCATTTTTGTCACCACGTGGGAGAAACCTGAGAGAATGATGGCAAGGCAGGTAAAAGCAGAATTGGAAAATGAGGACCAGCAAATTCCTGATGGTATAATTTGACCATAATATTCAGCCATATCTGTACTTCAACTACCCATGAACTCATAAGTTATGTGAAGCTAATTAACCCTTTTCCCGTTTTCTAATTTCAGTTGCAATAAGGGTTCCTGAATGATACACATATCTTGTAATCTTATCCCCTCAGCCCAGGGCAGTGACTTATTGTTATGCTGGTTAGCTATCAATGTCCTGACTTTGTGTGACAAATTCTGCTCTCACATTGAGGTGATAGTTGATATCTTGTCCAATCAGATTCAAACATCATTCAGCTCACCTCACTCTCTCTCTCTCTCTCTCTCTCTCTCTCTCTCTCTCTCTCTTTTAGAAATATGGGTAAATTTTATAGTTGATTGGAAGAAAGCAAGCAAGAAAAGACCACTGGTTTATAGCTAACTCAGACCTTGTCACTCTGGTGCCATTTCACAAAACTCCAAGTACTAACATCCCAGAGCTCCTGGGAATCCAAACAATTCTTCATCTCTAATCCCCATGAGGTATGGACCTACTCTAAGAAAAAGATAGTTGTGTTTCTACTCCCTTATTTCTCCATGTATTTTAATACAATCCTGTTCAATTGAACTGGTTTGTGGGGATGTCTGATCCTTTAATGAAAGAAAAAAAAAGAGCTTAGCTAAAGGATTTATTAATATGGACCCATGTTCATTTTATGTTTGCTGAGAAAAGCTCCTTTAAAGTAATAATGATTTGGTTTCAAACCTCTCTCTTTCATTACCTCTATCTTTATCCAAACTTTTCCGGTATTGATATTGATGCTTAGGTGAATATATATCTACACCCACACCACTTCTATCCATGCCTATGCCTGCACTTGTGCTTATTTCACATTGATATCTACTTTTATATCATTAAGGGGTTGTAGCTCTGAGTTTCAGCTGTGCCTCAACAAGGATTATAGACCCCGATTATTAAGAAACCAAAACAAAGATTTTTCAATGACTCAAATATTTTCCATGTTTTCCTCAAACACCATAAAGGTAAGTCATATCACCTAAATATGCATTTTAAATTCTCACTTTCTTGTCCTGCACACACCCCAGCTTTCCCTTGCCTCCATCTTCCCAAATTTCCTCTCAGACATTTTCCCTACTCCAAGCCATAGCTTCTTCTTCTAACTCTCTCACTTGTCCTGATTTGAGACATCTAATGTCCAAAGGGCTGGTCTAGAAATAGGAAGACACTCCATGGAGGGCTGAACAAATAGAGTGGAAGGAGAAATGGATGGACCCAGACAGGATTCTCTTTAACACCCAAAGAAAATGTGAAGTGTGGGAATTCCCTGGTTAATTTCTGCTTTGTTACATAAATTATAAATTTACAGAAAACTTTAGGAATATTCACCACAATTCAGCAATGACTATTTTTGAATGGAGAGTTCTTTTTATCTCCAACTATATATTTCTGCATGTTTTACAATGGGCATATATTGCTTTTAAAATCACAAAAAATATAAAGTCACCAAAGAAATTAATATTTGAGAGGCACACATATCTAAGCAAAATGATACTGCAATCCTGAACATCCTTTGGAGATGACTACGAGAAATGAAGCAATCTTCCCCTAAATTACTCCCCTACTGGGTACCTATCACCTACTGCTACTTCACTTTCCATCACGCTCCTAACCTAACTTGGATTTGCTGTGTTTTCAAAATGGCGTTGCATGAGGCATAGCTTGTCTCTGGAAGATAAATCCTTCTGTTCTCCAGAATGGATTAGAGTAAGATCCACACACACTCTAGTTTTTCCTCTGAGTTGGTTCTTGGGCTTTGATGGGATGCCTTGAGTAAGAGTGTGGAGCACCCAACCAGGTTGTTCACCACCACAGCTGCAGTCGCCTTGTGCCCTCAGGAGCTCTGTGGGGCCTTTACTTTTCCTATGGCTTCATAAATTGGATGAAGTACTCTTTTATGCCTTCTTCTTGGCAGAGAGCCTAACAAGTGAAGGTTAAACTTGACTGCTGCAGTAAAAAGGAAGAAAAATATTTCCTCAGCGCTTGTGAAGGTCAGTACAACTAAGTCCCCATTAGTCACTCTCAGGTAACTACAAAATGTGAATAGGTGGTGAGGTTCTGACTCACCCACTCATTGATTCATTGTATACTTATGAAGCACTTCTTCTGTGCAGATGCTGGGGACAAGATGAGCCAGATACCCTCACTACCCAGGAGGAGCTCCTAGAATAATGGGAAAGATAGACATGAAAGGATGACGGTTAATGCTGGTAATGACAATGAAAAAGGAAATATTTACTGAATTCTGTGTACGAAGGATCTATTCCAAGTATTTTGTGTATTTTATATTATCTCTAAACAACCTCAGAAAGAAGGTATTATTATTATTACTATTTTCTCCCTTTTATAGATAAAGGAATTGAAGTCCAAAGAGTTGTTCAATGTTACACGGTAATACGTAGTAGAGCCAAAATTCAGACTCAAGAAATCTGACTCCAATAAATATGAGATAATAAAAGAATGAATCCAGTGCTGCAGGAGCTCAGAAGGTGGATGGCCACAATTTGTCAACTAAAGTTCTCTTCATGTCAATTTTGTTTTAGCTGGATTTTAAGTTCCATGGGCTACAGAGTAAATCCACCTCTGTTCACAAGACAGGGCTGAGAAGCCTGCAATGAGTTTGGCATTTTCATACATTTCCGGTGTACTTCTGGAAATTAATCTCAATTAAATAAACGAACATGGTGAAAACATTTTTATGCCTAAAAATGTTTCATTTTCAATGACACATATCAGTAAAATGTAGAATCATTTCTACAAAATCAGTTGAGTATCTTTTTAATGCATATCTACTTCACAGAAGAACTCACAAACTTTGAAAATGAAGCTTAAAAATTTTTGTTTTGTTTTGGTATGTGGGCCTCTCACTGTTGTGGCCTCTCCCGTTGCGGAGCTCAGGCTCCAGACGTGCAGGCTCAGCGGCCATGGCTCATGGGCCCAGCCTCTCTGCGGCATGTGGGATCTTCCCGGACCGGGGCACGAAACCGTGTCCCCTGCATCGGCAGGTGGACTCCCAACCACTTCGCCACCAGGGAAGTCCGATTTTTTTTAATTCTGGAAAGTTTTAGATAAAAACATAGGACACAGAACAGGTCTATTTGGTGTGATCTGAGCTATATTATAATCATTTATAAGCAGAGTGAGAGAAAATAACAAAAACATAATAATAAGCACTATTGATGTTTTCTCCTTTTCTTTTATTTGCTTTCTTTTTTTCCTAAAATAAGGATGTATTACACTCTCAGTGGAAATTTTTTACAGTGCACATTTTGAGTGATCACAGGAAAATAATCTATAAATAAAGCTTAGTTTATTACCAGCAGTATCTTGAAATTCTCAAAAGAAAAATTAAATTTTAGCTTACTTTAATATATAAATTCATGTTATTCAGATTTTTTTTTTCTAGACTGACATGTCATCTGACTTTGGAATGAAATAAACTATGATGAAGTGTCATAATTTCTAGAAGCTCACGGAAAAAAATCAAACGTGCTAAGAGACTTTCCAGCAAACCAGGAGCCTCTTTAGGTGCTTGATACTTTCCTATGGCCTCACATCAATCTGAACATCCCCACTTCTGAACCTCTGGAAAGCTCTTCCAGCTGTATTAGTTTTCACTCTATCAGATCTTGTCATTAAAACATTACTTAGTTGTTGCTTAGAAATATAAGAATGGACAACTGAAATAACAACATAATTTCATTCATAGCCAATAATTTCTTCAACACACAACTTCACCTTTTTGTTTTGTTTTAAATTATTTAAAACTCTCCCATGTGAAACCTTAGTTAAATCCCAAGGTACAATAAGTCTCCTACTCATGAACAAGTTCCATTCGGAGAGTACATTCGTAAGTCCAATTTGTTCGTAAGTCCAACAAAGTTAGCCTAGGTACCCAACTAACACAATCAGCTATATAGTACTGTACTTAATAGGTTTATAATACTTTTCACACAAACAATACATAAAAAAATGAACACACAAAAAATAAAGAAAACATTTTAATCTTACACTACAGTACCTTGAAAAGTACAGTAGTACAGTACAACTGTTGGCATACAGGGGCTTGTTCACATCTTTGAAAATTTGCACCTTGAAGGTTCATATAGGGGACTTACTATACCCTGATTTAAAATACATACTGGCTGAATTGTCAACTGACTGTGTGACCCAAGATGGGTAATTCAACCTCTTTTAAATTAAAATTTCTCACCTCTAAAAGTAGCTAAGAAAGATGTTCCACAAAGGATCATGATGCAGTCCAAATAAAATAAAGTAGTCAAAGTGCTTGATGTAATAACTTAGTGATAAATTATATATATATATTTTACTAGATCGTACAAGATAATGAAGAGCTAACCACAATATTTTTGTTAAGTTTACTGTATTCTTTCATTTCCAGAGTTGGAACTGCTTAGGATTATGGAGTTGTTCTTTTGGAACTTCTTTCCTTCCTATACTTTTACGTGCCTGTCTTTTGTTTGTCTCTATCTTTCCCCATCCTCTACTTTCATCTCCTTATACAAACACACACACTCAATTTTAGCCTTGCCTACTCTCTTTACCTCAAACATATTTTATCTCACCATATTCTTTGCTTTCCTCTTTCTTCACACAACATAGTCACACTCACACAATCACACTCACATTTGGTGAATAGAAATACAAGGAAAGAAATGATAGTTTCAGCTTAGTCTTCTTAGTCTTAATCTGTTCCTTGGCTAATAGAAAGAATGTTCAGGTCTCAAGTCCATGACATTGTGCATAAAGAAGTCTGTACAAGTTTCGAGTGATAAAGGAAATTTAGACCCTCTGTCTTCTAATTTCCATCAATTAGGATGGTCTACTTACTGGAACAGGAGTAGCAGCATCACCTGGAAATTTAGAAAGGCAAAATCTCGAGCACCATCCCTCTTCTACTGAATCAAAAACTGCAGGTGGGCCCAGAAATCTGTGTTATCCAGGTGACTCTGAGCATGATAAAGTTTGAGAACTTCTGGGCTAGAAGACTCCCCATTTTTCTTATGCCCTTTCTTAGGAGTGCTAAGATGGATCATTGCTTAATGGTTCATCTTGCAAAAAAATGGATTTGCCAAAACAGTGACCACAATCAGTGATTTAGTAATTAGAGAAAAGAGACTTCTCAGTTGCTAATTTTTATAAGAAACTGGTGAAGGGTTGCATTACATTGTTTTTTTAACTAAAACATGCAGAAAATTTAAGACAAACCTGATTAGAGATTTTGCTTATACAGATTGCCAAGAAAGGAGCAAATGTAAAGGAAAGAAATGGGTAAAAATCATTTAACACTTTCAGCATTCAAGCCAGGAAAAAAGCCAAAGGAACAAAATATTATTTATCCTCATATCACATAGTGGATCCCAACATGAACAATCAGCTTTGGAAAATCCAATTGTATAATGAGATTAAGTTTTAAAGAGCCCGATTCTTTTTAGTTGCATTCTAGTCATTAATATTCTTCCAGCAAGAACAGATGGTTCAAATTTTATATATCTACTCAACTCCTCAAAGAAAAGAAGAATGTAACTTCTACTAAGGCAGAAATTTCTTCTCTTTTCTTGTCCACTGATGTATCCCAAGCACCTAAAACAATGCTTAGCACGTTGTAGGTGTTTAGTAACTATTCATCGAATGAGAGATTGAGTAAAAACCATACTTGAATAAGTTGTTCTTATCTCTTATTTCTCCACTATCCAAAAAGCTGGATTCATGGCCATTCCACCAGTGCCATCACTCAAAGCCCAGAACTCAGAATGGCTCCATGCTTGGTTCACT
Source organism: Phocoena phocoena (assembly GCF_963924675.1). NCBI lineage: Eukaryota > Metazoa > Chordata > Mammalia > Artiodactyla > Phocoenidae > Phocoena > Phocoena phocoena. The sequence goes on from NC_089223.1 coordinate 92,637,217, forward strand.
GAATGTTCTGCTGCTACCATCTTGAAGTTCTTAATAATGTTATCTCTGAAAATGTGTCTTATATGTGAAGTCTTAATGTAGGTGCTAATGTAGTACATGCATGAGCAGAAGATATATATGAATACAAATGTCCATGATTACTTGTCACTCCATTTGCATATAGTGTTCACTGTGCTGCATAGAAGAAAGTGTATGAGTTTCCCAGGGCTACAATAACAAATTAACACAAATTTGGTGACTTAAAACCACAGACGTTTATCCTTTCACAGCTCTTAAAGCCAGAAGTACAAACTCGAAGTGTTGGCAGGGCCATGCTCCCTCTGAAGGCTCTAGGGTAGTATGCTTCCTTGCCTCTTCAAGCTTCTGATAGGTCTGAGTATTCCTTGATTTGTGGCTCTACAACTCCAACCAATGCCTGCTTCTTCACATGGCCTTCTCCTCTTTATCTGTGTGTCTCTCATTTGTGTAAGTCTTATAAGGACACATATCATTGGATTGGGGGTCCACCCATGTAATCCAGGATGATATCATCTCAAGATCCTTAATTACATCTACAAAGATCCTTATTCCAAATAAGTTCACATTCACATGTTCCAGGGATTAAGATGTGGACATATTTTAGTGAGGAGGGGATGATGGGCACCATTCAATTCACTAGAGATCCACACAAGAAATGCCTCAAGACTTAAGCTCCATGAACATTACAGTTAACCTGCCTCTGTTGAGCTCTGTTTTAATAAGGAAGTACATGATGAGAAATAGGTAAATAACTCAAGCTAAGCTTCTAGAAATAGCTGAGCAGTTTTGGGTTGGCCAAAAAGTTCGTTAGGGTTTTTCCATAACATCTTACAGAAAACCTTAATGAACTTTTTGGTCAACCCAATATTTAAATTGAGGTCATTTATGTACTTTCACCCATGCCAATCTGCCTTTGAATTTTACTTACAAGTCACTTAAGCAGAAATATAATTTATAAAACTCGTGTGTTTCCTCAAAGATTTTTAATAAGAAAGAGCCAGAAATCAGATGAAAAATTATTACCCAGTCACAGCTAATTCATTTAAGATACTACCAATGTCTTTACCATGTATGTGTAAATATATATGTAAATAAAATATATATAATTTACAAATAGATGTAAATGTAGTACATTTGCATCTATTTGTAAATTAATACATGTCAATAAATAGATGTAAATAAATATGTGTTTATAGATATAGAAACATTTATATATGTATTTTTATATATCATATATAAATATATATTTGTAAATATATATATGAATAAGGGTATATATTTATTTACACATATCTGGGAATATCCTGTAGTTTATACATGGAAGGAACCCCAGTGAAGTTTCTAATGGGGCAATTGAGGCAAGAGTTATGAATCATGACTTGAGCAAGCTCACTCAGCTGGCATATAGACAGAAGTGGTACGCAGGCCACTGGCTTCCAGCCTTTATACTCTTTATTTAAAGTTGCCCCAGTTCTCAGTATCTTCATTGTTTTCCCTCTTTCCTGAGCCTGTTTTATTTCTATCAAAGTCATCTCAATGATTTTATTTTAATTAACCTGATGGATTTAAAGGATAAAGTGTATTATGTGCATCTCCTTTAGGAAAATATTTGATGACTCTAAAACCCAATTCTCTGAGAATTTGCTATCACCAAGTCTTAGTATTTTATAGCTTCTGAATGTTAATTTTTTTTCCAGATATGGATTACAAATCAGAAAGGATATCAGAGTAGCAAATTGGCAAAAGTTCTTTTTGAGATGATCATGAATAATGGATATTAAATTCATTTTGCATATTTTGAAAAATTATGCACATCATATTAAGTAAATTGCTTATGAAGTGAGGTGTTTTGATAAAAACAGCGTATTTGTTAAGGCATGTAAGTGGTATTTAAGCTAAACATATGCGAATCTTTAGGCTTCCTCCTATATTATAAAAACCTGAATTATCTAATAATAATATCCTCTCTCCTTATAGCATCAAGGCTTTGGTGCCTTTAGCCTCAACCTTTTTTTTTTTTCCATTCTTAATTCCATTAAACTAATAATGTATCATTTTATATACTTTCTGAAGTTATTACATTTTTCTTATTGGATTTGTGATTTGAATAGACCTTTTGATTTGAAAAGTGACCTTTATATTAACTATTCCTTGGACTAGAGTCAGTTCTTGCATAATTAGGTGGGTAAAGGTACATATTCACCAACCATACATGGGCATGCCGAGTTGAAGTGAATGGATTCTAGCTTCAGGAGTTTTATGTCTTCTAAGGGAGAAAAGCCAAATACCTCAGCAAGCCAGGGTATAGGCAGTGCAAGTGGGAATACAGGAAGCAGAAATTACTTTAGGATTTAGGGGTGAGTGGGTATTCGTGAATATATCACAGAGGCATTGACATTTGAGCTAAAAATTAAGTTATGGAGAGACTTTGTACACAAATAGATGAGAAAAGGAGAGCGTTTGATACAAGAACTGGATGAGTGAAGCCTGGAGGTGAGAAAATATAGTCTATTTTGAGAAAGAAGCAGTTACTCTGGTTTAAGAGAGGTAGATAATCTACATGAGGAAATGTAGTGAACTCTAAGATTATAATAACAAATAGTAATAATACAATGAAAATAATAAAACTTACCTTGTCTTTCTCTGTCTAGCTTATTTTACTTAGCATAAGCCCTCAAGATCCATCCATGTTGTCATAAATGGCAGGATTTTCTTCCTTATTACGGAATATCCCATTAAATGTATGTGCCACATCTTCTTTGTCCTTTAATCTGTTCAGTTGTTTCCATACCTTAGCTAATGTAAATAATGCCTCAAGAAATATCTGGAATGCTGATATTTCTTCTAATCCTGTTTTTATTTCCTTTGGATAGATACCCAGAAGTGGGATTGCTGAATCATATGGTAGTTCTGTTTTGAATTTTTTGAAGAAACTCCATGTTGTTTACTATAGTAGCTGAACCAATTTACATCCCTACCAACAGTGCACAAGGGTTCCCTTTTCTGGACATTCTCACCAACACTTGATATCACTTGTCTTTTTGATAAAACCACTCTAACAGGTATAAGGTGATATCTCATTGTGGTTTTAATTTGCATTTCCCTGAGCATCTTTTCAGGTACCTCTTGGTCCTCTGTATATCTTTTAAAAAAATGTCTGTTCAGTTCCTTTGACCATTTTTTAATTGTATTATGTGTGTTCTTTTGCTATTAAGTTGTATGAGCTCCTTATTAATTTTGAATATGAACACCTTGTCAGATATATTATTTGCAAATATTATCACCTATTCTGTAGGTTGTCTTTTAATTTCATTAATGGTTTCCTTTGCTATGCAGAAGTTTTCAGTGTGATGTAGTCCCAGTTTTTAATTTTTTTGGTTTTGTTTCTGTTGCCTTTATTTTTGGTGTCAAACCCCCCAAAAAATTATTGCTAAGGCTAATGTCAAAGTGCTAACTCCCTATGTTTTCTTCTAGGAGTTTTATGGTTTTAGGTCTTACATTCCTGTCTTTTATCCATTTTGAGCTGATTTTTGTGTATGGTATTAGATAGTGGTCCAATTTCATTCTTTTGCATGTGGCTGTCCAGTTTTCTCAGCATAATTTATTGAAGAGACGCTTTTCCCCATTGTATAGTCTAGGCTTCTTTGTCACAAATTAGTTGACCATATATACATGGGTTTATTTCTGGACTTTCTATTCTGTCCCATTAATCTATGTGTCTGTTTTCATCCCTATACCATATTGTTTTGCTTACTATAGCTTTGTAGTATAATTTGAAATCAGTAAGTGTGATGCTTTCAGTTTTGTTCTTTCTCAAGATTGTGTTGGCTATTTAGGGTCTGTGTGCTTCCATCAAATTTTAGTATATCTTTTTTTTCTATTTCTCTGAAAATTGCTTTTGGAATTTTGGTAAGGATTACACTGAATCTGTAGATTGCTTTGGGTAGCATGGATATTTTAACAGTATTAATTCTTCCAATCCATAAGCAAAGAATAAATCTCCATTTATTGTGTCTTCTTCATTTTCTTCCATTAATGTCTAATAATTTTCAGTGTACAGATCTTTCACCTCCTTGGTTAAATTCATTCCTAAGTATTTTATGCTTTTTGGTGAAATTGTAAGTAAGATTGTTTTCCTAATATCTCTTTCAGATAGTTTGCTTTTAGCATATAGTAACACAACTGATTTCTGTATATTGATTTTGTATACTGCAAATTTACTGAATTTGTTTACTAGTTTTAACAGGTTTTTTTGTGAAACCTATAGGGTTTTCTATATATAATATCATGTCTTCTGCAAATAAAGACAGTTTTACTTCTTACTTTCTGATTTGGATGCTCTTTATTTATTTATTTTTGATCTTGCAGCCCAAAAAAGAAAAGTCCAGGACCAAGGTGGCTTCACTAGTATATTCTACCAAACACTTAAAGAAGAAGGAACACCAATTCTTCTCAAACCTTTCCCAAAAATTGAAGAGGAGGGGACACTTCCAAACTTATTGTATGAGGCCAGCATTATCTTGATTCAAAAACCAGACAAGAATACTATAAGAACAGAAAATTACAGGCCAATATACCTAATGAACATAGATGCAATAATCCTCAACAAAATAGTAGGACACTAAATTCAAAGATACATTAAATGGATCATAAACCATGACCATGGGGCATTTATTCCACGGGTACAGATGTAGTTCAACTTCTGCAAATTAATGTGATATGCCTCATTAAATAAATTAAGGATAAAAATCATATGAACATCTCAAAAGATGCAAAAAATGCATTTGATAAAATTCAACATCCATTCGTGATTAAAAAGTCTCAACAAGGTGGGCATAGAGGAAACATATCTCAACATAATAAAGTCCATAAATGATAAGCCCACAACTAGCATCATATGCAATAGTGAAAACCTGAAAGCTTTTGGTCTAAGATCAGGAACTACATTATTTATGTTCATATTTCACTACTAAACTTTCATCTGTTGCCCTCCACTGAGTCATCATCTCTACTACCATCCAGAAACTACTTGCTAATGTCCAGTTATGACCTTTTCTCAGTGTTGATCCTCCTCAAATTCAGCAACTTTTGATGTAGATACAGGTTGTCTCCCATTCTCCTCATATTTTGAATTGCTACATTCTTTTTCTTTTTTCTTTCTTTTTTTTTTTTTTAGCGGTACGCGGGCCTCTCACTGCTGTGGCCTCTCCTGTTGCGGAGCACAGGCTCCGGATGTGCAGGCTCAGCAGCCATGGCTCATGGGCCCAGCCGCTCCGCGGCATGTGGGATCCTCCCAGACCGGGGCACGAACCCACGTCCCCTGCATTGGCAGGCGGACTCTCAACCACTGCGCCACCAGGGAAGCCCGCTACATTCTTTATTTTGGGGGATACTTATTCTTTTCCATTCATTTGCTCTTTGTGTTTTGGTTCCTCAAAACCATACAAGCTGCCTTGCAACTCATAGCTACCCCACACCATACAGAGCTTGGAGGGGGTTTCTACCCATAATACTTTGTACTTCCTTTGTCTTAATGCTCATGACACTGCATTTTAATTGTCTATTTACTTATTTATAAGCTCTGAGATGTAAGAGTCTATATTTGTCATATTTTGCATTATATCATGTCAATGAATATTTGTAGAGACATTTGTTGTATCAATAATGAATTAATCTGTTATATATAATTCACCACAACTGATATGTTTTCCAAAGCTCAGTCCTGCAACTAGAAAACACCACTAAATATCTCCACATGGTAGCTTTACTAGCACTCCAAACCTAAAATGTACATATATATTTACAACTATCTGACATTTATTTTCTTAGATACCTTATTATTGTTCATGTGTTCACCATTTTTCTAATTTCCAAAGAGCCTGAATCCATGGGGCAAACTTTTCTTTTTTTTCCATTAACCCCTCCATGGGTCATTTCCAAGATAGAAGGCTACATGTTATAAATTACATTTCCTTTCAAGTTAGATGTTTAACTAAAAACTCCAGTAGTCCTCAATTATAAAACTTCTGATTGTATAATTCAAAGTGTTACTTAGGCATTAGCAAACTGTAAATTATAGTTTGGTGCTATAGAAGGTAAAGTAAAAAGTTCCATGATTACATTAGTTTGGGAACTAACTAATCTAACCTAACTAACTGTGTTAGATGGTAAATTGTGGCTGCAAGACCCATCCCAGGCTGTATGCAGACTCCTTTACAATTGGCTTTGCCATTTGTGATGGTTAATTTATGTGCCACCTTGACTGTTTATAGGATGCGCAGATTGAATATAAGTTCTGGATGTGTCTGTGAGGGTGTTTCCAGACCATATTAATATTTGAATCAGTGGACTCAGTAAAGAAGATTACCCACCACAAAGTGGTTGGTCATCATCCAATTTATTGAAGGTCTGAATAGAATAAAATACAGAGGAAGGAGGTATAATCCCTCCCTCTTTTTTTTCTGCCTCACTGTTTGAGCTTGGACATCTCAACTCATCTTCTCCTACCCTCAGATTGAGATTTACAGTGTCAGCTCCCCTGATTCTCAGGCCTTCAGGTTCAGACTGAATTATACCACTGGGTTTCTAGCTCACAGACAACAGGTTGTAGACATAGCTTCCATACTTTCATGAGCCAGTTCCTTATTATAAATCTCTTTTATTTATATTATATATATAAAGTTGACCCTTGAAAAGCTTATGGGGGTTAGGGGATCCTACCTTCTGTGCAGTTGAAAATCCAAGTAGTATTTAGAGTGAACCCTTCCTATATATGTAGTTACTCCATATACACGGGTCCTCTGTATCCACAGTTCTGCATCCTTGGCTTTAACCAACTATGCATGGTGTGGAACTGTGAAGTTCAAACCCACATTGTTTAAGGGTCAGCTGTATCTATATCTCCTATTAGTTCTGTTTTTCTGGAGAACCCTGACTAATAAACCACTTCTCTGTTAAAGAGCTGTAGTCAGCTTCTCCATCCCCTTTAATGGGGCTGGTCTTGTGACTTATTTAGACCATGAAAGTGTGACAGAATGATGTGGGGTGATTATCAAAACCTGTATCTCAAGAAACCTTTCAACTCTTACCTTTTTGGAACACTTCCGCCTTCGTGTGAAGGAGCCTGATATTAAAAAAAAAAAAAAATCAAACAAACAGAAAATACAACAACTAAAAAATCTACTTGGGGAGAGAAACCCAGCCATGCAGGGGGCTCCAGCCTCCAGACCATTCACCAGCTCATTGCAGATGGGTGAGTGAGCACAGAACTGCTCAGCCAACCCACAAAGTCATGAGAAAAAATAAAGTGTGATTTAAAGCCACTGTTTTGGGGTAGTTGCTTATGGAACAATAGGTAGTGAATAGAGACATATTTTCTTTTTTTTAAAATGAGAAGTCACTTTTTATTTATTTTTATTTTTAATTTTGGTCACATGGTGCTGCTTGTGGGATCTTAGTTCCCCAACCAGGGATAGAACTCTGACCCTCAGCAGTGAAAGCACAGTCCTAACCACTGGACCGCCAGGGAATTCCCCAGATGTATTTTCTTTTACTTGAAAAGTCTTAGGCATATTAGTCTTCTGAGGCCTAAAAAAATACTGCACTGAAAGAACCTGCTTAACTTTGCTTAATCCAGTCAAATTTATTTAACTAAAGGAGCATTTGTTGTTGCTACTTAAAAACTTTGTTCAGATTTCTAGCACTGGAACTCTCTTTGGAAAGCCAGATTCTTATGATCTGTCTGCAACTTACTCTTTAGACCTATTTTTTCATTATTGTGTTTTCATACATAATCCAGATTTTCAAATTCAATTATCTGCAATTCTTAAGCATTCTCACTTCTCCCTGGTCTTTGATCTTGGCCAAGTTCTTCACCTTTTCTTTCTCAGATACAACTCATCTTTCAAGACATCTTAAAACGGTACCTCTTCTATAAAGCTTTTCCTGAACATCCCTTTTGTAAGTTGTCAATTTATTATTTTATGGTATATGGCAGTCATTTCAATGGAAGTCCCCAATTAATTTGTATGCACCTGCTATGTGTCAGGGACTATGTTGAGACCTGGAGTTGCAATGAAGAGTAAGGGAGAGCTTTGACATCAAGACATTTAGGGTATTGCATTTTGGTTATCTGTGTTTCACTGGTCTGGATATTCCATGATGATGGAAGTGGTTTATTAAGTGCATTTTTCAATTTTTAAGGCTTTTTTTCTTGGGTAAATTCTCAACAGGTATTTGTAGAATGGTAAGTGAATGAATAATGGAAACAATTGGAGTTTAATATTCATCACTTAATCTATTGCCTAATATTAAGCTGTTTAGAATCTACTAATTTTTGCAACCAATCCCTAATGCAAACCATGATAGAAACAGCTTGAAATGGTCATTGAGCAACACTTCACTCAATTAACTCAAGCAACTGTTCACTTGAATAGTCAGCTTAGATAAAAGTATAGTTCATTAACTTCTTATAAAATTCAAGTGTCTGCCCTTCTTGCTATTATTAGAAGTCCATATGATACAGGAGCATTTAAATAAAGCCAGGATAAACATTTAATTACCATAATTAGTGGCTTAAAACAGAACAGATATATTATCTTTAGTCATAAGTTCGACAGTGGTCTCATCACATTAAAATCAAGATATCAGCAAAACTGTGTTCCTCTTTCAGACTTAAGGAAGAATCAGTTTCCTTGCCTTTTCTAGCTCAAAGAAGTCACCTTTCCTCCATCTTCAAATCCAGCAAGGTGATATTTCTCTGGCCAATCTTTTGTTGCCACCTCTTTCTCTGACCACAGATGGGAAGGTTCTTCCCTTTTGAGAACTCCTGTAACTAGATTGGGCCCACACATATAACCAGGATAATCTTCCTATCTCAAAGTTCTTAACCTTAATCACATCCACAAATTCTCTTTTGTGAGGGCAACATATTCACAGATTCTAGAAGTTAGGATGTGACTATTTTGAGGGACCATTATTCTGCCTTCCACAACTAAGGTGTCAACTGCTTTAAAATTTTATTGTTATGTATAAAACACTCAAAAAACCTGTGTGGGGATATTAGCCCTGTTTTATAGATGAAGGAACTGAATCAGGCCATTTAAACTAGCTATCAGTTACTACCTTAGGATGTATGATTTCGTGGCCTTATTAATCAAAGTCATCAGCTTGCTAAGCTAGAAGGCAAAGGAAGAAGGCTTTCAAACATCATTCATGGGACATGGCATCAGAATAAAGTTGCAACAAGCACAGTCTACTTAACACATTTTACTGAATAGACAGGTCAAGTATAAAATCTCAAATAGTGAACTCCTAGTACCTGGAGTATGAGTGTTTTTGTCAGAATGCTGTGAACTGTTTCTGTCATTCCAAAATTCATATGTCAAAATCCTAACCCCCAATATGATGCTATTAGGAGATAAGCCTTTGGGAGGTGATTATGTCATGATAGTAGAGCCCTCATGAATGGGATCAGTACCGTACAAAAGCATCCCCAGAGAGCTCCCTCATTCCATCTGCCATGTGAGGACACAGCATAGCTGACTCTGAATGAAGATGTGGGCCTTCAGAGGATGGCTGACTCTGAATGAAGAAGTGGGCTCTCACCAGACACTGAATCTGTTGGTGACTTGACCTTGAATTTTTCAGTCTCTAGAACTGTGAGAAACAAATGTTTATTGTTTAAGCCACCCTGTCTATGATATTTTTCTTAAAGCAGCTCGAATAGAATAAGATAGAGACCTGTGTTAAATACAAAAGGCAGAGACTGTAACTGTAATTTCTTTCTTAAATAGTTTTGAAATTCAGAGCACCATATAACAGGTAATTCACCCAGGCAAATGCCTATTAGATATTACTCTGCCATACAAAGGAGGTACAACAGTTAATTCACCCAGGCAAATGCCTATTAGATATTACTCTGCCATACAAAGGAGGTACAACAAGAGTAAGACACAGCCCAATGGAGAAGACTGAGATTGAGAGTAGATGCTGTTTAATATAATGCTATGAGTGCTCTGCTAGAGTGATATGCTGTTAGAGCAAGATGTGGAGAGTTCTTCCTGATGTTCAAGGGATAATAGTAGAGGAGGGCTTCAAAGAGAAACAATGTTTGAACTGTTTTCAAGGATTTCACTATGAATGGGTTGAAGACACAGAAGGAGTGAATGTAGTATAAGCATTAAAGTGATTGTTGTGGATATTTCTAAAAGCCTGGGTAAGAGGTGAAGCAATATCTACAGAGTCCTAGCTTTCAGTGGTGGTGGGCAAGTCACTTCACTTCACTGGACCTGAGTCCTAGTCTGTGGATGTTTGCATTGCTTATAATTAGCACATTTCCTGCCATATGTGGAATGCACTGAAGAATGTTAAGTTGAATTGAACAATTTAAATCTGAATATCTTGTTTAAGGGTTAAGGAGAGCTTACAGAAGATGGTGGAGTAGGAAGACCCTGAGCTCACCTCCTCCCACGGGCCCACACAGATTACAACTATTTACAGAAAAACTGTTGATGAACAAAACTGGAAAACCAGGAGAAAAGATCTACTACAATTAAAGATAGAAAGAAGGAACAAAAATGAAACAGGTAGGAGGGGTGGAGACTTGGTATAGTCAAGACCGATACCCCTGGGTGGGTGACCCACAAACAGGAGGATAATTAAAATTGCAGAGATTATCCACAAGGAGTGAGGAGTCTGAGCCCATGGGGGTCCTGCACCAGGAATGTTTGACTTTGAAGGGCAGTAGTGCTTACTTTCAGGAGACCCAGAGGGATGGGGAAAATAGAGACTCCACTCCTAAAGGGCTCAAACAAAAATCACACATGTTCCAGGACCTGGGGCAGAAGCACTAACTTGAAAAGAGACTGGGTCAAACCCACCTTTTGATTGGAGAACCTCCCAGAGAGGCAGAAGGCAGTTGGGGCTCAGCCTGGAGACATAGACTCGGGTGGCAGCCGTTATTGGGAGGTTGTTCAACCTCATGGACATTGGTAGGTGCTGGCACGTGCCACTTTGGAATCCTTTCTCTAGTTTATTAGCTCTGGGACTCGGCCCTGTCCCCCCAGCCTGTTGGTACCTGTACTGGGACAACTCAGGTCAAGCAACAATCCAGGAAGAGACAAAGGCCCCACCCACCAGGAGGCCATCTGCTTTAAGACACTCTGTGCCCACTGCTGCCCTGGGACTTCTCCTGTCCACCAGAGGGTCCAGGATCAGGCCCTACATACAAGTATGCCAACAATAACCTCAGGACCAGCCAGAGACCCGGGATCCAGCTCCACCCACCAGTGGGCTGAAACACAAACCCCAGGATCCCCAGGGCCCTGCAGCCAGAGACACTTGGACACAGCTTTGCCACCCAGTGGGCCAGCACAAGCCTCTGGACACTCTGGAGCCCAGTAGCCAGCTGCCTCCTGACACGGCTCCACCCAGTGGTGGCAGGCAGCCTCTGTACAAAGCACAGCCTGACAATCAATGGCATTGGGAGCCACCCATGCCCACCAGATTGCCCAGAGCAGTCAGTCTGCCACAATAGAAGGACCCATGCAGTCCAAATAGAGGGCACCTCTGCAGCACACATCTCTCGTGACCAGAGGAGAGTGGGCTGCTGGGATGCATAAGACTTCTCCTACAAAAGGCCAATAGTCCAAGGTCAGGAAACATAACCAAAGTACCAAATACATAGAAATAAAAACAGAAAATTTGGCAGAATGAGGCGATACAGGAATATATTCCAAATGAAGAAATAAGATAAAACCCCAGAAGAAGAACAAAGTGAAGTGGCACTAAGCAAATTACCTGATAAAGAGTTCAAGGTAATGATTATAAAGATGCTCAAAGAACTTTGGAGAAGATTGGTATGTCGGAGGAAGAGAGCTGGGAAATATAGCTCTATCCTGGATTGAAAAGAGAAATAAGGAAGGAATGAAGAAAAGAAGGCATACTTTTTGTATATTTGACCAAGAGAAAAACTTTGAAGGAAAAGTCAGAAGAAAGGAAATTCTTGAGTGCAACGAAATTAAACAAACAAACAAACAATCCAGTAGCTCAGAACCTACATAGTTTCTTCACATTTGGCAGCCTGTACACAATCTGCACTTGATCGTACTTTCACAGAATGGTGGTTCCTTATTTTCAGGGCAGCAGACCCCAGGTTATTGAGAATGGTTTCCTTAAACATAAGGAATCCTACAGAAAAATGAAGGGCAGTGCCATGTTTCCAAGGCTGTAACCTAAAAGGAATACCGTTCTTTAAATCCCTCTCTAGCAGTGAAGTCTTCAAAGAGGGAATTCTGGTGTATTTCCTTGAGTCTTTGACTTTACTGAAAACAAGATTGGGTGACAAGTGCACTGTCAAGCCCATGGAGCAGGCCTAGTGTAGCTTGATGGGCTACCGTGATGGATGGAAATTTAGGCTTAGAAGCATATGAAATAGAGGGAAAGAAGGTATTAATTCTATTTACCTGTATAATTACTTTTAGTAGACTCATATGTGGACCTATGAATGTTATAAACATGAAGGGCAATGTTGGATTTAAGAACAATTGTTTAAGGGTCATAAAGATGAGAGTTTAGATACTAGATTTTCCACTTACTGATCTGTTTACATGGTCAGTTTACTTAATGCTTTCAAATCCTCAAGGTTCTTATCTGTGAAATGGAGATAATATCTACTTCAGAAATGTTATAAGGGTCAGAAATAAAATGTACAACAAAAAAAGTAGAGATAGCACAATGTCTGGGACAATTTCACTAAATTTTCATTAAATGAGTACTGACTGGTATATATTATGCCTGTCACAGTAAGTACAATCTGGAAATGCATTTTCCTTTTTGCTGTACCCTTGGGGGACTGGGCATCACACATACTGCTCTTTTCAGGACATTCTGCCTGCCACATTCTACCTGAAAAGAGGGTCTTATATGACTCATAGCTTTTGAACCAGAGCAAAAATAAACATGAACAGGTCTATTTCTGTAACAGGGCCTTTGTGTATTCTCTGCCCCCCACCTATATTTGCACATGTAGAGATAACTTCACAGTTGGATGCCTAGTCTGCAGTTTATGTTAATAAATCGCTGTTCCATGACCCTTTTATAACTATGGACTAGGGAGAGGCCATAGTTTGTTATTTCTGTTTTATGGATTATAACACTGAAACCCTAAACCTTAAATGGCTTCATTTTGACCTCAACATTTTAGTTCATGGAATCTATCCCAAGTAAATAATCAGAGAAACGACTAAAGATTTATGTACAGGAATGTTGATCATGGTGTTATTTATAATAACAAAACATAGAGGGAAAATCCCAAATATCCAGCTTTGGGAGATTTATTAAATAAATTATGGTCTATTCATATGATGGAATTTGTTCAATAGTAAAATGACACTTTTAGAAGGGTATTTCATGATACAACATTGAGTAAAGAAGGCATGATTTAAAACTGCTTTTGTAAGTATAACAAAAAAATTTTAAAATTTTGCCAATTACCAACTAAAGCAAATATACTCAAGTGCTTTCATTCCTTTTCAATGCTTGGATTACAGAATTTTTTAAACAATGTTTCCTATTTCAGTAAAGGTATCTGCTGTAAGCTTAAATTATTTCATTATTAGAACAAGAAAATCTACACATAATTTTTTGAAGAAATTAAGTTTTGTCTAATGATGTTAGAGAACTGAATATAAGTGCTACTTCTATTTTCATCATTAAAATGTTTATCTATAACTCTATCATCTATCTATCTATCTATCTATCTATCTATCTATCCTGGTTTACCAGTATGAATTACCTGAATTATCTGCATCATTTTAAATTTACTCTTAATTTTTGCCAAGTCGATGAGATAGATCTCCATGGATTGAGAGTAAAGAAATAATAGGATTTTCCATGCAGTGGTACAATCATTTGTCCCATGAAAACTTTGCTAAGACCTATTCCTGGAATGATTACATTACTTCAGTGCATCTTTCAAGCAAACACTTATTATCAGCATTTATAAACAAGAGACATTTTCAATATATTTGTGGAATCTTCTGTTAACATTTCACTTATTAAGTTAAAGAGTTCATTAAAATATGTATGTGATAATCTTTGCTTTACGTATTTTGTAGTTTAAATTAGGATTTTTCAACATTAACACTATTGGCATTTTGGCTGGAAAAGTCTTAGTTGTGGGGACCTGTTCTGTGCATTGCAGGATATTTAATAACATCTCTGGCCACTATCTCACCCCCAGTTGTGAAAATTAAAAATGTCTCCAGACATTACCAATTGTCTCATTACCAAAATTTCTCCCAGTTGAGAACCACTGTATTAAACAATAGGTGTGTGACTGAGACTTATAAAACATGCTAACTGGAAAATCTCAGTGGTCTCATTTTCTAAATTATCTCATACAGCTCTTGTGAAAATAACATTTATTTTCATTTTCTGTTATTTTGGTTGTGCTAGTTATATCTAGATAGTCAATCTTGTTTGAAGATGTCTAATTCAAACAAATAACTATTTCAAAATTTAATTGAGTGGAAGGGCTGGTAATTAACTGCTTATCTGATTTTAATCATTTTCCTCCCCAAATCAGTTTGGATGTAGAAAAATACTCAATCTAATACATCACAGAACATCCTAGTCCATGATTTACTGAGTTTTCATGGTGGAATAAGCATAGTTTAGTAGTCAGAAAACAATCTGTGTGTAGTCTGTCTGTGTAACTTTGGGCAGATCACTGAATTTCTCTTGAATGTATTCTTTTCATGTATAAAAAAATTGGAGTTAATATCGACATCCTTCAAAGATTTTGAGGGTTAAACAGAAAAAAAAGCAAAACATTAGTACAATATTAAATCTCCTATTAAATCTACTGTTTTGCAGATATAGTACTAACTTTTAGGGCTACAAAGATGAATTAGACCTTTTCATTGACTCAGCTCACAATCTGATGGGTAAGACATGCATGCAAACAATAACCACTCACTGTGTCTGGATGAGCAACTATCCTAACTTGCCTAGGCCTGAGCGATTTCTTGGGTGTGGGTCTTTCTGTGCTGAAACAGAGAAAGTCACGTTTGATCGGGAACTGTTGGCAACCCTAATGAAATGTGCTTTCACTAGATCCTGTGAGAGACAGAAGGGGAACTTTTTGACATTGTAAGTGTGGTTTTAAGGATTCAGAAAAGATGTCACATTTGAACTGAGTTTTTGAAGATGAAGTAAGGATTTGAAGGCAGAATTCCTAGCAAAGGAAGAAGCAGGTGCTAAGCACCAAGGATTAGAGGGCATATCAAATAATGTGCAAATTATTTATCATTTGTACCCAGCGTGTTAATAACAGAGTTGGCAGAAAGCAAGGTTCAAGATAGCATAGGTCTGGCCAATGAAGGTCTTTTGAGTCATGCTTAGGAGTCTAGGCATTTAGCCTTTGATCTATAGATAGTATTAACTAATTTTAATCTGGAAGTAACATCATCAAATGGGTTTAATGGAAATCATTTTGACAAAATATCGCATGAATTGGCACCAGACAAGTTAGAAGTCTTAGGGTCCTGTTAGAAATCTGTTTCTAGGGCACTGTGATCAGAAAAGTATGATGAATTTAGAAAAATTGTGGAGGCGGAATAAATAGGGCTTAGTGACACGCAGGAAGAAGTTGAAGATAATATTTAAGTTCTTGGCAATGGTTAGAAAATTACAATTGTGGAGGCATCCACAAAATTAAAAGTATAGAAAGAAATGGGATTGGGGATGGGAGTATGAGATGGGTAAAGACAATCAGCTTATCATTAGCTGCATTGAACTTGGGGTGCATGTGTGATCTTCCATTGGTCAACAATGTCTGGTTGGTAATCAGAAGTGTAGGTTGAAGAGCTGAGTTTGAGCCTGGAGGTGACATTGTAAATGTCATCTGCACAAAAGTCAATGATGAATATGTGGGATTGGTGTGAGATCACCCAAAGAGATCATGAGGGTTAGAAGAGGAAAGGATGCTTAGCATTGGCCTGTAAGGGAAAGCTTCTCTCATTTTTTGTTGCTTTTCATTTACTTAGAGCCAGGAGAGACCATTTTGCACCCATAAGGATTTTGACTTATCTGGTTTTAAAGAAATTTTCTTTATGCCAACTGTGCTCTGACTACTCAACTTTGTTAAGGCACAGCTTTATAGTACTCATATCCACTGATATTCATAAAGAAGGAAGAAAAAAAAACTTTGATTAAAGTTAGTGCAGCTGGAGAAAAACAGCCAGCAACCAATTACCTCACACTTTCTTAAAAGATCTCTCAGTTAATTTCTTGTTATTTTGGGGATGGGTGAAAAAAGACAGCACCTGAATTCACCTTTATGTTGCTTGGCCAAAAGCTCAGCTTCCTAAGTGTAACTGAAATAAGCATAACTCCTTTTAAAGCAAAGAATTAAGTCAGTAAATTCAGCGATCAATTCTCATTGCTTGTGATGCGTAATCTAACAAATTTTCAAACAAGCTCTCTGGAAACAATTAAAAGTAAGCAAGCTGCCCTGATCAAAGGCTGCTGATGTTTTGAATTGCATTCTGGTCACCCACAACTAGTCTTCCAGAATGTGCCTTGCCCTATTGAGGCCTGGAGCATAAAAAAAGAAAGTTTTTGCCCTCCTGACCAGTGTGAGTTTAAGGCTGTGGGTCATTAGGAAGCAAACACATTAGGACTAAAAAAATAATTGTTTGGTTTATAGTCACTTGGGGCTTCGACTTGAATCAGACCTCAGCTACAGTGTGGTGGAAGCGCATGGAATGGTTTAGAAAAACAACTTGCTGATATGTCACTGTCAGAAGCATATGTGATATTATTCACTACCCAAACATGCAATTTGTGCTCATTTCAAAAAGACAAATACCATCACATAGGCAAAATATAGCTGGATTTCCATGCAAACCTAGGAGACATAAATAAACATGTTTCATGTATGCATTCCAGCTCTGCAAATCCTCTCCATTCTGGATACAATTTGGGGTCATGGGTAAACTTGATCTCCTGGTTAGGGATCCTCCACTTTGGACAGCACACAGCCAGGAAATGTGGGGCTGGTTTTACTCTGGGTCCATCCAAGGAATGTTTAAATGCTGTTCATGACTTTAGACAAGACTCCCACTTTGGCTTACACACGGATTTTTAGTGCAGGGAACTCTTAATGTGATGCAACAATAAAATTTAAAAAAAAGAAAGATGAGACAAGGCCCATTGGCCCATATCCATGTCAGTAAACATACACTTATGCAAGTGTAGTGATAGAAGGAAATGTAACTATCCAGTCCAACCTTCATTTTACAGAAGAGGAGAACATGGCCAAAAGAATTTGAGGGGCTTCCCTGGTGGCACAGTGGTTGAGAGTCCACCTGCCGTTGCAGGGGACATGGGTTCGTGTCCCGGTCCGGGAGGATCCCACATGCTGCGGAACTGCTAGGCCCGTGAGCCATGGCTGCTGAGCCTGTGCGTCTGGAGCCTGTGCTCCGCAATGGGAGAGGCCACAACAGTGAGACGCCTGCATACTGAAAAGAATTTGAGATAATTTGCTGATGGTCTCAGAGTTAATTAATGGCAGATACAGGACTGGATCCTGAGTGTTTGACTTCCTACTAATATTTTTTCCACAGCACCATATTACCTCCATAATAAAAAGATGAAAAGTTTTAAAAAAAGAGAAGTCCAAGAAATATTAGCCATGCTAAAAAATAAACTAGACTTGGGTTATATATAAGCAAATTACAAGCACCTGGGATTTACAGCATTCACTACGTTATTATTTGTTTAGTCTTCAAAAGTTCTTAATCATCAAACTTGAACCCAAGCATTGGAATTATTGAATGACCCCTTCAAATGAAATTACTTATGTGGTAGTTTGAATTAGTGGTCCCAATTCTTCACTCCCATAGAGTATTATTACACATCCACCCCCCCTGCCATAGACTTGTGGTTGGTGGAGTATTCTTTTTTACACCTTGATTTTGGACTTGATGTCTTGGGTTGTCCAAAGGTTTAGATGTTAGCAGATGTGGTGACAGAGGCTTGAAGTGTAATTGTATAATTGGGCTTGCCCTCATGTGTTCCTGCCTTTCCCTATGAGAACATACCTAGAGTACCCAATGGTCTAACCCACAATAAGAGTCAAGTGCAGCCAAGGCCAACCTACATCAGTTGAAACCCAGATGACCACAGATATGTGAGTGAGAAGTCATCGCTTGTTGCGAATATCTGAGATTTTTGTAGTAGTTGGCTAAATGACATTATTATGATAATAGTGGCTGATGCACACTATTTTCAGTGTGAATCCACTTATGTGACACTCTATTTCCTAAGGCAGATAATAAATGAAGTCTTGAGTTCAAAGACCCAGAGTTAGGTAGTAAATATTGCTCAACTGAGTAATGCTAAGGGATTCATATATCCATTTTTTTCTTGTTGATTTACAACCCTGAAAGATTAACAGTGATGCATTTTTTAGTCATTCTAATTTGCAGTTCTATTCACAAGATGGTTTGTTATGGACTGACTCTGTCCTCCCAGGATCATATATGTTGAAGTCCTAATCCCCAATGTGATGATATTTGGACGTGGGGACCTTTGGGAGGTAATTAGGTTTAGATGAGGTCATGAATTTGGAGCCCCCATGGTGGAATTAGTGTCCTTGTAAAAGAAGAAGAGAGACCAGAGATCCCTCTCTCTCTGCCATGTGAGAACAAAAAATTGGCTGTTGGCAAACTGGGAAGAAGTTTGTCATAACAACCTGAATCTGCTGGCACCTTGATTTTGGACTGCCCACCTTCTTGAACTGTGAGAAATAAATGTCTGTTGTTTAAGCCACCCAGTCTATGGTATTTTGTTGTAGCAGCCCCAGTTGACTAACATATAGTTCATTGATGATCAAGTATTAAGAATCATGATCCTTGAGGATCTAACCCCCACTTCTTTACAGCTGTTCAAATTGATCTTTCCAACCACAAAAAGATGCATTGGAGATACACTTTCTCCATTGAGTTAACATTTCCAGTAATATTTCATACCCTATTATAGATTGGCAACCTGGCTGCTCAAACCCTTAATCCTCTTCTGGATGGTTATATAAAGGAGGTGAGTGAACCCAGTGATGAGGAATCCAGACTCCTGTACAGAAAAGACAGGAGAAGTTGGTGGTGGTTATACCTAGAAAGTACTTCAAGGTGAAATAGGGCCTGGTCCTTGGAGAGTAATATGGCTATGATCAAAAGATCAGCAATGGAGTCCACAAATATGTACTGAACACATAGCATATTCTCTGCCTTGAGCTAACCCCTGGGGATAGGATTATGAGTAGAATGACACCTCCCTTCAGGGAACTTACATTGTGATGGCAACTATAGTGAAAGGAACGTGAGTAGATTACATTATTAAAATGTAGTTGGTGACAAGATGGGGATATGCAGGGCTCACCCTTCACTTCCTTGTGGTCATTACTGAAATGCCATTTTAATCAGTGAGGCTTTCCTGGAGACTTTATGTAAAATTACTTCTCCTCTGAACATCTCCTATTTCCCTACCTGCTTTGCCTTTCTGCTCAGAAACTATGTAATATATTTTTTGTTTTACTTCTTTTGCTTATTGTCTTTCTCCCCTATCATAATGTAAGGTTTATGAAGACAGGAATTTTTACCTGCTTTGTTTGTTTATACCCAGCGCATGTAGGTTCTGAATACAAAATGTCAAATGAACAAATTCATAAGAAGTTCAGGGTATGTAGAAGAGGGTCATGCTTGCCTTATTTGAAACTTGAAGTTCCCACAAAGGGAATAATACCTAAACTGAAGCTTGTAACTTATTTAAGGGTTAGCACTGTACAGAAAGGGAAGTGATATTCTAAAATAATCAATGAGGCCTGTGACAGGATGATGTGCCCACAAAAGCACCTCAGTACCAATTATTCATGTTGCTGTTGTGAAGGTGGAGTTATTTTTCACCCAGGGTTTTATTTCTGGATGCTTGTTCCTCATCTGGATTTATTGCAAGAGCAAGTAGATAAACAAAAGACATTTTCCCCAACCAGATATTTGATGAAACTCACTCAGAAGTGGCATCAAAGAAGAAATCTTATGTGATAAGGATGCAAATTGAGGAATTCGAAGTAAGAATATCTATAAAGGTGGCCCTGCTGTGTTGGGTAAGTCCTGGGTCTTAGGACACAGAGAGAGACATTCCAAATTCCAAATCCATGTTCTGAGGTGGCCTTGAGTTTCAGCTCCAGGTTACAATTGGTCTTGAAATTGGAACCATAGGTAGGAGGAGGTTTATACACCTTCAAAACTGGGGGAGGCAGATGTTTCATGGTGGTGGCCTGGTCCCTTGGAAGAAAGAACATACATTGATTCATGGATGAAAATATCCACACAGAATGATTGGACCAAAGCTAATTATATTTTAATTATGAATGGAGGATATTTTAGTAATAACTCCACAATCATTTATTGAAAGCTTACTGTCTCTGGGCTTATGTGGCTTCATTTGACCCTCACAATAACCTCATGTGGCAAAAAGTATTTTTAAATTGTTTCTTGTGAAGAAAATGAAGTTAGAGCAGTTAAGTAACTTATCTGACATCACTCGACTAGAAAGTAGAAAACATTTATTCATTCAAAACTTTTTTTTCTCATTTGGTAACAAACATTGAACATCTGCTAGCTCTCTGCTAAACCTAGAAATTTACTGTGAACAAAAATGACAAATACTTGCCCTCATGGACCTATAACTAAGTGCATTCCAAGCTCAAACACAGACTGCTGGGCACCTGAGCCTATGCTTCTAACAAACTATGGATGAGATGGTGAAACTGGAGGGAAAGGGGCAGGGCACAACCTTTAAAAGAATGACTTAGCCCGAGGACACAATATAAACTGATTAGAAGCAAATAGGCCCAAGATGTTGGACTTCCACTAGACCTTGAGCCTCAGTATATGCTCATTGTAACACATCAGCAAGCTAAGTGACACACCTAACAGAAGTGCCATGACTGTTCCAAGGCTGAACAAAAAGATCAAAATGTGGGTGGTGGCCCAATTCCTAGAAATCCCTACCTCTTCCCCAAAATACCTGGAATGTTCCTCCCACTCATTAGCCTATGAAATTATTCACTCTTCTAAAAACTGATAACTCCATACACTGGTGCTGCTCTCACCTTCTGAAATGGCCCACACTCTGTCTGTGGAGTGGTTTTCTCTCTAAATAAACCCACTTCTTTCCTATCACTTTATCTCTCACTGAATTCTTTTTGCGTTGAGACATCAAGAACCTGAGCTTCATTAAGTCCTGAGACTAGAGGTGTGATCTCACTTAAAAGACCATGGATTCGAGTCCCAATCTGGGTTTTGGCTGGGTTCAAGTCCCGGTGCATGGGTTCAAGACCCAATCAGAGTTACACAGTTTCAGTAGGAGGGGAGAAAAGAACTGTTAGTAGCTGCTGTTCTGCACACAGAAGTGACATGAGAAAGTAATGATTTGCTTTGTCTCAAAAGCTAGTGAGAATTCACTAATTTATCTCGCCCGTTGGTTCAACAAATATTTATGGAGCCACTTGCTATGATTCTGGCCCCGATCAAAGTATTGGGGATACAGTAGTAAACAAGACACTGGATGAATCATTCAATAATGATTGACAGGGCTTTCTGAGAGAAGAATTAGAAAGGGGTCAACAGAAGGTATATCAGAGCAGAGAATTGAATACAAGAAGGCATTCCTGAAAAGGTTGTTCCAGGTAAAGGGGAGAGGACATAAAAGCCTCCAGGCAGAAAACATTAAGACATGTTTCAGTAACAGAAGTGGGGTCTGGAGTTAAGGGGGTGTTTAAAAGACAAGGAGGTGGCCAAAGGGTAGGAGTGGCCTTATCACATCATACTTTGCTGGTCACAGGGAGGGACCACTGGTGTTGGGAGATGATGGAATATTTTTCTCTTTAAATTGTTGTGGCTCCCCTCTCGGAAAGCTCACATACCACAGGAAGTATAATAGGCTGTATCTGACCTTTAGTAGCTTAGTAGAAACATCCCCTATTAAGCCCAGGAGGAGAATGTCCTCAGAGACATTATTTTTCTGCTATTGAAATGCTCTGTATTTGGTCAATATTAGGGTATCCCACAGCACTAGCTGAAGCCAACTGATTTTTTTTGTGTCGTGTGTGATTTTGCAATTGGAAATTACATAGCACTTTTTTGATAAGATCATTAATGGTTTTTCTAGTTGTTATTAATTGTTTTTCATTCATTTATAAATTGTGCCTCTGCAAACTGGCCCCAGGGTTTAAATACAAAAGTTGAGCTTTGATTATTATAATAAGTAAAGTATTATCAACGAAAGCAATTACCATTAATAGCTTCAACTAAGGAAAACAAAATGATAGACTTTAGTGCTTTCCCACT
Source organism: Phocoena phocoena (assembly GCF_963924675.1). NCBI lineage: Eukaryota > Metazoa > Chordata > Mammalia > Artiodactyla > Phocoenidae > Phocoena > Phocoena phocoena. The sequence goes on from NC_089223.1 coordinate 92,659,650, forward strand.
GGGTAAAACAGATTAAATCACTGCAGAAAATAAAAATCTTTATTCTTTGTTCCACCAAACATTATAACTAGACAGTACCTTTGGATATTTCTGTCTCCTTTGTTTAGAAGCAGAAAACTAAGGCTTGAGCTATACAAAGTCATTGCTAATTAGTTGCTCAGTTGAGGCCAGATCAAGCATTCAGGATTTTAATCTGGGTGTTACTTGTCCCATGTTACAGATGAGCTAACTGAGTTTCAGAGAGTTTATATAACTTAACCTTATTTTATAACTTAAAAGCAGCCCAGTGGAGCTTCAAAGGCAAATCAGTTTTTCTTCACTCAGGATTTTTCTGAAGTCTATCAACCAGTAATATTTATGTGACATTAAAACATTTCTAACAGAATCAAAATGAAAATTCTTGTACGTTTTCTCATTTATTCTAATTTCCTACAGAATGAGATGTCAAGGTATTTACCTTTATCATGTTTACCAGCATGATCAGAGAAGACTGAGCATGATTAAGGAGCTCGGATTTTCTCTAGGAAAGTAAGGCTCAGAGAGGTTTTGGGATTTGCATCTAATCACATAGCTATTAATGGGGGACTTGATATTTGAACTCAGACCTTTCTGTCTCCAAACTTCACTCACTTGCTGAGAGAACTTGAGGTCACTTTTTACATAAGCCTTCCCTTTTCACTTAACAACTTACTCATTTTGGAGGAAGAAGCCAACACAGAATATGTGCCATGAACTCTGTTCCCAAATCTCTTTTGATGTAATATAATCTGTATTTCCCAGGGCCTGGTTAGTCATTGTTGTTTGTGGGATACTAATCGTACTAAAATAACCCACATTTCATTGACTTTTGTCCCTACTTGCTCTCATAGTTCCCACAAAGTCTTCTTACTTATGTTTGGAAGTCCAGTTTATGAGTTGATGGATGTGTCTCTCAGCTAGACTCACATCTCTGCCATTGCTCAGTATCAGCTGCAGTCTCCAAGCTATTCCTCAGCATCACCTTTACGTAAAATCCTTCATGCCTGTGGTTCCCTGTGGGAGGGCTCCATGTGCCAAGGAACTACCCTCCTCTCCTCCAAGTTCTACTCTATAGAGAGAACACACACAAGGGACCATGTAGGAATTAAATTATGAAATTTTAACATTTTGACTGAAGCCTCCAGTTTTTACCCACGACTTTAAGAGGTGACCTAAGCTATCAGTCCTGTGTTGAAAATACCAGGAGTCCAATGAAGGGCTGCCTTCATTACCCATCCAACTTTAGATGAAGCAGTCTGAGCAGAGAGTACGGAGCCTAAAGCAAGCTGTGCTCAGTCTGCTTATCCCCTGGAGAATGAGTTTAAGGTGACCTCATCCCTCCCTGAGCATAGGCAGTTCAAGTCCAAATAAAAACAAAAACAAAAAAGGATACAGGAGAAGGATTGGCCCAGCTGCCTCTCAGAAACTGCACATAGTTGTATACACAAAACCAAGTAACCTCAGCCTCTCTCCATTTCCCTCCATCAGATAACTCACTCATAACAAGGAAGGCAGTGGAAGGTGTGGTGGTGGAGAGGCAGAGATGCAGAGATGGAGAGAGAAAAAGAGATGATCTTTAAATAGCCCATCCTGGAGACGATACAATTTCCTTCTTCAGGGAAAATCCGAGGGCATTTCCAATGCTTCCCATGCCCACACCATCTCATTTCCTGCAGGTCTCACTGGGCAGCTGTCAAACTCTCATCTTCAACTGAGTAGGGAGAATACTTTTCCTAGTTCTGTGTGGCCCTTTGTCACCTGTGTCCTGCAGCAGCACTTCCTTGCCTTGCACAGTGTCATTTATGAAGGGACTGCTGGAGAATGCTCCATTCATACAGCTTCATGTAGTCCTTATGGCCGGGCAGAGAATGGACTCTGTCTGCAATGTTTCCTACCTCTCCCAAGGTAAGAGCCTCTTTATTCTCCTCCTTCATTCCAAACCACAGCCCTGGCCCCCTGTTGTCCCCACCATGTGTCATCCTACAAATAAGATCATGCAAATGAAGTCCTCCCAGAACTTTTCCTTCCTTGAGACCTGTCCTCACCACAGCCCAGCATCAGGTAGAGATCACATGGAGGTCAGCCCTGGGGTGCCGTCTGCCTTCCCCCCTTCACCACGTACTGTGCCCTTTTCTTTGAGCCCCAAGTCCTCTTCTCACTCCTTATGGAATCAGAATTTTCTCATTTCCCTTCGCTCATTCTCTAATTCTCTGCCACGTCATTCACCATGGCCTCTGTTTTAATTGGAAAAACACAAACAAATACAAATGCAAAACCAAAACTGTCCTCCAATCAGAATAAAATTGTTTTCCCAGGGTGATCTTTCATACTTTATTCTCTTCCTCAAAACCTGTTTAATCCATCCTTCTTTTCCTGTTCTCGTGTTTTCTTTGCTTGCTCACCAGTCAGTTATTACCGAAGCACCTGCTACCTGCAGTTCCTGCAACAAGCACTCAAAATACAAATAGATATAGCTCAGACCCTGTCCTCAAGGTACTGACACCTAACTGCAAACACAGGTCAGCCAACAAATATTTGAAACAAAGTGGGATACGTGATAACACTGGGGTATGAACCAACTAAAGAGGCAGCATAGCTGGTTGGTAAGGCCATGTTTTCTGAGTTCAAATTCCAGTTCTGTTGTGCACAGATGGTATGATCTTGGGCAGATCATGTATTCTCCCTGTGCTTTACTTACCTTACCTGTGAAATGGAGATAATGTTAGTAGCTACTCAAAACGGTTATTGTGAGGATTCACTGAGTTAATTTATAAAAACCTGTCTTAGAATTGTGCCTGGTACAAAGTAAATGCAAAGAGGGTTTGTTTTTATTAAATGGTGACAAATGGGAGAGTTAGTGATAAAGTGGTGTGGACTGGGGGCTGCCCATGGATGTCTTTCCACAAAAGAGAACATTTGAGCTGGATTTTGAGAGAGGAGTGGAATTTTGCTGAGCACGTGAAGATGGAGATTCTTGTTTGAGAAAAACATGTACCAAAGGCTGAAGTGTGACAAAGACTCTTTGAGATTCTGTGCAGAGTGGAGTGGGGCTGGGGTGTGGGGATGCCGAAAGCAATGATGACAGGAAAGGAATATAGGAAATGAGCTTAAGCCAGGTTGTAGAGGTTTCACAGGTGTGGTAGAAAGATGTTTGCATCTCACCCTACAGAAAGAAGGGAGTTTGAGGGAGGGTTGAGCAGATTTGCTTTGTCAAACCATGACTATGGTAGCAGGCTATGATTTTTCTCTTTAAAAATCATGGAGTAGTAAGGAAGGGCACATACTTTTCCTTCTAAGGATTTATTTCTCTTGAGATGTGTCTTTTTCTGATTTGAGGATTGGCTCATGAAAGCAAGCAAATTCCTGCCAATCACCAGGGGTTATATAAATGAACTAATTTTCTGGATCTACTCAAGTTTCAGATTGTTTTTCCTCTCCTCCTTCCAAAAATTCTGAAGGTTTCTCATCAAACTCTTTGCCTGGGTCATGTTATTTCTTGAACTTCCTTTTTGGCAGCCATCCAAACCTCACGGTAACCAAGAAGAGGCTACAATGTTTAGACATTACCCTTTCTGCAAAATGACTCACAGATAAAAGTGACTTTTCTCCAGTGGAAGTATTATTAGACTAACATTTGATCGAGGACTTGAACTATTGAAGATTACTGGAACTCTGTGGAAAACTGAGTGTGCTTAAGCTTTCTCCATCTTACACAAAGTGGAGGTGCCCTAGTACCTGCGATGAGAACTTTCTCATTCCCCAGGTCTCCATTATTCAATCTTGTTCTTTTTTTTCCTTACAGTGTAGAGACTGACCACAAATTTGTTGAGTATGACTCATCATACAAAATGCACCTCTCTGCTGTAATGCACTACTGCTTCTAGATCAGCCATGTCTTAGCAATATCAAATGCCATTACACAGTCAATAAAGTGTCAGAAAGACACAGCAGGGTGACCACATTGTTCACGAGCAGATGGGCCTCTGTATTGGATCACAGTGTATGTGGCCCAGGTTAGAGTGTTTTATGCCCTTCTGCATGTGCACACATGTGTTTGTCAGCAGAAATGTGGATATGGATGCCATTGTCTTAATAAGGGTACTTTTCTCCATTTACTTTTTTTTTTTTTTTTTTTTTTTTTTTTTGCGGTACGTGGGCCTCTCCTGTTGCGGAGCACAGGCTCCAGACACGCAGGCTCAGCGGCCATGGCTCACTGGCCTAGCCGCTCCGTGGTATGTGAGATCTTCCCGGACCAGGGAACGAAGCCGTGTCCCCTGCATCGGCAGGCGGACTCTCAACGACTGTGCCACCAGGGAAGCTCATAGTGTCCATTTCTTTAAGGATTCTTAGTTCTTTTCCTATTTTGAACTAGACACACTTTCTCTGAAATTTTCCCCTCCCTCCCAACTCTGCTAAAAATGTAAAAATATGCAATAATTTTTAAAAATAGGTGTTTGAGGGCTTCCCTGGTGGCGCAGTGGTTGAGAATCTGCCTGCCAATGCAGGGGACACGGGTTCGAGCCCTGGTCTGGGAAGATCCCACATGCCGCAGAGCAACTAAGCCCGTGTGCCACAGCTACTGAGCCTGCGCATCTGGAGTCTGTGCTCTGCAACAAGAGAGGCCGCGACAGTGAGAGACCCGCATACCGCGATGAAGAGTGGCCCCCGCTCGCCGCAACTAGAGAAAGTCCTCGCACAGAAACGAAAACCCAACACAGCCAAAAATAAATAAATAAATTTATAAAAAAAAAAAAAAATAGGTGTTTGATATGTGACTTATAACAGTATGCACAAATAAGGGAGAAAAATCTTAGTGTCACCAGATACTATATTTATGGATATGGTAGTGTGATTGTCTTAAAAGGGCCACATTTTATTTTCCTAGTACTTAGTACACGAAGGAATATATAGATTCTGAAGAAAGATTTGTTGAGTGAAGGAATTAATGATTTCCCAGACTCTAGTTTAAAGGCCATTTACATATCAGATAGCTAAATAGCCTACCCAATTCTGGATCAGTAATATTCCTATCAAAGGGTCATATAGTCTAGCTTGCATGCCCTCAAGAGCTTTGGTTCATTAACTAACTCTCCAGACACAACCAGGATTTGGATACGTCTGGTTGTTACAAAGTTCTTGCTTATATTAAAGTTCAAACCCCTGCTGTTTACAACTATTGATTTGTACTTTATGCCTGTACTTTTGATAAATGTTTAGCTTAACAATTTAAGTCAGCTACAAAAATCAGTTCTTTGTCAGTGAAACAACTAAAATGATCCATGATGTATAGACTCAGTATTTCCTTTGGTGTGCATTTATTCTCATTTTTTAAAATTAGTGATTTCTTCTTATCTATTAATAATTCAGAGTTTACTTATTTAGAGTAGGAATTATCTTTCTCTTGTCCTCAAGTTTTTCTTCTGGATATTACATATACAGTCATCCCTTGGTATCTGCAGGGAATTGATTCCAGGACACCCTGCAGATACCAAAATCCGCAGATGACCAAGTCCGTATATAAAATGATATAGTATTTGCATATAATCTACACAATCCTCCCATATACTTTGAATTATCTCTAGATTAATTATAATACCTAATACAATGTAAATGTTATGTAAATAGTTGCCAGCTCACTGCAAATTTAAGTTTTGCTTTTGGGAAATTTCTGGAAACTTTTTTGAATATTTTTGATCTGAAGTTGTCTGAATCCAAGGGTATGGAATTCACTGATACAAAGAGAAGAGAAAAGGGACCTGCGATTGACTTTGGTATCTTGCTGTATGTACTATAATGCCTTAGCTTTCTTTTGAGAATATCAGTTTTATATATTCTACATGAAGAAGATGACTCATATATTTTGTGAGTTAATATCCCTACTACAGCATGATTGCATATTAATTTTTCTGGATATTTTCACTGATTTTACTTGCATTGGCAAGCTAGAAGAAGCTGCAGAGTGCAGGGGTGAAAAAGCTCTGGTTCAGTCTGTCTTGATTAGAAATCTGGCTCTGCCTCTGTCTGTGTAAACTTAAGTAAGTCATTTTACTTCTCTATTCCTCCATTTTCTAGTTGATGAAATATTTAAAACCCACTAGTAGAGCCATATTGTGAGCATTAAACAATTTAAATCCCATAAAATGTTTTTAAGAGTAACTGCTCCAAACTAAGCAGTCTATAGTTGCAAGCTGTTATTTAGTGCCTTGGTTAAAATCGTTTTCTGTCATCTGTCATTTCTATTTCTTTCCATAATTCTACAACATCTAGACTAGTGTTACTACTAGGAACCACAAGATAATGAAATCTTCTGAAATCTCTACAGTTTTAATTTAATCCACACATCATGGTTTCTTCTTGCCTTCAAGAACAGGATGCATCTTCTTATGAGGAAGCCAGGTTTCTAGAGGATTAGAAAAGGGTCCTCCATAATCCAAATGATCTCATCTCATAACTAAGCCCAGATGAAGGACTCCATTAAAATGTTCCCTGGAATAAGTTACAATACCACCATTTTTGGAGCATTTACTATGTACTGAGTACCAGGGTACTACTCTACATACTTTCCATGGGCTAACTAACTTTAACTTTAAACAGCCCTATGAATTAGCTGATATCACGAGTCCCATTTCATAGAGTAGATTCACAAAAGGCTGGGTAGATAACCTAAAGGTGACTGCTGGTAAGAGGTAGAGATTAGATTTGGACTAAGCAGTCTCTTTGCAGCTTCAACTCTTAACCACTCCATTTCCTGCTCTTTTTTCACTCCCAAAGAATTGAGTTACCATCTGATGAGAATAAGAATAAGTCTTCCTGCTTCACTACCTTATACTCAATGCTTTTCATAGTGCCTGGTACACAATAGGTGCCCTGTGAATGTTTACTGAATGAATGAGCAAACCAAACATCATTGCCTTTGAATTATTTTATCAGATTAAGTAGTCCATATGCAGACTTGAGGGGAATAATTGGATAAGCTTTGAAATGGATCTGGTGAAGGTCAGGGAGAAGAATAAAATCTTGAATCTGTTGAAATTTTACTGACCTGTTATCCCTGTGCTTGACACTCATATTCATAATGGTTTAATCCTGAGAAATTTGTAGAATAGAGTCTCCCATTGACAGTCCTTTATTGACCTTGACTTATTTATCTCCCAAATAGGAATAAGAGCAGAACACAACTGCGTACTCTGATCTAAGCTTTCAAACCACAACATGATCAACTGTGTCATACTCTGTGTAATTGGGTAACAAGAATAACAGAGCATTAACAAACTATGCAGCTGTCAAAGTCTCACAAACCAACTTAGCAACTAGGGTGGGGTAAATATAGTTTTGTCAGGGAACTGTTATTTATAGCATGCAAAAAAGGTAAAGTTAGGTATTTAAAAGATTGTGCAGAGTTCTGAGCTCCCTTCTATATGATATGAACCCCTCCTATTGCTTCTCCAGCCCTGATGGGTAACTCACCCCAATCAGGATCAGAGCTTTGGGAATCTGTGAATTATATGAAGCTACATACCAAAGTCAAAGGCAGGTCCCTTTTCTCCTCTCTTTGTTATTATTTTCAAATCCTTTTCTGCCATTTCCTTCAATGAGAAACCTCCTTCATTTAGGAGGTCTGAGCATATTTCATGTTATTTACACAGATCGGAAAATGCTATTTATATCTCTGATTAGAAAATATGCTTTCAGTGGAGACCTTCAAGATGGCTGAGGAATAAGACATGGAGATCACCTTCCTCCCCACAAATATATCAGAAATACATCTACATGTGGAAAAACTCCTACAGAACACCTATTGAATGCTGGCAGAAGACCTCAGACTTCCCAAAAGGCAAGAAACTCCCCATATACCTGGGTATGGCAAAAGAAAAAAAAAAGACAAAAGAATAGGGATGGGACCTGCACCAGTGGGAGGGAGCTGTGAAGGAGGAAAGGTTTTCACGCACTATGAAGCCCCTTCAGTGGTGGAAACGAGGGGTGGGCAGTGGGGGAAGCTTCGGAGCCATGGAGGAGAGTGCAGCAACAGGGGTGCAGAGGGCAATGTGGAGAGATTCCTGCACAGAGGATTGGTGCCGACCAGCACTCACCAGCCCGAGAGGCTTGTCTGCTCACCTGCCGGGATGGGTGGGGGCTGGGAGCTGACTCTCGGGCTTCGGAGGTCAGATCACAGGGAGAGGAGTTAGCTGCATGAACACAGATAGAAGCAGGCTAGTGCGTCACAGCTAACAGGAAGGGAGTCTGGGAAAATGTCTGGAACTGTCTAAGAGTCAAGAGAACATTGTTTTGGGGTGTCCGAGCAGAGGGGATTCAGAGCACCACCTAAATGAGTTCCAGAGACAGGCGTGAGTCACAGCTATCAGCACGGACACAAGAGATGGACATGAAATGCTAAGGTTTTTGCTGCAGCCACCAAGAAGCCCGTGTGCAAGCACAGGTCACTGTCCACACCTCCCCTCCCGGAAGCCTGTGCAGCCCGCCACTGCCAGGGTCCTGTGATCCAGGGACAACTTCCCTGGGAGAACACACGGGGTGCCTCAGGCTGTTGCAAGGTCATGCTGGCCTCTGCCACTGCAGGCTTGCCGGGCGTTATGTATCCCTCTCTCCCCCACCGGCCTGAGTGAGCCAGAGCCCCCTAATCAGCTGCTCCTTTAACCCTGTCCAGTCTGAGCGAAGAACAGATGCCAGAGGGCGACCTACATGAAGAGATGGGTCCAAATACAAAGCTGAAACCTGAGAGCTGTGCGAACAAGAAGAGAAAGGGAAATTTCTCCATACAGCCTCAGGAGAAGCAGATTACATCCCCAAAATCAACTCGATGTACCCTGCATCTGTGGAATACCTGAATAGACAATGAATCATCCCAAAATTGAGGCGGTGGACTTTGGGAGCAACTGTAGACTTGGGGTTTGCTGTATGCAACAGACTAGTTACAGATTTTTATGTTTACCTTAGTATAATATTTAGCACTTGTTATCATTGGTGGATTTGTTTATTGGTTTGATTGCTCTCTTCTTTGATTTTTTATTACTTAAATTTTTTTTTTTATTTAAAAAAAATCTTTTTATTTTAATAACAATTTTTTTTTCTTTCTATTTTTTTCTCCTTTCTCTTCTAAGCCATGTGGATGACAGAGTCTTGGTGGTCCAGTCGGGTGTCAGGCCTGAGATTCTGAGGTGGGAGAGCCAAGTTCAGGACATTGGACCACCAGAGACCTACTGGCGCCACGTAGTATCAATCAGCGAGAGTTCTCCCAGAGATCTCTGTCTCAATGCTAAGACCCAGCTCCACTCAATGACCAGCAAGCTACAGTGCTGCACACCCTATGCCAAACAAGTAGCAAGACAATAAAACAACGCCAACCATTAGAAGAGAGGTTGCCTAAAATCATAAGTTCACAGACACCCCAAAACACACCATCAGATGTGGTCCTGCCCACCAGAAATACAAGATCCAGCCTCATCCACCAGAATACAGGCACCAGTCCCCTCCACCAGGAAGCCTACAAAACCCACTGAAACAACCTTACCAACTGGGGGCAGACACCAAAAACAATGGGAACTAGGAACTTGCAGCCTGTGAAAAGGACACCCCAAACACAGTAAGTTAAGCAAAATGAGTAGACAGAGAAGTACACAGCAGATGAAGGAGCAATGTAAAAACCCACCAGACCAAACAAATGAGGAAGAAATAGGCAGTCTACCCGAAAAAGAATTCAGAGTAATGATAGTAAAGGTGATCCAAAATCTTGGAAACAGAATGGAGAAAATAAAACAAACATTTAACAAGGACGTAGATGACCTAAAGAGAAAACAAAAAATAATGAACAACACAATAAATGAAATTAAAAATACTTTAGAAGGAATCAAGAGCAGAATAACTGAGTGAGAAGAACAGATAAGTGACCTGGGAGATGAAATAGTAGAAATAACTACCGCAGAACAGAATAAAGAAAAAAGAATGAAAAGAATTGAGGACAGTCTCAGAGACCTCTGGGACAACATTAAATGCACCAACATTTGAGTTATAGGGGTCCCAGAAGAAGAAGAGAAAAAGAAAGGGATTGAGAAAATATTTGAAGAGATTATGGATGAAAACTTCCCGAATATGGGAAAGGAAATAGTCGATCAAGTCCAGGGAGCACAGAGAGTCCCATACAGGATAAATCCAAGGAGAAACATGCCAAGACACATTAATCAAACTAGCAAAAATTAAATACAAAGAAAAAATATTAAAAGCAGCAAATAACATACAAGGGAATCCCCATAAGGTTAACAGGTGATCCTTCAGCAGAAACTCTGAAAGCCAGAAGGGAGTGGCAGGACATATTTAAAGTGATGAAGGGGAAAAACCTATAACAAAGATTACTCTACCCAGCAAGGATCTCATTCAGATTTGATGGAGAAATTAAAACCTTTACAGACAAGTAAAAGCTAAGAGAATTCAGCACCACCAAACCAGCTTTGCAAAAAATGCTAAAGGAACTTCTCTAGGCAGGAAACACCAGAGAAGAAAAGGACCTACAATAACAAACCAAAAACCATTAAGAAAATGGTAGTAGGAACATACATATTGATAATTACCTTAAATGTAAATGGATTAAATGCTCCAGCCAAAAGACATAGACTGGTTGAATGGGTACAAAAACAAGACCTATACATATGCTGTCTACAAGAGACCCACTTCAGACCTAGGGACATATACAGACTGAAAGTAAGGGGATGGAAAAAGTTATTCCATGCCAAAGGAAATCAGAGGAAAACTGGAGTAGCAATTCTCATATCAGACAAAATAGACTTTAAAATAAAGAGTATTAGGGCTTCCCCGGTGGCGCAGTGGTTGAGAGTCCGCCTGCCGATGCAGGGGACGCGGGTTCGTGCCCCGGTTGGGTCCGGGAGGATCCTGCGTGCCGCGGAGTGGCTGGGCCCGTGAGCCATGGCCGCTGGGCCTGCGGCAGTGAGAGGCCCGCATACCGCAAAAAAAAAAAAAAAAAAAAAGAAACGAAAATAAAGAGTATTACAAGAGACAAAGAAGGACACTACATAATGACTAAAGGATCAATCCAAGAAGAAGATGTAACAATTGTAAATATTTATGCACCCAACATTGGAGCACCTCAATACATGTGGCAAATGCTAACTGCCATAAAAGGGGAAATTGATAGTAGCACAATAATAGTAGGGGACTTTAGCACCCCACTTTCACCAATGACAGATCATCCAAAATGAAAATAAGTAAGGAAACACAAGCTTTAAAATGACACATTATACAAGATGGACTTAATATTTATAGGGCATTCCATCCAAAACAAAACAGAATACACTTTCTTCTCAAGTGCTCATGGAACATTCTCCAGGATAGATCATATCAGGGATCACAAATCAAGCCTTGGTAAATTTAAGAAAATTGAAAGTGTATCAAGTATCTTTTCTGACCACAATACTATGAGACTAGATATCAATTACAGGAAAAAAAAAACCTGTAAAAAATACAAACATATGGAACCTAAACAATACACTACTAAAAAACAAAGAGATCACTGAAGAAATCAAAGAGGAAATCAAAAAATACCTAGAAACAAATGACAATGAAAACACAATGACCCAAAACCTAAGGGATGCAACAAAAGCAGTTCTAAGTGGGAAGTTTATAGCAATAAATTTCTACCTCAGGAAACAAGAAAAATGTCAAATAAACAACCTAACTTTACACCTAAAGCAATTAGAGAAAGAACAAAAAAACCCCAAAGTTAGCAGAAGGAAAGAAATCATAAAAAATCAGATCAGAAATAAATGAAAAAGAAATGAAGGACACAATAGCAAAAATCAGTGAAACTAAAAGCGGGTTCTTTGAAAAGATAAACAAAATTGATAAACCATTAGCCAGACTCATCAAGAAAAAAAGGGAGAAGACTCAAATCAACAGAATTAGAAATGAAAAACAAGTAACAACTGACACTGCAGCAATACAAAGGATCATGAGAGATTACTACAAGCAACTCTATGCCAATAAAATGGACAACCTGGAAGAAATGGACAAATTCTTAGAAAAGAACAACCTTCCAAGACTCTACCAGGAAGAAATGGAGGATATAAACAGACCAATCACAAGCACTGAAATTGAAACTGTGATTAAAAATCTTCCAACAAACAAAAGCTCAGGGCCAGATGGCTTCACAGGCAAATTCTATCACACATTTACAGAACAGCTAACACCCATCCTTCTCAAACTCTTCCAAAATACAGCAGAGGGAGGAACACACCCAAACTCATTCTATGAGGCCACCATCACCCTGATACCAAAACCCGAAAAAGATGTCACAAATAAAGAAAACTACAGGCCAATATCACTGTTGAACATAGATGCAAAAATCCTCAATATAATACTAACAAAAAGAATCCAACAGCACGTTAAAATGATCATACACCATGATCAAGTGGGTTTATCCCAGGAGTGCCAGGGTTCTTCAATATATACAAACAAATCAACGTGATACACCATATTAACAAACTGAAGGAGAAAAAACATATGGTATTCTCAATAGATGCAGAAAAACTTTCGACAAAATTCAACACCCATTTATGATAAAATCCCTCTAGAAAGTAGGAATACTTTTATTATGTTGAGACAACTTACCTCAACATAATAAAAGCCATATATGACAAACCCACAGCCAACATCATTCTCAGTGGTGAAAGACTGAAACCATTCCTACTAAGATCAGGAACAAGACAAGGTTGTCCATTCTCACCACTATTATTCAACATTGCTTTGGAAGTTTTAGCCACAGAAATCAGAGAAGAAAAAGAAATAAAAGGAATCCAAATCAGAAAAGAAGAAATAAAACTGTCACTGATTGCAGATGACATAATATTATACTTAAAGAATCCTAAAGATGCTACCAGAAAACTACTAGAGCTAATCAATGAATTTGGTAATGTAGAAGGATACAAAATTAATGCACAGAAATCTCTTTCATTCCTATACACCAACGATGAAAAATTTGAAAGAGAAATTAAGGAAACACTCCCATTTACCATTGCAACAAAAAGAATAAAATACCTAGGAATAAGCCTAACTAAGGAGACAAAAGACCTGTATGCAGAAAACTATAAGACACTGATGAAAAAAATTAAAGATGATACAAACAGATGGGGAGATATACCATGTTCTTGGGATTGGAGGAATCAACATTGTGAAAATGACAATACTACCCAAATCAATCTACAGATTTAATGCTATCCCTATCAAACTACCACTGGCATTTTTCACAGAACTAGGACAAAAAATTTCACAATTTGTTTGGAAACACAAAAGTCACTGAATAGCCAAAGCAATCTTGAGAAAGATAAATGGAGCTGGAGGAATCAAGCTTCCTGACTTCAGAGTATAGTACAAAGTTACAGTAATCAAGACAGTGTGGTACCGGCACAAAAACAGAAATATAGATCAATGGAACAGGATAGAAAGCCCAGAGGTAAACCCACGCACATATGGTCACCTTATCTTTGATAAAGTGTGCCAGAATATACAATGGAGAAAGACAACTTCTTCAATAAGTAGCATTGGGAAAACTGGACAGCTACATGTAAAAGAACGAAATTAGAAAACTCCTTAACACCATACACAAAAATAAACTCAGAATGGATTAAAGACCTAAATGTAAGGGCAGACACTATAAAACTCTTCGAGGAAAACATAGGCAGAACACTCTATGACATAAATCCTAGCAAGATACCTTTGACCCAGCTCCCAGAGAAATGGAAAGTAAAACAAAAATAAACAAATGGGACCTAATGAAACTTAATAGCTTTTGCACAGCAGAGGAAACCATAAACAAGACCAAAAGACATCCCTCAGAATGGGAGAAAATATCTGCAAATGATGCAACTGACAAAGGATTAATCTCCAAAATTTACAAGCAGCTCATGCAGCTCAATATCAAAAAAACAAACAATCCAATCCAAAAATGGGCAGAAGACCTAAACAGACATTTTTCCAGGGAAGATATACAGATTGCCAACAAACACATGAAAGGATGCTCAACATCACTAATCATTAGAGAAATGCAAATCAAAACTACAATGAGGCATCACCTCACACAGGTCAGAATGGCCATCATCAAAAAATCTACAAATAATAAATGCTGGAAAGGGTGTGGAGAAAAGGGAACCCTCTTGCACTGTTGGTGGGAATGTAAATTGATACAACCACTATGGAGAACAATATGGAGGTTCCTTAAAAGGGTAAAAATAGAATTACCATGTGACCCAGGAATCCCACTGCTGGGCATATACCCTGAGAAAACCATAATTCAAAAAGAGACATGTACTACTATGTTCATTACAGCTCTATTTACAATAGCCAGGACATGGATGCAACCTAAGTGTCCATCGACAGATGAATGGATAAAGAATATGTGGCACATATATACAATGGAATATTACTCAGCCATAAAAAGAAATGAAATTGAGTTATTTGTAGTGAGGTGGATGGACCTAGAGTCTGTTATACAGAGTGAAGTAAGTCAGAAAGAGAAAAACAAATACCTTATGCTAACACATATATATGGAATCTAAAAAAAAAACAAAAAACGGTTCTGAAGAATCTAGGGGCAGGACAGGAATAAAGACGCAGATATAGAGAATGGATGTGAAGACATGGGGAGGGGGATGTGTAAGCTGGGACGAAGTGAGAGAGTGGCATTGACATATATACACTACCAAATGTTAAATAGCTAGTGGGAAGCAGCCGCATAGCACAGGGAGATCAGCTAGGTGCTTTGTGACCCTAGAGGGGTGGGATAGGGAGAGTGGGAGGGAGATATTAGAGGGAGGGGATATGGGGATATGTGTATACGTATAGCTGATTCACTTTTTTATACACCAGAAACTAACACAACATTTTAAAGCAATTATACTCCAATAAAGATGTTAAAGTAAAATAAAATAAAATAAAAAAGATTAATGTGCACACAAATAAAAAAAGAGAAAGAAAATATGCTTTCAGCTAAGAGGTTTTAGCATAGTATAATGGTAAAGATAAAAGTGCTGGAGTCAAGTCAGACTGCCTAGATCTGAGTTCTCTTCCTTGCTTGCTGAGTGTGCAATCCTAGGGCTGCGTGTACACACACACACACATACACACACACACACTTGTTAATCTACCTAGAGATTATTTTCTATCTACCCATCTGTCATCAACTATGCATTTTAAACTCTGTGTATCAGTTTCTTCCTCTATACAACCATTTGGTTTCTTTAAGCTTCAGTAAATTAATTCATGAAAATACACCATTGCCTGCCTGCACTGAATAAAGTTTAGCAATTATTATTTGCCACGTTATTTTTACTACTACTTACAATAAGCCAAATGATGAATTATGGTTCTTAATTAATGTAAACCTTATAGTTCTTTGCTTAATGAATCCCTCTTTACTCAAATAGTCTCGTAGATAATGTGACTCTACATCTCTAGCTGGAATTCCTTGCCATAAAACACCCAATTCTTTTCTCATCTCTAGGTCTTTGCAAATTTCACCTTGCATATACTCACTCTTTATTCCTGAGTTAAAGTCCCCTGAAAGTTGTATTTTTCCTTCATCTATCCATGAAGGTTTCATTTCTCTGTCATAAGTCCCTCCAATTATTAGAACACCCTCTAGGCCATATTAAACAGACTCCGTACTGGTAACATTGTATAACAGGAACTGTTACTGCTCTTGTAAACACCCCATCCCTATCTATCTATCTATCTATATATGTACAAAATATTGTATTCATGCCACACATAGTTTTATAACTTTATGAAGGAAAAATACTCTTCATATTATATAGTGAATATTCTCACTTTATTTTTGTATATCTCACTTTATTTTTGAAGATAACATTTAAATTAGGTATATAATGTCCCACCACATGAATCTCAGCATCATTTGATGAATTTCTATTTGGAAATTAACTTAAGTTGATCACAGTTTTTCTTTGTTTTTAATAATATAATGGATAACTTTGTATATGATTCTTTTTGGCTCATCTTGTCAAAGCATATGCAATATTTTAAGGCTCTAAATCTATAATAGCATAATAATTATTAAAATATGCACTTAATAACTATTTGTTCTTCTTCTTTTTGCCCTGTTTCCTCCTTGCATATATATTATGGCGTTTTTGGGATGCAAAATTTGGGGCCTAATTATAATCCAGCAAATTATTCCTACACAAGTTAAAAAAATGGATCTTCTAAAGGCCATCTTAAGGGTATTTTACAAATTATCTTATTTCTGACTTCATTTGTTATAGATTATCTGAAACTAGGGAATAAAGAAAAAGACTAAGTTTAATTAACAGAGGTATTTCTCATAATATTACAGGATATGTTGAAATAAATTACTTCTTTTTAGTAATTCTAATATGTTGAAGGTGACCTTTAACTTTAAATAGATTAGTCTTTCATTATAGGTATTCAGTTTAGGATGGATGCTCTTCCCTTGTCTGACATATGTTTTGAGGTATCTTTTGTCTGGTTTCAGGGTAGATTCTGAGAAAACCTGGCATCATCCCATACATTTAGGGGAACCCTCAAATGAATTTTAACTAGCCATTTTAGGTCCATAACAAAACAGTACAACCACCAGTTGTCTGGGTGGACATTAAACCCTCTTGATCTTACTCCAGATGTCTCCTTTATCCCATGAAACAAACTCTTGGAGAAGAGTGCATTTCCAAAAATCTTCCTGTGTTTAAAATTTAGGTGCTAAACATTCACAGTCAGTGAACATGTAGAAATCAAAGTTCAATTACTCATCTCAGTTGCCCCCTACAGATGTATCTCCTTGCCAGATGCCCAATGGATTACTGATTGTTATGGTGGCTTTTCAAAGCCTCCCTTCCTCTTCTGCTTTTCTTAAACTCTTATAGACTTCCTTTCTCTTCATTTCTCTTAGCTGCTTTTATGACATTTTGAATCAGGCTTTGAGAGGTTAAGAGATAAATCACCTTTACTTTTCCTTCTGCCTTTCTCCATACCAAATTGCTTGTGGATTGTCCTGAAGGAGAAGAAATAAAAGGCTGATAATCTGGTTGTCTTCCTGCCTTTGCCTAAGAACTATCAACATCCTCAAGCCTAAGAAAACATGATCCTGCCCTTAGACACAATGATTTTCCCTTCCGCTGTCTGGAAGCCACAAAACCCACACCCATTTCCTCTCCAGGCACAATCATATCATTTTCAAACCTCCTATTCCTTTGGGAAATGGCAAATAAGATTTTTGGAAATTCCAAACTTTCAGGTTTAAATTTCAGTTGATGGCCAATGACTTCCCCCTTTTTTTTAAATCTTTTCTTTTACCCACAACAGGAGAAACACTTTTTGTACCTCTTAACCCCATAGACAACATCTACTTGTCTTCTTTTTCATCCCAAGAGCTGCTTTATATACTATTTAAGGTTTTCTTTAAAACATTATACTTGAAATCCAAATTTTTTGAATAAAATTTTTCTCAGAGTAATGTTTTACAATGTGCTACAGACAATGTTTGTTGTCTTTCCTAAATTTATATGTTGGGATCCTAAACCCAAATATGACAATGTTAGGAAGTGGGCCTTTGAGAGTTGATTAGGTCATGAGGGTAGACCTCTCATGAATGGGATTAGTGCCCTTATAAAAGAGATCCCATACCCCTTGTCTCACACGAGGACACAGTGAAAAGATTGCTGTCTTCGAACCAGGAAGCAGGCTCTCACCAGACACCAAATTTGTCAGCCCTTTGATCATGGACTTGCCAGCCTCCAGAACTGTAAGTAATAAATATTAAAGCCAGCCAGTCTTTTGTAGTTTTGTTATAGCATACCAGACAGACCAAGAGTTAATGTATGGTAGGCTTCAATATGTAGATAAATAACCTGTATACCAAGTAGTAAAGGTCATGTCTTTCCCCTTCTGGTATTAGCTTGTACTAAGTAGCACCCTACTGTACTTTTCAAATTTTTATTATTTCAATTTATTTGCTCTCTCTGTTTCACTTGCTTTTTTTCTTTCTCTTTTTTAAAAATATTTTTGTATTTTTCTAATGTACTGTGGTGGCAACAAAGAAAACAGTCAGAGCCCAGAGTCTCTCCAAATAAAGCATCTAAAAGTATTAGATATGTTTCTAGAATTTAAAACTTTATTCTCAACTTCTAACATCATTTCTCTCTTAAGGAGATTAAGATACAACTGGTTTCTAACAGAATGAAGAGCAGGGCTGGCTGTGAAATAACAAATGTGTGACATGGGCCTCATCAGTGTTCAGGGGCTGGGTGGCTTATCACATATATGCATCAAGAAGAATAATATCATAAATACTTGTGACTCTTTACATTAGAGAGTTGTTTAAAGAGCTGTGATATTTTCCTTGGACATTTTTCTACTCTCAGTGAAACAAGGCTGAGGAAGTGAGGCCATCATTTGATTAAGCTGATCAATGTAGGAATTCTAGCTGAGTGGCTCTAGTTTCCCAATGGCTATGCCAACCTTTGATGCTTTTATTGATGAAATTAAACAGGAAATTTTAATTTCTTCAGTTTGGTTTTGACCTAGGCTTTATAATATAAGGTTCATTTAGCAATTGGAGTAAATTCAATTCAAGGATTTTTGCTTACCTTCCTGGTATTATTTTTCACCACTTCTCTAACCCAACTGTGCTCTCGTCCTACCAATTACTTGAAAGTCTGCTCATACATGGGGTTTTCTCATGTTCTGTTTGATTACAAATGCCATTATTTCTGTAGGTACAACCCTTCTCCTGTTTATTTTCACAGAATGTCTTCCCACACTGAGAAGGTAAGGAAAACAATCCTTTATTTGAAATACACAAATAGATAATATTTGGGACCAAATATGTCTCTGTGGATGCATTTCACAGAGGCATTGACATCTGAGTCCGGAAATTATCCATTGGCTACTCCTCCCTACCTAAGCTCTGTTTACTGGCTGATATAAAATGTCACTGTGGTCAATTCACTTTTAATTTGTTCAGGCAAGTGAGTTTTGAAAGTTCCCATGAAAGACTAATTTCTGTGCTGAGTGACTGTGATTTACCTGGCAACAAATATTTTCATCCTGTATGTGTATGTTCTGTATATACAGATCACCCTTTTTAACTTTATTCTCTCTGTGATATTTATATAATATCATATGCTTCATATGGTTTAGATGGTTTTCCCATTCTTCCTTATTGGCTCATTGACTATGTATACTTAGTTACAGAGAAACTATGTATGTTTATCGACTTGGAAGTCAATTCCTAAAGATATTTACTTTGAGTTTGAGTTCTCTCTGATTTAAGAACATACTTCTCTAAGAAATTACTCTTTCTTTTAATTGAAATACTCCTTACTGACAATAAATCCTAAGTCTGCCTTGGTTTGCCGTAGTAAGGAACCCCAACCATGTAGATTTTATTTTACCCTTCAGTAGATACACAACTTCCTTTTCTCTACTCTCATGGAATTCAAAATCTATGAGGAACCCAGTGAACAGCTTGCCCAGTGGTAAAAATTTGGATGTAGAAATGAACAAAATGCCTATTGATGAAGACAAACTCTAGTTTTTAAATTAACCACTTGTCACTAAGGTTCTTTTGAAGATTTTCTGAGTTAAATATTTTGATCAAATAATATTGTAATTTAGATAATTATTAGATCAAGGTAGAGAGTCTTATTGTTCAATTGTATTTTACCTATGGAATAGATTCTAAAATCAATGTTTAGAGTGAAAAATCAACCAAAAATTTCAAATAAAAATACTCAATATTATCTACAAAATATTAACATTATTAATTATCAGGAAATGTCATACAATTATTTGTTATAGATGTGCTAAAATGCACTGATTGGATCTATTGTATGAAAGCTATACAATGCAATCAACACTCTTGAATGATATTCAACCAAAACACATAGTTGTATTTGTTCAAGTTAAATACGCATATTATATCACATAACTATACTTATTTTGTAATGCACATAACAATTAGCACAGGCAGAAGATTTTAAAGCTAGTGCACAAGTGAACACATTCACTTACTGGGTCAATGTTATTGGAATAAAAAATCAAGATGGATTCTCTGTTGATCTTGGTCTTTGAGTGACTACAATGTGAAGGGTCTCCCTGCTAACCTATGCTGGTCATTCAGCATGAGTGAAAATACATTTTGTGTTAAGTCACTGAAACTTGAGGGTTATGTGTTATTTCAGTAGCACATGGTATATCCTGATTCATATAATGCTATTTTGAATATTTTCTTTCTCCTCAAACTTTCAACATTTCCACTCTACTTCTGCAGCACAGGAGATGACCTACTTCTCATTCTACTAAGAAAATAGTCCTTAGAAGATTACATCTTTATCCTTCCACCTATGCTACAAGACCACTTTCAGAAGTACTCACATATCCTGTATTATTTTCTGTTAAACTGGAGAGCTATCACTGTGCATGTA
Organism: Phocoena phocoena; assembly: GCF_963924675.1. Classification (NCBI taxonomy): domain Eukaryota; kingdom Metazoa; phylum Chordata; class Mammalia; order Artiodactyla; family Phocoenidae; genus Phocoena; species Phocoena phocoena. The sequence goes on from NC_089223.1 coordinate 92,680,148, forward strand.
AAGAAGAACTATCATGTCATGCTCTCCGACTTATTCCAGGTCTTGTTATCCTCATAATAATCCCTTCTCCCTCTTTCAACATTAAATTCACCCTCTCTGTTGGATTATTCCTCTCAGTATCCACATGTGCTATAATATCATCTATTTTTAAGCCTTCCCAAGATCAGCTACCTCTCCAGGTATATCTTCAGCTCTCAGTGTATTTTATAGATAAATTTCAAACAGCATTACCTGTGATGGCTTCCTTCAATTTCTTACCTCCAGTGCTCTTCTGTTATCCCTTAATTCCCATTAGTCTACTGAATCAACAAAGTTTCCAATTGCTACCATGTTGCCAATTCCTTTTTTTTTTTTTTTTTTTTTTGGCCACACCATGTGGCATGTGGGGGTATTAGTTCTCCAAATGCATGCCCTCAACAGTGAAAGCACAGAGTCCTAACCACTGGACTGCCAGGGAATTCCCTCTCATTTCATTTTTAAATCAATCTCTCAAACGAACATAAGACATTGTTGATAAAACTTTCCATCTTAAATTGCTCTTTCATTAGATCTAAAACACACTTTTCTTTTGAGAGAATGTCATCCTTACTTATTATTTTTTTAAAAAATCTTTATTGTAGTATAATTGCTTTACAATGGTGTGTTTTTTCTGCTTTATAACAAAGTGAATCAATTATACATATACATACGTCCTCATATCTCTTCCCTCTTGCATCTCCCTCCCTCCCACCATCCCTATCCCCCGACTCTAGGTGGTCACAAAGCACTGAGCTGAATGCCCTGTGTTATGCAGATGCATCCCACTAGCTATCTATTTTATGTTTGGTAGTGTATATATGTCCATGCCACTCTTCACTTTGTCCCAGCTTACCCTTCCCCCTCCCCATATCCTCAAGTCCATTCTCTAGTAGGTCTGCCTCTTTATTCCCGTCTTGCTCTTAGGTTGTTCATGACCAACTTTTTTTTTTTTTTTTTTTTTAGATTCCATATATATGTGTTAGCATACAGTATTTGTTTTTCTCTTTCTGACTTACTTCACTCCATACGACAGACTCTAGGTCCATCCACCTCACTACACAAATAGCTCAATTTTGTTTCTTTTTATGGCTGAGTAATATTCCATTGTATATATGTGCTACATCTTCTTTATCCATTCTACTGTTGATGGACACCTAGGTTGCTTCCATGTCCTGGCTATTGTAAATAGATCTGCCGTGAACATTTTGGTACATGACCCTTTTTGAATTATGGTTTTCTCAGGGTATATGCCCAGTAGTGGATTGCTGGGTCATATGGTAGTTCTAGTGTTAGTTTTTTAAGGAACCTCCATTGTTCTCCATAGTGGTTATATCAAATTACATTCCCACCAACAGTGCAAGAGGGTTCCCTTTTCTCCGCACCCTCTCCAGCATTTAATGTTTGTAGACTTTTTGATGATGGCCATTCTAACCGGTGTGAGGTGATACCTCATTGTAAGTTTGATTTGCATTTCTCTAATGATTAATGATGTTGAGCACTCTTTTATGTGTTGTTGGCAATCTGTATATCTTCTCTGGAGAAATGTCTGTTTAGGCCTTCTGCCCATTTTTAGATTGGGTTGTTTGTTTTTTTGATATTGAGCTGCATGAGCAGCTTGTAAATTTTGGAGATTAATCCTTTGTCTGTTGAATCATTTGCAAATATTTTCTCCCATTCTGAGGGTTGTCTTGTTTACAGTTTCCTTTGCTGTGGAAAAGGCTTTGAGTTTCATTAGGTCTCATTTGTTTATTTCTGTTTTTATTCCCATTTCTCTAGGAGGTGGGTCAAAAAGGATCTTGCTGTAATTTATGTCATAGAGTGTTCTGTATATGTTTTCCTCTAAGAGTTTGATATTGTCTGGTTTTACATTTAGATTTTAATCTGAGTTTATTTTTGTGTATGGTGTTAGGGAGTTTTCTAATTTCGTTCTTTTACATGAAGCTGTCCAGTTTTCCCAACACCACTTATTGAAGAGAATGTCTTTTCTCCATTGTATATCCTTGCCTCCTATATCAAAGATAAGGTGACCATATGTGCATTGGTTTACCTCTGGGCTTTCTATTTTGTTCCATTGATGTATGTTTCTGTTTTTGTGCCACTACCATACTGTCTTGATTATTGCAGCTTTGTAGTATAGTCTGAAGTCAGGGAGTCTGATTCCTCCAGCTCCGTTTTTTTCCCTCAAGACTGCTTTGGCTATTCAGGGTCTTTTGTGTTTCCATACAAATTGTGAAATTGTTTGTTCTAGTTCTGTGAAAAATGCCAGTGGTAATTTGATATGGATTGCATTGAATCTGTAGGTTGCTTTGGGTAGTAGAGTCATTTTCACAATGTTGGTTCTTCCAATCCAAGAAAATGGTATATTTCTCCATCTATTTGTATCATCTTTAATTTCTTTCATTAGTGTCTTATAATTTTCTGCATACAGGTCTTTCATCTCCTTAGGTAGGTTTATTCCTAGATATTTTATTCTTCTTGCTACAATGGTAAATGGGAGTGTTTTCTTAATTTCACTTTCAGATTTTTCATCATTAGTGTATAAGAATGCAAGAGATTGCTGTGCATTAATTTTGTATCCTGCTACATTACCAAATTCATTGATTAGCTCTAGTAGTTTTCTGGTAGGATCTTTAGGATTCTCTATGTATAGTATCATGTCATCTGCAGACAGTGACAGCTTTACTTCTTCTTTTCCGAGTTGGATTCCTTTTATTTCTTTTACTTCTCTGATTGCTGTGTTTAAAACTTCCAAAGCTATGCTGAATAATAGTGGTGAGAATGGACAACCTTGTCTTGTTCCTGATCTTAGTGGAAATGGCTTCAGTTTTTCATCATTGAGGACAAAGTTGGCTGTGGGCTTGTCATTTATGCCCTTTATTTTGTTGAGGAAAGTTCCCTCTATGCCTAATTTTTAGATGGTTTTTATCATAAATGAGTGTTGAATTTTGTCGAAAGCTTTCTATGCATCTATTGAGAAATCATATGGTTTTTCTACTTCAGTTTGTTAATATGGTGTATCACATTGATTGATTCATATATATTGAAGAATCCTTGCATTCCTAGGATAAACCTCACTTGAACGTGGTGTATGATCCTTTTACCATGCTGTTGGTTTCTGTTTGTTAGTATTTTGTTGAGGATTTATGCATGTATGTTCATCAGTGATATTGGCCTGTCGTTTTTTTGTGACATCTTTTTTGGGTTTTGCCATCAGGGTGATGGTGGCCTCATAGAATGAGTTTCGGTGTGTTCCTCCCTCTGCTATATTTTGGAAGAGTTTGAGAAGGATAAGTGTTAGTTGTTCTCTAAATGTCTGATAGAATTTGCCTGTGAAGCCTTCTAGTCCTGGGTTTTTGTTTGCAGGAAAATTTTTAATCACAGTTTCAATTTGAGTGCTTGTGATTGGTCTGTTCATATTTTCTATTTCTTCCTTGTTCAGTCTCAGAAGGTTGTACATTTCTAAAATTTTTTCCATTTCTTACAAGTTGTCCATTTTATTGGCATAGGATTTCCTGTAGTAATCTCTCATGATCCTTTGTATTTCTGCAGTGTCAGTTGTTACTTCTCCTTTCTCCTTTCTAATTCTATTGATTTGAGTCCTCTCCCTTTTTTTCTTGATGAGTCTGGCTAATGGTTTATCAATTTTGTTTATCTTCTCAAAGAACCAGATTATAGTTTTATTGATCTTTGTTATCATTTACTTCATTTCTTTTTCATTTATTTCTGATCTAATCTTTATGATTTCTTTCCTTCTGCTAACTTTGGGGTTTTTTTGTTCTTCTTTCTCTATTTGCTTTATTTGTAAGGTTAGGTTATTTATTTGACATGTTTCTTGTTTTTTAAGGTAGGATTGTATTGCTATAAACTTCCTTCTTAGAACTGCTTTTGTTGCATCCCATAGGTTTTGGGTGGTTGTGTTTTCATTGTCATTTGTTTGTAGGTATTTTTTGATTTCCTCTTTGATTTCTTCATTGATCTCTTGGTTATTAAGTAGTGCATTGTTTAGCCTCCATGTGTTCGTATTTTTTACAGATATTTTTCCTCTAATTGAAATCTAGTCTCATAACATTGTGGTCGGAAAGGATACTTGATATGATTTCAATATTCTTAAAATTACCAAGGCTTGATTTGTGAACCAAGATATGATCTATTCGTGGAGAATGTTCCATGAGCGCTTGAGAAGAATGTATATTCTGTTGTTTTTGGATGGAATGTCCCTTAAATATCAATTAAGTCCATCTTTTTTAATGTATCATTTAAAGCTTGTGTTTCCTTATTTATTTTCATTTTGGATAATATGTCCATTGGTGAAAGTGGGGCGTTAAAGTCCCCTGCTATGATTGTGTTAGTGTCGATTTTCCCTTTTATGGCTGTTAGCATTTGCCTTATGTTTTAAGATGCTCCTATGTTGGGTGCATAAATATTTACAATTGTTACATCTTCTTCTTGGATTGATCCCTTGATCATTATGTAGTGTCCTTCCTTGTCTGTTGTAATAGTCTTTGTTTTAAAGTCTATTTTGTCTGATATGAGAATTGCTACTCCAGCTTTCTTTTGATTTCCATTTGCATGGAACACCTTTTTCCATCCCCTCACTTTCAGTCTGTATGTGTCCCTAGTTCTGAAGTGGGTCTCCTGTAGACAGCGTATATACAGGTCTTGTTTTTGTATCCATTCAGCCAGTCTATGTCTTTTAGTTGGTGTAATTAATCCATTTACATTTAAAGTAATTATTGATATGCATGTTCCTATTCCCATTTTCTTAAGTGTTTTCAGTTTGTTTTTGTAGGTGTTTTCCTTCTCTTGTTTCCTGACTAGAGAAGTTCCTTTAGCATTTATTGTAAAGCTGGTTTGTTGGTGCTGAATTCTCTTAGCTTTTGCTTGTCTGTAAAGCTTTTAATTTCTCTGTGAAATCTGAATGAACTCCTTGCTGGATAGAGTAATCTTGGTTGTAGGTTTTTCTCCTTCATCACTTTAAATATGTCCTGCCACTCCCTTCTGGCTTGCAGGGCTTCTGCTGAATGATCAGCTGTTCACCTCATGGGGATTCCTTTTTCTGTTATTTGTTGTGTTTCCCTTGCTGCTTTTAAGATTTTTTCTTCGTATTTAATTTTTGATAGTTTGATTAATAGGTGTCTTGGTGTGTTTTTCCTTGGATTTATCCTGTATGGAACTCTCTGTGCTTCTGGGACTTGACTAACTCTTTCCTTTCCAACATTAAGGAAGTTTTCAACTATAATCTTTTCAAATATTTTCTCATTCCTTTTCTTTTCCTCTTCTTCTTCTGGAACTGCTATAATTCGAAAGTTGGTGCATTTAATGTTGTCCCAGAATTCTCTGAGACTGTCCTCAATTCTTTTCATTCTTTTTTCTTTATTCTACTCTGCAGTAGTTATTTCCACTATTTTATCTTCCAGGTCACTTATCCATTTTTCTGTTTCTGTTATTCTGCTATTGATCCCTTCTAGAGAATTTTTAATGTCATTTATCGTGTTGTTCATCACTGTTTGTTTGCCCTTTAGTTCTTCTAGGGCTTTGTTAAACGTTTCTTGTATTTTCTCCATTCTATTTCCAAGATTTAGGATCATCTTTACTATCATTATTCAGAATCCTTTTTCAGGTAAACTGCCTATGTCCTATTAATTTGTTAGGTCTGGTGGGTTTTTGCCTTGCTCCTTCATCTGATTTTTGTTTCTCTGTCTTCTCATTTTGCTTAACTTACTGTGTTTAGGGTCTACTTTTCACAGGCTGCAGGTTCGTAGTTCCCGTTGTTTTTGGTGTCTGTCCTTAGTGGCTAATGTTGGTTCAGTGGGTTGTGTAGGCTTCTGGGTGGATGGGACTAGTGCCTGTGTTCTGGTGGATGAGGCTGCATCTTGTCTTTCTTCTGGGCAGGTCCATGTCTGTTGGTGTGTTTTGGGGTTTCTGTGGCCTTATTATGATTTCAGGCAGCCTCTCTGCTAATGGGTGGGGTTGTGTTCCTGTCTTACTAGTTGTTTTGCATAGGGTGTCCAGCACTGTAGCTTTCTGGTCATTGAATGTAGATGGGTCTTGGCGTTGAGATGGAGATCTCTGGGAGATTTTTGCTGTTTGATATTCCATGGAGCTGGGAGGCCTATTGTGGGCCAGTGTGCTGAACCTGGCTCTCCCACCTCAGAGGCACAGCCCTGATGCCTGGCTGGAGCACCAAGTGCCTGTCATCCACACGGCTCAGAATAAAAGTGAGAAATAAAAGAAAGAAAGAAAGAGGAAGATAAAATAAAATAAAATGAAGTAAAATAAAATAATTAAAATAAATAATAAAATATAAGTAAAACATTTTTTTAATAAAGGAATGAAAAAAATTAAAATGAAAGAAATAAAGAAGAGAGCAACCAAACAAAAAGACAAACCCACCAATGATAACAAGTGCTAAAAAATATACTTAAAAAAAAACAACCAAAGAAAAACGAACAGACAGAACCCTAGGACAAATGGTAAAAGCAAAGCTATACAGACCAAATCACACACATCTGCATACACATATACACTCTCAAAAAGAGAAAAAGGGAAAAGAAAGTATATATTGTTGCTTCCAAATTCCACCTACTCAATTTGGAATGATTCATTGTCTATTCAGGTATTCTACAGATGCAGTGTACATCAAGTTGATTGTGGAAATTTAATCTGCTGCTCCTGAGGCTGCTGGGAGAGATTTCCCTTTCTCTTCTTTGTTCGCACAGCTCCTGTGCTTCAGCTTTGAATTTGGACCCACCCCTGCATGTAGGTCACCTGAAGGCATCTGTTCTTCGCTCAGACAGGATGGAGTTAAAGGAGCAGCTGCTTCGGGAGCTCTGGCTCACTCAGGCTGGGGAAAGGAGGGGTACGGAGTTCAAGGCAAGCCTGTGGTGGCAGAGGCTGGCATGACATTGCACCAGTTTGAGGCGCACCATGTGTTCTCCCGGGGAAGTTGTCCCTGGATCACGGGACCCTGGCAGTTGTGGGCTGCACAGGCTCCCGGGTGGAGAGGTGTGGATAGTGACCTGTGCTTGCACACAGGCTTCTTGGTGACTGCAGCAGCAGCCTTAGCATCCCATGCCCTTCTCTGGGATCTGCACTGATAGCCACGGCTCGCGCCCATCTCTGGAGCTCATTTAGGAGGAGCTCTTAATCCCCTCTCCTCATGCACCAGGAAACAAAGAGGCAAGAAAAAGTCTCTTGCCTCTTAGGCAGGTTCAGACCTTTTCCCGGACTCCCTCCCGGCTAACTGTGGTGCACTAGCTCCCGTCAGGCTGTGTTCATGCCGCCAACCCTAGTCCTCTCCCTGGGATCCGACTGAAGCCCGAGCCTCAGCTCCCAGCCCCCACCTGCCCCGGCGGGTGAGCAGACAAGCCTCTCGGCCTGGTGAGTGCTGGTCGGCACCAATCCTCTGTGTGGGAATCTCTCCACTTTGCCCTCCGCATCCCTCTTGCTGCGCTCTCCTCCGTGGCCCCGAAGCTCCCCCCGTCCGACACCTGCAGTGTCCGCCCGTGAAGGGGCTTCCTACTGTGTGGAAATCTTTCCTCCTTCGCAGCTCCCTCCCATTGGTGCAGGTCCCATCCCTGTTCTTTTGTCTCTGTTTTTTCTTTTTCCTTTTGCCGTACCCAGGGACATGGGGAGTTTCTTGCCTTTGGGGAGGTCTGAGGTCTTCTGACAGCGTTCAGTAGGTGTTCTGTAGGAGTTGTTCCACATGTAGATGTGTTTCTGATGTATTTGTTGGGAGTAAGGTGATCTCTGCATCTTACTCTTCCGCCATCTTGAAACTCCCACTCCTTACTCATTGACTATGCCTTTTCTTATTCTTGACCTCCATGTATTGAAATGCCCCAAGCAAGACAATGCCTAGCACATAGTAGGTGTATAATAATATTCTTTGGGAATAAATGAATGAAGAACATTTAATACTAGTCCACTGCTCTTCTAATAAATTGGGAGCTTTTATTATGCTATTGGTAGCTAGTAAGTTTGCCAGACAGAATGTGTTTTACCTACTAAAGGAAAGGTGTCATATACATCTTTAAATTATAGTATTATTAAACATTTATCAACCTATAACATTTTCAGTAATTTACTTTTTGATCTTCCTTCAACACATTTTAAGCTATTTTAAGTGGCTCATTTTCTTTACGTGTTTGTGCTCTTTTTCTAGTATGAGGCCTAGATGAATAAATTAGTGAATGAATGAATAAATATCATCCATTTCAATTGTGTTGAGTTTTAAGTAACCAAATAACACATGTCATTTTCACATCATCTGCTATTGAACCATAATTTCTAGCTGCATTATTTGAGTGATTATTTAATGAGCCTAAATATAAGCGCTTATATTTTTCTCATATTTAATTTTATCTGACAAATTTTAGGTTCTTTTTTCTAGCCAGGACTTTTTAGGCTCTCAGTTGTCTGTTCAAGGTATCAGTTATCTAATATTTGATTCACCTTTACCCAAATAACTTAGGAAAAAAATGTTGACCAGAGGAAAGTCAAGGGCATCTTGTCTCTTAGAAATCTCCTTTTGTGTTGAAAATGAGACATGAATCCATCTCTGTAGACCAACACAGAGTAAGTCATTCATATGTTATTTTGGAACTGCTTATATCATATTCACTTTTAGATCCTTTATCTTAAATTAAAGGTGTCTTCAACTAAGCCCATGCCTGCTTCCATTTTTGATCTTTTATATAGTATTTTCATTCTATGAGTGTTTCAAACAGTGAGTGTTTCACTCATTGTGACAGGAAAGATTATAGCTGCATGTAACAATATTAACTAACAGTGTGTGGTATAACCCAAGTAATCATGAACTCACAGCAAAACAGTGGTGTATGACTGCAGGGCTCATTCAGTAGCCCAGTCAAATCAGTAAGGTTCCAGTCTTTTCCCACCAATTTTTTTAGTTATTATGATTATTTTCTTCTTTTTCTTCATCCAAGTCACTATGCCTGGCTGAAATAGTAGCTCTAAGGATTATGTTCCTGAGCTATTTTCAATATAAGAATGAGAAGGTAAGGTAAAAAGATCTTTACTTTTATCAGAGAGAACCACACTCTCCCCTATCATGTTTGTTTAAATATCTCTTTGGCCATAATTAGCTCACACAGTCTCCTCTAGCTTCAAGAGAGGCTGGACACATCAGGCAAAGGGAAGGAATTGTTTTGACTGACTTAATGAATCATACTTTAATATTTGGGGCTAGCCAGCACTACCATCCCAAACAAACCAGGATTCTGCCAGCAAGCTTACTTGAGTAGGCAACTAGCACGACTGCTACATTTTTCATCCTTTTCTCTGCATTCATAGGGGTATTTTCTTACTTGAGAAAGTCACAGGACTAACCTCGGGGTTATTGCACAAGTACTCTCTATCTGCTTTCTGAATGTCAATTTCTTTTGCTCCCAATCAATCTCCCTTTATTTGTGTCATAATTGCCTCTTTTTTTTTTTTTAAACCTATCTCAATAGTCTTGCTATTGTCTGTCTGCATACACGTCTCTTACACCATATTCAGTTTTATCCTTCTTCAGTATCTGGCATGTAGAGGATAATCAATAAATATTTCTGCAGCAAATGAATGAATGGTTATATTGTTGTCAGAAGACCATTCTGAAATGCTATGTTTATCACAGCACTTTTCTCTACCTTTCAGGGTATGTAAAACACAGACCTTCCCACCTTCAATTCTCATTACTTTTCAATAAGCTCCCTGAGATTTATCTCCCTGATGGTCTTCTCACAGTCCCACATAAACTATATTCTATTTAATGGCATTTCCTATGTGAAAGTTATTTATGTATTATAAAATGATATAAGAGGAGTGATTATTTTGAGTAGCTTCACCTCCATGTGCATACTTATATTTCTATCACATGAAAATCCCTTTCTTTTCCTCTCCCTTTCCCCCCAAATCTTTGCTTTTTGACCCTCCTATTGCTGACTGTGTCAGTGACCCACCCACATCCTCAAAGTACTCATCTTCACACACTAGAGGCTGATATTTCTAACATCTGGAACTCTCTACTCAAGAAAATTTTTTCTGGCTGAGGGAGAAAATTCCATGTGTATACAGGCAACCAGAAGTACTGAAGAGTTAATGCCTCTTGGAGCAGCCCTTAGCTAATAATAGATGGGGAATTTGTGAAAAAATATCTCAACTTCCTCATCCTTCACCTGGAGTAACTGTGAGGTATGTTGTACATGGTCTTCCAGAATACCCAGTGGGATTGAGTCCCAGTTTTGCACAGTGGTAGCTTGTTATTTTGCCACATACTATGTGGTTTCCACTTTTTCACTTTACCTGTCTATTTTCCTTTTCCTGTCTCATTTTCCCATTTCTCTATCATTACTTTCTGGGATCTTGTCTTAAATAAACCCCTTGATGTTAACTCCTTGTCTCAGTGTCATCATTTCAGCTTCCAAGGGAATCCAGACAAATCTACCAGGCTAACACACACTAATAGCCAGACTAACACACCTGTCTTGAGTGATGCCATTCATATGACTTGCACTGATATTCAGGCCAGTATTCATTTCTTCTTCTATTTCTTGTTGTTGAAGGTCACTCATTTTTTTTCTTCCAAATAGTTTAGTACTTGATTGAACTCTCTTATAAGATTCTCAGAATGTTGTTTGTACCATTGTTTATTATGTTCAATAAAATCCCAAGGAAGTTGCTACATAGTATCTTATAGAAATTCTCTATAACTTCAAACCACCTGGCATAAACCTGGCCATGGGAGGAGTATACCCCAAGTGCTCTCTGTTTGGTTAATTGGCTATTGCAAGTTCATGATATACCATCAACTTCTGATAATTCAAAAGAAGTTGAAACCTCAGACTTTCACACAAAAACTTAATTTCTAATGTTTCAGCTCATTAATATTTTCAAATTATATCTGAATTTGGATACTGACTTTGGCAACTAATTATTGGGTGATGACTTTGGAAATGTCATTTAACTTCTCTAAGCCTCAGTTCCTGCACTGGATAAATGGAGCTAATTATCTCTACCTCATAGAATGATCATGATATGAGAGCATATATTAAAAGTAATAAAGGATAGATAGTTGATGGGAAGACATACCACAGCAATGTTAGAGTTGGGTGGTGCAAACAAGGCAGTCAGTGTGATCAGCAATATTACAGAGATATGTAAACAATAAAGTCTTTGAAACTATCCCACCAGGAGTGGAGTCCTTGACCAAAACTTCATTGTAATGTTGGTTTCAAAGGAAAAATGTTATTCTGAGAGGAGTTCCTGCAAGCAGCACAGTAAAGAAGCTTAGTTTAGAGGCATAGAGGGCAGGAGAAACAGAGGAAGAGTAGTCATAGTGGGAGAGAAGAGATTATGGTGAGAGAGCCCCCCCCTAGCTAACTGAGAAGTCTAGTGATGTAAATACAAACATTAAGACAAGGAAGAGAACCAGCACTGGGACAAATACTCTGCTTTCAGCCACCTGTCTCTTGAGTGAGGGGAAATGGGTACATACACAAGATTATACATGATTAAAGACGTGTGTGAATTATTAGACGCATGCTACATGAAGTTTCAAACATAATTCACACCAGGCTATTTTGCTTCTTAGCTCTTTTGCCCTATGTTTTTGCTTGTATATTTCACAAATACTTATGGTAAAGAAACATTTCATGGAAAACAGATGACTGAATTCATTATTCAGACTCTGCTACCTCAGAGAAACTTCTGATCAATTTGTTGGTTCTTGACTAACTCTTTAAGGTCACTGTTTAGAGTCTCTATTGTCATCTAGGGACATGTAACCTTTCTTTGAAAAAAATCTATGGAGACTATCTCTTTTACTACTTTTCTACAGCTATTATGAGAAATCCCTTAGTGTCTCATTGCTGCTAAGTATAAAAATTATGCCAAATATGGAAATGCAATAAGTATATTCTGATGCTGTTGGCATGCATTGATTGGTGGATACCAATCAATAGAAAATTTAATGAACATTTATGGTTGAAATCCCTTTTTCTTAATAGTTATCTTGAAAACCACCTTCCAACTGAGCATTATTTGTGAGTTATTACAATGCTTTCTGTTAATTTGTTGTTCAGAAAAAATTTATTTGGGTAATTCTCTACAAAGGGACATCTGCTTTCTCTGTATACTGTTGGAGCTAAATTCTGATGACCTTCAGGGCCAGTAAGTTTCTGATAAATGGTGGCTGAGATGGAAGTGGACTTTAATTGCATGTCTAGAGGAGGACTGCTGGATTACATTAGTGAATATATTAGTATTTATGGAAATGTAAAAATATCCAAATGATTCAGCTCACAAGACTAACAAAAACAAATCTTTCCTTTGAAAATCACCTTGGTCATTTGTGTTAATGGAGTCAGTTGACTTCTATGCTCTCTGCAACAAAGTGTTATAAAACATTTTGCAAAAGACCTGTGAGTGCAGGATAATGTTAACTTACAATTAAACTCTGACACAGCCAAGGAGAAGAAATATGTCTTTCAAGTGAAGAATCTCTGCTCTATTTAATATTGATGCTTTCCCTTACCCAGTCAAATATTTATTGTGCCCTGCTATGCATCTGATACACCATAAGATAAATGAGGTATATAGAAGTGAATGAGACACAGAATCTGGCCTCAAAATACTCAGAGCCTATTTCAGGAGGCAGATGTATAATAATTGTAATACTGTGTGATAAGTGCATTGCTAGAAATGATAAGAGTGATCAGCTCTGTGAGACAGGAGTAAAGAAGGATTTTGAGAACCCTTCTAAGTCAACGTGACAGTTGAGCTGTGTCTTAAAGGATGATTAGGGGTTCTATAGGTCAAAAAGATGACATAATTCAGACAGAAGATACAGAATTGTCTTGATTAGAGCAGAGCAATTATAATTCAAAGGAGTGTAGCTGTGTTCACTAAGACTATATGTTAAAAAACAGGTCATGAGCTGGATATGGCTCATGGGTTGTAGTTTGCTAACCTCTGCAATAGTGAATCCAGGAAATATTTGAACTTTTTTTTTTTTTTTTTTTGGTAGTCACAACCCTTCCATATCAAGCTGAAGTGCATACAGGAAACTTCAACAAATCTTCCAAGGCTCAAACACACAGCTCCTTTCTTGTCCTTGGGCCAGAATTCTCTTCTCCATATTCTTGGCATGCCTAAAAATTACCTGCCCTTATATCTGGAGAAAAACATGGTTCAAAAGGATACATGCACCCTAATGTTCATTGCAGCACTGTTTACAATAGCCAAGACATGGAAGCAACCTAAATGTCTATCGACAGATGAATGGATAAAGAAGATGTGGTGCATATATACAAGGGGATATTACTCAGCTATTAAAAAGAATGAAATAATGCCATTTGCAGCAACATGTATGGACCTGAAGATTACCATAGTAATTGAACTAAGTCAGAAAAAGACAAGATATCATATTATATAGCTTATTGTGGAATCGTAAAAAAATGATAAAAATGAACATATTTACAAAACAGATACAGACTCACAGACTTAGAGAACAAACTTATGGTTACCTGGGGGGAAGGTTGGAGGTGAGGGATAGATTGGGAGTTTGGGATTGACATGTACACACTGCTATATTTAAAATAAAATGCCTTTCCATGAGAAAAAATAATACATGCCCTTAGGAATCAGCTGAGAATCTTCTTAATCAGACAGGTCATCCCTTGCTCAATATCACTAATCATTAGAGAAATGCAAATCTAAACTACAATGAGGTATCAACTCACACTGGTCAGAATGGCCATCATCAAAAAATCTGTAAACAATAAGTGTTGGAGAGGGTGTGGAGAAAAGGGAACCCTCTTACACTGTTGGTGGGAATGTAAATTGATACAGCCACTATGGAGAACAGTATGAAGTTCCTTAAAAAGATAAAAATAGAACTACCATATGGCCCAGCAATCCTAATACTGTGCATATACCCTGAGAAAACCATAATTCAAAAAGAGACATGTACCACAATGTTCATTGCAGCACTATTTACAATAGCCAGGACATGGAAGCAACCGAAGTGTCCATTGACAGATGAATGGATAAAGAAGATGTGGCACATATATACAATGGAATATTACTCAGCCATAAAAAGAAACTAAATTGAGCTATTTGTAGGGAGGTGGAGGGACTTAAAATCTGTCATACAGAGTGAAGTTAAGTCAGAAAGAGAAAAACAAATACCATATGCTAACACATATATACGGAATCCAAAAAAAAATGTTTCTGATGAACCTAGGGGCAGGACAGGAATAAAGACAAAGACATAAAGAACTTGAGGACACGGGGAGGGGGAAGGGTAAGCTGGGATGAAGTGAGAGAGTAGCATTGACATATATACACTACCAAATGTAAAATAGATAGATAGTGGGAAGCAGCCACATAGCACAGTGAGATCAGCTAGGTGCTTTGTGACCACCTAGAGGAGTGGGATAGGGAGGGTGGGAGGGAGACGCAAGAGGGAAGGGATATGGGGATATATGTATATGTATAACTGATTCACTTTGTTATATAGCAGAAACTAACACAATATTGTAAAGCAATTATACTCCAATAAAGATGTTTAAAAAAAATAAATACAATAACATTTAAAAAAATAAAGAAAGGTCATCCTTGATCCCAATTAAATTTACGTCTCCTGTGTTTTCCTTTCTCATAAAGTTTTATGCATTTTACTTCAAAATCATAATTTATCTGATTTTATTGACATATTCATATTTATTGGCTTACAGTTTCTCTTGTGCTCTTCCATAAATTCAGTGAAGCCACAGATCTTCCTTGTATTGTTTCAGGTTACCAACACAATGGATAACACATTAGCTCACAATGGGCATTTGACAGGTATTTTGAGTGGGATAGACTGGATCTGAGATGCTGATCTGAACAAAGGAAGAAATTCTGATATTTTAGCTCTAACTTTTTAGTGAGTAAAGCCCAGTCAATGTAGAAGATCAGATAAGGTGAATAGAAAATGTGAAAAGAAAGAAGACTGAGGACAGAACTGGGAAAACCTAATGCATTAAGGAAGAGACTGAGAATGAAATGTCAGGGAAGCATGACCAAGAACAACAGAGGAGAGTAGCACATACAGCTAAGAAGGAAAACAGGAAAAACTGAGCAAGCGACAGAGCAAATGCCTCAGAAAAGTCGAGTCAGTGTGGACAATCATTAATCTATGTCTCATCTGTTGATTATTTTTTGAGTTAGAGGAAAAGAAATATTTCTCCCTTGAAAGTTAATTAATACAATATCTGCATATATATGTGGAATGACTCTCAGCTCTGCTTAGAAGTTCCTAGGAATATATACTGTAATTTCCCATGGTCATCCTCTTTTTGGAGCATTATTATCACTTAATATTGACACTAATATTATGGAGAAGTGCCCCTCAGATATTCTCCTTTCTCCATTTTTTTATATATGATATCTTCTCTGTCAGATTACTGTATCTCATTCAAAATGTCAATTTCCCCAATAGTATAGGCATAAAAGTCCATTAATTCTTTCAGAAATTAATATTTAGTGCTAATTATTTTCAAGTCCTATAGCTGCTTACTAAGGATATTAAAAAAATAACAAAAATGTGGTCCCTGCCTTTATGAAGCTTACATTCTAGTGTATCAGAGATAGAAACAAAATAATTGTATAATAAATTCTCCACATTTAATTAGAATAAACGTTATGAAAGATATAAGTTGAGGAAGTATCTAACAGGAAGAATGAGATTGGGAGAAATGAAGAACAGGAGTATGCAAGATAGCATTGGAGAGAAAATGTATGAAAAATATGCCTACCGTAGGGAAGTGTCTATAAGTCATGAAAAGGCAAGGCCTATTCAAGGAACCACACACACACACACACACACACACACACACACAAAGACTAATGTAACTAGCATATAGAAACTGAAGGGCAAAGTGGTATGAAATTAAGCTGTTAGGGTAGGCAGGGGACAGATCACACGTAATATATCTATGACCATATGAAAATATCAATCTCTCTCCTATGTAAAGAATTGATTGTAGTATAAGAATAGAAGCAGAGAGAGCCACCTGGATGCTATAGAAATGCTTCAGGTGAAAAACAATGCTGGCTGGTTGTAGTGGAGAGGGACTGATACAGCTAGATTAATATGCATTGGAAAGAACAGTTAAAGGACCTGGTAGTGTTTTAAGATTAATGGCATAGTACCTGTATTCTGTGACTGTTCTGGCACAGAGTAAGTCCTCCATAAAGGTGAGCAGAATTATAATTATTATAATCAATGCAGGATCCCAAAACATCTTGACCTCCTGAATATTAAACAGTTCCTAGAATTTGCTGTCAAGTGAATAATCATCTCCTGATACCAGGAGAAGCAACACACTAGCAGGTTCCTGGATATACTTCAAAGCAATTTTGAATGACATCCTTTGCAGGGTCACCCTTTTTTCCTGCTGAACTTGCACCCTGCCTCTGCATAGGTGTACCCTTTCACAGATATATCAGGGCTGCTGTTCTATGTTGATCTGCAGATACAATGTAGGATGAATTTCCTGGGTTCAGCTACCCTTGTTGCTAAGAGCCCAGTGACTTTGTCTTCAGTACCATATTTACACTCAAAGTTTCCCCTAATTTTCTTTAACTGTAGTGCTGAAATCACATCAACAAAGGCCAACTTTCATTTGGGCAAAGTGCCTTTGGAAATCTTCATTTTGTGTTCCACATTATAGCTGCACCAACAGTAAGTTAACTAATGAACCTGTTTCCAACAATGGTGTATTGACAACATAGCTCTGAAAAATAATCAGCATCAACCACAGCAGAATTTGAATTAATCAACTGTGAAATTTACAATTTTTAATAATGACTAATGTCCATGGTGAAAAGGACACTTGGCAATTCAACAATTTCTTTATATCTTGCAATTTTTAAGTGAAGCCAAGCTTATGAGAAATCTTAGTAGTACCTCATCAATGAAGGTTCAAAGTGATCACCTGTCAAGGCTCTGATTTGTTTGCTGTAAATAACATGATGAATGGACAGAGAACTAGAGTAAAGGTCAAGAGAAACTAAATGTCTTTAATGGACGGCTTCTGAGCTTATAACATTTAGCCTTATTTAAATCTATGTACATATAAATCCTGGGAAATAGGCTTGCAGATGCCAAGACCTTAAAATTCTACAAAGCAATCATTTCAATTATTTGGATTCTTCAAATTACAAGGTGGTATTGGAGTGCATTTATTACCTTCTACGGCCACATTTGCTTTCGAATGAGATCTCATTTTGTCATAGTCTATAGTTCAACTATTATGTGTTCAGAAAGGTCACTCTTCTGAATGCTGAATGTACCAGAAGTTCTTCCCTGAGTGTGATCGAGTAATTGGGGGATGAACACCCCTTCCACAAACAGTTCTTTAATGAAGCCAAAGTGACTCAAGTAGGCAAAATCCTAAGTTGCTGCAATAGAATGGAATAAAACTACTATTAAGAGTTAAATAAACATAGCATAAGTTCCTTCGTAAAAAATCTTTTTTGAGCTTCCTCAATATTCCAAGAACTATTCTAAAAAAACCACAGGTGCAGCAGTAAACAAAACAGTCAAAAATCCCCACTCTTTGATCTTTCTTTCTAGTGATAAGAGACAGAGAAAAAAACACACTTTATTCATATGTGTGTGTGTGTGTGCGTGTGTGTATGTACATATATATATACACATGTATATATAGGCCTATATATACATGTGTATATATATATATATATAGGCTTGCTAGGGAAGTCCTTTCTTAGAAGGTTATATTTAAAGAGATTAAAAGAAGGATCAAGCCATATAGATGTATAAATACCTGAGGGAAAATGATTATAGAAAGAGAAAATGACAAACATTAGGACACTGAGACTTTGAGGAATAGCTAGAAGCTGAGTGCAACTGGAGTGTAGTGACATAATGGAAGCTGATAGAAGATAAGTTCAGAGAAGTAACTAGAGTCCTTATTGTGTAGGTCTTTGAAGATGTCTGTAAGAATGCTGTTTTTTCTTATGAATGAGGGACGCTATGGCAGATTAAGCATGGTCACAGAACCTTTGACATTCTTTCCATTGTAAGGTTGCACGTACGTCCCCTTCCCTTGAATCTGGGTGACTGTTTATTGACTACTTTTGCCAACAGAACACAGAAGAAGTGGCATTGTGCCAATTTCCGGGCCCAGGTTTTTACAGACTTGCAGCTCCCATGTCCTGTTATTTAGAAGACTTGTTCTTGGAACCCAGGCATCGTGCTCTCAGAAGCCCAACCCTCATGGAGAAACTGTATATAAGCAACCTGATTGACAGCTAGCTGAGCTCCCAGTCATTTGCCAGAATCTCCTGCCAGCCATGTGGAAGAGTTACTTTGAATATCCAGCCCAGTCAAGCCTTCAGGTGACTCCAGCCCCAGTCACT
Source organism: Phocoena phocoena (assembly GCF_963924675.1). Lineage (NCBI taxonomy): Eukaryota > Metazoa > Chordata > Mammalia > Artiodactyla > Phocoenidae > Phocoena > Phocoena phocoena. The sequence continues at coordinate 92,698,598 of NC_089223.1, forward strand.
CTCTGTTAGAATTCAGCACTCACAGGAAAGACCTCCCAAGCCAGGGCCACTCAGCTGAGACTAGTCAACTCACGGATCCATGAGAGATCATTTAAAAACATGTTGTTTAAAACCATGATATGTTAGTGTAATTTGTTAGGCAGTGATAGCCATAACAGTATTTACTGCAGATTTCTGAGTGGAGTCATGATATGACTTAAATTTTAAGAGAATCACTCTTCTTACTGTTTTAAAAATAGACTGTGATAGATAAGAATAGACAAGTTAGAAGGCTGTTATAATCCTGATGTGAGGATTGAGTAACTTGAACCAGGGCAGTTAAATATGAATGTAGTAAGAAGCAGTCAGATTCTGGTATGTTTTTATTTATTTATTAACATCTTTATTGAAGTATAATTGCTTCACAATGGTGTGTTAGTTTCTGCTTTATAACAAAATGAATCAGCTATATATATATCTCCATATCTTCCCTCTTGCTTCTACCTCCCTCCCACCCTCCTATCCCACCACTCTAGGTGGTCACAAATCACTGAGCTGATCTCCCTGTGCTATGCACCTTCTTCCCACTAGCTATCTATTTTACATTCGGTAGTGTATATATGTCAATGCCACTCTCTCACTTCATCCCAGCTTACCCTTCCCTCTCCCCGTCTGGTATGTTTTTAAAGTAGAGACAACACAAATTGTTAATTGATAAACTATGGGGTATAAGAGAAATAGAAGAATAAAGAAAAATTCCAAACTTTTTATCTAAGAAACAAAATTTTGGCAGCTAGCAGGAGTGTGGAAAATAAGATTTTGGTTTTGGGGATGTTAATTTTGAGGTGTAAATTAGACATTTATGTAGAAATATCAATTCATATATATACATATGCATAATATGTATATATATACATACATATATATATATATATATATATATATATATATATATATATATATATATAAAATAGGTGGAAATACCATGCCAGAGATAGACATGTAGTAGTCATCGGTGACTGCATGAGACCACCAAGAAGGGCCATAGATAAATAAGAAAAGAAGCCAGGTAATTTTGCCCTGGGATACTCCTACTTTAAGTGATTAGAGAGAAAAGAACAAACCAGAACAGGAGATTTTCAAAAATGGCCAATGAGGTAGAAGTGATGTGAGAAGAGTGAGGACAAAGGAAGAAAGTGAATAAAAGATGAAAGAGGGGGTGACTCTCAAATGATGCTGACAGGTCAAATTAGATGAGGACTGAATTGATCACCAGACTTAACAATGTGAAAGCCATGGTGATGTTGACAAAGTAGGCGCAGTGGAATGGTAGAGGCAAAAACCTATTTGGACTGGGTTCAAAAGAAAATGGAGAAGAGAAATTAGAGATGCAAACATAGGCAATTCTTTCAAGGAGCTTTGCTGCAATAGGAGAAAGACAGAGGGACTGGAGGAGTAGGGTTCAGAGAAGTAGAGAGATTTTCGTTTTATTTTTTAAGGTAGGATGAGTAACAACATGTTAGTATGCTGATAGGAGTGAACCAGGAGACAGAGAAAATTGGGTGTAGGACTGAGGGAAGAAAGGCTGGAGCAATGTCTTTGATGGGAAAGTTTATCAAAGGTATTAGGAGAGATGACAGAATATGTTGAATTGATATAATAATCCTGATGTGGTTAATGGAGTGGTGAGACTAGTTCTAAGTCAAATAGGTCATCAGCAGAAAGTGAGAATTGAGCCAAAATGTTGGATGCTTGAAGAGAGAAGGGGAAGTATGACATAGTTGTCCAGAGAGAGGGAAACTAATTAGACTAAGACATGGTTCTGATCACTGGGGTCTACTAAGACCTCTGTTTTTTTGTTTGTTTGTTTGATTTTTATTTGTTTTGACTATCTTCTTTCAACAAAACTCTCAGATTAATTTAATCAACATTTACTGAGTACTTGGTTTGTGGATGATAAAGGATTATGGGCAGAGAGCTTCTGAGAACCACTTTGATACAAAGGCAGGAAAGTTTGATGTTTGACACTGGTTACAAAGGCATGATCTTACTCTGGGAATTCTTTAGTACTCATTAGAGAGGCATTTTTATGACTCAGATTTAGCATCCACTTAGCATTCATAGTGAGCTGAGAGCTTTATGGAAAATATAAACAACATTCTCCCTGCTTTTATGGAGCTTTATAGGCTACCCTGTGTTTTTGTCAAGTACCTAATAAAGACAAGAAGAACTTGTTCTAAATTGCTATTGTAACAGTGCAAGAACTGGGATTTTGTTACTAGGAAGTTTAAGTACTTTGCAAATAAATTCAAATCTAGCTAATAAGTTTACTTCTTAAATTATCTTGCTTCCATAAAGGTTACTTCATCTTGAAACATATGCCTTCCAGGAACCCCCAAAATGCTAATGACCCCCCATTCATCATCCCTAATTTCTTATCAGAAGCGTATTACATTTTCTTCTTATAAATCTTTATTCTGATCAAAGAGTCAAAGAGATTAATCTTGTTTCCAGGTAGGAAAATTTTTCATTCTTCAACTTGAATTGTAATTGCAGTTTTGTTTTCAAATTCAGTAGTATATGCTAGGGGAAAAAAATGCTCATAGCCTGCATAATCCCTTTACCAACACAGACATTTTGTAGTGACATTTGCATTTACCTTAGTAAGAAGGCCCGCAAAAAACTCAAATCTCTTTATTTCTCTGTCTATGTAATTTGAAACTCAGTAGGAGTTTCTTTTTTCCAAAATGTTTATATTCATTGAATAAAATGTGGCTGAGTTTCCTACTAAATTTATAAATGTCTTTTTCTTCTCTGAATTTGCCTCTCTACTTTATATTGTAATCTTGAACTGTTTTGCTTGCAATCCTTGCTAAATTTCATTGTGACAGTTCTCAGACTTTGGTATTCTTTTGAAGACCTTTTTCTTTTGTATAGATAGAAACATAACTTGAAAGCAATTTTAAAGCCTCTTTCCACCTACAAACTTTGAAACAACAATCTGAAAGAGTGTCATACAACATCTGGCTGGTGAGCTTCCTCATCTTAGTTATACTAACACAGATCATGCAAACTGATGCCTTAAATAACAGCACCTAAATTCTGTTGTCAAGCACCTTCTCACTGCTGCTCCCCCAAAACACGGTCTCTTAAAGTGTTTTCATTTGGACCTAAAAAGAACCTTGGAAGAAATCTTAGAGATTTTGAGTTTGACTCCCTAATTTTTCAAATGAGCTAGGAATTTTGAGACTTGCCCAAGCTTATAAAGGTAATTCAGGGACCAATAGGTCCTAATCCATCTCTTGATTTTTCACTTCACTGTTCTTTCTGGTACACCACACCAGAATGAATAAATAACTACACCATCCATGTCTGTGTATTTTAGAACTCTAATTACACTGATGCAACTTAAGATTGTACTGATAACTGGGCTTGTGGATACTTCTAGTTTATCTAAAATCTCATGACTAAGGCACCACTGCCTTAGTCTGGCTTAATTTTAGGAACATCTATAATGGATATTTGTTAGATGTTCCCTGATAATTAGGAATATCTGGCATGCCAATTGGCCAGGCTTGGTGGTAGCAAATGTGGCTGTTAGGAAACTATTTAGAAGAGGGATCCAAAAGCTGTCCAGGAATAACTTATCCTTAAATAAGAGAAAGTGAAGAAGTATACAAGCTATAAAAATTGTGGTCAGAACTAGACAGGGTTTCTTAGAACTGCAAAGTAACCAGCATTCAGATTGGTCTCTGAGCCAATCTGTTTACAGTGGTTTACAAGAGGATGTTGTCTCAGTAATCTCAGCCATGCCTTGGGGATATGACACACCACCAGCAGTATCAGTGGAACGAGGTTGCCTCAACAGTGTCACAATCACGTGAGCATAAACCTTTTGACCTTGGGTGTTGGCAACTTTGTTAGGGGTAGTTGTGCCTTAGTCATGAGCTCTCTTGTTGCCCATGTCAGTATCCTCTCTCTTGAAGAGAAGAGAAGGAAAAGGGTGAATCACTCAGTAGTCATGAGGAATCTAAAAGGAAAATGACTATCCCTATAAGATGTTCTGAAAGTTTTCAGAAGAACATTGATGAGAACTCAGATTTTATGACTTGTGGAGAGCCTGGCTCAGACAAAGTTTGGTATTATAAATCCCCATTTGGGGACACTTACTGGGGGTAACCCCTGATTAATGATAGCTGGTGAACTTGAAATACTTCTGAAGGGAATCAGGCAGTTGTCAGCCGGCTAGAGGGTCCTGACCTGTTCAGGGGAAAGAAGAACAGGTGTAAAAGAGGGCCATTGCTTTGCAGAGTTTCCTTGTAGAGACTTGACATTTTAAAAAATGTATCATGCTTCCTGGTGGAGGTGTTGTGATTCTGATATGGATACTATAAAATTGGGATAAAATTTTTAATGCAATGAGTATATCTAACAATCAGGCTATTTCTTTCTTAAGTAACATACGTTATATTTATTTTATTCCAAAAGTAACTTAAACTGAAAAAAGTAGGAGAATCCTGAGCTATAGAACAATAAAAGCAAATAATCTTGGCATGCAGAGATAAGTATGTTAACATTTTCCTAGTTATGGTTGTATGTATGTATGCATTCTTTTTTTTTTTTTTTCTTTTGCGGTACGTGGGTCTCTCACTGTTGTGGCCTCTCCCGTTGCGGAGCACAGGCTCCGGACGCACAGGCTCAGCGGCCATGCCTCACGGGCCCAGCCACTCCGCGGCATGTGGGATCTTACCGGACCGGAGCACGAACCCGCATCCCCTGCATCGGCAGGCGGACTCTTAACCACTGAGCCACCAGGGAAGCCCTGTATGCATTCACTGATCAATCTATATCTGTCGATTTTTTTCTTTTCTTTTTTTTTTTTTTTTGTGGTACGCGGGCCATTCACTGTTGTGGCCTCTCCCATTGCGGACGGAGCACAGGCTTCGGACGCGCAGGCTCAGCGGCCATGGCTCACGGGCCCAGCAGCTCCGCGGCATGTGGGACCTTCCCGGACCGGGGCACGAACCCGCGTCCCCTGCATCGGCAGGTGGACTCTCAACCACTGTGCCACCAGGGAAGCCCGATTTTTTTCTTTTTTGATAAAAGTAGTTTAAGCATTTAGTACACGTACTATTTTTCTTACGCATTAAAAAAAATCTTCCTCCATATAAAGAAATGTAGTTGCTTATCTTTTAAATTGCTACAATCTTTATTTATGTGTTTCAAAATCATGCTGGCCTGTTGAAGATTTAAGACAATGATTGTGCCACAGATAGTGTGAAAATATAATAATAACAATGATAATAATGATCATAGCTGATGGTTATTAGGATTCACAAGGTGATGTATCTATACCTCTACAATTTAATAATTATAGCAACATTATGACATTATGAGTTAAAATGTGCTCTTATTTCCATTTCACAGAAGAATAATTAAGTGAGAAACTTGTCCGGAGTTACACACATCCAATAGGATTCAAATCCAGATTCAAATCCTTATTCTAGTTCAAGCTGTATATATAAAGCTATGTTAATACAATAAGCTAACCCAGCTGGACAAAAGGTTTCTACAGAGAAATTCAGAGGAATAGAAGCCATTTTCAGAAGGATGGATGAGTCTAGGGAGAGTTTATGCGGTGGGAGAAATGTCCTTTCAGAGGAAGAATTCATGGAGAGGCAACTAATTATTTTGAAAATCTATAGAAGAATTTCTTAGTGTTTTCCAGTCTTTATGGGCATGATCAGATCAATGATTAATGACATGTCCTATGTTGATAACTGTTAATACAGATGCTCCCAACAATGCTTTATTCAACTTCTAATTTACCAGTAAGTTGCACATTAAGTCCCACTAAAAATGCTCAAAATAGCAATTGAGCAGCAAACTAAGAATATTAATCAACACCTTTCTGGTTTCTAGGAGGAAATCCCACTAACTAGAGCACAGACCGAGGATGACTGAGGAACTCTTAGTCTTCAGTCGGGTTCTAAACTCTGAAACAAACAAGGCTTTAGAGTTAAGAAAAAGACTCACATATATCAGTGGTGAACCCTGAACTGAGAGAACCTATTCACTGGCCAACGTGGAAACTTTACTAGCACCTCCATCCTACTGCCAGGAAACTATTTTTTGAATAGCAAAAGGTCTGTAAGATCTCACTCTCATGAACTGTTCTCCTTACACCCAATGGTCAGCGGCTCATTAGTACACACCTACCCACTACAGTCCCCACGCTGGTTAAATTCCTTGTATATCCAGATATACGATTTGGAAATGTACTTGTCCTCAAGCTGAATATGGGAGGTGAGAGTTGTATCAGCATCCACTTGAAAGTGAAGGAGATCTATGTACTGGTTGAAGAGAAAAAATAAATACACCTAGTGAGATCTTTGATTGCTCAGAATGACAAATCAGGAGGTTGGGGAAAAAGAACAAGTAGAGAATATAAAACTTCCTAGTCTTAAAGGAAGGAAGCTTTGACCAAAAAATAGGAAAAAGGAGTTATGAGACAATGTTAGCAATGAACTATCAATGAGACACTTACTGGTACATGGATGTTATGAGGAGATGGTCTCAAGTGCAATTATCAGAGGAAGATGCAATACTCTTCTTGTTCTCATGGTTTTGTTTTCCTTTTCCCTAAAATATAATCTTGTTTGCGTTATTTTTCTATTGATTGATTGAGCTAACTTATACTTGAATATTACTATATTAATATTCAATATTAATATAAATATTTTGTTATTAATCTTACTGCTGATGTATTTTCTGGAAATTTCTTACCTCTTTATAGGACAAATTCAGTTATGCTTCTAAATAAGAAGTGGGCCATCCCTGGTACCAGTGAAAGGGAGAAAGGGTATAATTTGAGGAAGACCTAACAGGCTATGTTAAGATATAGTCATGTCTTCATATGGTGGCAGGAGGCTGATGGTATCAGAAAATTTGGAGATACGTGAGAACCCTTGCTTAATTTACTATTGGTGGTGGAATTTTTACCTTGACTAGAGTCATCAAAATGTGTCACAACTGAGTTAATTTGTTATTGAATGCCTCTTCACATTAGCTTGCTGAAACATCCTTTGTGGCAGATGGCAGAAGACTGAAAGGTCAAACATGGGATATTAAATGCCAAGCTTCTGAACGTCTGGAAGATTTTTTTAAAAAAAGGAAAAAAGAAGAAGAAAGGAAAGTAAATAGATGTAGGTGCCATTTTCTCTCTTTCATATTAATATGACAAAGTATACTTCCTTGCAAGACAGCCAAAGGGGTTTGATTTTGATAGACTGTATCACAAGAGAAGACAAGCTTCCTTTCCCTTTACACCTGCACAGACCATTTATTTGCTGCACCCTCAGGCAGTGAGCAGCCGGATGGTGAAGGAAGTCATCAGTGTGCCCACCCACACCATCTGTGCAGGAGCTGGGCTAATGAGCAAAGTAAGTAAGGGCCTGCCAGAGACTGGAGGAGTGAGGGGAGAGGACAAGGTGGCTGGATTCAACTACAAGCAATCCAGAGGTGTACCTTTATATAAAAACTCTGACTGTTAGCCATGGCTGTTCATTAGGCTTACAAGGTTAGCTGTTTCAGACTTTCAGTGCTCGTACCCTATTCCAGATCAATTGAGTCCAAATATCCTAATGGGTTATAGACAGTGTATTTTTTAAAAAACACTCCAGATTATTTTTATGGGCAGTCAATTAAAAAAACCACTGATAGAGAAGGAAATATGCTGAGTTCACTCTGCTCTGTATGTCCAGGTCTGAAGTCAATGTTTAGGACATTGCAACTCAAGTATATTCCAGGGGTCACCAGTATCAGCCTCACCTGGGAAGCGTTAGAAATAAAAAACCTTAAACTCCACCCTAGATTTGCTGAGGTTTAGCAAGATGCTCAGATGATCCATTATTAACATTAAAGTTTGAAAATCACTCAAATAGGGTGTTGCTTTTTAAATTAGGGAGTTTGAAAATTGTGAATCAGGGTATTGCTTTTCAAATTGCAGAAAATTTAAGGGAGAGTATTGAACGTAAAATGTGTTGCATAATTATTTCAATCATTCAAAAATATGTAGACACTATGGACTAGTCACTAAGGATGCTAATATAATTTTTATTTCCCATATTCAGCCTACTCTTCAGCAATTCTATCTCGTCATCCTTTTGGATAGACCCATCTCCTTGGTTATAAGATTCTCCCTTTCAAGATTACTTACCTTGAACTTAATTAAGCAACATTTTGCTATATAAAATCTATCTCCACCAGTAGAAAAAAGCTTCATGAAAGAATGGATCTCGCCTATATATTTCTGCTTTATCTTCAGTGATCAGCGCAGGGCTCAGCACATGCCACGTGATCTGTACACAGTTAATGTAAGAGTTAGTACTTGGATGAATGGATGAAACAAAACATCTTAGGAAAGAAGGGCAACAGTGTCAAATATTCCTCAGCAGTCCAATAATGTAAGGACTGGAAAGTATCTATTGGATTTAGTGACCTGGGTAAAATCATGTGCTATGTATTTGATCTTCCTGTTGTAACTTCATAAGATTCATTAGCATATTGTGAATACCAGGAAATACAATGGTAAAGGTACACATTTAACCACTGTAACACAATGATTTTGGCCTTTATTTGATCTCAGAACCCTTTTGTCCAAAATACTAATTAATATCCTAGGGAATTATTATTCTGATGAGCAGTGGTTAAGAAGCCCTGAATTCCCATGGGAAGTCCTGATCCCAGTGCATGGGAGCAGCTGATGTAACCCCAGCATGCTGATTCTCAAAGCTTTTGACTAGAAGTACCTCTTCCACTCACATTTCACAGGGCTTGAGGTCAATAGGAAAGAGAAATACCATCCTCAATGTGTCCAAAGGACTAAAGTCAACCAAATATTAGTAAGCTTCTATAATGACTTCCAAACGTCTTGATCACCTCAGACACATTTACTCATCCTTCAAGATGTCACTAAATGTCATTCTTTACCTACCCTCATCTCTGCTTCTCTATGTGGGCTACTGACGTGAACTGTGCTCACCTCTGGAACAGCACTTCTCATATTGTGCTGAAGTATTTTTTGCTTGACTTCACAGTCTATAAAAGCAGGGCTTTTATTTTCCTCTGAGCTAGTCCAATGTTAGCATAAAGATACTTTTATGAATCAATTATTTCTTGAGTGAATGCATTAATTAACCCTCTGTTTACCTCTCTATTTTGGGGAGCACTGAGTGTCCAACACCAATGACAGACCTAGCACATTAAGAAGATGCTCAATAAGAACTAACTGAATCATTATATAAATGAGTAAAATTACTTCAATAAGCTGAGCCTCAGTTCCCTTATCTGAGAAGAAGTGTTTCTGATCACAAAAAAGTAACACTTTTAAATGCAGCAAGTGTAAGATCTGAGACACGATAAGGCAAAATAAACATTTTTCTCTCTTTAAAAAATAAAGGTGAATTTGGCCTGACATAAATACATGGCAATCAATTATTTTAAGTTAAGAAAAAAACTCTACTCCTCAGTAATTTTACCAGTTATTAGTTTCCAATAAAGGAAATAAGGATAGAATCATCCCAAAATAAATTTTACCTTTTAAGGAAAGTTATGAATAAACTTTGATAAATATATATACTATTATATGGGATATTTTGGTGGTTTTATACTTATTAATAAGTAGTACCCAAGGTATACATTTTCTGCATGCATCCCTAGACATATAGCCAATCAATTACACATGAAGAAAGCTAGAAGCTAAGGGGAGATAATTTTAAAATGATAGAAATCTTAAGAACTCTCTTACCTAGGAAGAGGTAGGTTGAAAGGAAGTGCTATGGATATCTAGATATTTTTCCTTGCTTATTCTCCTATTTCCCCTTCTTGCACTAATTCCATCTATTGGGTTGGCCAAAAAGTTCGTTTGGGTGTTTCCATAACATCTTATGGAAAAACCCAAAAGAACCTTTTGGCAAACCCAATATTTTCCCTAGTCAACCATCCTGAATTGACTCAGTTGTCCATGTTGCTCAGAGGAAACAAACATCATTCTTTTGGTCCAGGAGTGGGTAGGTGACTTAGGCTTAGCCAGACACAGCCAATAAGACTTAAGAGTCCATCCCCATTATTCATAGACTTTGTACTTGTGAACACTTCTACTTGCTAAAAGTAGTTGTAATCCCCAAATGAATATGCACAATGACTTTCCAGTCATTCACAGCTTAGAACAGCAAAATATTTAAGTCACCCGATGTATACATTCCTAGCTAAAGTTAAACATGGTGAAGCTCTGACTTTTCGTTTCAGCTCTACTATTGTAAACAAGTGTCCTTTTTGATGTCTATCTAGTGCCAAGGTTTGTGGGGTTTTTTTTTTCACATTTCTGTTTTTTTTTTTTTTTTTGGTAATTTTACTGTTTAAAATGACCCCAAGCCATAGCTGAAGTGCTGCCAAGGGTTTCCCAGCAGTAGGAAGGCTGTGATATTATGCCTTATGGAGAAAATATGTGCATTAGATAAGCTTCATTCAAGTATGAGATGTAGTGCTGCTAGACATGAGTTTAATGTTAATACATCAAGAATACATACTAAATAAGATTGGGTTAAACAGAAACATACATAGAACAAGGTTATGCATTGATTGGTTTATGGGAATGTTGTGACCAGAGGCTCACGAGAAATTAAACCTGTAGTTCTGTATTTTGCCTAGGAACAATGGCTCAATATGTGTTAATTCAGTGTTTGTTGCAACTTTATGGAACGTAACTAACACAAATGAAAAGAATCAACTGCATTCTCATGGACTTTTGTTTGAGCTAAATAACAAGAGGCTTTCTTTCTTCTATCCTATTGCTGAGAGTATTGACTGTAACTCTAGAGTTGTTGGTAGCCACCTTCTTAAATTCAGGGAAAGCTTGTTTGAGAATGGAATGAAGAGTAAGGTGATCAAAGTGAAGACATAAAAAAAGATAAAAACTGATTAAGAGAGAGAGAGAAAAAATGAGTGAAAAATAGAGGCACCAAGACTCGATGCATTTGCACCTCTGGGTGTTAACTGTGCCGAAAACAAATTTACCTTGGACATTTTTGGTTCCATAAACAAACAAACCATCTCTTTTCTTTATTTTTCTTTTTGCTTAGATAGTTGGAGTTGGGTTTCTGTTATGTAAATGAAAAAGTCTTAAAAAAAAAAAATCAAAGTCATTAAATCAGAGAATGGTTATCACATTTTCTTCTTTCTTAGTTGTAAGAAGGGATTGACTAATAGTTTATTAAGGATTTAGAATTAGTTGTATGTAAAACATATTCTAGCAATTGAACAGAAATTAAAAACAATAGACATTTTTGAATGATGTTTCAGAATATTTTTCCTTTTATGTCTTTAGAAAGGAAATATAAATCAATGTGCCTGTGATGGGTTAGGAATAAATTTTCAAGTTATCTTCTCTTTGCTTTGTTTCAGTTAAGAATAGTTTATTTCTAATTAAGTCCTTTAATAAAAAGATGGGGAGGTTGAGATTAAAACATACTGAAGTTTGAATCCTGATCTTTCTAGTTATAGCTCTGTGACCTTAACTTTTCTAGGTCTCATTTTGCTCATATGCAAATTAGAAATGTGAGGTATACTTGGATTTGCACATAGTAGGTACTCAAGTTATTCTTGAAAGAATGAATAATTGTTGTAAGAATTAGATGAGGTAACAAATAGATTATCATAGAGCCTTGAGCATAATAGTTTAAAAAAAGTGGCTATTATTATTTTTAGTTGCTCCTTTCCATCACTTGTCTTATACTCAACAATATATATGTAATTAGGTAATGAGAAGTCAAAAACAAAATCTAAGAATTTACCATTTTGCAATACGTATTTATTTTTTGTTGTCTCTCTTCTAGGCATTGTAGGATTTACTTGAGATGATATAAGATAAAAATGGCATAATTTATCTTCTCAAGGAGTTTGCCAACAAGTAGAAAGTATAAATATATAGATAAATATAATTCAAGGTAGATTTATTTAAGCACTATCTTTGAGATATATTGTTACAGCATATATTGGGTCTCTAAGGAAGGAGAGACCTCTATATGGAAGAAGTTGGGTTTGAAATAGGGACTGAGAAAATGGATCGGGATTCACCAGGTAAGAATGTAATAAGGGGTCCAGGTGGGGCTGTGGAAGCTACCTAGGCAACTAAATATAGTCCAGTAGGACCTAAATGGATATGTCTATGACATGGCAAAACAGGTAAAAGTAGTTTTTTGTTCTATTAAGAAGTCATGGAAGAGTTGAAAACTTTCAAGCTTCATAATATAAGTTTATTCACAACATGTTCTCCAAAGTCTTACTCAAAGGTACACATTATCATCTTCTTCAATTTTGATTAAAAATGGGCATGGTTTTGTCATTAAATGTTCCAGAATCATCTTCTAACAAACTCCACCTCACTGGATTTTTCTTCTCTGGAAAAATCAGTGTCGATCTTCAATTTCTATTTCTTTTCAGTTGTTATGGAAACACCTGAATTATAATGCACATAAGTATGTATGTTTTGATTATCTTTACTCTCTTCACAAATTTTCCCTCTTCGTATTTTAAGTATTAGGAATCAAAGCAATTAATGGTACTTTCTCATTTGTAAAAATTAAAAAAAAAATTGTACTCTCTGTCCTCTATATATTTCTCACCAGCATATTCTCCCCAAATTCACATTATTTTTGTAAAATCTTCCTCCAGCTTTCCCTAAAATGCTTCACAGATTCTCCTTTTTACTCCTCCTCTGTTCAGTAGCTAACTAGAATTTCACAAATGAGAAAAGAACAATAAGCTAGAGATAGTTATTCTAGAGTTTTGTTTTACTTTCCCCCCCTGCCCAGATTTCTCATAAGCCAAGTTTAGAAGTGATCAAACAGGCAAGGTATAAGTTAAAAAGTTGCTGAAGGCTGCTTTATTCACTCTGAATGAAAACATTTGATGGCAGGGGGAGAAGTAGGAAAACTGATTGAAGAAAAATATAAAGGAAACAGTAGTTACTGTTGCATTTCTTTGCACCCTGATTTCACTTCTGCAGAGACCATAAGTCTCATCACCTGTTTGATAGTGGCTGAAATGCTATACATCCACGTGTTTTAGTTCTGTTCCCCATGAATTCATTTTAATAATGAAACTAGTGGAAATATATTAGGAGAGACTAATCTATAAAATGTGTATCTGCTTTAACATCCTCTAGTTGAGCAACATGAAGGGGACATTATTTTTATTTTTTGAGGATCCTAAATGAGTTGCAGAAGAATCTAAACAAGGAGTAGGATGGGAACGACGTACATGCTTGAAAGCCTCTGACAAACAATAACCAAGAAACATGCATTCTTGTGCACATCAGTAACAGATAAGAAAGACAGCTGTTGTACTGGCCTCCTCTCTCCCACTGAAATGAACTGCCAAGGGAGGCACTCTCTTGCAGATGTTTCCCATTGGTCAGGTGGGAAGTAGAGCCATGCAGGCATCACGGTAGGCACTGCAGTAAATCAGATAGCATCTCTTCTGGAAGAAAGCCAAACTGCCCTTAGAGACATTATGGACAGTTCCCTGGTAGCTCAGGGAGTAGGGATCCATTTCAATCATTTCTACAAACATCCCTCAAAGGGAGTGTTTTGTTTTTTGTGTTTTTTTTTTTTTTTTTTTTTTGCAGAAGGGGTTGGGTGTTGGAGAAACATCCTGCCGAAGTTGTAAAGGAAAAATAAAAGCCCTCCATGCATTCCTCCAGACTGATGCTGCTGGAAAACTGATTCTGGGTCACGATTCACAGTGAGGTTTGTCCTGACTTTCACTTTCTTGTTTATTCCCTTTCTCTTCTTGCAAAGCAAATAATCCCAAAATTTGTTGGTGAAGGAAGACACTATAAATTAAAGCAATACTTCAGGATAATCCACACAACATAATATTCATCCAATCGAAATAATGGTCTATGGGGCAGAATGTACTCCTAGGTAACTCATATGCAAGAACAATCTATCTGGTTGACATTGGTAGGTAAGAAGGGAAAATCTGGACCAAATTATTGGGTACATAGTTCAGTTGAAAAATTATAGGATTTAGTGGCTGGCAAGTCTGGATTCAAGTCCAAACCCCACTACAATTTAGCAATGAGAATGTGGGTGAACCTCTCCAAGCCTTGGGTGTCCCTATAAAATGGAGATTGTATTTCTCCATTGTAGTGTTATGAATCCTTCATAAGATAATGCAAAACTACTCAATTATTTTCCTATTAATTCTGTAACAAATGATAACAAATTTAGTGGTTTGAAACAGCATGCATTTATTCTCTTACAGTTCTGGAGATCAGAAGTCCAAAAAGCAGTCTTACAGAGCTAAAAATCAAGGGGTCAGCAAAGATGCTTCAAATGGAACCTTCAGGAGAGAACCTTGCTTCTTTCAACTTTTATAGGCTGTCATCTGTCATTGTCTGGCTGTGGCTGCATCACTCCAGTCTTTGCTTCCCTTATCACATTGCTTGTTCCCCTCTCTAGTCTCCTACCTTCCACTTATAAGAAACTTTGTGATTGCATTGGACCCATCAAGATAATCTACCCACCTCAAGATCATTAACTGAATCACATCTACAAAGTCCATTTTGATGTATAAACAACATACTCACAGGTTCTGGGAGTAAGGATGTGGACATCTTTGGGGGGCTCATTATTTAGTCTATCACAGGTACTTAGCACAGGTACTGACACAAATAGGCATGCAACAAATTTCAACCCCTGTACACTCTTCTAAGGAAGGTAGACTTAATTTCTCTTTTCTCCAATTCCCATCACCTTGAACACTTTTCTCAGAGATCTGAAAAGAAATTCTGTGACAATCCTCTAAGAGTATAATGGAAAAGCCTTGAGAGCCACATGAAGGCAGAAGTCACATGACTTAATACTGTGTATTTGTTTCCTTCTTTGGTGGGTGTTTAGAGTATGGTGTGTTCTATGTGTCTGAGTTATATTTGGAAGGCATCTGGAAGAAAACCAAATTACATAGTCAATTGTAAGTGTAAAACCATCATAAATGAAGATATTTTTCAGTGGGTCCTGAAACTAGGTACAGAAAAGCCATTTGGATTTTGAGAATGAGAGAATCATCTTAGTTTTTAGAGTATGTGAAAATCTAGGTCTTGTGATATGAGGGAGTTGAAACTGCTAGGTATTTTCAGCCTCTGATTTAATATTCTTTCAAATTGCACAGACATCATAATCATTTATCTTCAACGAAAGTAGAGGGAGGCTAAAATAGTTTCAGTTTCACTCTGTCTTAATGGTAGATTCCTATCCTTTTGCTGATGTCCGCTATGAACTGATCATTCATACTGCCATCACATGAGATGAACCAACTGAATCAAAATATTTTTCATAAGGGAGTAGCCTAGGGAAGTGAAAGAAACAGCATGCTGAACTTCTCATGCAGGGCTATTTTTGGATGGCCTTCCTCAAGGATCGATTTAAAGCTGGCTTCTACAACAAAGTTTTCTTCAATGAGACAGAAAAATAAGCAGAACCTAACGCATACTTAACAAAAGAAGTCAGCTGACTGCACCTGACTTAAATATACAAAGCGCTGAGTTTTTTCTCCATAGCATAATTGCTACCACAAACAGTTATTATGGAATTAATGCATTACTCATTAATTGACTCATTCATTTAT
Organism: Phocoena phocoena; assembly: GCF_963924675.1. NCBI lineage: Eukaryota > Metazoa > Chordata > Mammalia > Artiodactyla > Phocoenidae > Phocoena > Phocoena phocoena. Next base: position 92,714,267 of record NC_089223.1, read on the forward strand.
TCATTATTTCACCAAAGATCTTTGACAAACCTACTGTATTTTCATTCACTCTGTCATTGAATCATTCTTTCTTTCACTTTCTCAACAATCAATTTGAATATTCATTAATTCACTCAGTCAACAAAACTGCATTGAATACTTTCTCTCTGCTTACATTGTGTTGGGTACTAGAAATGTATAGATAAATCAAATATGCACATGCTCTAGCAACCCACTTCTTGGCCCATTCTTCAGTTAGAAGACTGAGAAGAGGACACAGAAGCTGAAGTAGAATGTTTTGGTTGATGACAGACTGATGATCTCAAATTTAGGCAGGTAAATTGTGATAATAGACTAATTTCTTTACTGGGAATCTGACTTCAGACCATCCAAATGTGTGGAGCTGAAGCCTCAATTATTGCATCTTTGTTGACCAATACAAGCTTTGGTGGAGAGTTTGTTCTCAAAATCTCTGCCACATGTATTAATCTTTGATTAGTGACTAATTATGCCCTAGCCCCAGAAAAATATTGGCTTCCTAGCCAACTTGTTTTTATCCTGGTCAGCATCACTATGGAAGACATTGTATGGTACTGTCTCATACTTCACAGGCTGTCAAAAAGTAAACCTGAAATCTGTTTTGAAAGTAGGAGTGGCTGAACTTCTCTGGGATCCTGAACAAGGTCAGAGTAGCTGTCACCAAAATAACAGGCTCTAACTTTGTGTTCTAAGTTGGTCTTCACTCTAATGACTGAGTTAAGAGAGCCTGTTTTGTAGTGTTGACCCTCCTAAATGAGGCACCATTTGTATTTTTGAGACCTAATTCGCTCCCATCACAACCTCCCTATCTCTCCATCTAGAGTCCTTCTGCTGTTCCTCAATCCACAGATTAGTTCATGAAATCTTTTTATCCATCTGATATTTTAATTTTCCTTACCCTGTTCCTATCTCTACAAGCCTATTTTTTCTTGCTTCTCATTTTTCCAGGATTCCCTGAGAAGATAACTAATAATATAATTTTTAAGTAGTTGATATATCATTCTCTTTCCTGCTTTTCTTCTACACACAGTCACCTAAAAGGTTGTTAGAGTCAATAGAGTTATTTTTATGTTTTTATCTCTCCCATTGCTCTGGCCTTAATGTTAAATTGATGAATCTATGCATGGACTGAAAGTCTTTATGATATGTGGTCATAGACCTCTATGACAATAGACCATGGGTTAATATTACAGAGTTCCTAGTCCTCTGGAGACTCTGAACATCTAATGCTAGAGTGCCTCCCCATTCACTTTATTCCTCAGTTCCTCTCATTTGCAGGAAAAACTTTAACTTCTGTGGGATGCTGTCAGTGGCTTTTAACTATGGGATGTAATAAAGGTATGTTCTCAAGGATGAGAGGTTACAATTCTAGGTTTGGAAATAAAAAAAGTAGACAAGGACACTAGGAAGGGAAATAAGCTCCTCAAACAAAACAAAAACAAACAAACAAAAAAAACTGAGTTCCTAGGAATACTGTATTGATGAAAAATAAATAGTGTCTGAGTCACTTCTAATTATTTCATGTATACTAACAAAATTCTCCTAGTAATTTTTTAATATAGGTATCATATTCTCATTCTAACACTGAGACACACAGGTTCTGTCCAATGTCACATGACAAATGTGGAGACAAGATTAGGACCCAGATATTTGACTCTGAACACCATGTTATAAACCATTAGGTAATATGGCCATAGAGAGAGAAAATGGGATAACATGATTATTATGACTATTCATAGAAATATTTAATGTGAGAATGTTTATCTGTGTGGGTTATAGAAGGTAAGTTATAGAAGAATGGGTACTGATATAAATTCTGTTGCTATGTTTTTGGTATAGTATAGAAAAAAAACATAGTTCCAAATATTTAAATATCTGATTCAGAAAAATCAAAAATGAATGACTGATTTCTAATGATCTTGAGTTTGAGACTTTGACATCACCCCTGACTTTGGGTTGGATGTAATAATAAGATGATCCATTCCATTTAAAAAGCTAGTATTAGATTATGGAGAACCAATAAAAAAGAGTTTCAAGTATGAAATATTTCTTTTGGTCAATCCTAGCTTTAAAATCATTGTCTTTTAAGTCTGAACAAATATATTTACCTTGAAAAGACTAGATATTTTCAAGTGAGATGCAAGATAAAAGATAACAGCAAACTGAAAGAAGTAATTACCAAGGCATTTCTCACTAGTTCTCTCTCTGCAAATTGTATGTGTATGTGTGTGTGTGTGTGTGTGTGTGTGTGTGTGTATGCACCATTCATTTGGAACAATTGTCTAAGTTTTGGTTCTGCTTTGGAAGCTAGGGAATGCGTTGAGTTTTGGAATTCCTTTCATGTGGAAGGAATCCAGCTCCTGAGGACTGTTGATGATGGACAAACATTCTGCAGAGAAAGAACATAAGGAGGACTTCCATTTTCAGTTTGTTTAAGTGACTCATGATAGAAGTACCCAAATGCAATGTTTTCTGAGTATGACAAGAGTTACTTAGGTCAAGATGTAAATAGTTGACACAAATTCCACTTTAATTAATTTAAGTTCATTTTCCCAGGGCATATAACTTGATAAATAGTTTTCAATGTTTTCTACATTGTAGTATTGGATACTGCTTTTCTTCCTTTGTGTCCCAATAGAACTTTTTACCAAAAAAAAAACAACAAAAAATTACTCTGTGTCATGGGAATACCATGAAAACAGAAACTGTGTTACAATCATTTTTGTGTTGTTGGCATTTATTAATACCTGGTGATCATTGGAAAGATAGATAAGTAAATAGATGCTTAAATGAATAATACATGAATGAAATTTTGACTAGATTTGGAGTGAAATCAATATCATTTTATGAGATTCAGCAGCCCCTAAATTTTCTGTACTGATTTTAGATGAATATTAATTTTATAAACATAGTTTATGCATATTGTTAGAGAAGGAAAAAGGTTTAAATGTTCTATTTCATAGATGATCAAAATAAGAGGCAAAGAAAATCAGTAATTAGGAGCCACCGTGAAGATACTAGTGGTGAATTGTAGTGAATGTAGTCAGAGAAAAATTGAAGTGGGCTTCTATTTTGTTCTTGTTCCTTTTATTGTGTTTCTTCATTTTCTTCTATTTTGTTTCTTTTATTTTAATATTCTATCACTTTCCTACTCAAAATTTTCCAATGGCTTCCTATGGACCAATAATTAGATCTCTACTTTTTTTTTTTTTACATCTTTATTGGAGTATAATTGCTTTAAAATGGTGTGCTAGTTTCTGCTTTATAACAAAGTGAATCAGTTATACATGTACATATGTTCCCATATTTCTTCCCTCTTGCATCTCCCTCCCTCCCACTCTCCCTATCCCGCCCCTCTAGGTGGTCACAAAGCACCAAGCTGATCTCCCTGTGTTATGCGGCTGCTTCCCACTAGCTATCTATTTTATGTTTGATAGTGTATATATGTCTATGCCACTCTCTCTCTTTGTCACAGCTTACCCTTCCCCCTCCTCATATCCTCAAGTCCATTCTCTAGTAGGTCTATGTCTTTTTAACCTGGCTTAGAAAGCCACTCTTCACCTGGTACCTGTCCACACCAATGGCCTTATCTTATTCTATATTCTACTGCTCTCCATGTTCTCGCCTCAGGGCTTTTGCACTAGCTCTGACTGGAATTCTCCTCCGTCATCTTCATTTGGTTGGATCCTTATCCATCTTCAGGTCTTTATTTCCTTAACTCCTCAGAGAAGCTTTCCTTGAACACTTTTCAGATTAATCCCCCTGTCACTCAGTATCATAACATCCTGTCTTAATTCTCTGTTTAAATCTTAACATGTTGGAAATGCCACATGTTCACATCCCAACTGACTCTGTCTGAGCCTCAGCCATCTCAGTCCTGACAGGAGATATGTAGGTAAACAAGCTATCTTGGAAGTATATCCTCCAGCCTCAGCTCTTTTATCTCTCAGGCATTCAAGTCATCCCATGGAGCAAACAGCCATCTCCACTATGCCTTTTTAGAATTCCTGACTTACAGAATCCCTGTTTGTTACACAGCAATAGATAGAGAAAATGCTTACTCACTGCCCAAAATCTGAAATTATCTTGTTATTTCTTGTATGTTTTAAAAATCTCTATCCTCCTTCAAATATGTCAGTTCCATGATGGTGTGAATTTTTTTTTTTTGTTTATGCTGTGTCCTTCATACCAGTGTCTGGCACATAGTGTTCCATAAACATTTGCTAAATATATTAATTAACTCCTTTTTAACTGAGGTGAAGAAGTTTACATTTTTAATCTCATCAAACTCATTTGATGATTGTGGGTAATAGTATCCCCATTTTACAGATGAAGAAACTGAATATTAGAAGGACTGTATAGCTTTCCCAGGTTGCAGAGGTAATAAATCACACAATTGGAATGTGAACTAATTCTAATTTGAACTCTTTTGGTATAGTCTTACAAAATAAATTGTTAGATTAACCTGCTCTCCAAATATACCTCCAACTTTAAAATCGTAGTGTGTGCTATAGTAGTGTGCTTACAAGCACAGAATTTGGAGCTACAGTGTCATGGTTCAAAGATCCTCCACATTTTAGTTGTATAACCCTGACTCAATTCCTAATTTTTAAAATAAGAATTATAATTCTGTCTTATACCCAGGGTAGTTTGAACATTGAATAAGTAAATATATCTAAGGCATTTACACCAGTGCTTGGCACATGATACAATAATGTATCATAAGGACAATAATCTCTATTGATCTTCATCTTCATTTTTGTTATGATTATACTGTATAATATTTATGGAAGATTCAGTATGTCTCTAATAGCTAAATATTATTAATAAACATTTTTGCCAACATTTTATATGTAAAACATTTGTCATAAGATAGGTCAACACATGTATCCATGTTATAAAGTGAATGATTGTAGATATGAGTCGAAGTATTCCATTTTCTGAAACATGCGGTCTAAGCGAACCTTGTGAATTTTTGTTGTTTTTAATGAGGAAAAAGTTCTCTCTGAAATTAAAGGTTGTATAATTTAGATCTGGAGACTACCCTGGAGATGATTTTTTTTTTTTTTTTTTTTTTTTTTTTTTGCGGTATGTGGGCCTTTCACTGTTGTGGCCTCTCCCATTGCGGAGCACAGGCTCCAGACGCACAGGCTCAGCGGCCATGACTCACGGGCCCAGCCCTTCTGCGGCATGTGGGATCTTCCCAGACCGGGGCACGAACTCGCGCCCCCTGCATCGGCAGGTGGACTCTCAACCACTGCACCACCAGGGAAGCCGTCATTTTTTAAGTAAGGACATTGATGACAACAGAGGGGTGAAGTCCCATTTAAAGTCATACAGACAATTAAAACTTGAGCCAGTATAAGAGGCAAGGTGACCTGAGTCCTATTCTGGTGCTTTCCAATCTCTCCATGCCCTTGCAGTGCCAACATGTCATTGTTGACAGAGAAAAGTTGTTTTTCCAGTTAACTAGTTATCAACATGTGTGCAACATCTGCTTAGTACTCTCTGCAGGGTGAGGGCTCAACAAGTGCTCGTCAACAGCCTTACATTCTACTCACCATCATTTAAAAGGACAATCATGATTCCATGGAGAAGTTGGGAAATACCTGATTCTTCTAGGTTAATCTCAGGTCATGAGAAGCAGCCCATACTTAGAAGAAGTTAAGGATATTGAAGGATATGAGATAGATTTTAAAGAGTGTGCCTTCTCTGATGCCTCTGAAACTGTAATTAGTGGCTTGAAGCTACTGCCCACAGCAGTCTGGGCCTTCCTGCAGCAAACAGCTGTCTTCCTTTTTTAGGAAGAGCTATATAAGGCATGCAAACCACATGGATTTCCTTTGAAGCAGCTAGAACTTTAGTCAATATCATCTTTTATCTTTCTCTTTTCCTTCAGACTTTCTGAGAAGAGATCTTATTAAAGGGAGAATCAAAGGAAGCTTCTGGTGTTACTATTTTCCGGACAACTTTCTGGAATTCTTAAACATGGAGCCAGATTCCTGACAGTCATGATGTGGTTCACACTAGTGTATTCCCTCCATCATCTCTCCATAATATCTTCAGGCTGTGTGGAAGAAAGCCCAACAGTGCTTTCACCTTTGCCCCATGTTTGCAGGACTTGAAGATCCATATCATCCTTATGAATATATGTATATATATATATATGACTTGCTTTCCTTCTTTCCCTGAGGCATATTTGAGGACTCATAGGTAAACACAAATAGACAAACTACCCCTCTTTCTCCGTTTTCAGCAGAACTCTAAAAATCATTCAATTTTAGAATAAGAGCTTCAGAAGTTCTTGAAGTTACTTCAAGAAACTGGATCACCCTTTAATTGTATCATATGAAGAAATAAATATGGCAATATTACCAGGGTGGTTATTGTCAAAAATAAATAATGAATTTTTATATGACAGCATTCTACAAATAGAAAAACAATTTTCTCACAAATGTCCCACTTCTGAACTTAAAATGAGTCTCTAGTGTGAGGGTGTTTTCATTTTTTTTTTTGGCAAAAATGCAAATCAGCTTAGAGATGGACTTTAGTCAGGATTTTTGATTGTGCTCAACAGAAAACTATTCTGGTTAATTTAAGAAAAAGATTGGAAATGATAAGCAAAAAGGCTGAGGAATGTGGTTTGGTCTGTGTGCCCACAGGAAGGTAATAATGGCTTATATAGCTAATGTCAATGAAGACCTTCCTATGTGCCAGATACTGTTCTATGAGCATTAACTCATTCAACCTTGAAGCAGTATTATGGAGTAATGACTATTATCATCCCTATTTTACAGATGGAGAAATTGAGGCAGTCATTAAAGCCTTTGTCCAAGGACATTAACCTATTGAATGGTAGAACTGGGTCAGCAGTAAAGTACATGTTATAGAAATAACCTTCCCAGGATGCCACTTCTGCTTCCACTACTCACCATATAGTGCTTCTCTCACCACCATCTTTACTACCACTGGTCACTGGTAGTTCTTTGCATCACTTTTTCCAGATTCAGAACTTGGGTGTGGATATCTCATGTCTATGTCCTGTCTTCTAGGAGATTACAAAGCAAGTATTCAGCCTCTGGTGGCTGGATTCATTCAGTAATAGATTTCTCAAAACTAGAAATGAAGCTCAGATGCTTAACAGTCAACAGAGCATAAAAACCATTGCTCTCTCTAGTAGTAACTGCTAATAACCTTGGATGAAAAATCTAAGTCTCCTCAAAGACTACTTTGCAAAGACTACCATGCAAATTAGTAAAATTGCAACTGTGGATAACATTAATGGATTACAAATGTAAATGGCCTTGTTTCTAAAAGATACCCTTTTGAATTCCACTCCATGCATAAATAATTTATAATCAGTGAAAAGAAAAACTGAAGACAATAACTGTATGCTTTGAATAAGTTCTTTAAAATCTGTTGAGAACTAATAATATGGGGCATTGACTCTAATTCAGAGCAATCTCTTCCAATATAAACTTGAAAGTTAGATACAGCAAGAAGTGAATAGTAGAAAAGGACTGAGAAAAACAGTGAACGAATGAGATTTCTACTGCAGAATGCTTTTGACATGGTCCAGTTACTGCGTCACGACTTCATGTTTCTTAATCTTGGCAATAGAATAAAGTCCTCAGCAGAAGGACTTTTTTCAAGTCCAAAACATGACACTTCAGAGCTCTAACCATAACTTCTCTTTTTATGTCTACAGGATTTACAGTGTTTGCAGATGGAAGTAATTTAATACTGTGGTGATCTTTCATCTAGCCTGTTTCCTTTCAGTGACCTTATGTTTACTATAAGAAAACACCAACAAGGTGTCTGATTTCTTCATGGAAAAGTGGCAACTATTTAAAACAAAAGGATTTTGTCCAGCAGAATCATAAATCTTTCACTGTTTCTGTAATTTAACAACAACAACAAAAAAGGCTCATTTGTTCTGTGAGGAGTGTTTGCCTGCAAGACAAGGCCAATTTGACTTTCTCAAAAAAAAATGCATTTTTTGAGGTGGGGGAAGACAGCAGTGGAATAAAAAGTCACTGTTCTATCTATGGCAGTGGAATCAAATCTTTTAATTTTCATGGCTTTGCCTCAAACTGTCCCTAAGTTATCATTTTGAAAAACAACCCCAGAATCCTTCCTGGCATTTCCCAGGATGCTTTGAAAATAATAGCAAGTTCTTTGTGCCCTTCACACATCTTTACTTCAACATGTGTGGTTCCTGCTGATTTTAAAGCCTGTTCTGCACCCCAGAAAGCAGACTCTTCCTGGGATGAGAGAAGCTCTTGGTAACCACAGCAACACACCTTTCCAGGGAATCTTCCCATTGACATTTGATAGGCCGAGTTATAAATAATGGAATGAAATCTTTCAGCAGAAGACCAGAAGCTGCAACTGGAACACTCAGGAAATGGATAACAGCTGCCTTTTTTTTTTTTTTTCGGTACGTGGGGCTCTCACTGTTGTGGCCTCTCCCGTTGCGGAGCACAGGCTCCGGACACGCAGGCTCAGCGGCCATGGCTCACGGACCTAGCCGCTCCATGGTATGTGGGATCTTCCTGGACCGGGGCACGAACCCCTGTCCCCTGCATCAGCAGGTGAACTCTCAACCACTGCACCACCAGGGAAGATCCACAGCTGCCTTTAAGGTGATGAGATACAAGATGCCTTCCTATATTGGAGGCAGTTTCTCCAATAAGAGAGAGAACTTGAATCTGGAGTGTTCATTTTGTTTACACCATAGATCAAGGAGATGAAAATGCAAATACTCTTATGAGTGCAATGCTGCATCCAAAGACATATTAGAGAATCTAATCTAGAGTGTAGATTTGGCATCTGTTTATGAAAAACTCATTCGAATTATTTACAAATATATGTTTTTGTGATATTGAGCAGATCCATGAACAGGATGGAATATATTATTTTAAACAGGAATTACATGTTGAGTGCTTAATGTATGACAAAGTGTTCTGATCCTTGGAAGAAAAATAGGGAAAAAAGCACATGAGACATACAGACAAGAAAGAAGTAATGTGTAAGCAGGTGCTTAAAGATTAATTAGAGTTAGTTAAGTGGAAAGTGGAGAGAATAAGGAGAGAGTCCCAGGCAGAGGAAATAGCTCAGGCAAGAACTTAGATGCAGAAAAAGCATGGTGTATTGGGGAACTGAAATTGCTTCAGCATGTTGATCTCTGGCCAAAAAACATATTCATTCAACATTCAAAAAATATCTATTTTTTGTTCCTATGATACAGCAGGAAATGTTCCAGGTGTTTGGGTACAGCCATCAGCAAAGCAGAGAGAGAATATTTCTTGTCCTTGTGCTGTATATCACACAATTCATCCTCATGGCCACTTCTTCCCTCTGCCAGTATTCTTACTCTAGAGGGAAGAGAGAGTAATTGTATTGCAAGAGCAACCACTGCAAACCTACTGTCTAAAGGTTTTGAAGTGGTAGAAAATTATCCACCTTTAATTGGTCTGAATGGATGTCTGGAATCAGTCAAAACTAATGAGGCCCCTAAAATGTGCCAAGTACTGTGTTGGGCCCAAGCAGGAAAAAGATAAACTTGATTATACATTATAGACTATAAATTCAATGCAATCCCAATCCATAATCCCAGAAAGTTATTTTGTAGATATTGACAAACTGATTCTAAAATTTATATGGAGAGGCAAAAAGCCCAGAACTGGCAACAGAATATTAGAGAAGAACAAAGTCTGAGGACTGGCACTACCTAACTTCAAGATTTACTATAAAGCTGCAGTAATCAAGACAGTGTGGTATTGATGAAGAAGAGACGAAGTGATCAATGGAACAGAATAGAGTCCAGAAATAGACCCACACAAACTTAGTCAACTGATGTTTGACAACAAAGCAAAGGTGATAGAATGGAGAAGAGACAGTGCTAGAACAACTAGATATCCACATGCAAAAAGTAATCTAGGCACAGACCTAGATTAAACAAAATTTAATTCAAATTAATAGAGATCTAAATGTTAAATACAAAACTATAAAACTCCTAGAAGATGACATGGTAGAAAATCTAGGTAACCTTGGGTTTGGTGATAACTTTTATTAGAAACATCACCAAAAGCATGATCCATGAAAGTAAAAAAGAATTAAATTGGACTTTATTAAAATTATAAACTTCTGTTCTGCAAAGGGCATTGTTAAGAGAATAAAGACAAGTTACAAGGTAGTAGAAAATCTTGGCAAAATACATATGTGATAAGAGACTGTTATCTGAAATATACAAAGAACTCTTAACACTCAAGAAGAAAACAAATAGCCCAATTAAAAAATAAGTAAAAGACTAGGCAGCTAGATCTAAAAATCATTGAAATTACAACATTCCCTCATACCATATACAAAAATAAACTCAAAATGTTTTAAAGACCTAAATTTAAGACATGACACCATAAAACTCCTAGAAGAGAACATAGGCAAAACATTCTCTGACATAAATCATAGCAATATTTTCAGATATCAGTCTCCCAAGGCAAAATAAATAAAAGCAAAAATAAGCAAATGGGCCTAATCAAACTTAAAAGCTTTTGCACAGCAAAGGAAACAATCAACAAGATGAAAAGACAGCCTATGGAACGGAAGAAATGATTTGCAAGTGATGTGAACAATGACAGATTAATATCCAAAAAATACAAACAGCTCATACATATTAATATCAAAACAGAAACCAATTAAAAAATGGGTAGAAGACAAATAGACATTTCTCCAAGGAAGACATGCAAATGGCCAACAGGCACATGAAAGTATGCTTAACGTTGCTAATTTTTAGAAATGCAGATCAAAATCACAATGAGGTATCACCTCACACCTGGCAGAATGGCTATCATCAAAAAGTTTACAAATAATAAATGTTGGAGAGGGTATGGAGAAAAGGAAACTCTCCTATACTGTTGGGATTGTAAATCGGTGCAGCCACTGTGGAAAACAATATAGAGGTTCCTTAAAAATTAAAAATAGAGCTACCATATGATCCAGGCATCTCACTCCTGGGTACATATCTGAAAAGATGATAACTTTAATTCAAAGACATATATGTACCCCAATGTTCATAGCAGCACTATTTACAATGGCCTATACCTGGAAACAACTCAAGTGCCCACAGACGATTGCCTTAGGAAAAGGTGATATATATATGATGGTAATATGTATATAAATATAAATATATAAATATATATATATATATATATATATATATTACTCAGGCATAAAAATGATTGAAATATTGCCATTTGCAGCAACATGGATAGACCTAGAGAATATTAAACTTAGTAATGTCAGACAGAAAGATAAATATTATATGATATCATTTATATGTGGAAGCTAAAAAATAATTCAAATAAATCTATATACAAAACAGAAATGGACTCACAGACATAGAAAACAAACTTATGGTTACCCAAGGAGAAAAAGAGGGGAGGAGGTATAAATTAGGAGTATGGGATTAACAGTTTCAAGCTATTATATATATTATAAATAAGAAATAAAGTTTTACTGTAAAGCACAGGGAAATATATTCAATATCTTGTAATAGCATATAATGGAAAATAATCTGAAAAAAATATATGTGTATATCTGAATCACTTTGCTGTACACCTGAAACTAACACAATATTGTAAATCAACTATACTGCAATTTAAAAAAATGAACAAAAAGTTTGAACAAATATTTCACCAAAGAAGACATACAACTGACAAATCATCATATGAAAAGATGTTCAACATCATATGTCATTATGGAATTGCAAATTAAAACAACAATGAGATACCACTATACATCTATTAGAATGGTAAAATTCTAAAACACCGATTATCACCAAATGCTGGCAAGGATTTGAAGCAATTGGAACTTTCATTCCTTGCTGGTGGGAATTCGAAATGGTACAGACACTTTGGAAGACATCTTGATATTTTCTTACAAAACTAAACATACGCTTACAATATAATTCATCAATTGTACTCTTTGGCATTTGCCCAAATGAGTTGAAAACTTACACCCACAAAAAAACCTGCACACAAATGTGCATAGCAACTTATTAATAATTGCCCAAACTTGGAAGCAATCAAGATAGCCTTCAGTAAGTGAATGGACAAACAAATTGTGGTATATCCAACAATGAAATTATTCACCAGTAAAAAGAAATGAGCTACCAAGCCACAAAACCATACACAGGAAATTTGAATGCATATAATTAGGTGAAAAAGCCAATCTGGAAAAGCTACATATTGAATGATTCTAACAATATGTCATTCTGGAAAAGGAAAAAAGAATGGAGGTAGTAAAAAGATCAATGGTTGCCAGAGGTTCAAGGGCAAGGGAGGAGGGATGCATAGGTGGAGTAGGGGGGATTTTTATTTTATTTTATTTTATTTTTTTTAACATCTTTATTGGAGTATAATTGCTTTACAATCATGTGTTAGTTTCTGCTTTATAACAAAGTAAATCAGTTATACATATACACATGTCCCCATATCTCTTCCCTCTTGCATCGGGGAGACTTTTAGACAGTAAAACTATTCTGTATGATAGTGTAATGGTGGATATATGGAATTATATATTTATCAAAACCCAGAAAATGTAGGGCACAAAGAATGAACCCTAATGTAGACTATGGACCTTGGTTGACAATTATATGTCATTGTGGGTTCATCAGTTATAGGTAATGTACCACACTAATGGGAAATGTTGGTGGGGGAAAGGTGTGTGTAGGAGGAGGAGGGAGGGTATGTGTGAACTCTGTACTTGCCATTCAATTCTGCTGTAAACATAAAACTGCTCTAAAAAACAAGCTCTATTAATTTAAAAAAAGATGAATATGGAATATGAAATTGTTCTTGATCTTAGAGAGCCCTTGGTGACTCAGGATACATATCTATCTGTCTGTGTCTGTCTGTCTTTCTGTCTGTATTTCTACCTACTTTTCTATCATCTATAAATCCGTCTCTTTATCTCTTTGTCCAAAATTATGATTTACATTAAAACAGAGGAATTAAGAAAATCTTATGTGAGTACAAGAAACATAGACCAGGATTAATTCCCCTGTGATTTGGTGGGTAAAGCCAAAAAAGAGCTAAGAAGAAGTAACATTTGTTTTGGACCATGACGGATGAATAGGAGCCCACCAGGTTAAAAAGAGTAGAAAGCAGAGAAAAATCCTTAAGTAAAATGAGGATACATAAAAGTCATCCTGGAAAGTGTAACTAGAGCATATGGTGTATGAAAGGAATAAGCAAGAGATAAACTGATTTTTAGTTTAGAGCTGGATTGTAAAGAGCCCGCTAGAGTCAATGCATTTGGTGCCTATTCTATACAGGCTCTGTGCCAGGCACTACCTATTCCTCATTTTGTAAGCACTTACAACCACCCTGCAAAACAGGTATTGTTAGCTTGATTTTACTAAAGAGGACACTGTGCTCAGAGAAATGCACTAATTGGCCTGAGTCCCAAGGCTGGTAGATCTTGCCAAGGAGTTCAGTGAGCCTCAATGGGGCTGATGAAGGGAATGCTGTCCCCATCCCAACAAAGGAGATTATTCCAAGGTGCTTCTATAAACACCTGTAGAACTGTCCTCCATATGCCCATTCCAACACACCACGGAGATTCTGGTCCCCCCCTTGAGCTGGAATGCCAGTTCTAGGATTTACTGTTAATGAGACACTCTGTTTTTCAGATACTGAAGGACTTAAACAGAAAATCAGTTTTATAGACAATGATATTGCAAAAAAGTGATATTGCAGTGGTGATGCGTATAAACTTTAAGAAATTTTTCCTGCTGACCTGTGTGTGCATATGTTGGTGGGACAGATTAGTGAAGATACTCCACTCCTAGCAAAGAAGTCACACAGGAGAGGACTTTGGGAAGTAAGTGTAAAGAGTATGGAGAAGAAATGAGAAGGTCCCTCCTCTGAACACTCCGCCACCATGGAAGTAAGTGACGAGATCCTTCCATCCTCACCATTCAGAATATGGATAAGGTGTTTGGCTATCTCATCAGGTGACACTGACACCTTCTTATTATACAAATAGTGAACATTTAATAAATATTTTCTACGTTCCACACATTTAATCTAATTTTTATAAATCAGTGAGATGGGACAAAACTGAGTCCAGGTAGTTCAGGTGATTCAACGAAGAATATTAACAAGACAGAAACGCAAACTCCCTGACTCCAAAGCTTTAGTCATTCTCAGACATTAACCTGTGGTGTTGGATCAGTATAGAAGTATGTTGGTGGTCGACATTTTTTGCTGAATATTTAATATAGAATTAATTATTCCAGGATGTTTTTCTGAAATTATTCCCATTAGTGGTTTCTTCGATTGCACATTCACCCACACACATACACACCGACACAATTAATAATTCAGAAAATATTTACTTGGATTCAAATAGTATTAAGTGCTTGTCTCTCCCTGGGTTGTGAGTTTTAGCAATGTGAACATAATGTATAAATAGCATGGAGTGCAGTGTCTGATGTATATTTGTGCATAATAAATATTTGTCACGTTAATCCATCTCCTCTTACAAGACAGTTTGCTACAAGCTATGTATGTAGATGTTAGGCAACATCAGTCAATGGTTGCTGTCTTCTTATATCAGAGGAGTTAAGACCACAAAAGAGGCAAGATCCAGCAGTTACAATTTGTCACTCTGTCCAGTAGACCCCACTTGAATGTCTTGATGCCAGTCCCATCTGTTTTCCTAACTTGTAACCTTTCTCTCATCTGGCTTCTCTCTGACTCTGTTCCGCTGGTGAGCTTTTTCTTCCCCCCTTTTCTTTCTTACTTTTTCTTTTTCTCGTAGTGTGATGTTGTATCAGCTACATCTGCCCCTTACAGATCACCTCTAACCTTCACTTCTTGTTCTCACTCTTGCTTATTCCACTCTTGGCTCAAGACATCCGGCCCTTAGAGACTTCTCCTTCTAATCCCCAGGCTTTTAGTCTCTTCTCTTGAAGCAACTGGGATATTTTAAGTTGGTTGTGACATAAAGATGTCCAGACAGCTCCACTGTGTGGGGTTTAATAATACAAATAGAGTGTTCAAATATGTTCATTTGATTTACAAATACACTGCTTTATCACTGAGATTTCTGAGAGGAAAATATTTATACAATTATGTCTAGTTTTTAGTAAAAATGATTGTATGTTTATTTAAGGTATGAGTTCTTTAAAGAAGCATAATCGAATTCTTAGTTTGAAAGCGCTTTCAGCAAACATTCAATTGTATGTAGTGATTATTGCTTGTATTAATATTACAGCTAATTTTGTAAATAAACATTAATGGCTTGGATTTTATGGAAGTTATTTTAAAGTTGTTCATAATTTGTAAAGAAGGCCTAACTTTATTTAGCATATATTTATTCAAATAACCAAGTGAAATGTATAGATATGATGAAAGGGACATCTATGAGAGCTGTTCCCTTTTGTGAGAATACAAGAAATACAGAGTTTAGTCCATTACTGATTTAGGAAACATCGTCCAACACTATAACTTATTTGGATAAGATAACATGCATTTTTTTTTCCCCTCTGGAAAGCCAGACCACTTTGAGCAGAAAACAGATTCTATGGCCATCGGCCCACAGAAACTCAGTGGGCCTCTCTGGCAGGGCATGAAGGAGTTTGATACTTGGTCTAATTAGGCATACTCCCTCTGGGACTCTGCTTAGAAGTCAAAGTTAAGGCTTGCCTTGTTCCCTCGCAGTGATGGGGGAATCCATTTCAATTCAACAACGTTCCCTTGATTTGAACACATTTGGGGACTTGGAAGCTTAGCGGAATGAGCTCAAGGGTTGCACAGTCTGGAGTTGCCAGTTAGCAGAATTGGCAGGAACCCCTCCTAAGTTTTTTGGTCTAAAAGAGGCTACTTCCTTCTTATGAGGAAGAAGCCAGAGCCATATGGGCCAAACCCCAAGTGGCTCTCCTCCATGGCTTGTGGTTTCCCTGAAACTTATTTCCCAAGCTTGAGGCCTGCCAGCAATTCTGGGATGGCAGATACATACCGTCATGATTTTGTAGACAGTGGGGATGATAGAGACACAATTCATTTCCCAAGTCATGGGTGGTATGCCTACTATGTGTCAGATACCTCCTACGCAGAAGGGTATGAAGATGCCATCGTCCCTACCTTTAAGTCTCTTACAGTCTGTGGCTTTTTCTATGGCTGTCGATAAACTCCTCTCCATACAAATAGAAGGGAAATTAGGGGAAAAGATACTCTGATATGACAGTATTATAGAAAATTAGAAAGGGCACCAAATTTGGAATCATATGACTCTGTTTGATGTCTGGTTCAATGGTTTACAAGTTATGTGAAAACCCAATTAACTAATGAAACACTTCTTGAACATGGTTTATGCTTTATCCACATTGCTAAGTTTTAGGGATACTAATATAACAGTGATGTGATCACTGCCTTCAAGATGTTCCCTATTATGTCATCTGAGTTTTCTCTCATCTATTGAAAATATCATTATAATAATTACTGACCGCTCTATTTTATTAAGCTTTTTTGAGAACCAAATTTGATATACATGACAAATGTTCACTGTAAAAGTTTATACAAATACATGTGGTAGATTCAAGTAGTTTATTATGTTTCAGTAATTTTCAAGGTGTGTACTATCCGAACTAGTATATCCTGGTATAAAAGAAACAAAAAACCAAAATAAAACAACAAAACACCTTTCTGAAATTTCAGACAATTGTTTTTTCCCTTATGACAGTGGTTCTGAAAGTGTGGTTCTTGAAAAAGTAGCATCAGCATCACCTGACCACCTGGGCATGTAGAAATGCAAATTGTGGTGCCCCAACTGAGACCTAATGAGTTAGAAACTCTGGGGGTGGGGTTCAGCAACCTGTGTTTTAACAAGCCCTCCATATGATTCTGATATAACCCATCAAAGTAGAGAACTCCTACTGTAGATCCTCTTGTAAAAAGGTTAATACCATTTAGGCCAGTAGTTTTTCAAAGATCTCTGCAAATGCATAGTTAGAATCTAGAAGAGATGGAGATTCAAGAAAAGTCTGATTTATGTAGCTTCACATCACTTCATCTTTCACTGACCAAGAGATTCATTCACCAAACATTTACTGAACACATACTATGCACCAGACATTGCACTCAAATATTTTTCATAGCTCTATGTTTCCTATGTGGCCCTGCCTTATTCAAATGACATGATACATTAAAAAAAAATTAAAGGCATATTCTGACGTTGTTCTTAAGACCTGGAAGATAACTTTATCCATTTTCTGCTCAAAGGTCCATTTCCCTTTTTTCTCTATTTTTATTGTCCTTTTCCTTCAATAAAAAGCCAGAGAAGACAATGGGAGCTAATATGTTGAAGCATTTTCCTCATGTACAGCAAGACATTATTGAGAACTCTCCACGGGAAGCCTGTCTTTGTCTTACTGCAATTCTGCAATAACCTGGCGACCCTGAAGAGGCAATTCTATCTTTAAAGTCGAAACATCTTACTGCTTGCCAAAAGCAAGAAGGACCTGCACTTTGGGATTTGGGGAGATTTTATGTATTTGGAGGAACATTCCCTTGATTATATTCTCTTCAGAGACCAGAACCAAGGCATTCAGAAACATCTGTGCAGCAGGAAGCTTCTGGCATAGATTCTTCATGTTCAGTTAATTGGCCCCAGGCAAACCTTCCTGAGAAGAAGACTTCTAAGCAGTGGTTAGACCACACGAGCTGAGCTTCACGTATTCATTTTGTTTATGGCACTATATCATTTCTCTACACTCTCTGATAGAGAATTAATTTGGGGAAAATAGTCGAAGGCTACTTTGCCCAGCTTCTTCTTTCTCTGTATCCCTAAATCATATCAGCTTTCCTGCTCTGAAATTCTCATGCTTTTATAAAGGAGAAAACAACCCAATGAAGCTGACATGCACCATGGTGAGTCTGACCTTTCCCTCCCAGAATGTCAGGCTTATATAATGGCCATTTTTTAATATACTTTAATGAGTCTCTTTCCATTTTATCAGGAAATCACCTAAAGAAGGTGATGATTGATGCAGAAAAGCATAAATATAGTCAACACATTATATCACCATTAATGAATGCAAAAATTATTTTGCTTATAGGGCAAGGGGATTGTAGTCTTCTGACTGCCCCTCAAGTCACAGAAAAAGGAAGGTTGATATGAAAATGAAGATTTAGTAGTTTATATGTTACTGCTAAACAGCAAGTCATTTCACTTTCTCTAGAAATCAGTATCATCTGAAAATGAAAGTAAAAACTGCTCATTATGCAACCAACTAAATTTACCTGACCGGGCCTTGGAATGCTCAGACATTTGGCCAAACATTATTCTGGATGTGAGAGTGTTTCTGAATGAAATTAACATTTGAATTGGTAGACTGAATACAGCGAATTGCCCTTTCAAATGTGGGTGGGTCTCATTCAATTAGTTGAAGACAAAAATAGAACAAAAAGGATGGGTAAGAGGGAACTCCTTCTGCCCAACTGTTTGAGCTGGGCCTCTGGACTCAGCCTTTTCTGGCCTCAGGACTCAGAACGAAACACTGATTCTTCTTGGGTCTTCAGCCTACCATCTTTCAAACTGGAACTTACACCATCAGCTTTCTTGGTTCCCAGGCCTTCAGACTTTGTTTGGAATTACGCATTGGATTTCCAGCTTGCTGATTGCACATCTGGGGGCTTATCAGCCTCCATAATTGTAAGCCAATTCCTTATAATAAATCTCTCTCTCTCTTTCTCTCTCTCTCTCTCTCTCTCCATGCACATACTATTGGTTCTGTTTCTCTGGAGAACTCTGAGTAATACAAGCGCTATACTGTAGGTACTATTGTATCTCCATTTTACAGATAGGGAAACACACATAAAGAAGTTAGGTAATTTTCTGTGGTGGTTTAAAGCTATGCCCATTGATTCTTTGATGGTACCCTCTCAAGAGGTGAAACTTAATATCTCTCCCCTTGAGTTTGAGCTAGACTTAGTGATTCACTTCGAGTGAATAGTATATGGCAGATATGAAGGGATGTCCCTCTCAAGGCTAAATAATAAAAATACTACGGTTTGTCTTGAGTTTTCTCTCTGTCTCTGTCTCTGAAAACTCACTCGAGGGACAACCATACCTATGAGCAGCGATATGAAGTGACCCATATGGTGAGGCATTGAAAGCTCCCGCCAACAGCCACAATAGCAAGCTTGGATTCTCCTGCTTCTTAAGACAATTCCAGATCTCATGAAAGATCCTCGACCAAAACCAGCAAGCTAAGCCTCTCCTGGATTCCTGACCTTCATAAATGGTGTGTGATAAATGTTTGTTGTTTTAAGCTGCTAAACTTGGGATACTTTGTTACACAGCAAGAGATATCACTCAGTCTTGCCAAATGTCACATAGTTCATAAAAGTCAGAACCAGGATGCACACCCACATGGTGTTCTCCAGAGTGAATGTTTTTAACCAGTACCTCCTATGGCCTCTCATAATGACATAGGATCCCCAACCACAAAGCTGAAATTACCATCCACACCCCAAAATACCCTGATAAAAGAAGAGGCCATGTCCCTCATGTCTTACTTCAGATAGTTCCTTTCATGGATCTTCTTTAAAATACAGTAAATCAAAGTAATGGAATTTATTTTCTTCTTTGTCAATAGACTTCAGAGATATTCTCGAAAAACTTAGATGAGGGATTGAAGCTCAGTTATGCCCTGACCCAAGAGACTTCTGCCTGAAAGAAGGATGAATGCTTGTCTTTTTTATTTTCTTGTTAAAAAATATTTTGCGAGAGATAATCTGATTAATTAAGGCCTCTGCTTAATTGAGATCTAGTTTAATAATATTCTAACATCATTTTCAAAGAGTAATGACAGGATGGCATAATGGCGCCCACTTCCCCGGGGATGCTTCTTATGACAGTATAATAAGTTTTGTGATGGATTGCAGTTCTTTAGACTCACCTTGCTTCTCATCTCCAGGCTTTTGCACAGGCTGCTCTCACTGCCTAGAAATCCCTTCCTCTCCAGGCACTTTCTCATCTGTCTTCAACCCAAATGACTCCTTTTATCCTTTAAGACTCAGCTACATAGTCATCTAAGATGGCTTCTTGTTATCATTTTACCCTCAGTTATCCTTCGGGTTTCAATAGCATAATGCAGACTAAAAGCATCTCTTTTGGAAACAAATAGATGATGATTTCAGTCAAGGTTGTGTTTTATACTAGTTGTGCATCCTTGGGTAAATTTCCCAAGCCCACTAAGCCTTGATCTTCTATCTGTCGAATGGAGACAATATACTTGTGAGGATTAAGTTACTCCATAATTGAGAATGGTGCCTGGCATAGAAAAAGGCCTAAATAAATATTAAGTATTATTTTTATTGTGTTAAGTATGTACCAAAATGCATACAAATTTTTCAATTACTTTCTCTCTTAGAATAGGTGTCTTTTGAATTAATGAATATAGTTTTGGTGCTTTTGTCATTATAACACTGATGGTGGATGCTGTGGGAGTGAGAGGTTTTCTTGTTCATTTATCTTCACTGCCACTTCATTTCAAAATATATCCCCAGCCGAATGTTCCCTACATTTGTTTCTATCCAAGCAGTTTGCCAAATTTTTAGGTCTTAAAACTTGAGTCATAATGACTCCCTCCCCCAACGCTTTCTTCCATCATTTTTAAGAATTTATTTACACTTTTAACATTTGCTCCCTATTCTTCATTCCAAGGGCATCAGAATTAACCCAGCCCTATTTCCTCTAAATTCTCTTGCTTCAGCCACTTCTGGTGATTCACAGCTTTACTGACTTTTGGTCTCTCCACCTCCAGTCTACTACTCTCCGTGCAGATGTATTTATTTCTCCCCAAATAGCTCTTATCGTATTACTCCCTGCTAAAAATAATTTATTGGCTGCCCATGTCTTAAAAATGGGAAATTTTACATATTTGTAGCAGTTTGCTTTGAAGACACATTGCTTATTTTTACCTTATTCATTTTCTCTCCTCTATTGAAACCGTATGGTTTAGGCTTTCATAACGTACCCCATGCTTTTCCATCTCCTAGCTTTTAACCATTCCCTTTCTGCTTTCTAGAACGCCCTCTTGCCCCAACTTTGCATGTGGAAATAATGTCTCGAAAAAACCATCTCAAATGTCACTTTCTTCATGAAATCTTTCCTCATTACCTCATCCTTTTCCCAGGTCCAGATGCTGCAACTTCTCCTTCCTTGTATCTCTGTGGCCCTTTGTTTTTTTGTTTACAAAGTTTCTCATATGCCTTATATAATGCAGTTTTGTCTCTTTCCATTGCAAATGTTAAATTCTTTTTATTTTAACCACCTTGATAATCATCTCTCTTCTGAACTTAAGGACAGTGCTTTACATCAAGTAAAGACTCGGATCCTGAATTGAATTGTATTATATAACCAGTTAAAATTCCTGGTACTGTAGGTATAATTAGAATTATATAAATGCAGTTTAAAATAAAATCATGTCTTTCTCCCCAGATTTTTGGCAAGTGACAAACATTTTTGCTGTTTAGCCATCTGTAGCATAAATACCTTTACTTAAATGTCATTACTATATGGATAAATTGTCTTTGTATGAATGTTTAGGAACAAAATTGCTGTCTGTCTGCTTTCCAATTACTGGAAGACCAAAACTAGCCAACTCAAGATAGACTTTTAACAAGATACTTCCTTGTAATGATAATTGCTTTTGGGCCTCAAACTGACTTATTTACTAGTTTTTCAATTTGGAAGTCATTTCTCTTTAGGACCTGAAGGGTTTTTGCACTGCCCGGAGAATTAGGCAGCCACCTTTAATTAGAAAAGGGCCAAGATATTCAACATACACTCAGATTTGTGATATTTGTGATGGTGCTGGGGTTAGGAGAGAAGAAAATATGGGCTGGAGAAGGGTGAAATTACTTTTTTTTTTTTTTTTTTTACCTTTCTTATGATATTTCCTGAGTCAGTGGGAGAAAGGAAAAACAAAGAATTCTGATTTGTATTTGCTAAACACATGACACTGCATAGACTAAATAGGTTTGCTACCGTGATTGCCAGCCAGCATAGAAAATGCTCTTTGCAGAACTACATGAAATTTAAAACTGTTCAAATGAGGAACAAATGGTACTAGGGAAATAAAATAAATGTTTTTCAAGTATGCATTGTTAATTACTTTTTTTAAATTAGGGTTTACATCCACATTTGATCCAATAATTCTTAACCTTAATAAAAACGGCATGTTGCAGAATTCTCACCAGAAAGTTGAGAGGTATCTGGAACACAGAAGACGGGATTGGCTCCCAACACAAAAGGCCCTTGACTCCCAGAGGCAATATTTTTCTTTGAAAATTATTAAACCCTTCAAATTTTGTTAATAAATCTGTTTGAAGTAAAAATGTGAGTTGAGAAGTATATGCCATTGCTAGCTACAAGCTAAAAATGATGCCTAATTTTGTTTACATATTTTGGGTTTGTTCTTTATTCTTCTCAGGTGTTTACCACATTTCTACAAAAAGAAACAAGGAAATTCAGTGACCTGGAGATCTCAAATTATCTTTGAAATGCAAGTTACTTTTTTTAAATTTTGAAAACTTTAGGGATTATGAAATAAGCAACAGAATTTCACTTAGAAAGGAACATTAACTGAAACACAGATGTTAAAAAAAAAAAGGAAATTGGCTTTTCCCCATCTCCCTCTGGAGACCTGGGAATATTATCAAGGACTGAAATAATTAATTGTCACTAAAGGACACACTTATCATTTACTTCAAGTTTGTGGTTCCTTTTTCCCTATACTTAATAGCCAATTAAGATGTAAAAATGTGCCTGTTAGATAATATCATAACCATGTTAATAGTGAAGCAACAACTTTGTGAAAGTTAATCTAGGAGATCACTCCAAATTTTCTCACAAAGGAAATTAACTTCGATAACCATCTTTCTGGCTGCAGAAGAAAATGAAATATATCATTTCCATATGTATCTACAACATATAAAAAATATATTTGAATTTTAAGGGCATCTTAAAATAATAATTCAGCTTTACAAAATTGTCACATCAGGAGAAAATTATTTGCCTTAGAAAATCAAAATTCACTCCATCAGTTGCTACTACAAGTGTCTCTAAACAATATATTTCTTACTGCATTTGATAGTTGTTTTTAAGATAAAAAATTATGGAGGCTACTGAATACATAACTGATGATAATGTAATACACTCTATTTTTATAATTTTCAAAGTATCTGATTCTGTGGGCATTAGTTTTCATATTTTAATAGTGCATGTAGTACTGGACATGCTAGAAGAATTAATGTTCCTATTAACAGCCTTCTGTAGGGCACACTGATACAGTTTTCACTCTTTTTTCTATGAAAAACATATGTATGCACACATGTACATACACACACATTTATGTTAAGTTGTGTGTGTATATATATACATAAATATATACATATAATTTATTGAGGTATAATTTATATTCAATAAATACATTCATTTAAGTGTATAAGTTGCTAAAGTTTGCAAAATGTATAGACTATTGTATCCACCACCATAGTTAAGATATACAACATTCCACAACCCCAGAAAGTTTCCTTGTCCTCCTTTATATCAATCTTCACCATGTATTTCCAGGTGAAGCAAACACAAATCTGCTTTCTGCTACTATAGATTAGTTTTGTCTGTTCTAGAATTTCATACATATGGAGAAATACAGTATGTACTTTTTTGCATATTTTTGCTTTCACTCATCATAAGGGTTTAGAGATTCATACATGTTATTCTCTTTTTTTCTTGAATAGTAATTTGACTGAATAGCACAGTTTTATTCACCTATTGATAGACAATTCAGTTGTTTCCAGTTTGGAGATATTATGAATAAACTTCTTTGAACATTCTTTTACATATATTTGCATGGATATGTTTTCATTTCTGTTATTAGATATCTAGAATTTCTGTCATTCAGAAATTGTTTATTTAAATTTACAAAAAATACCCAATGTAGTCCTCAGGTACTTTAAAGTGTTTTTCACATTTTACATCCTTTGCAATGTGTAATAATTCCAGTTGCTTAACATCTTTACCAAAACTTGCTGTTGTCAGTCTTTTCAGTTGTAACCATTCTAGTGAGAATATTGATATCTCCCGTGGTTTTAATTTTCATTTCTCCAGTAACTAATGTTATTGAGTACTTTTTCCTGGGCTCATTAGCTATTTGTGTATCTTCTTTGGTGAAGTGTTGCTCAAATTTTTGCTAATTTAAAAACTGGATTGTTTGTTTTCTTATTATGAGTTGTTAATTCATCCTGATAATGTCTCTTGTTAGAAATAAAATTTGCATATATTTTCTCTCAGTATGTAGCTTATTGGCTTGCCTTTCTATTTTCCTTACATTGTCTTTCAAGATTAGATTTTTAAAAATTTTGATTAAATGTAATTTATCAACTTTTACTTTATATTTATTTCTTTTGGATCTCTACCTTTAAAAAAAAGTTGCTTACGACAGGGTCACAAAGATTTCTTTAGATGTTTTCTTTCAAAACTTTTATAGTTTTAGATTTTGTGTTTAGGTCCATGTTCCATTTCAAAGTAATTTTTGTACATAATATGTGGTAAAAGTTAAGATTATTATGACTTTCTAATGTGGATATCTAATTTCAGCACCATTTATTGGAAATACTTTCCTGTCTTCACTAAATTACTTCTGCACTTTTGACGAAAATCAACTGACTTTACATGTGTGCTCTATTTATGGAACCTATATTTTTTTATTATTCTCTTTATCTATTCTTATGCCAATATCACACACTTTTTTTTCAGGCTTGCTTTTTTTTTTCTTCTGGGACTCTGATCACATGAATGTTAGATTTGCTATTGTTTCCGAGATCTCTGTGGTCTCTGAGGTTTGTCCAATTTTTTATTTTTCTGTCTACCATCTCTCTGTTTTTCAGATTAGAAGAATCAATTGGATAAGTTTTCCAGTTTACTGATATTTTCTTGGTCATCTTCATTCTGTTATTGAGCCCACTAGTGATGTTTTACTTCTGTGGATGTTATGACTTTCAGTTTTTTGATCTTTTAGTTCAAAACGTCCATTTGGCTCTACTTTATTTCTTCCGTTCCTTTACAGAGGATTTCTAATTTAATTTTTTTTTTGAAAAGGATTTGTAAATGCCTACTGGATTTTTAAGATAGCTCTTTGTCTCAGTTGGCTTAGGCTTCCATCACAAAATATCATGAACTGAGTAGCTTAAATAACAGAAATTTATTTTCTCACAGTTTTGGAGGCTGGAAGTCCAAAACCAGCTGCCGGTATGATCAGATTCGTATGAAAACTCTCTTCTGGACTTGCAGATGGCTGTATTCTTGCTGTGTCCTCACATGGCAGGGGGAGAAAGAGAGCATTTCTCTAGTGCCTCATCTTACAAGGACACTAACCCCACCAGACCAGGGCCCTGCCCAGGTGAATTTATCTAATTCTAATTAGCTCCCAAAGACCCCATCTCCAAATATCATCACCTAGGGGTTTGGGATCAACATATTTGGGGGTGACACAGACATTGAGTCCACATAATGCTTTTAAATCCTTGTCAGATAATTCCAACATTTGTGTCATCTAAGTGTTAGCATTTTCCGATTGCCTTTTCTCGTGGATATTGAGGTTATAGGGGTTGTTGCTACAATGAGTCATTTTGGATTTTATTCTACATGTTATATATGAATATTATGTTATGACACCCTGGGTCCTATTGAAATCTTCTATTTAGCTGGCAGTAAACATGTTTAGATCCAGAATGCACACCCTGGTCCATTTTTGTGAGCTGTGATTAAAATGTCAATTGTTTTCAAAGCCTTTACAGTGCTATTTTGGTCTGCCCCACTTGAGTGTTTCCCAGAGGCTAACCCAAATCCTGGGTGCCGTTTCAGATCAGTGTTCAGTTCTCAACTCTTGCTCTATTGTTTCTTGTCAGTTTCAGGCATGAGACACTTAGAGGTCTGCTCAGGAATTCATATACAGAGTTTGAAAATCCCTTTCTGCAACTCCTTCCTCTCCGAACTTTCTCCAGAACTCTATTGTTGGGGAGGACGGGATGTGCACTACCTTCTTACCTCATAACTGTGGAGAAAGACTGGGCACTGCCCACAGTCTCTGCAGCTGCAGAGAGGAAATTCCATTGTGTTGTTCCACAAATCCTGAGATTCCTGGACAGTCTTCTTTTTCTGCAACTTTCCAAGTGTTTTGCCAGTTATTTTAGAAAATGTTTCTATGTCCTTTATGTTGTAGTTTGTTGATGAATATGGTGGAATATACTAATATATCTGAAATCAGAAGCCATATAGAGATCTTTTGATGCTATAATATATATTTTAATGTTAGTAGATTTTTCTAGTTATTATTCCTTTATGTATTCTCTGATCCATTGATTTTTCTCCTCTCCTTTTGGGACTCCAGTTACATATTTTAAAAATTTTATTGGAGTATAGTTGATTTACAATGTTGTGTTAGTTTCAGGTGTACAGCAAAGTGATTCTGTTATACATACATATATATCTCTTTTTGTCAGATTTTTTTCTCTTATAGGTTATAACAAAATATTTAGCATAGTTCCCTGTGCTATACAGTTGGTCCTTGTTGGTTATCTACTTTATATATGGTGGTGTGTGTATGTTAATCCCAAACTCCTAATTTATCCCTCCTCCCCTCTTTTTCTCCTTTGGTAAGCATGTTTATTTTCTATGTCTGTGGGTCTATTTCTATTTTGTATATAAGTTCATTTGTACCATTTTTTTTTAGATTCCACATATAAGTGATATCATATATTTGTCTTTCTCTGACTTACTTCACTTAGTATGATAATCTCTAGGTCCATCCACATTGCTGCAAATGGCATTATTTCATTCTTTTTTATGCCTGAGTAATATTCCATTGTATATATATCTACCACATCTTCTTTACCCATTCCTCTATCAATGGACATTTAGGTTGTTTCCATGTCTTGGCTATTGTAAACAGCTGCAATGAACACTGGGGTGCATGTATCTTTTTGAAGTATGGTTTTCTCTGTATATATGCCCAGGAGTGGGATCACTGGATCATATGGTAGTTTTATTTTAAGTATTTTTAATGAGCCTCTATATTGTTCTCCATAGTGGCTGTACCAATTTACATTCCCACCAACAGTGTAGGAAGGTTCCCTTTTCTCCACACCCTCTCCAGAATTTATAGTTTGTAGACTTTTTGATGATGACCATTCTGACGGGTGTGAGGTGATACCTCACTGTAGTTTTGATTTGCATTTATGTATTAACTAGTGATGTTGAGCATCTTTTCATGTGCTTTTTGGCTATCTGGATATCTTCTTTGTAGTCCAGTTACGTATTTTATTTATTCTCACTGTATTCACTCTGTCTTTTATTGTCTCTTTTGCATTGCTCCATCCTTTTTGGATTTTTCTTCTGACGTATCATTTATTTTATTCTTACTTATTCTCTGTCAAGTCTTCTGTTAAGCCAATCCACAATGTTCTCAATATCTGATATTGTGTTTTCGTTCTTTTATTTAAAAAAAAAATGCAGTAGACCCTTAAACAACATGGTTTGAACTGTGTGGATCCCCTTATACACAGGTTTTATTCAATGAATACATACTACAGTACTACACAATCCACAGTTGGTTGAACCCATGCATATAGAATTTCAGAAACTGAGGGCCAACTGTAAAGTTATACATGGATTTTTAACATGGGTAGGAGAGTCTGCACCCCAACCCCCATGTTGTTCAAGGATCAACTGTAATTTTTAGTTCTAGTGAAACCCTATGGTTTCATCCATGCCAGAAATTTCTACTTCAACTTCATCCCTCCTTTAAGTATATAGCCTTACAGGTATACCTACCTACACTTAATGTAAGTAAGTTTTATCATGCTTCTACCTCTGATAAGCCTTGGACTCCACATTTTAGATCCCCTTGTTCTTGGGCTTCTCAAGATCTCACCAGCTCTCAGCAATCTCTTCTGCAATTGACAATTCTCCTTGAGCAAGCACAGAACAATATCCTCTTAAATCCTGGCCCTGTCATCTTTATTTCCTTTTTAATTTCCTGACGCCTTTGAGCAAAAAACCTCTTTTGCTTGTTCTTTTTGGTTATGATCAACAGGTGGTTTAATGTGAGTTACTTAGTGTATTTGTCAGGATTCTCCAGAAAAATAAAAGTAATAGAATATGAAGATATAGACATAGATATAGATACAGATACAGATATAAGAGGATGTTTATTTTAGGAACTGGCTCATGTGGTTATGGCAAATTGAAGAAACAAGAAAGTCAGTGGCATATTTCAGTCCAAGCCCAAAGGCCTGAGAACCAGGGGAGCCAATAGTATAAGTCAAAGAGTGCAAAAGCCTGAGAACCAGGAGCTCTGATATCTGAGAGTAGGAGAAAATGAATATCTAGCTCAAGAAAAGAGAACAGAAATTTGTCCTTCTTCAGACTTTTTTGTTCTATTTGGACCCTCAGTGGATTAGATGATGCCCACCCACACTCAAGAGGATGGAAGTTCTCTACTCAGTCTACTGATTCAAATGCTAATCTCTTCCAGAAACACCATCACAGACACACCTAGAAATAATGTTTTACTGGCTATCTAAGCATACCTAGTCTGCTACTATCAGCACTTGAAAGTCACACTGAATATACTTATTTTGTGTAGTTAGAAGATAGAGGAGAGATGTACCAACAGAAACAATTTTAAATTGACTTCAGCATTCCAATATTAACAAAGACAGCCCATTTCTTGGTCTTTCTCTTTACTAAGATAATAGACAATAGATAGATCTTAATAGATAATTAAGATTTTTACCTTTCCATCCCTTTTTTTGGACCTCTATTTTCAGTCAACCCCCAGACCATGCCTTTTCCTCTCAGAAGCAAAAGCAAAACTCACATTCTCTCTCTCTCTCTTTTTTTTTTAAACAAATTTACTGTATTGTTACCACTTCAGTCCTTACACTGATGTGTTTACAAAAATATCAGTTTGAAATATGTTATTGAAAGTGAGTACACACAATAAATAGAAAATAAGGATGAATGGTGCTTGAGACATATCAAGAAACTTATCTTCATCTATTGCCTACTGTTGTAGACAAAATTTGACACATAATCAGCATTATTGAAATAGCAGTCAAGGTACCTGGGAGAGGGTTGCAGACTATGAGAAAAGTAGCTTAAAAGTCTGTACCACTCACACACACACACACACAAAATTCACTTTATCTGGAAGCTAACCTCAGTATAACACTGAATTATCTACTATTACCCATAAGAACAATTTAAAAATAAGAAAAATGCCTGGGAACCTTCATTAACAGTATTTTTAAGTTAAAGTTTTTACTATAAATGTCTGATGATTACTCAAATATCCTAAGCCATGAGGCAGTCCCTAAAGACAATAAGTTATAAATAGTCTGAATTTAATAACGTAAATGTGATATGGTTAATATAATATACACTGCATGTGTATCTCAACCAACATCTTTCAGGTGAGGTGATAATTAAAAGGTTTAAATTTACCGTTCCAATTTCTGTTCAGAAGAGTGATGTCAGTATTCTTGCAACAGTGATGACATTCATTATTGTAAATATGCTAATATACATATTACTCTGAATTACACTTGACTGAATTCTATGTACACGTGGTTACATATTCCAAATGAAAAAATTCAACAGTACAGGTTTATAATCAAAGCTGAGTTTGACAAATGCCTTCTGACTTCTGAAAGCACTTCTTAAAAGTGAATAAACTAGTTGTAAGTAGGTGACCATTTCCTTTTTCCCTTTACACATGATGAACTTCATGAAACATTAATACCCAAGGTATATTCGTTTCTGGACCATACTGCTTACATGCTCTTCTTTCAAAAGCAGTTACCATTTGCTTTACAACTTCATCGAAAACAATGTGGCAGCTGAGAGTGTAAAAGTGAGCAAAATTCAAAAGAAATTGAACAATCTAAAATACAAATTCTTGGGTAGCCAGGAAGAATTTGGGCTAAAACACCAAACAGTCTCCAAATGATTTGAGAGCTTCCCATCAGTACAGGCTGCTTTACCAAATGTGGTTTCACCAAGGTTACTACTGATGCATAGTGCTCGAATACAGGTGGAGACCCAATTTCTAATCGTGTTTAGCGATATCCAGATCTACTTGATATACATCTGACTTTTTGCACCAAGGAACAAAATGCTTGTAATCCTCCATTCCCGATACTACATCATACATTTCCTGCATAGAATATCCTATAACTCTCCTCTCTGAATATTCTTTTCTTTTGTTTATTAGTGGTGCAGCAGTTCTGAAGAAAGTTCTTGCATATACCTCCTTAGGCAAAATTGAGGTATGTAGTGGAAGAGTTCTGCTCATCAGTATTCCACAGGAAGCTAAATACCTGACATTTCTACAGGTCCCTGCGCTGGAGCCATGGCCCCCACCACTGCCGCAGGCTTCAGACGGCATCCTGAGACCAACCTTTTCCAGGGCCCCCTGACAGTCTGAGCTGCCATGATCATCTTACTGAAAAATTCAAGTTCTCTTGCAGAAGCCCTCAAACACTCTATTGTTACAAAGTCTTTCCCTTGTATTTGAAAGGTAGATTTCCCATTTTTTAAACCATATAAATCAAGGAGACCCTTCCCACTATATGAATTCTGGTGCCATGTGTTAAAATATATTTTTTTCACCACTCAATTTATACATTTCTGTAAATCCTACTTAAAATTACCAACACTATTTTTTCCTTATCTGATAATACTTATTACTGCACAAAAAACTAAGAAAACACATTTTAAAAATAAAATACATATCTACAACAGTTTTAAAACACATTTTAAAAATAAAATACGTATCTACAACAGTTGTACAGATGAGTTTTCTGGGGAAAACTTCTTTCTATAATCACAAAACAGAAAACCTAGGATCTGATCATATAATTAATTTCATCAAAACAAAACAAAATCTCAGTATTTGTTGAATATTCTTTGGAGAGTTCACACATTCATATTTCCTCAAACTATCACCTATAACCTAATGACTCCTACATATTTATCTCTAGCTCCTGATTCTAACCTCCAGTTTCTAGTTGTATATTGGATATCTATCAGTGCTGTTATCCCTCCTTCTGCTTATCTCTATTTTAGCACTTAACCAGGGAATAATAACTCCATATTGTCCCCCCTTTTCCCCCATAAACTGCTAAATGGCTTATTTATCTCTATCTCCATAGTACTTGTGCTCTTGAGTCATATATTTGTATTGTATTAATTAAATTGAATAAATTACCATGTTTAAAAAAACACTTGAGAAAAGATTCTATAATATCCTTTCTTATAATTTTTAACTATTTATAAAATTTACATTATATAGAGAATATACATTTTAATGTATATACATTTTAATATATATAAATATACATTATTTTTTTATTTTTCTGATATTAATTCCTCATACTTCAGCTTTAGCATGACTTTTTTCCCCTTGTCTCAATAAGAAGAGAGAAAATATATTCACTGCTTCCATCTGTATACCATCTCTTCCAGAACATAAAGATTTATCAAGCATCCTTTCCTCTTCTCTTGTCTTCGACTTCCCTGGTTTTCTTTTATGACTTACTTCCCAAACTTTTAATCACTCCCATTGCCTTTTCTTAGGCATTTTCCAAGGTATTCACATCTCTATATCTGCAGTAAGATATAGGGCCACAAAAAGGGACAAATACACCAGTTGGATAAAGTTAGAGAAAGAGTAAGAAGACTCTGATTTGAGGTTAACTTTAGGTAGACTTACAAAGCTTTATTTACATATCCTGCTCTCGTAAATAGATCACTAGTCAAAGATTCCAAAACACACATAAAGAGCCTCCTTGTTCTGTAAACCTACCAGGGAAGCCATGCCACTAAAATGCTAGTGGACTTTTCCAGTGGCTCCTTTATTTACTAGTCAAGGTCCACATGTAAGGAAAGTCTTGCGATTCAGATAATGACATTCAGCACTTGATCAATATTATTGATACATTCTGTGGTGTTCATGGGTGAAGGCACTACATAAATATTGTCATTACTATAAATAAGTTAATATCACAGGAGAAATAAGTGTATTTGCTTGAAGACCCAGTACAAAAATGATAAATGAGGGAAGTTGGTGAGAAAAAGCATTTTTCTTGGCCTGTGGTCAAAAAACAAAGCTTTCAACAATTGCAGGGAACTTTCTCTAGACATGAGCTGGGAAACAAATTTAGCTAAATATAAATCAAAGGAGTTCTCTTTATTGTAATTCAAGGATGCCATAATATAGGAGGCAAGGGAGATTGCCAAAGGAAGAAACAAATATTTCCTTCCCAATAGAGAGATCTTTGTAAAGCATGAGTTTTTCACTTCTATTGTCACAATTCTTTGATGCACACAGAGAGGCATGCTGTGGCCTACAAAGAGGAGTTATGGAATTCTGGCTAAGAGGTGGTGAGAAGAACACTGTTGTGAAGCCAAGTACCACTGAGTTAAAGCTGCAGCTTCACTGTTACCTGTCTGCTCTTGAGTTACTTATTCTGTGCCTCAGTCTTTTACAAGATGAATCTAGTAATAGTAGGGATCTTAGTATATTCAGTACTCAGCACAGTCCTTAGCCCACAGCTAATATCCAGTAAATGTTATCTTTGTCATTAGTTTTACTAGATTTCTTTCCAAAATCCATTCCCATATGGCTTTTCAGTTGATCCTAGCTTATTTTATTTACTCATTACCAGGCACTTACTCTGAACACTTGCTCGAGCTGGTCTGGGAAATCCTATACATTTCCTTGATCATGGTGGGTTTTTCATTATGCATTTACATTTTGTGCTCTTTTCATATATTTGGTCTGATAAAGTTTCACTTCTTATTTCATATGTAGTTCTAAATTTACTTCTTCATTTTTTCTTTTTTATCTTCAAATATGACTAGTTTTAAGTACTTTCCATTTTCTGTTCTCCTAGGTTTTATTATTAATTTTTTTACAACGATACCTGTTACATTCTTTGAATGACTTCTTCCCTAGCTAAAATGTAAATTCTCTAAAGACAGGGACTATATACTATTCATCTTTGGGTCTCCCAGAACCTAACACTTTTCTAAGCACGTAGAAAGCACTCAGTAAGTGTTCAATGCATGAACTGAATATAATACAATATGATAATGCTAAAATATGAAATAACATAAAATATTAGAAATACAGAAAAATAGAAAATTGAGTAATTTAGACTCATAGAATGTAAAATAGAAAAAATGATATATGTTATTTTTTAATGCCAAGGAAGATCTCTAAGAAAAGGTACTAAAAATCACTTTGATACACTGAAAATGACTATTTTTTTACACAATAGATATCAAGCATTTATATTATAACCCAAATTATACACAAATATAAAAATATAGAAGAGAAGTGCCCCAATATACTGGCTGCCTATAGGTGATAGAATTAGAGGTGAGTTATATTTTATATTTTTCTGTAATTCCAAAATCTGTAACAAAAGCTTTTATTATTATTGTAAGTAGAGAATACCCATGTACTTTTTTTTTTTTTTTTTTTGTCCTTCTATAGTCATATCCCTCTGACCACAGCCAGAGGCCCTTTTTATTCTTTCCAGTTTTACTGTGATATAATCAACATACAGCACCGTATAAGTTTAAGGTGTACAGCACAATGATTTGACTTACATACACCATGAAATGATTACCACAGTAAGTTTAGTGAACATCCATCATATCATATAGATACAAAATTAAAGAAATAGAAAAAAATGTTTTCCTTGTGATGAGAACTCTTAGGATTTTCTTACTCCTTAACAACTTTCATATGTAACATACGTCAGTGTTCTTAAATTTCTCATGTTGTACATTACACCCTAGTACTTATTTATCTTAGAACTGGAAGTTTGTACCTTTTTACTGTCCTCATCCAATTCCCCTCCCCCCACCCACTGCCTCCGGTAACCACAAATCTGCTCTCTTTTTCTATCAGTTTGTTTGCTTGTTTTTGTAGTATAATTGACCTACAGCACTATGTTAGTTCCTATTACACAACATAGTGATTTGATATTTCTATACATTTCAAAATGATCTCCACAATAAGTGTAGTTACCATTTGTCACCATACAAAGATATTACATTATTATTGACTGTATTCCCCACACTGTACATTTCATACCTGTGACTCATTTACCCTGCGACTGGAAATTTGTGTCTCTTAATCTCCCTCACCTATTTCTCCCCTCCCCTTACCCATTCCCCTCTGGCAACCACCTGTTTGTTCTTTGTATCTATGACTCTGTTTCTATTTTATGTTTGTTCATTTGTTTTGTTTTTTAGATTCCACATATAAGTGAAATAATACAGTATTTGTCTTTCTCTGTCTGACTTATTTCACTTAGCATAGTACCCTCTAGGTCCATCCATGTTGTTGCAAATGATTTCATTCTTGTTCAAATGTTGCAAAGATTTCATTCTTTTTTATGGCTAAGTATATTTCATTGTATGTATACACACCACATCTTTTTTATACATTCATCTACTCATGGGCACTTAGGTTGCTTCCATATCTTGCTATTGTAAATAAAGCTGCAATGAACATAGGGGTGCATATATCTTTCTTAATTAGTGTTTTTGCTTTCTTTGGATAAATACCCAGGAGTGGAATTGATGGACTGTATGGTAGTTCTATTTTTAATTTTTTGAGGAATCTCCATACAGTTTTCCACATTGGCTACCCCAATTTACATTCCCACCAACAGTGCACAAGTCTTCCATTTTCTCCACATCCTCACCAACACTTGTTATTTGTTGTCTTTTTTTTTTTTCTTTCTTTTTTTTTCTACGGTATGTGGGCCTCTCACTGTTGTGGCCTCTCCCGTTGTGGAGCACAGGCTCCGGATGCGCGGGCTCAGCGGCCATGGCTCACGGGCCCAGCCGCTCCGCAGCATGTGGGATCTTCCCGGACCGGGGCACGAACCTGCGTCCCCTGCATCGGCAGGCGGGCTCTCAACCACTGCGCCACCAGGGAAGCCCTATTTGTTGTCTTTTTGATGATAGCGGTTCTGACAGGTGTGAGGTGACATCTCGTTGTGGTTTTGATTTGTATTTCCCTAATGATTAGTGATGCTAAGCCAGCCAGAGAACCTTTTAAGCACTCCTGTGATTAGATTCAACCCTTCCAGACAATCCAGGATAATCTCCCCATCATGAGAGTCTTAATTTTGGGGGGGGGGATTTTTTTTTTATTCAAACAGAAAGTCACAAAAATTATAATCATCCTCATCAGTTCACTCAGTCCCATGCAATTAATTTTTTTAATCTTGATCTTTTGTTAGCACTTTTATGAATTCATCAGTTTTCCATTAGAGTTCTGAAAATGCTTATTTATTCAGTTCAGCAGTATAGTCAGTTACCAGAAACCTGTACTTGTCAGAGTCTTTTCCATGAATTCCTTGAAGATGAAACCCTTTTATAGGAACATTTTTGCAAAAGCATCAGAGTATACTCAGAACTGTCTGTAAATGACAAAAGACTTAAAAATTACCACGGTTAAAGATTTGATGAAAGTTCATAATAATGTAATTGACAAAGAAATTTAGTTAGTTCTGAGATATACATTTTAAAGTAATAACTAGAATTATGATGTATAACATTATACCAGAACATATAAGATTTTTAGAAATTTCATGTAATGTCTGAAACATTTATACTAACAAATTTCCATATTTTTGTTGCAATGGTAAATAGGAGTGTTTCCATAATTTCACTTTCAGATTTTTCATCATTGGTGTATAGGAATGCAAGAGATGTCTGTGTATTAATTTTGTATCCTGCAACTTTACCAAATTCATTGATTAGCTGTCGTAGTTTTCTGGTGGCATTTTTAGGATTCTCTATGTATGGTATCATGTCATCTGTAAACAGTGACTGTTTTACTTCTTCTTTTCCAATTTGTATTCCTTTTATTTCTTTTCCTTCTCTGATTGCCATGTCTAGGACTTCCAAAACTATATTGAGTAATAGTGGTGAGCGTGGACACCTTTGTCTCGTTCCTGATCTTAGAGTAATTACTTTCAGTTTTTCACCATTGAGAATGATGTTTGCTGTGGGTTTGCCATATATAGCCTTTATTATGTTGAGGTAGGTTCCCTCTATGCCCACTTTCTGAAGAGTTTTTATCATAAATAGGTGTTGAATTTTGTCAAAAGCTTTTTCTGCATCTATTGAGATGATCACATGGTTTTTATTCTTCAATTTGTTAATATGGTGTATCACATTGATTGATTTGCGTATATTGAAGAATCCTTGCATCCCTGGGATAAATCCCACTTGATCACGGTGTATGATCCTTTTAATGTGCTGTTGGATTCTGTTTGCTAGTATTTTGTTGAGGATTTTTGCATCTATATTCATCAGTGATATTGGTCTGTAATTTTCTTTTTTTGTAATATCTTTGTCTGGTTTTGGTATCAGGGTGATGGTGGCCCATGTACCTTTTTATCCTTAGATAATGTTATGCAATTAGAAAAGCGTTAGGACCTATTCATGCATTATATTCAGGAATTGTCAATTGGTTAAAGCATCATGTGAATAATTAGAGGTTCAATATCTTTTGGGGTTATTTTTTTCAAACCTAAAAGAAGCACATATATTTCTTTGACTGTCTATATATTATCCTGTCTATGATATATTTTCTCATATAACAATGTATGATGTTCACGCTATGCACATATATCTAATGGGGAAGGGGTCTGGGAAGGCAGATAGAGCACAAAGTTATCTTGCCATCAGGAAAACAACATAATGCAGAAAGTATATCTTTATAGTCATTACATAGAATTTTTAATCTGTAAGGGAAATTGCAAGTTCTAATCTTTTATGTATATAGATAAAAAGGCTGGAGCTCAGAGAGGGAAGGAGATGTGCACAAAATCCCAGAGCTACTTAGTGGCACGATTGGGACTCTTTCAACTTGTGCAACATCAGAGAAATACAGATAAAAGAGGAATTTTAGAAAGCTTTTCCTACAACCACCTAATTTTAAAGAGGGATAATTGAGGACTTAGAGTGATCCAATATTTTCCTCTAGCTCACATTGCCTTCTAGAATTTGGCTGGAATTAGCAGCCAGAACTCCTATATCCCAGTCATTATGTTTTCTTCTGCAAGAAAAAGAAGTTACTTTAGCTCTCATCTACTCCACAGTCATTACCAGCAGTACCAAAGAAGAGCCTGACCCAATACTTATACATTATTCAATTATCAATCAAACTCTAACATTGTTCTTACCAGGGAAGAAGAACAACTATATATCAAGCATACCGCCCCATCATTTCTTGATTGGTTTCATCACCTTTCCTTTTTTCAAAATTTCTCTGAGACTCATCCATTTTATTCATTTTCCTGTAAAACAATGATCTATGACAAAACCAATGAAAGGCTTAAAATTTCTAACTTATATACAGCATTAAGTATATGTATTTTTATGGGTGCATGTGTGTGAGAGGATCTTACATAAGATATTTTCCTAAGATATTGAAAACTACAAAAGGAATTGTTTGCCTATTTTAAATCTTTATTGATAGACATAGACTAAGGTAGCCATTTGACTTATTTTTCACATTAACAGGGGAGGACAGTGTATCTAGAAGTGCTAACAGGTGGAAGAGCCTGGATTTCCATAAAAGTAAAGGAGAATAGGCCCTGTGGTGTAGTGGAATGTACATGATATAAAATATTCAGTATATGTGTTCCAGTTATATTCCTGCATGAAATTAGCTCAAGTATCTAGAACAAGTCTTTCTGTGATTCCCAATGTCAATCTCTTCATAACTCAATAAAGGAGTTCATGGGAATTAATCCCTGGGAATTAATCTTTAACCCTTGGTAATATCCCCCAAACTTTCCCACAGGGTTCTTTCTAAAAGACTGTCAAATTCTTATCAAAGTCCTTTGAATGGTAAGCAAGTGATGCAAAGACAGAGAGTAAGGTTGAGACCAAATACATCAAGGAGGCAGTGGTAGATGGAGACTCATCCTGTGGTGGGCACTGTTCCTGCCCAATGTCTGGAGATGCCTAGTCTTTGCCCACATCCTAACATACTGTCTGTGATGAGGGCCTTGAATATACAATCAGAAGACTTCCTTTTTGCTTCAGAGACAAGCTGATTAAGATAGATGATCATTATGATATATGACTGGGTGTTTGTAATTGAGGAGAAATTTTGAAACCATCAATCAGTTTCAGAGAGAAAAGAATACCAGAAAAATTAATGCCTATCAATTAAAAGCCAAACTCCTTTTTTGTTGTTGAATGTTAAATGTGTTTTGTTGCAACAGATGAGGAAAACACATGATTTGATTTGAGAATCAACTCCTTTGTTTATGCCATCCATTATCTCTACCATTATCCACTGGAAAACCTTTGCTCTTAGGAATGTGCTGATTTCAGATCATGTTATAATCTGCTGAGTACTCTGCCAATGGCTTTCCAGTACAATCTTCCCTTTCTATGGCCATGGAGGCCCTCTGAGATCTGGGCTTTGCTGCCTACAGTTATAAGTTTATGTATCTCCACCTCAGTGTTCCACTATGCTTCAAGACCACAGGTCTCTTTTATTCCCTCAAACACCCCAAGCCCCTTTCCACATAAGAGACCTTGGGCTAGCACCTTCTGCCCAGAATGCCACTCCCCCCAGATGTTTTTCTTGCTGATTCCTCCTAGTTATCCAGGTTTATGTGCAAATGTCACATTCTCAGAGTGTCTTCCCTTGTTTATCTCATCCAAATTAACACTTTCTTCCTGTCTCCCCTTGAGACTTTATCACATTGCTCTTTTAAGTGTTCTCTACAATTCTCTTTACCAAATTACTTACTTGAATGACATATTTGTTTACTTACTATGTGTTTGCTACACCCCTTTCAACACACCATAAGCTCTTTGAGAATAAGGACTTATCTTTCTTGCCCATCTGTGTATCTGTAGCACTTACAACAAAGCCTTTCACATAGTAGGAGCTAGATAATTGGATGAATGAATGAATGCATGCTATTGATATAGATCTGTTAACTGTCAATGTGAAACAGAATGTATTAATATTCTTTCACTTGAGTCTTTTACAAATGTACCAAGTGTTTATCATCATTAAAGCCTGTGGTTTTAGGACTAGGAATTCATGCATATGACATTACCTATGATATCAGTGGTTCAAATGCCATTTGTCCCACTTAAAATAACAAATAACTAGAAGTAGTAAATGAGAGAGGGTGAGGGCAAGAAGGAAAACACAAAATTCTTTTTGGTCCTCTTTTCTTCTTTCAATGACCTTTCTGTTGAATTTATGCCCACAGTGTCAGGTCTTGTTTGCTTTTATGCTTCTTGCTGGATTCTGTCTAACATCTTTTTTCTTGCCTGCAATATGCCAAACAACTAATTCTGAATTACTTTTCCACTCTCTAGCTGGCTGTTTTGCATCATGGAAAGAGGCTTAGCTGAACAGTACAATCAAAGGACTACTCACACAATTAAAAAAAAAAAAAAACTACTTTCTTAATCAAAAAAATGAGGGTAATTCTTCTGTCATTCTTTGCTTTCATACATATCTTATCCTCTGATGCCCAGTAAGCTGAATTTTCAAATTTATAACACTTCTTCAGGTCTCTGGGCTTGATTAATAATAACTGTCAGTCCATTAAAATGGATTATGATGATTCCCAAGGAATTGGTTGTTAACATAATTAACAGCTGACTTTACTTTCAAGACATTAATCAAAAGAGCAAGTTGCTGGAAATGACCAGGTTCTCACAAATGTTGCTAATTAGCAAAGGCATTGAAGTTATTTGAAAGTGATTCCTGTTACTGTTATCTGTGTGTTTGTATCACAGCTTTAAATATCCCCAATGTGATGTGTTTTCTCAAGTGTTATTAAACCAATAGACATTTAAACAAACTTAATTTAAAAGAAAAGACTCTAGATTTTGACTGTTTACTTTTGGATAGCATGGGGTGTAAAAAACTGCAAAATTACCATGATATGCAATGTGAAATATTTTCTATTCATAAATGGTAAATAAAATTCATATACACAAATTATCCCTATTTTGTTCTAACATAGTCTAACTAGCTCTATCATCAAAATAATATTCCTTTGAGAAAAAAGATAAACTTTACCATTAACTGCACATATCACATGTTTTGTATCTATGGACAATGAAAGCAATAGATGAAAGGAATTAAAAAAGGATTAAAATAATCTCCCCCCCCATTCCTACCAAGAAAGAGAAACTCTTAAAATTTTGGACTATTTGCTTCCAGTATCTTTACAGGCCTAGATAATTTTTTTTAATGTTATTGTAATTATACTTTGTATATAATTTTGTATCCTGTTTTCTCATAACATTGTCACATGCATTTTCTCTGTCAAATTAGAGAATTAATAAAATAATATTTTAATTGGCATATAGTAGTCTATCAAAAAGATATTTTACATTTTACTTAACAATTCCCATAAGGTTGGAGTCATAAATTTCACTTTTAACTACAACACTGTAATAAGTATCAAAATCAAGGAAATAACTCACTGAAGTCTTACGGTGCTTTTGTGTCTGGATCAGAAACCAGCAGTACCTACTCCTATTCCTGGTAGGGTTGCCAGATTTAACAAATAAAAATACAAGACACCCAGCTAAATTTGCATTTCACATAACCAATGATTTTTTTATTATGTGTCATGTAATATTTAATATATACTAATAATGCATAGGACAAACATACTAAAAAATTTTTTTTGAAATTTAAATTCATTGGTGCATACTGTATTTTACCTGGTAACTTTTATTTATTTATTTATTAAATTTTTGGCTGCGTTGGGTCTTTGTTGCTTCATGAAGGCTTTCTCTAGTTGCGGTGAGCGGGGGCTATTCTTTGTTGCAGTGCATGGGATTCTCATTGCGGTGCCTTCTCTCGTTGCAGAACACGGGCTCTAGGTGCACAGGCTTCAGTAGTTGCGGCATGCAGGCTCAGTAGTTGTGGTGCACAAGCTTAGTTGCTCCCTCCACGGCATGTGGGATCTTCCTGGACCAGGGCTTGAACTTGTGTCCCCTGAATTGGCAGACAGATTCCTAACCACTGCACCACCAGGGAAGTCCCTTACCTGGCAACTTTCAACCAAGATATTTCTTACATATTGTGGTAGGCAGAATAATGCATTTCCCCAAAGATGTCCACATCATAATCCCTAGAACCTATGAGGTAAAGTAGCCAAGGGCAACACTGTTGCAGAGGGAATTAAGGTTGCTAATCATCTGATGTTGATACAGTGAGATTTTCCTGGATTATCTATTTGAGCCGAAGGTAATCATAAGAGTCCTTATAAGTGAAAGATAGAGGCAGAAGAGAGAACCAGACAGATGGAAGTGTGAGAAAGGCTCAGCCCAATATTGCTGGCTTTACAGATGAAGGAAGGGGCCATGAGCCAAGGAAAGTGGACAAGCTGGAAAGAGCCAGAAAATGTATTCTCTCTGGGAGCATTTGGGAAGGAATTCAGCCCTTCTGGAATCTTGATGTTGTTGGACTTCTGACATTCAGGACTATAAAATTATAAGTTTGTATTGTTTTTAAGACACTAAATTTATGGTATTTTTTAATGGCAGCTATAGGAAAGTAATGCATATATTTTCATGGACACATTGGTGGTCATTGAGATATGATTTAGGCTGCATCCCTTGAGTCTCATATTGTGATAATTTTATAAAACAGTTTCAAAAATCTGAACCAAGACCTAGAAAACACTTCATGGGAGCTCACTGGGGTTATGCACCTTCCTGCTGCCACTCACTCATTTCTTATTTTAGCCTACCTGGGAACACTGAACATAGTGCTTTAACTCTTGGAAAGTTGTCAGTGTTTTGTTTTTTGATAGTGATTGCATATGAAGGGCTTGAGGAACAAAGAGACTTTAATTCAAGCAATCAGCATCTTACAGCATTAGCCATGTTATGAACTCAAATCAGAAGACTCCACTTGGGAGTCAAACTACAGAGTAATCAAAGACAGATGAGATAAGCAAATGTCCTTTATAACAAACTTTCTCAGTCTGAGTTGGTGGTGAGGCAAATCACCAGTACAAGTTTGCAGGTATTCAATATGAAGACCCAATTGTTAAATGCACCACATTTACATGTATTTATTTTTATGCAGCAGGGTAAGCTGAAAAAAAAAATGTTGCCTTACTACAGGGCTGTGAAATACAACGGAGACAACTTGTTGAGTGCTGTAGTCATTTTGCTCTTCTGGGACTGCCTCACAGCTCACAAGTTTGCAATTAGGAGAGAGAGGATTTTATAGGCCATTTAAAATGTGTGTGTTTCACAGAGAGTTCACATCAAATCAAACTTTGAGATGTAGTGGTGGTTAAGACAGAGCTCTCAAACTCAAGAAGTTCAAAGTCTACAGCGGAGACAGGCTCATAAACAAATAATAGCAATACAAGGTGGTAAATGTTCTTATGCACAGGAAGCTGAGGGAGCCCTCAGGAGGGAGTAATCAATGCACAGGGCTTCCAGCAGAAGGTAATGCTTGACATGCCACTTGGAGAGCAAGGAATTTCAGGCACTCATGAGCCTGTGTTAAGAAGTAGGAAGATTTTTATGCTGAGGGAACGGAGATTTTTTTTTTTTTAATGAAACACTAAATAAATGAGTTAGTGTGGTCTTGGGCCCATTGGCCTGATTTACAAGTTATGTGTATGTTATGTATATCACCATGTATTAAAATGGATTTGATTCTTTTCATTCCTTTAGAACACATTTTTCCTGCCTGCTCCTTTGTTGAGCATTTTGGGCCAGGCAGTATGTTAGGTAATTTTTATACGTTATTTAATTTTAGGAACAATTCTATAAGTTTATTCACCTCATCGACGCCAGCATCTGGCTTGGAGCACAGGGGCTCTCTTTACTGAGAAGGGGAACATGAGATAGAGGAAACTTCATGAAGAATATGATAAGCTAATTTTGGCAAATATTGAATTTGAAGGTTTCTTGAAACAGTGTCTAAAAGGCTACTTTACATGTGTGTCTGGATCTTTGAAGTCAAGTTTGGGTGGGAAATATTGAATTGGGAATCACTTGGAACATATGGCAATTGAAGCCCTGGAAGAGCCTGGGATGGTCTAAAGAGAAAAAATCATCAAGAGAAGAGAGCCAAAGAGTGCACGGATGGGGAGCAACAGCATTTCAAAGAAACACAGATACTAAAGGTGAACAATAATCAACAGGGAGAGAGCCCCCTAGAGGTAGGTGGAAAACCAAGTCAGAGTGATAGTTTGAGCAATGGAAGAAAATGTCTGTGTTTTAGGTCAAATAGAGCAATATCTGAGAAGTGTCTATTGGGTTATGCAACAAGGACATTTTTACTGATATTGTTAAAAATAAATTCATATTTTTGTGGTGGGAACAGAGGACCTATTGAAATATGACTGGTTAATGGAAAGTAAGAAAGTAAGAGACATGAAGAGTATACAATTTTATTAAGGAGTTAGTGAAGAAGAAGACAGAGCAAAAAGGAGAGAACCAGAGAGACAGTGATGGTACTTGGATGAGACATGGCATTGAAAAAGGTAGTTTGTGTTGTGTTTAACAGGAGAGGCTTGAGCATATTTACATAATGGAAAGAAGAAGTCATCAGAGTGAGCATAAAAATTCAGAATTTTTCTGGTTGTGACAGACTCCATATCAAATAACTTCAGAGATAAAATTTAAAAATGAATACTAACTCAAACTGTGATATCCAGGTGTGAGGCTAACTAAGGGAGTCTTGGGATCCAAATGATATTGTTTTACATTCCATAGAAGTGAGATAAGTTTTCTATCAGCAGCAGCACATACAATCTTTGACCACAGTGGGCACACCTGTCCACTTCTGGGCCACTAGCTATGACTAGAGGATTGCAAAATATGATTGACCATGCCTGCAACATGCACCACACAGGGCCAGAGGCTGGACAATGACTTGGAATCCCACAGGACCAATTAGAAATGGTGAAGGAATTAATCTCACTAGAATTGCTGATGTTCCCAGGAGGAGTGAAAAAGGAGGCTTGGCAGCAAAAATACTAGATGCCCACAGAGAGGAAGAGTCAAAGATACAAGTTAGAGAAATATTAAATCAATAGAGGAAGACCTTGATCAGCTTTGAACAGGGAATAGCTCATCCCTTTCACTGGCTGTTCAGAGAGAGGGCCTCCCTTTCTGTCCCACCTGTCAAGCCTGGATCCTCCAAAGTAAATTTCTATCCCTCTACCCTCTTTAATTTTCTTCCTAATACCTATCATTCTTTAAATGTATTCTACCTATTGATTTGCTTACTTGTTACTAGCCCAGCTTTCCCGCCTTTCAAATATAAATTCTCTTATATCAAGGGCTCTGTTTGTCTTTTGTACTATTCTAACTCTGACATGGGCGTAGAGAGAAAAAACATAATATGTTCAACATAATAAAGGCCATATACAACAAAACCACAGCAAACATCATTCTCAATGGTGAAAAACTGAAAGCATTTCCTCTAAGATCAGGAACAAAACAAGGATCTCCACTTTCACCATGTTTATTCAACATCATTTTGGAAATCTTAACCATGGCAATCAGAGAAGAAAAAGAAATAAAAGGAATCCAAATTGGAAAAGAAGAAGTAAAGC
The DNA here is from genome assembly GCF_963924675.1 of Phocoena phocoena. NCBI lineage: Eukaryota > Metazoa > Chordata > Mammalia > Artiodactyla > Phocoenidae > Phocoena > Phocoena phocoena. The sequence continues at coordinate 92,759,047 of NC_089223.1, forward strand.
TGTCACTGTTTGCAGATGACATGATACTATACATAGAAAATCCTAAAAATACTACCAGAAAACTACTAGAGCTCATCAATTAATTTGGTAAAGTTGCAGGATACAAACTTAATACACAGAAACCTCTTGAATTCCTATACACTAATGATGAAAAATCTGAAAGAGAAATTAAGGAAACAATCCCATTTACCATCATATCGAAAAGAATAAAATACTTAGGAGTAAACCTACCTAAGGAAGCAAAGGAGCTATACTCAGAAAACTATAAGATATTGATGAAAGAAATCAAAGATGACACAAACAGATGGAGAGATATACCATATTCTTGGATTGGAAGAATCAATATAGTCAAAATTACCCAAAGCAATCTACAGATTCAATGCAAGCCCAATCAAATTACCAACAGCATTTTTCAAAGAATTAGAATAAAAAATTTTGCAATTTATATGGAAACATAAAAGACCCCGAATAGTCAAGCAATCTTGAGAATGAAAAACGGAGCTGGAGGAATCAGGCTCCCTGACTTCAGACTATACTACAAAGCTACAGTAATCAAAACAGTATAGGACTGGCACAAAAACAGAAATATAGATCAGTGGAACAGGGTAGAAAGTCCAGAGATAAACCCATGCACCTATGGTCACCTAATCTATGACAAAAGAAGCAAAAATATACAACGGAGAAAAGACAGTCTCCTCAGTAAGTGGTGCTGGGAAAAATGGACAGCTACTTGTAAAAGAGGGAAATTAGAACACTCCCTAACACCATACAGAAACATAACTCAAAACATATTAAAGACCTAAATGTAAGAGGAAAACATAGGCAGAAAACTCTCTGACATAAATCACAGCAAGATCTTTTCTGATCCACCTCCTAGAGTAATGAAAATAAAAACAAAAATAAATAAATGGGACCTGATTAAACTTAAAAGTTTTTGTACAGCAAAAGATATCATAAGCAAAATGAAAAGGCAACCCACAGAGTGGAAGAAAATATTTGCAGATGAAGCATCTGACAAGGGATTAATCTCCAAAATATACAAACAACTCATGCAGCTAAATACCACAAAAAACCCAACGCAATCAAAAAAATTAGGTGTAATATCTAAATAGGCATTTCTTCAGAGAAGACATACAGATGGTTAAAAAGCACATGAAAAGATGCTCAACATCACTAATTATTAGAGAAGTGCAAATAAAAACTGCCATGAGGTATCACTTCACACTGGTCAGAATGTCCATCATCAAACAATTTGCAAACAATAAATGCTGGAGCAGGTGTGGAGAAAAGGTAACCCTCCTACACTGTTGGTGGGAATGTAAATTGGTACAACCACTATGGAGAACAGTATGGAGATTCCTTAAAAAACTAAAAATAGAGCTACCATATGATCCAACAATTGCACTCCTGGGCATATATCTGGAGAAAACCATAATTCAAAAAGATACATGCACCCCAATGTTCATAGCAACACTATTTACAATAGCCAGGATATTGAAGCAACATAAATGTCCATCGACAGAGGAATGGATATAGAAGATGTGGTACATATATACAATGGAATATTAGTCAGCCATAAAATGAATGAAATAATGCTATTGACAGCAACATGATGGATCTAGAGATTGTCATATCAAATGAAGTAAGTCAGACAGAGCAAGACAAGTATCATATGGCATTGCTTATATGTGGAATCTAAAAAAAAAATGGTACAAATTAACTTATTTACAAAACAGAAATAGATTTACAGATGTAGAAAGCAAACTATGGTTACCAGTGGGTAAACGAGGGTGGGAAGGATAAACTGGGAGACTGGGATTGACATATACATACAGTATATATAACATAGATAACTAATAAGGACCTACTGTATAGCACAGGGAACTCTGCTCAATACTCTGTAATGACTTATATGGGAAAAGAATCTAAAAAAGAGTGGATATATATATATATGCATAACTGATTCACTTTACTGTTCAGCAGAAACTAACAAAACATTGTAAATCAACTATACTACAATAAATTTTTTTAAAAAAAGAAAAGAGTGAAAGAGAAAAAAAAAGTCTAAAATGGTACCCAGCACACATTTAGCTCTCAATTACTTTTGGAGTTGAAGAAGAGATACTCAAAGAGAGAGAATTTGAGAAATACACACAAGAGATTTTTGGCTTAACAATTACAAACCAATGTGTGTGTGTGTGTGTGTGTGTGTGTTTTCTTTTAAATGGCAAGTGGTGTACCATATTCACACGTATGTATGTACCTGGATTATATTTTTAATTTAAAATCTGTAATTGTCTTTGGATCATCAGGTTAAAAATACCAGGGGTGGGCTTCCCTGGTGATGCAGTGGTTGAGAGTCTGCCTGCTGATGCAGGGGACACGGGTTCGTGCCCCGGTCCAGGAAGATCCCACATGCCATGGAGCGGCTAGGCCCGTGAGCCATGGCCACTGAGCCTGCGGGTCCGGAGCCTGTGCTCCACAATGGGAGAGGCCCCAACAGTGAGAGGCCCACGTACCACAAAAAAAAAAAAAAATCAGGGGTGATGAGCTAAAAGCAAAATGTTTTCACTGAGTAGGCAGCACATTAATGGATATTTATGCCTCATATTGGCTCAATTTTGTTTCTTGTACCCACACTAAAAGATGTAAAAGTCTATAAATTTTACTACAAAATGAAGATGAAGAATATGCTCTAAAATCACATCAAAGGCACATACATGAAACATCTAGGTTTTATTAGTGGAAAGATTCTCTAAATTTAAACAACAGTTTAAATGAAGTAACACTTTAGAATTTCTTGAATATGAATGTTATCCCCAAATATACCCACAGTGAAAAAATAAAACTGCCTTTCAATGAAAGCTTTGGCAACTGGATACCCTCTTGTCTCCAAGTCAGCAGTGAACTGTAATTTTAACACATGTGGAAACAATACATTAGGTGAACTTGCAAAAAGACCTTTGACAGCCATTCTCTTTGAATATCTTATAAGAGGAAAACAGTTCTAAAAAGCAGAAAAAAACAGTTGTCTGGTTTCACTTAATTTTCTTGGCGAAGCTCTGTTGATAATATGGGTTATACACAAACATGCTTATAAAAGTTTTTCACAGTATCATCACTGATACTTCTTCATCCTAAGGGATTATGTGTGTATGTGTGTTTCACATGTATATGTAATAAAAATTCACTGATGTTTCAGAAAAAATTTCTGAAATATGGTATGTCAGATAATGCAATTGTCACAGACTTCATTTTAAAAGAGATTATAATTGCAAGCCATCTAGTAATCTTTTTTTTTTTTTTTTTGCAGTACATGGGCCTCTCACTGTTGTGGCCTCTCCCATTGTGGAGCACAGGATCCGGACGTGCAGGCTCAGCGGCCATGGCTCACAGGCCCAGCTGCTCCGTGGCATGTGGGATCTTCCCGGACCAGGGCACGAACCCATGTCCACTGCATCTGCAGGCAGACTCTCAACCACTGTGCCACCAGGGAAGCCCTATCTAGTAATCTTGTATATGTTTGATCAGTAAACAGAGAGGAAACAAAAAAATTTTCTCTAAATTAATGCACACAGATTTTCATGCAATATAATATGTATAGATCAAGGTGTATATTTAATGTTTGTGGAATGGAAATAAACTGTTAATTATATACTAGCCCAGACTGAGAAAAAAATTAATATCCTGTCTATAATGAGTGAAGGTAGGTAGGGAAAACAAATTCTTACTTTTGAATATTGATGGAGTCAATTATAACAATTAGAGAGGAAAATAAGGAGGAGGTGAGGAAGAATATACTAAAGTTCTAAAGTCCCATAAGAATGCTAGCCCAGTCTATCTTCATAAATTTCTATAGAAGGTAGGAGCTTACCATTATGGCATTAGCCCACTCATCCAAATATTCATTTATTCATTTGTTAAAATATTTCACTAAGTGAGATCCTGTACCAAGCACTGTGCTAGTTGTTTGATTAAAAACGATGAAAATTTTAGTCTCCACCTTCTCCACCTCACATTTTGTTTGGGTTTAGGTTTTCAGGCCATGGATGAAGACTTTTTTACAGTATGCAGGATAACGCCCATTCACTATCACCCTTAGACTGGGCAAGAAGAGTCTTTTCCCAGAATCCCTTTCTTTAGAGGTCCCACATATCACAAATAGAAAAAAGTAAATATTTTAAGAAGTCATGGATACTCCTGACTCTGGGTCCAGTGCTCAGCACTATCACAGCACAACATAGATATCTTAAACCTTTGTTCTCATGATGGACCCTGTTTAGGCCCCAGAGAAATATTTCTCCACTCCTCTCCCTCTATGTTGTTAAAAGGCAACTGCATCTGAATTTTGTAAATGTTTATGGTTGTCTTGCTTCTGATGTCTGAAATGAATGCTAAGTGCTAAGCCTTTATATGTGAACATTTTTCATATCCTAACTTATTTAATCCTTACAACAACTCTAAGAGGAAGGCATTATTTTGTTTACCATTTTACAGATGAAAAAACTGAGACAAAAATGACTGTCACTTATTTAAGATTCTGCAGCCAATAAGTTTGAATCAGGATGATTTAGAACTAGGCAATCTGGCTCCAAATAAACAACACTAAGAATAATTTTAATATTATATATTTTATAATTTTTATTATGTAATAATCTATTAAAAATATAATTATTATTGACAGGACATGTATCAGGAATGTGCTAGGTAGGAATGTGCTAGGTATATTACATTTCTTATCATGCTTAATATTCACTATAGCAATTGTTCTCACCTTTCTACAGATAACAACATTAAGCCTTAGACAGATTAAGTAATTTATCCACAATCATACCCTGAGGAGGTCATATAGCTGAATATCAAACCCGCTGAATCTGATCATAGCCAGGCTAAATTTTCAGCTGAGAACAGTCTGTTAATTATTCTTCAGAGCATGATTGTATAGAATTATAGAGGTTTCTTAGAAAATTCTCAAAGGACTTTTATAATAATGTGGCATTTATCTTGATTTTTCCCCTAAAAAAATGGAAAGATTATTTCAAAACAAAATAAGCTTAAATATAGTTTCTTTCAAAGAATTTTCTTTCTCATTCCATGATCCAGAATAAGACAAAACCAAGCCTGATGACACATGTATTTTAAGGAATGATAAAACTGTATTTCTTCTCATTTTTAATATTGCCACTATATGCTTTGTTTTTAATGACAATGTTTCTTTCAGCTTCTTCTATTAAGTCCTGATAATCAGAAACATCTCAATGATTTAAACCTCTTTATTATAAAATATAGATAAACCACGTTGGTTCAGGTTTCTCACTTCCCATATTTTGCTATATTTTTCTCATTTGAACCTTGGCCTCTTTTCCATTTCCCATAAATGTGGTTACAGACTGTTCTGAGTTTTGTGGAAAAGAAGTAACAAGAACATATTTTAACAAGTTTTTGGTCAAGGGACTGAATTAATGAAGCTCAGAGTCTTTGGGGCCAAGTCTTAGCACACATCCCATTGTTCCTTCAGAACTTGTTTTTTTTGGCTGAAAGAAATCTTTCTCTCAAAACAGCCCCCCTACTGTTAGGAAATTTATAAGTCCCCACCTAATCTAATTTTTCTTTGCCTCTGTCAAATCTGGATTGAATTAGACTGAGTGATCCAAAATTGTTTAAGGAAGATTATAGATACGCATACAAAAAAATACAGGTTATGATTTTATATTCTGGCTTGTTTACAATTAACGGATGCATTGTTCAAATGCAAAATCATGCGCAGTCGCAGCCTTAACCATTCATTGTGAAAGCCCTTGTAAGAGAAAACTACTTTTACTGAGCTGTCTTTTTATGTTTAGCTCTATGAAAGGTGCTTTAAATCTGCCACCTTCCTTTAGTGTTCCAAAAATTATGTAAGGTATTATGTCAGGTATTATTATCTCATTAATAAAAATGAAGGGTAAGACCCAGCAAAGCTCTAAGAAATGTGCCAAAATTTACATATCTAGTAAGTGACAGTTGTATGGTTAGAACTGAAGTAAGAGTTTGAATTCTGAGCTATCAGAATTGATGAAAAAAGTTTCTGATGTTTGTAAGTACCTTTTCTGTAAGTGTTTGAGAGGCAACATCAACATTTTCATTTTTGGAACTGGCTGTTCCACTCATCAACCTTCCACAAATTGACTATTTTGATCCTACAATAATTTTTTTAAATTAATGTTTGAGGCAGGTAAAACGAATTAAGCGTAAGAATGAAATTGTAGGCACTATCAAACCCTGCGATAGGTAGACTTCCAAGAATATTTTGAACAAATAAATGCAGCTATTAGATGTGATATCTATTAGATGATGACTAATTTTCTAATATTTTTACAAAATCAGCATCTAATAAATATTTGTTATAAATTAGATTTATCCTTTTACTATCAAGGGTATTATAATCCCTAAAGCAGTATTTTACAAAATTCTTAAAGTTGGTGTTATTCATATATTTTCTCAAATAGAAAAAAAAAAAGAATATATTTCAGAAACTCTGAACCATGGAAAGAATTGATGATTTTTACAAATTCCTAGAAAAACTTGTGAACTGAATGGTTTATGAGGACTCATAAACAACAGAGGATCACAGGAAGTCAAAATACCTTTATTAAAAATAACAACATAAATCATTTTGAGAATATTAATGAATTATTTAGTCAATGTTTCTGTCTCATTTCTACTTTCTCTTTCTTTTAGTCTTTCTTAGTCTCCGTCTTCAGCTTAGCTTTCAACAAAGTTTTATCAAGCTACCCTTGGAAACTGAAACAAGTGTGTTTGTATATTACCATACAGGAAAAATATGTAGGATTACTTGACAATACTGAGGAAGAATGTCGTTGATTTTACTGATCTGAAAAAGGGACCTTAGGTCTTCAGTGGTCTGTAGAGGGCTTCATCCTGAAACATCTTCATCAATACCTTGTATAAAGATGAATTGCTGTTGCTAGAAGACTAAAGAAGATGGTTTATGTTTTAGAAGAAGAAAGATCTCAGCAGGTTGGATTCTTGGACTGGAAAATGTAAGAGGTAATTAAGCAAGGATAAATACAATCAAATTGCACTATATTAAAAAATGCCAATAGTAAAAGTTGGTTGGGGAAGAAATAGATAAGTACAAATTATGTGACATGAGATTTAATTGGCTGCAGATTAAGTAAGAGCTGACTTTGTGACATTCTATTTTAAAAAGAGGAATAAAGGATGTTATAATTTACAGGCTGTGTTAATATCAACAGAATATCCAGATCAAGGGAACACATACAGTGACTATGCAGTATACTAGTTGGATTAGAGTTACAATCATGTATTTACTTTGGATGATGCACTTAGAAAGGGATAGTAACAAATTACATTTTTTTAGTCTCTTGAGCATTTACTGAATACATACCAAGTGCCTTCTATATCTTGGCTATGATGCTAGGCACTGGGTTTAATGATGAGAAAAAAATATATTCTATATATAGTTAATGTCTTCATGTACCATAATGTATAATGTGTGGGGAGACCAGGCATTAAACATACAAACTAGTAGATCTATACAAATAATACAAAGTTCTTTGTTCATATGTTACCATATGGGAAAAAAGATGACTGAACAAATTATCACAGAATTGAAGAATATAGATGGAATGATTTTTAAATGTGAGTTTTATAGCATATGAAAAATTTGCCTTCTGAGATTCTGTGTATGTGGGGTAGGGAGGACATCAAAGAAAAACATTTTCCAGAGCTGCTAAAATAAGGTGTCATGAGAAGCCTTTGTGAAACATCTCATGGATATTGAGATGCCATAGATAAAAATATGTGTTGGTTTCAAATGAGATCCCCCAAATTACTACAACTGAGTTTATGGACCCTGATTTTCAACTGCTTCTCGCATGGTCAACTCTATACAGAATGGTCCAGAGTGAACAAAACAAGAATTTCTTTTCCTGAGGAATACAAAATTTTTTTCAGCTAGTAAATATTAAAGTGTAAAAGGGTGGTCAGTACATTATGTCTCAGAAATTAATGTGTCAGGCCCAGATCTGAAGGATGACAAGCTATCAGATACAATTCCAGTCAAAGGAAATAGAATATTTGCAAGTACTGAGCTGGGTAAGAGGAGCAAAGGAAGTTAAAATCAACATATGTTCCTATTTTTCCTAAAACTTTTCATTACTATTTTCATAAATAATTCTTACAGGTGGAAACTTACCTTCTAATTCAAGAAAGGTACAGTGTTTATTGAATTGCTTGGAAAGAAGTCAAACTATAATTAGTAACAGTATGGATGCCGTGTGACTTCAAGATATTCCAGACCATTCTTTCACCTCAGGCAAAACACAACCAGCACATCTGTATATGAATTTTTAAACTTGATAATATCTTTTCTCTTTATTTATTTATGTTTAATTTTTTTTAAAGAGCTATTTTTTACTTTTATTTGTAACACTGACGAAAGCTTTTCTGATGTCTCCCAGTACACTGATGTCACATTGGCCTAAATTGCATTAGTTGTCCATGCTGAAACAAATCACTAGCAAGGGGAACAGGACCATCATGATTAATTTGGACTACTCAGTACATGATCAGTGGACAGCCCTAGCTTTTTTTTTTTTTTGCATAAGATTGTTTTTGGTTTTTTTTGAACTTTATTTTATTTTTTTATACAGAAGGTTCTTATTAGTTGTCTATTTTATACATATTAGTATATACATGTCAATCCCAATCTCCTAATTCATCCCCCCACCCCCCACCCCTGCTTCCCCCTTTGCTGTCCATACATTTGTTCTCTACATCTGTGTCTCTATTTCTGCCTAGCAAACCAGTTCATCTGTACCATATTTCTAGATTCCACATATATGCGTTAATATATGATATTTGTTTTTCTCTTTCTGAGTTACTTCACTCTGTATGACAGTCTCTAGGTCCATCCACATCTCTACAAATGACCCAATTTTGTTCCTTTTTATGGCTGAGTAATAATCCATTGTATATATATACCACATCTTTAACCATTTGTCTGTTGATGGGCATCTTTACTCTTCAAAGCTATAGTTCCCCCCTCCACCTCTTTCTTTTCCTTATAGTTTATCCCTCAGATACCCAGGACATTTTACCTATAAAGTTTCTCACAGTTTGAATTTTGTTAATTACATATTCATAATGTGGTTCAACATATTCCTCTGATCTCTGTATTTACTCCAAATTAGCTGCTGGATCTAAAGACTTCATCAGATTCAAGTTCTATCCCTATGGTAAAATTATAAATGCCTTTATTCTTTCATCATAATGCTTTGGTTATCCTATTTTGTGTTGTTAGCAACCAGTGATATTCAATGTCTAGATTCTTTAATTTATTAGAGGTTATAAGATGTTGGTGTTATAATTCCAAAACTTAATTTTCATTCTAACAGCCATTATTTTATAAGAAAATTATTTTACTTATTTACTACTTATTTACTCAGTGGAGCAATTCATATGGGAAAGGAAAGGTAAATGCTTGATTTGTTCATAACATTTATCTAATTTGCAAGATAATTGGTCCCCTGTCATGTTCAAAAAAATGACTAGTTTTTTAATCATTCTGGACTCATGGATTTAAATATATTTATGGATGTATTGATGTATATAAGTTAATATATAATAAGCTAATATCCTTATTGAAGCTCAATTTTTTCTCATCTGTAGCCAGTGGTGGCCTCTTCAAGCTTGTCTCTGAGTCTATTGATATAACCTTATAACCCTATGGTCCTTGAAAGCTTCTTTGCTATCTGGTGTCTCAAGATGTTACAGAATCATTGTGTATTTTCTCCTTCAGACTTGGATTCAGCCAGCTTTTCCCAAGAAGCATCAAATTATTTTAATAAGAAAGAGTCTTGAGAGACTACAATCTGGGCACAGAGTGTTCATTTCTACTAGGCTACTCATTGTTTATAGATAGATAAATATATACATACAGATAGAAACTCTGAGTTCATACTGATATTTCCAATTCAAATTGAGGAACACAGTGTCTTTACTTAATTTCTTCTAAATTACATCTTTTTCTTCTTCCACATTGAGCATCCTGTGGAAGGGTATAAAGAATGAAAAAAATAATCATTTGTGATTCCAGAACACTGTTAAATTTTTTGCGTATGCTATCCTCAATTCTGCTTTTAATAATTTATCTAGATTCACGTTGTCAGATCACATAGTCATTATATACTCTAGTGTTTCCCTTGTATTTCTCATTTATTCTCAATTCTATGAAAATTTTATATATTTAATTATCACCACGGGTTGTGATGTAGCTATCTCTTCATTATGGCTGTTTGAAGTTCAATCTCCAGGTGATTCTTTATGAAGGCCTCAGGCTTTCTCTGAATTATTAAATGCTAATCACAGTTTATTTATGCTCTTTACTCAGTTTTGTTAAATATAAACTCTTTGGTTCACACTTTCTTTTATTAACTATCTTAAACATTTTATACTATTTTCTTTTGGCATAAGTGTTGTTGTCAAGAAGTCTGATGGTGATCTAATTTTCTTTCCCTTATATATCATCTGCTATTATTGTCTCATTGTCCAAAGCATTCTTTTTTCTTTAACATCCAGAAATTTTACTAAGATATATATTGGTATGAATTTTTCTGAGTTGGTACATAGTATAAACTTTCTATATGTAGCTCTCATTCTTCAGTTTTTTTAATTTTAGGGAAGTTTTCTTGAATTATAACTTTTAATATTTCTTCTGTTCTCTTCCTTTGTTTTTTTAATTCTTCAGGAGCTTTCTTTGTTTTTAAGCTATACAGACTTTGCTTGTTTTCAATATTTGGTTTTTCTTTCTTTCTTTTTTTTTTTTTTGCAGTACGCGGGCCTCTCACTGTTGTGGCCTCTCCCATTGTGGAGCACAGGCTCTGGACGCACAGGCTCGGCGGCCATGGCTCATGGGCCCAGCTGCTCCATGGCATGTGGTATCTTCCCGGACCGAGCCCATGTCCCCTGCATCGGCAGACGGACCCTCAACCACTGTGCCACGAGGGAAGCCCTCAATATTTGGTTTTTCTTGAATACTTTTAGTTACTTTCTTCACTTTAAAAAATAAATTGAACTTTTTTCCATTTAAACCTTCATTTCTCTTGAGGCATGATTTATGGTTTTTATTAGCTCTTAACTTCCTTCCAGTTGAGTGTTCATTTCTTAAATGCTGTTTTCTTTCAGTCCTAATTACTTTTTTTTTACTACTTTCAACTAATTTCTCAGTTTTTAAAAATTATGATTTATGTTGTTTCATATCTTGTATTATTTTTAATGTCATAGCATTTGGATACTTATATATTATAGTTTTGATCTTTTTTTTGTCTAGCTGCTGTGTCTTCTTGATATCTGGATATACTATTTTGCTCCTTGTTCTTTTTCTATCTTGTTATAATTATGTATGAGATCTGGATTGATAAATTTCTATTGCTCATCTTTTTTTTTTTTTTTTTTTTTATTTATTTTTTAAACATCTTTATTGGGGTATAATTGCTTTACAATGGTGTGTTAGTTTCTGCTTTATAACAAAGTGAATCAGCTATACATATACATATGATCCCATATGTCTTCCCTCTTGCGTCTCCCTCCCTCCCACTCTCCCCATCCCACCCTTCCAGGCTGTCACAAAGCACCGAGCTAATATCCCTGTGCCTTGCGGCTGCTTCCCCCCAGCTATCTACCTTACTACGTTTGTTAGTGTGTATATGTCCATGACTCTCTCTCGCCCTGTCAAAACTCACCCTTCCCCCTCCCCATATCCTCAAGTCCATTCTCCAGTAAGTCTGCGTCTTTATTCCTATCTTACCCCTAGGTTCTTCATGACATTTTTTTCCCTTAAATTCCATATATATGTGTTAGCATACGGTATTTGTCTTTTTCTTTCTGACTTACTTCACTCTGTATGACAGACTCTAGTTCTATCCATCTCATTACAAATAGCTCAATTTCATTTCTTTTTAAGGCTGAGTAATATTCCATTGTGTATATGTGCCACATCTTCTTTATCCATTCATCCGATGATGGGTGCTTAGGTTGTTTCCATGTCCTGGCTATTGTAAATAGAGCTGCAATGAACATTTTGGTACATGACTCTTTTTGAATTTTGGTTTTCTCAGGGTATATGCCAAGTAGTGGGATTGCTGGGTCATATGGTAATTCTATTTGTAGTTTTTTAAGGAACCTCCATACTGTTCTCCACAGTGGCTGAACCAATTCACATTCCCACCAGCAGTGCAAGAGTGTCCCCTTTTCTCCACACCCTCTCCAGCATTTATTGTTTCTAGATTTTTTGATGATGGCCATTCTGACTGGTGTGAGATGATATCTCATTGTAGTTTTGATTTGCATTTCTCTAATGATTAATGATGTTGAGCATTCTTTCATGTGTTTGTTGGCATTCTGTATATCTTCTTTGGAGAAATGTCTATTTAGGTCTTCTGCCCATTTTTGGATGGGGTTGTTTGTTTTTTTGTTATTGAGCTGCATGAGCTGCTTGTAAATTTTGGAGATTAATCCTTTGTCAGTTGCTTCATTTGCAAATGTTTTCTCCCATTCTGAGGGTTGTCTTTTGGTCTTGGTTATGGTTTCCTTTGCTGTGCAAAAGCTTTGAAGTTTCATTAGGTCCCATTTGTTTATTTTTGTTTTTATTTCCATTACTCTAGGAGGTGGGTCAGAAAGGATCTTGCTGTGATTTATGTCATAGAGTGTTCTTCCTATGTTTTCTTCTAAGAGTTTGATAGTTTCTGGCTTACATTTAGGTCTTTAATCCATTTTGAGCTTATTTTTGTGTATGGTGTCAGGGAGTGATCTAATCTCATACTTTTACATGTACCTGTCCAGTTTTCCCAGCACCATTTATTGAAGAGGCTGTCCTTTCTCCACTGTACATCCCTGCCTCCTTTATCAAAGATAAGGTGTCCATATGTGCGTGGGTTTATCTCTGGGCTTTCTATCCTGTTCCACTGATCTATCTTTCTGTTTTTGTGCCAGTACCATACTGTCTTGATGACTGTTGCTTTGTAGTATAGTCTAAAGTCAGGGAGCCTTATTCCTCCAGCTCCTTTTTTCGTTCTCAAGATTGCTTTAGCTATTCGGGGTCTTTTGTGTTTCCATACAAATTGCGAAATTTTTTGTTCTAGTTCTGTGAAAAATGCCAGTGGTAGTTTGATAGGGATTGCATTGAATCTGTAGATTGCTTTGGGTAGTAGAGTCATTTTCACAATGTTGATTCTTCCCATCCAAGAACATGGTATATCTCTCCATCTATTTGTATCATCTTTAATTTCTTTCATCAGTGTCTTATAATTTTCTGCATACAGGTCTTTCGTATCCTTAGGTAGGTTTATTCCTAGATATTTTATTCTTTTTGTTGCAATGGTAAATGGGAGTGTTTTCTTGATTTCACTTTCAGATTTTTCATCATTAGTATATAGGAATGCCAGAGATTTCTGTGCATTAATTTTGTATCCTGCTACTTTACCAAATTCATTGATTAGCTCTAGTAGTTTTCTGGTAGCATCTTTAGGATTCTCTATGTATAGTATCATGTCATCTGCAAACAGTGACAGCTTTACTTCTTCTTTTCCGATTTGGATTCCTTTTATTTCCTTTTCTTCTCTGATTGCTGTGGCTAAAACTTCCAAAACTATGTTGAATAAGAGTGGTGAGAGTGGGCAACCTTGTCTTGTTCCTGATCTTAGTGGAAATGCTTTCAGTTTTTCACCATTGAGGATGATGTTTGCTGTGGGCTTGTCATATATGGCTTTTATTATGTTTAGGAAAGTTCCCTCTATGCCTACTTTCTGGAGGGTTTTTATCATAAATGGGTGTTGAATTTTGTCGAAAGCTTTCTCTGCATCTATTGAGATGATCATATGGTTTTTCTCCTTCAATTTGTTAATATGGTTTATCACATTGATAGATTTGCGTATATTGAAGAATCCTTGCATTCCTGGAATAAACCCCACTTGATCATGGTGTATGATCCTTTTAATGTGCTGTTGGATTCTGTTTGCTAGTATTTTGTTGAGGATTTTTGCATCTATGTTCATCAGTGATATTGGCCTGTAGTTTTCTTTCTTTGTGACATCCTTGTCTGGTTTTGGTATCAAGGTGATGGTGGCTTCGTAGAAGGAATTTGGGAGTGTTCCTCCCTCTGCTATATTTTGGAAGAGTTTGAGAAGGATAGGTGTTAGCTCTTCTCTAAACTTTTGATAGAATTCACCTGTGAAGCCATCTGGTCCTGGGCTTTTGTTTGTTGGAAGGTTTTTAATCACAGTTTCAATTTCAGTGCTTGTGATTGGTCTGTTCATATTTTCTATTTCTTCCTGATTCAGTCTTGGCAGGTTGTGCATTTCTAAGAATTTGTCCATTTCTTCCAGATTGTCCATTTTATTGGCATAGAGTTGCTTGTAGTAATCTCTCATGATTTTTTTTATTTCTGCAGTGTCAGTTGTTACTTCTCCTTTTTCATTTCTAATTCTATTGATTTGAGTCTTCTCCCTTTTTTTCTTGATGAGTCTGGCTAGTGGTTTATCTATTTTGTTTATCTTCTCAAAGAACCAGCTTTTAGTTTTATTGATCTTTGCTATTGTTTCCTTCATTTCTTTTTCATTTATTTCTGATCTGATTTTTATGATTTCTTTCCTTCTGCTAGCTTTGGGGTTTTTTTGTTCTTCTTTCTCTAATTGCTTGAGGTGCAAGGTTAGGTTGTTTATTCGAGATGTTTCCTGCTTCTTAAGGTGGGCTTGTATTGCTATAAACTTCCCCCTTAGAACTGCTTTTGCTGCATCCCATAGGTTTTGGGTCGTTGTGTCTCCATTGTCATTTGTTTCTAAGTATTTTTTTATTTCCTCTTTGATTTCTTCAGTGATCACTTCATTATTAAGTAGTGTATTGTTTATCCTCCATGTGTTTGTATTTTTTACAGATCTTTTCCTGTAATTGATATCTAGTCTCATGGCGTTGTGGTCGGAAAAGATACTTGATACAATTTCAGTTTTCTTAAATTTACCAAGGCTTGATTTGTGACCCAAGATATGATCTATCCTGGAGAATGTTCCATGAGCACTTGAGAAAAATGTGTATTCTGTTGTTTTTGGATGGAGTGTCCTATAAATATCAATTAAGTCCATCTTGTTTAATGTATCATTTAAAGCTTGTGTTTCCTTATTTATTTTCATTTTGGATGATCTGTCCATGGGTGAAAGTGGGGTGTTAAAGTCCCCTACTATGAATGTGTTACTGTTGATTTCCCCTTTTATGGTTGTTAGTATTTGCCTTATGTATTGAGGTGCTCCTATGTTGGGTGCATAAATATTTACAATTGTTATATCTTCTTCTTGGATCGATCCCTTGATCATTATGTAGTGTCCTTCTTTGTCCCTTTTAATAGTCCTTATTTTAAAGTCTATTTTGTCTGATATGAGAATTGCTACTCCAGCTTTCTTTTGGTTTCCATTTGCATGGAATATCTTTTTCCATCCCCTTACTTTCAGTCTGTATGTGTCTCTAGTTCTGAAGTGGGTCTCTTGTAGACAGCATATATAAGGGTCTTGTTTTTATATCCATTCAGCCAATCTGTGTCTCTTGGTGGGAGCATTTAGTCCATTTACATTTAAGGTAATTATCGATATGTATGTTCCTATTTCCATTTTATATATTGTTTTGGGTTCGCTACTATAGGTCATTTCCTTCTCTTGTGTTTCGTGTCTAGAGAAGTTCCTTTAGCATTTGTTGTAAAGCTGGTTTGGTGGTGCTGAACTCTCTCAGCTTTTGCTTGTCTGTAAAGGTTTTAATTTGTCCATCAAATGTGAATGAGATCCTTGCTGGGTAGAGTAGTCTTGGTTGCAGGCTATTCTCCTTCATCACTTTCAGTATGTCCTGCCACTCCCTTCTGGCTTGTAGGGTTTCTGCTGAGAGATCAGCTGTTAACCTTATGGGGATTCCCTTGTGTGTTATTTGTTGTTTTTCCCTTGCTGCTTTTAATATGCTTTCTTTGTATTTAATTTTTGACAGTTTGATTAATATGTGTCTTGGCGTGTTTCTCCTTGTATTTATCCTGTATGGGACCCTCTGTGCTTCCTGGACTTGATTAACTATTTCCTTTCCCATATTAGGGAAGTTTTCAACTATAATCTCTTCAAATATTTTCTCAGTCCCTTTCTTTCTTTCTTCTTCTTCTGGAACCCCTATAATTCGAATGTTGGTGCGTTTCATGTTGTCCCAGAGGTCTCTGAGACTGTCCTCAGTTCTTTTCATTCTTTTTTCTTTATTCTGCTCTGCAGTAGTTATTTCCACTACTTTATCTTCCAGGTCACTTATCCGTTCTTCTGCCTCAGTTATTCTGCTATTGATCCTATCTAGAGTGATTTTAATTTCATTTATTGCATTGTTCATCGTTGCTTGTTTCATCTTTAGTTCTTGTAGGTCCTTGTTAACTGTTTCTTGCATTTTGTCCATTCTACTTCCAAGATTTTGGATCATCCTTACTATCATTATTCTGAATTCTTTTTCAGGTAGATTGCCTATTTCCTCTTCATTTGTTAGGTCTGGTGGGTTTTTATCTTGCTCCTTCATCTGCTGTGTGTTTTTCTGTCTTCTCATTTTGCTTATCTTACTGTGTTTGGGGTCTCCTTTTTGCAGGCTGCACTTTCGTAGTTCCCGTTGTTTTTGATGTCTATCTCCAGTGGCTAAGGTTGTTTCAGTGGGTTGTGTAGGCTTCCTGGTGGAGGGGACTAGTGCCTGTGTTGTGCTGGATGAGGCTGGATCTTGTCTCTCTAGTGGGCAGGTTCACGTCTGGTGGTGTGTTTTGGGGTGTCTGTGGCCTTATTATGATTTTAGGCAGCCTCTCTGCTAATGGGTGGGGTTGTGTTCCTGTTTTGCTAGTTGTTTGGCATAGGTTGTCCAGCACTGTGGCTTGCTGGTCGTTGAGTGAAGCTGGGTGCTGGTGTTAAGATGGAGGTCTCTGGGAGATTTCCACCGTTTAATATTATGTGGAGCTGGGAGGTCTCTTGTTGACCAGTGTCCTGAAGTTGGCTCTCCTACCTCAGAGGCAGAGCCCTGACTCCTGGCTGGAGCACCAAGAGCCTTTCATCCACACAGCTCAGAATAAAAGGGAGAAAAAGTAGGGAGAATTAGTAGAAGTATGAGTAAAGAAAGAAGGAAAGGAGGAAAGGAAGGAAGGAAGAAAGAAGCAAAGAAGGAAAGAAATGAGGGAGGGAGGGAGGGAGGGAGGAAGGAAGGAAGGAGGGAAAGAAGGAAAAAAGACAGAAAGAAAGATGATACAGTACAAATAAAGTATAATATAGTTATTGAATTAAAAAATATTTAGGAAAAAAAGGGACGGATAGAGCCTTAGGACAAATGTTGGAAGCAAAGCTATACAGAGAAAATCTTACACAGAAGCATACACATACACCTTCACAAAAAGAGGTAAAGGGGGAAAAATCATAAATCCTGCTCCCTGAGACCACCTCCTCAATTTGGGGTGATTCGTTGTCTAAAGGAGGGAAGGAAGGAAGGAAAGAAAGAAAGAACGAAGGTAAAGTATAATAAAGTTATTACAATTAAACTTAATTATTAAGAAAAAGAATTTTTAAAAAAAAGTCATGGACGGATAGAGCCCTAGGACAAATGGTTGAAGCAAGAGTATACAGGCAAGATCTCACACAGAAGCATACACGTACACATTCACAAAAAGAGGAAAAGGGAAAAAAATCATAGATCTCGCTCCTAAATTCCACCTCTTCAATTTGGGATCATTCCTTATCTATTCAGGTATTCCACAGATGCAGGGTATATCAAGTTGATTGTGGAGCTTTAATTCGCTGCTTCTGTGGCTGCTGGGAGAGATTTCCCTTTCTCTTCTTTGTTCTCACAGCTCACAGGAGCTCAGCTTTGGATTTGGCCCTGCCTCTGCGTGTAGGTGGCTGGAGGGCGTCTGTTTTTTCGCTCAGACAGGACGGGGTTAAAGGAGCCGCTGATTCGGGGCCTCCGGCTCACTCAGGCCGGGGGTTGGGGGATGGGGGAAGGAGGGGCACTGCGTGCGGGGCCGGCCTGCGGCGGCAGAGGCAGCGTGACGTTGCGGCAGAGGCCGGCGTGACGTTGCACCAGCCTGAGGCCCGCCGTGCGTTGTCCCGGGGAAGTTGTCCCTGGATCCTGGGAACCTGGCAGTGGCGGGCTGCACAGGCTCCGCGGAAGAGGGGTGTGGAGAGTGACCCGTGCTCGCACACAGGCCCCTTGGTGGCGGCAGCAGCAGCCCCAGCGTCTCCCGCCCGTCTCTGGGGTCCGCGGTTTTAGCTGCGGCTCGCGCCCGTCTCTGGGGCTCGCGCTTCCTGCCGCGGCTCGCGCCCGACTCGGGGGCTCGCGCCCTCAGCCGCGGCTCGCGCCCGTCTCTGGGGTTCGCGCTTTTAGCCGCGGCTCGCGCCCGTCTCTGGAGTTCCTTTAAGCAGCGCTCTTAAACCCCTCTCCTCGCGCACCAGGAAACAAAGAGGGAAGAAAAAGTCTCTTGCCTCTTCGGCCGGTGCAGGCTTTTCCCCGAACTCCCTCCCAGCTAGTCGTGGTGCACTAACCCCTTCAGGCTATGTTCAAGCCGCCAACCCCAGTCCTCTCCCTGAGCTCCGTCCAAAACCAAAACCCGAGCCTCAGCTCGCAGCCCCGCCCGCCCCGGTGGGTGAGCAGCAAGCCTCTCGGGTTGGTGAGTGCTGGTCGGCACCGATCGTCTGTGCAGGAATCTCCCCGCTTTGCCCTCCGCACCCGTCGCTGTGCACTACTCCGCAGTCCCGAAACTCCCCCCTCTGCCTCCCGCAGTCTCCGCCCGCGGAGGGGCTTCCTAGTGTGTGGAAACTTTTCCTCCTTCACAGCTCCCTCCCACTGGTGCAGGTGCCGTCCTTATTCTTTTGTCTCTGTTTTTTCTTTTGCCCTACCCAGTTACGTGGGGAGTTTCTTGCCTTTTGGGAGGTCTGAGGTCTTCTGCCAGCCTTCAGTAGGAGTTCTGTAGGAGTTGTTCCACGTGTGGATGTATTTCTGGTGTATCCGTGGGGAGGAAGGCGATCTCCGCGTCTTACTCTTCCGCCATCTTCAAGGTCCCCTCTATTGCTCATCTTTATGTGAATTTAATTTTTTCTAAACTTTTAGGAGATGTGGTTTAGCTAGAGTTTTTCTTTTCTGTTGTTTTCCTGAAGTAATCTAAAATATGGTATCTTGATTTCTGAGATTCCTTGACTCTGTTCCTCTCTTCCACTTATTACTGGCTCATGTCTATTTTTTTTGTCTGTTTTATCTTAACCTGCCCAATTTTACTTCCCCTTACAGCAGTATTCCTCAGTGTGAGGCCCTGTCCTACAATTGCTCCCTAACTAGTCAATTTCTAGAGTTTACAAGGAATGGGCTTCTTCAGCACCTAATGTCCCCCGTCAGAAGCCCTCTGTAGTCACACATTCTTTGAGTGAAATAAACTCCCAGATTTAGCTATTGTTCTCAAATATCCTGCCATGGTTTCCAGTGATAACATAAGAGTTTTGTAACTCTTGATATCTTTTTCCCCAAGTGCTTATATTTTGGGTTTTATGGGGATACCTTCTCACTTTGTTTTATATATATATATATATATATATATATATATATATATATATATATATATATATTTCCTTTGTGGTTTTTTCTGTGGGCATTCGGGAAAATCCAAAATCTATGCTGTCATCTTCCCAGAACTCACTAGAATTTGTTTTAATTATTCAGTTGTAGCCTTGAGCCTTCAGATTTAAAATTTCTTTGGGTATCCTTATTGTCTTTATTAATTGCCAGAGAAAGATTCTTGGATTTCTGTTTCAGAACAACTCTCTCATACTGGATTACCAGATCTCCTTTCAGTGTTAGCAGGGTGACTGTATACTATTAATCACCAAATATGATTTTGGAATTTATAAACTGGCAAACCTTAAATTTGTGCAGTTCAAAAATATCTCTGTTCCGATTTAAAAATTCTATTAGTTATTATTCTAATCTCAAATCTTAACTGGAGGTCTTACTGTGGGAAACCAATTTCTACTAACAGTAAATTGCATAATAAGCCAATGATCACATTTAGCTGGATGTTTCTTACCTGAAAGTATGCATGGAGAACAACTCCAAATCTCCACAGCTCCCAAGAGGCCCAAATATTCTTTGACCTAGATTGGTGTATGATTATGTGTTGCCATTAGCTATCCTGCTGTGCAGGAATATTTTGGAGTTTTGGACCATAGGCAAAGTGATCTGGGTGTGCCCTAAATCCAGTGTTACATGTCCATATAAAAAACAGAAGAAGGAAACACACAAAGGAAAAGGTCATGTGAAGACAGAGTTCCTTCTGGTTAATTTGCCAGGCTTTTGAGGGAACAGGAGCAGCCAATGCCCAGAGCATGTTCTGGCTCCAAGCCAATATATCCAGTTTCTTCCCAAATATGAGTTCCCTATTTAACAACAAAAAAGCAGTGAGATTACAGTAGTTCACATTTTCTATATTAGAAATCTCTCTACTTATTAATATATCCTCCCAGATCTAAGATATGAAAGGCAAGTGCTGAAAGCTCAAATGCCCACAGAAGCAAAATGCACAGGAAATATAAATGAATAAAGTGAAGAATGATGATAAAAATTTATATTTTCACTCAGATGCACTTTGCATTTTAAAGAAAAGAATATACTTCTTCCTGTGCATATACAAGTATGCTTTCTCACTTATTTTCTGAATCACAAAGTCCTCTCTATCATTTACTTTCCTAATTTTAATACAGACATGGATAAAATTAAATTTGTCTCTCCTCCTGACTCTATCTTGCAAGAAAAGAGCACAAGTACAATAACAACTTGACACAACCTAATTATAATGTAAATGAGGGGCAGTTGTAGGGATATTTTAAAACTGGAACTTACAGGTTCCGTCCAAAGGTAATACTTCCACTCAGCTCCAGATGATTTTTGTCATGCACTAATATAGAGCAAATTTGCCAAACACTCTACTTTTTCCAAAGAAGTAGTATGTCCAGATTACTCTGTGACATGTCCCAGGATTTAAATGTTAGCAACTCATTCAATTAATCTAAACATTGTGTAGGCAAATATTGTGTGGGCCAAACAAAATACATCTGCAGGTGATGTAATACAGTGTGTTAGTTCTGCTTAAGAAGTCCAAACTTATTCTTCTATATTTTCATTCTTCTTGTATTTCAAGACCAAGCTCACAAATTTGTGAAACTTTTCTTGAATCCCTCCAGAAGGTTTGTGTTTCACTCCTTTGTGTCCTTATTATCTCCTAAACAGACTTCTATCACAAAATCTATATAATTTTCCCACTCTTCCAGATAATAGACTATAGTGGGTTGAATGGTGGCCCCCAAACTATGTCTACACACTAAACCCGAGATCCCACGAGTTTGGCCTGATTTGGAAAAAGAGTCTTTGTAAGTGTAATTAAGTTAAGGATCTCAAGATGAGATCATCCTGGATGTGCCCTAAATCCAATGATACATGTCCTTATAACAGACAGAAGAGGAAAAGACACAGACAGAAGAGAAGGTCATGTAAAGACAGAGGCAGAAATGAGAGAGATGCAGCCACAAGCCGAGGAATGTCTGGAGCCAGCAGAAGCTAGAGGAGGCAAGGAAGCATCCTTTCTTATAGCCTTCAGAGTGAGTGTGGTGCTGCTGACATCTTGATTACTGACTCCTGACCTGCAAAATGTGATAGAAAAAATTCTGTTGTTTTAAGTCACCTTATTTTTGGTGATTTGCAGCTCTAGGAAACTAATTCAGATACCATGCTTCTATAATTTTGTATCCTAAACCCCCAGCACAAAGTCTGGCATCTAGGTGGCAGGCAGGAAATAGATGTTAATTCTTTGGAATCAAAAGTATAAATTCTCACTCTTTATGAGCTTATGAGTTTTCTTGCACATTTCATGCACTGTAGTGGAATTTTATTATTCCATTTCTCATAAGTTTCTTAAATGGACTTATTAAAGCTCAAAAATCAAACAGTAGCAGTTTATTGGAGTTGGAAATCTTTATGTCCCATTCCTCTCAACAGAAGTGCATAATGGATGCCTCTCAATAGATAAGAAAAGAGAAACAGCTACATCTTCCACTTCAGAGCTGTTGTGTAGTATAAAAGATCATCTCTTTCCCAAGGGAAGTGATCGTCTTCACTGAAGGCAGGGTAGCAGAGTGGGTTCTGATAACAGAAGACATGGATTTGAACCAAATTATTTCACTTCTCTGAGGGAATAGGGAAAGAGAGAGGATGATAAACACTAAGTATTAAAGGATTAGATAGGTTAAAAGTTCTCTCTGAGTATCTGGACTTAGCAGGGACTAAAAAAATGTTACTTGCCTTCTACGGATTTCCAGTATGCTGTTTTCTCTCGATTGAAGAATTAAAGGTTGGGAAAATATATTCACTAAGTCTGCTGGTTTAAATTTAAGGGTATTAAGTTAGATTTCCTATTCTTAAAATGCAATCCAGATTTTCCTTCTCTAATTCCTGAAAAGCTGGTTGGGAGATGGGCAGGCTCAGGAACTGTGACTTTTAGTACCATGAGGACCATTAAATCCTGAATTTGTTATTTCCCTTGCTGAATTTTTTTTTAAATTGTGTTCTGCCTTGTCTCTGTGTTTAACACCCTTCCTGTTGATTGTTAGTTGATGGTTATAATCAGAATTATGATTTATAATGAGAAGGTCACAAAGATGAAATCAGGTACTGACAACTAGAATCACATCAATGTCAAGGCTTTTTGTGAGGAGGCAGGTCTTGCAAATTATATTTAGCCTTATCAACTCAGTTTTCTCAGTTGGCAAAACATATTCATCACCATGCTAGTGTTGTTGGTAATTATGTCAGCGTGTCCATTAATCTTTCCAAAAGAGAAATACACCCAACACAAGACCTGTAGAAGAAAACAGCTTTTATCCCATTCCCTGTGAACCAGTCGAAAGGACTAGGCAAGTAGCAAGAGACTCACCAAAGGGAAGCATCTTCAGCTCTGTCAGTTTTGAAAACATGCATATGGTAAATTAGGTTATATAACTAATTGGTACTGATCAGTTGTTTTCAACTGCGTATGATTTTAAAGCCCAGATGACATTTGGTAATGTCTGCAGACATTCTTGGTTGTCGCAGGTGGGGAAGAGAGGGTGCTCCTGGCATCTAGAAGGTAGAAGCCAGGGATGCTGCTAAACATCCTGCAATGCACAGGACAGTCCCACACAGCAACACATTATACAGCCCAAAATGTGAATAGTGCCATAGTAGAGAAACCACAGAACAGATAAACACAAGAGAAGTGTCTGGAAAGGAAAACTCGTTTAAATTTGGGGCTGACGTAACTGTTACGAGGCATACACATGCCAGAGCTTAGAGACCAAGAGAGGAAAGGAAAATTTTGTGAAGCAGAGACATGTATCTTCAACATAAGCTATTCAAAATGTGGCATTATTTTGAGCAATCATTAGAGGGTAAGAAAAGAGAGCTACTTGATCTGATACCTGGGATGTGTTTCTCACAATGGCATTAAGGTTACTAGATAGAGGCTGTAGTGAAACAAACGTTCACTGAAACACTATACTTTAAGTAGTGTACAATGTTGAACAAGTCACAAAAATGTAAACTTTGTTGGTGTTTGTGGGGTAAAGGACTGAATTTCGGTTACTAAGTATTTTTGGACCTTGTCAGTTAAGACATAAAGGTACCAAAAATGGAGATAAATATAGAAGGAAGTAAGAGGAAGAGAAATATGCTATTATCTTTGTCTAACATCATATCAAGTCCATAGATACAACCTAGAACTACAAAACAATTGATATCATTTAAAGGTAACAATTTCCCTAAAGTATTAAAATTTCAACAATCAAAAGTTTGGAGTGGACAAGTAGATGGAAGATTGTGTGAGCAAAACCTTCAATTTTTGAAACTGAAAGTTAAGAGACAACGTATTAAGTTGATAATCAATAAAAGGTAGTAAATATATAATTTAGCATTTGAAAGGAAACTTCAGGAGAATAAACACACAAAAAATTGTTAAGAATGATTGTAACCAAGACGTGGAATGTTGGACAGTGGGTGTATAGTAGCTATGTTGGTGGTAGGGGCTCAGATAGAAGGTTATTCTTTTATCATAGACCTTTCTATGCAATTTCTTTTTTTAACCATGCGCAAGCATTATTTTGCTAACTTTTATTAAAGGTTTCATAAAAATATGCTAAATTTAGCTGAAAAGTTTGGACTTAATACTCTATAGTTTGCCTTTGATATCCCAGCCATTATAGCCTCTGCAGCTATCCACAGTTATTAGCTGTTTTACATAATAGTTGATTTTATAGTTAGTGTTCAGGAAGTTTTTCATATAGGGGAAATGTTTTTTTCACATTTATTTTTTCTATATATTTTTAACAACCCTGGGAAAAGTGGTTAGGACCCTTGGAAAATACACTGAGATAGATTTGTGTTTGGGGAGTTTGTTGGAGGGTACTAGAGATCAATATCTATGTGAGAATGGGAGAGCAGGATTGGGTAGGAGAGTATGGCAAGCTCAGACACAATGACATCCTCAGCCAATTCTAGAGGGAATTTTGGAGCTGAGATGGCCTTTCAGAGTTGTCCCAAATAGAAGCAAGAGGACCTGGGCTGTACTCTTCCATATTGACAATAATTGCCTAGAGGCTTGACCGTGGCTGAGGAGGCGAATCCCCAGAAAATCAGCTGAGCGCTGTAAGCCACTGAGACAAGCCAGCAGTTGGGTAAATCTATGTTTTATTACTGAAGCCAGCATGTCTGATCAGTGTATCAGCATATCCACTAAAATCTCCAATTGGTAGATGTGGAAACAGAAGGGTTCTTTATGATTTTAGCCATACTGACCTCCACTCACCAACATATCATATCAAAACACACATTTTATAATCTGACCATGTCAATTTTTCTCTGCTCCCTGCAGGCCATGGTCTCTTTTTTCTCCATGCCTTTGAGCATGCTATATTTCCATCTGAGATGTCATTCTCTTTTCTTCTATAAGACTACCTGTAGATGATCCTTCAACAATCCTAGGAAAAGTATAATACCAGATTATGTTTGGGGTATTTCCACTTAGCATTCTGTACAATGCTGTAAATTTCCCCTGAAAAATCTTATCCAATTGTATGCTTATATTAAAAAAAATTTTTTTTGTTTGTTTTCACTTAATAGACTTTGCAGCTGCTAGAATTTCAGACTTTGTTTCTTGGCTGTTATTGTTTCTCAAGCACCAAATTCACTGTTTTGCCTCTAGTAGATGCTCAACAAACACAAATTGCAAACTTGAAAGACAAATGGAAGGCTTGTTTTAATTCCAAAACTGATGCTCTATATTTTACACTTCAAATTTTAGGAGCTCAGACAAATCTTTTTGTCTTTGTTTCCAGGTTTGCTCTATCTACCTCACGGGTCAGGTATAAAAAATAAAATGCACTTCCAACAATGATTTAGACGCACACTTTACAAGCTAAGGTAAAATGGATATATTGTTTTTCTTTTATGATTCTGATACCACCAGCTGTCAACCTTAAGAAACATCAATTTCATTACTATAAAATGGGTTGTTTCCCTACCACAAGCTTACATTTACCTCTTCTGACAAATCTACATGACTCATTGAGCAGTGAGTTATGCCATTTTCCTAATGTGATACCCAGTACCAAAACAAGATCACTGCAATTGAATGTTTATTTTCAAATACAGTGTATAAGCACCCACATGGTTGTGACTTTTCATAACACTATCCCAGCCAATGAAAGATTTTCCTCTTGCTTTTTGACATCTGACTCATGCTCAAACTAACTAAGCAGCAGGAAAATATGCAACATTGTCCTGTGTGTATCTCAGGTTTTTATGTATATTTTTTGAGGTTGTCTGTCAAAGCCCAGAAGAATACTTTCCTCCTGTCAGCTGGAAGGAGAAAAAAGCCTTGGATTTATCATAAATACATTTAAATACTTTTATGATTCTTTTCTGCTACTAGAGGGATATAGACTATCAATAAACAAAATAAATTGTTATCCAAGAGTTTATTTCATGAAAAATATATAGATATAGCTTTCAAATGTGATAAACTAATTTTATAAAGTATTCATACTAAGTGGACATTAGTGAATAATCTTTGGAAACCTAAACTTTAACGTCTGTCTTTCTCTAAATAAAATATGAAAATTATTTTCCACTTGAGAGTATTTAGAATATAGATACTGCCTGGTAGGAAAATTTCTAAAGTTATGGCTTTGTATGTCCTTTGGAGAGCTTTATAAAAATCTATTTGCTTATCTGAAATTATAAAACTTTCTTTTAGACTTATTAAGAAAATTTAGGTGAACTTAAGAATTTCCTGGTTCTAGATAACTATGTAAAAGACACCATTACAGAATTAAACCAATCTTGAAAAACAAAAGAAAAAAAAAGAAAATAGAAGATTTACTGTAGATATCAGACATAGAGTTAAAAATTGCTGTAGGAACTCCATATAACTACAATCATTTAATATTTATCTTTGTGGCAGGCTTATTTCACTCACTATAATGTCTTCACGTTTCCTCCATGATGTGGCATGTGCCAGGATCTCCTTCCTTTTTAGAACTGAAGAACATTCCATTGTAAACCTGTTCCACATTTCGTTTATCCATTTATCTGCCAATGGGCACTTGGGTTGTGTCTAGCTTCTGGATCTTGTGAATAGTGCTGCTGTGAAGATAGGTGTTCAGATATCTGTGAGTCGACGCTTTGAACTCTTTTGTGTATATATGCAGAAATAGAATTGCTGGATCCTATGATAATTCTATATTTAGTATTTGAGGAATTGTTACATTTTAAATTATTACTTATAAGTACCATTATTTTATTCATTACATTGAAAAGACCATGATGAAAAATTTAAGATTTGTCACATTACAATGGATTCTTAGCACCTTGTCTATAGTATGTATCCAATAAATGCTTGCTGAATGAATGTGTCAGTATCATTGAAGGTCAGTATACTGTACACTGGATGTAAGGGTAGAACATAGATGTTCAAATCCAAGCAATCACTCAACCCAGCTCTGTGGTCGAGCTTCTGGGTACTATAGTCACTTAATTTTCTGGGCTTCACTATTATTTCATGTGTAAAAGGGAAGAGGAGAAAAGCCTTGTCACGAGAAACAAATGAGTAAATTTATGTGAAGACAATCTGAAGTGCTTTGAAGAGAATATGATATTCTAGTCAATTTTTAACCATCATTCATCTAAAAACACACGTTTCAGCATTTTCATAAAACACATGTATTGTGGTTTGACATTCCTTATGCAACATTTTTGTAAAGCATATTTCAGAATTACTTCTTGAGAAAATGATGAATCCTGGTATTATTCACTTACATATTTAAGCCCTTCAAAGTATCTTAAGAAATCAAAATATTACTTTTTGGTTCCAAATTTTCCTGAACATCAGGGTTAAGGTTACATTAACTATGTGAAAATGCTGGGGAAAATCTACATAACAATAGAGTTTGAAAAATATATGAGAAAATGAATAATGAAAAAAAGATAATATCTTGCAACTGCATAAGTAGTATAAAATACAAGCTATCTCCTCATTGTTAAGTTGAGTGCTAAGTATAAGGCACTCTGCAGATCCTTGGCAGTGATAGCACTCTTTGCTGTAGGAAAAGAAGCTTAATTGTAATGATTTTAGAGGAAAAATTAGGGGATAGTGGTATGCTGACTTCCAGAACTCAAGTTAGGGATGAACATATAAACTACAGGAAGTCAGGAATAAATTTGAACGTCAGGAATGATTGGAATCACCTCTTCTTAATGGGGAGTTACAGATCACATTTCAGGAGGGGAGACAATACTGTGACAATATTTGGAAAATATAATCTGCTGCTCCCCTGCAAATCGCCCCACTTTCCTGCTTTTCTACAGCCAAACAATTTCTAAGTGCCTGTAGAAACTTAGTGCAGAAACTAGTCTCGGCTGCAAAATCTTAGAGGAATTCATTGATCCCACATATTCCTGGGAATATATGGTATGTTGTGTCAGATGGAGCTTAAGTTAGTTAATTTAGACAAAGCTCCAACTGTTGAAACCATACATGTAGGTATCATTGACTGGGCACTTGCTTTGTGACAGAAATTACACTGGAAACGTTACATGTCTAATTTTTAATTTAATCCTTATGACAATTCTCAGAAATAAGGGCTTGTAACCTCCTTTCACAGGTGAGGAAATTGAGACTGTAAGTGTTCACATGACTTTGTGATAGATCTAAGTCATGAATCAAGGTCCACCTGCTAGCAAAGCTTATATTCTGTACTTTACCTTATAAACCTGTGTGTGTGTGTGTGTCTGTGTGTGTGTGTGTGTGTGTGTGTGTGTGTGTGTGTGTGTGTGTGTGTAGGGGGCACATACCTGAGCTTATGGGATTTGGCAGCAGTCCTCCCCAACTCTCATATATTCAGCATAGCTCTCACTGACCTCCCACATCAAACCGCTGCCCTGGACAACAAATCCCAAATCCCATGTAATCACTGCCAATCCAGCAGGGCCTTCCCACTCCAACATCATCCCCTTTCAAACATATACACATACATAAATTTTCAGAGCAACAATTATTTTTTTTATGAATGTTTCCAGTGCCCTGACCTTCATGACATCTTGGTGCGCAGAAATATCAAAGCTATACAAATCACTGTTCTAGCTATCTAATTGTGTCACAAATACAAAGAGAGCCTTAGATAAAATTTAACTCAGAGTACTGGGGTGGAGAGAAGATGTAATCACTAGCTAGCAAACCAGATGGCAAAATGAATATTGGACAACGCAGTCTGCCTTTGTCCAGGCTTAGTTTGGGCTAAGCTCATGGCCAGGTATAAACTACCTCAATCCCATCTGAATACTCTTACTTTATTAGGCCTGAAAAATCTCTCTCCAGAAACGAACAGCAAATTCGGTTATGCCTGCTATCTATACAGGTTTCATGACTGGTGCTCTGGCATTATTTTTTCTATACTCTGTATCACACGCTTTATGTTTTTATTCTGCACATTCTGCCCACTCAACTCATCTCCCCACCTCCTATATAAAAATTGTAAATGGTCTATTTAACAAAATTTAAATAGTTTATTCATTATAATAATTAGCTTACTTTGGAGGCCAATAAAACATGTCCATGTTGGATCTATTTTATATAATTTCAACTATTAATTCAACATCCTATTGTTCCTAATATCCAGAGGTTACTCAGATATCTTATTCTTCCTTCTGAAAATTATTTTGATGCTCAGGTATTATAAAAATAACAAAAATAAGAAACAATTTGTTAGACAATAGAGAAATGGAGAGTTTTCTGATGTCATAATGCTAAGTAATAATAATAATGTTCATGAAACGTTATTTGACAAGTAGTGGTAATGTTCATTAAAAAACACTCTCCAAACATGCATTATTCTTATTATTTAATCTATCTCTAATGGTGAAATTGTAGCTAGTAAAATATTTAAAATTTTTGAAACAATATTTTACATGATTACTTATAGTTTCATAATTTTTAGCTATGGAATATTGAATAAAGACTATTCCTTCCTTAACATATTTGACATGCTTTATATTTGTAGGATATGTAAATAGCTCAAAGGAATTTTTACTTTCATTTTTCCTAGATCAGAAATGAAAATTTAAGTTTAGTTAAAGGAAAACAGCTTCCAGGAAGAAAAATATTTTAGACAAATCAGAACAGCAACATTCTCCAAAAACCCAGTCCCAGAGGCAACTCCAACACGGCCAATAGAACTGCATCTGGTGCCCTGAGAGAGCAAGATGATGCAGCAAGTAATGTTTCCTGCAGTCAGTGCTTGGCTCTGTGACTGGCTTCTGAAGAAGAGAAGGGGTTTTAAGAGCGGAGACAAGTTGCACCCTTTTTCTTATTGATCAGCAATGATGGAATATTGTGATTAGAATTCAGAATACTGCCAAAAAAGAACAAATATTCTCAGTCAATTTCTGTTCTGTGGGCTTTCCTCATTTGTTAATTATTGTGATCATCTTTACTGGCACTTCATTTTCCCTGACTGCATTCTGGGAAGCCTTCGCATGTTCATCAAGGAGTGGCAGGAATTAGTGAAAAGAAAAATAAACCAAAGTCAACAGGACCAAATCTTTTATGATAAATGTCACTCCATAGAATCAAGTGGTTAAAACATAAACATTACCTAAATTTCTGCCAAGCTACTCTCTCTTAGAGAAAGTTCCAGAATTGTGAATTCAGGAATACAGGAGTGTTTAGTTCTTTGGGGATGTCTCTGCTACTATTGATTTAAAGCATTAGTAGGAATTTGTAGTGCAAATAATAAATTCTGTAGTGCAATGTACTCTTTCCACTTTGCCTCAGGCAACTCTGGGCAGAAAGGAAGATCCCAGTCTACGTGCATTGGATCTACTAGAAGGCAAAGTGATCGTGTCACATAATATTTGGCTTAAATATTCCTGAGCAATTTACTTAAACTCAGATTCCTCCATTATCAGCTAGGAAGACTATACCATCTCTATATAGTTGTACAAATAATTAATTAAATGATATAAGTAAAGCCTCTAGTATGACTTTATTTAGAGATAGGGTCTTAAGAGATAATTAATGTTGAATGAAGTCATGAGGATGGGCCCCTAATACAATAAGATTGGTGTCCTTATAAGTAGAAGAGACACTAGGAGTGCACATGTACAAAGAAAAGTCCTTTTGAGGGCACAGCAAAAAACAGACAGCTACAAGCCAAGGAGACAAGCCTCAGGAGAAACCAGCCCTATTGGCACTTTGATATCAGACTTCTGGCCTCCCAAAAACTGTGAGGAAAGAAATTTATATTGTTTACACCATTCAGTCTGTGCTTGTTTTTTTTTGTTGTTTTTTTTTTTTTACTTCAGTTCAAGCTGAATTATACATACACCCAAATACATCACCAACAGTTGAAAATCAAAGGCTCTCTCCATTTTGTCTCCAGAATTTCCATTTCCTTGTGAAAGGTCAGTCAAAAGTGCAATTTCAATTACTAGGAGCAACTGAGAGGATAAAAATGGCTGAATCAATACAGACCCCTCAGATGTAACAAAAGTAGCATCAGAAAAACCTATGTCAAGATTATGAACCTCCTTCTCCACTTAAACTTGTATAAAAGACTGAAGTGTGCCCTTTTGCTGTGAGGAGTGCATGAAGCTTTGGTGTGTTCATCTTGCATGTGTACATAACCCATTGTGATATGGGATAACCTTGGAAGTGGGAAGAGAGGAGGATATACTAGGGGTCAGGAACAAGAGGCCAGAACTCCAAGGAGTTTGAAACTCTCAATTTGAGTCTGGCTTACGAGGTCATTTTGAAAGCACGTGTGTGTATAGGAGGGAAGATATATTTTATTTAATGGAATTTTAGCTTCCATTATGACTATTTAGACATATAATAGTGACCCTCTATTTGTCCTTTGCACCTGGTCCCTGAAATGTTAGGAGAGCCTTTACATTTCTATGTTCTATGAAGAGAGAGAAGAACTGAAACATGCAGCTTTAGGTACAGATGATATAGTGTGCATTCATAATTTTACTTCCACCAATCAATAATGTTCACACTGCACTTCTGGGTTTCTATGCAGGTGTTCAGTGTAGGAGTTGGGTCAGCAGTAATGGGTGAGGACAGAGGATGGGTCTTGGGGATCCTACTCCATCAACATATCCATCTTGTTTAGGCTTGGGACTCTCACATATGTAGAGGATTCACCTCAACAAAAAGACCATTATGCATTTATACTTTAGATAGAAAACACTTGCAGGTGCCATGCAATATAGAAAGCATTTCTTATGTTATTTAAACTAATTTAACAATTCCATGAGATAGGTGTCAATGGTCTCACTATTTTGTAGAGGAGGAAACTGAATTTCAGAGAAGTCAGAAAAGTTGCTGATGATTCCATAGCCAGTAACTGATGGAGAGCCAGAAAATAAATCCTACACTTAGAACTCTAGTACATCCTATTTTCAGGACTCCATGCTGTCACTCAGCTTGTGTTGTGCTCAAAAGTTTTCTTTAAATATTATTCCAAACTTCACTGAATATTACTGAGTACAAGCATATATATTGATATATATATACACATATATATGTATACATATACACATACACATATATGTATATATATACACACAACTATAATACATATACATAATTATATATGAAATATATTATATAATCATGTGCATATATATATACATAATCATATGTGTATATAAATACACATATATCTATTTATATAATCATAAAATTCATGGGCCTTAACATTTTGAAAAATTTAACACAAAACTGGATTCTTAAATATATTCAAATTATTATTCAGGTGATTATGCAATCCATCGAGAAAGTGGTAGTTATACCATACCTTATAATTAATATCAGACTGCTACACAGAATAAAATTAACTGTTTGTACTCTGATGAACTTTCATTGCAGCACTGTCACTAAGGAATTCAAATAACTTCAACAGTAGGTTTTGTAATACTCCTCTCCAGCAAGGGGTTGATGGAAGCATCTAGTTCGTCTTTGAGGTAGTTTCACTGGGCATGTGGAAAATCAATATTAAAGTATCCCCAAATAATATTTTAAGTGCATAACAACAAAAATCATTGGTATGACACTGATAGATTTGTTTCTGTAATTCATTGGATTATTTTGATGAAAACATTATTATTTGGTAAACTTTCCTTCCATTATTATGAGGTGGATAAGATTTTTTTTTTTAAATCTTAAAACACTTGAGGTAATTATTCATAAAGTAAGCACGAAGCGCTTGCTGTTAGTAACAAAATGTGTGTTTGAGATAAAGTTCACAAAATTAAAACGTATTCTGATTTTTTTATTCCTCTGTACTAGTGTCATAGCAGGGCTCGAACACTGATTTTTGAGATGGGCAGGCACTGGTACCTGTTTTTCACCTTCACTCTCAGTGCCCTATTTAGACCATTTAAACTTTGAAATAAAGTTTATTAATTTTTACTTTTTTATTTTAGTATAGTTGATTTACAATGTTGTGTTAGTTTCAGGTGTACAGCAAAATGATTCAGGTATATATATTTTTGCAGATTATTTTCCATTGTAGGTTATTATAAGATATTGAATATATCCCTGTGCTTTACAGTAAATCTTTGCTCCTTATTTAATGTATAGCAGTTTGTATCTGTTGATCCCAAACTCCTAATTTATCCCTCCCCCACCCCCTTTTCCCTTTGGTAACCATAAGCTTGCTTTCTATGTCTGTGAGTCTATTTCTGTTTTGTAAATAAGTTCATTTGTATCATTTTTTTAGATTCCACATATAAGTGATATTATGTGATATCATATAAAGTTTAAAACGTAAAATGAGAAACAAATTGCTCTGAGGCGAAAGTGGATCTTGAAGAATATAAAACTTTAATGAAATGGTTAAAGTTTAAATCTAATTTATTATAAAACTAAAACATTCCATTCTCTTATAATTAGTTTACACTTAGCAACATATTTAGAAATCAGTAATGAATGGTGGATAGTAACAGAGTTACTGATATATGGGGTTTATGCACTGAGCACCTGAGAGGTTCTACAAATACAAGCTGTGTGGTATTTGTATAAAATACCTAAACTTCTGTAGTAGGCTGAATAAAATTACCCAAATATACCAGTTCCTAATTATTGGAAACTGTAATTGTTGCCCAATAAGGAAAAAAGGTCTTTACAGATGTGATTAAGTGTCTTGAGATGGGGTTTATCTTGGATTTTCCCTGTGGGCAGTAAGTGTAATCACAAGGTCCTTCCTTATAAAAGAGGCAGAGGGAAATTTGGTACAGAGAGAGAGGAGAGACACACACACCAAGGGGATTGGCAATCTGAAGATGAAGGCGGAGATTGGAGTGATGCAGTCACAAGGGTCTTGGGGATCCTACTCCATCAACATGCTGAAAGGGCCACCAGAAACTGGAAAAGTCAAGGAACAATTCTCCCCTGAGCCTGGGGAAGAAGTGCAATTCTGATGACACCTGAATATAAGCCCAGTAATACTGGTTTGGGGCTTCTGGCCAAAGAATTCTCCATAAGAGAATAAAATTCTATTGTTTTAAACCACTTAGTTTGTGGTTATTTATTGCATCAGCCAAAGAAAACAAATACACTTGTTTTTGGTTTGGTTTCTTCAGCTGTAAGTCTGGGGTAATAATAGTATTTATTTCATAGAACTGTTAAGAGAATTAAGGAGTTGATCTACATATTGCATGCAGAATAATGCCCTGCACATAATAAACACAATGAAGATGTTAGTGGGATCTCTAAATCTCAATCTCTTTCTTTCTTCCCCTCTCTCTCTTTCTCTCACCCTCTCTCCACTTTGTTATATCTATTCTTTGTCTCTTTCTGTCTATCCTAGATACAACTTTACTACACCTATACCTACCTATATAACCTATCTATACTATCTGGAATTTTCAATTATTATGCATTTTTGTTCAACGTCTCATGCTAAGATTATGAATAAAAATAAACAAAAACTATTAAAAATGAGAAAATACGTTTCCACCAAATGACAGTACACAAAGAAACCCTAAAAATACGAAGCTTACATTATTTAAAGCATTTCTTTATAATGCTGAAAAATAAGTAGTAGCACAACACAAATTTGCTTTCATACTTGTCAATATAAAAGATAGTTTAGAAGGACAAAGAAAATCCTAAACATGCTAGTTTTTATTTTTATTCCATATAATTTATAAAGCTTTACCAGATGACCTCAGCCTGACTTTCTCTCCCCTCTTTTAAACCTCCATCGAACAATCTAATTAGCTTATTAATGTATACTTCTTTATGGTATACTACTTATTCAGTTGTAATGTACCCACTCAACTCTATATTCCTTGGGGATAGAGGTCATATCTTTGCATCTATGTACCTGCCTTCTCTCCATAAGTTCATACTATCCCATCTTTTTCCTCAACTTCTAAACTCACAGAATGCCTAGCAAAGTACCTGGCACCACTACAAACTCACACACACACACACACACACACACACAGCTTTTTTTCTTTCTTTGACATTGAGAGGGAATGCTTAAACCAAATTAATAAATGGGTCAGACAAAATAATCTTTAAGTTCCCTTTGAATTCCAGCTCTCTAAGATTCTTAATTATTTTAGATCTTTGGTACTTCCCATTATTTTTCCCTGCTTGGTCATTAGTTTATTCAAGACTATTCTACATAAAAGAAGTTGTGAGATGACTTATATTGCAAAAATAATTATTGGCATTTTGCAAAAAAAAACAAAACAAATATTAAATGCACTGAGCACACTAGGCTGAATGTATTGACTTGTTTCCTTCTGGACTAACACTAAATTATTGAATTTTCAGGGTTGCATGGGTGATGGCCAGTTGACAATGAAGAGAAACAAAACACTTCTAACTATTCTGATTCTGTCAGGTAGTAGTCTTGAAGGCCCAAGACTGTATTTTCTAAGTTTACTTCTATTTTTATAGAACTACCATTTTAATATTTGCCAACAGATTATCTTTTGACAGTCACCTGTTGGTAATTGTATTGTAATCACCTATTTACTTCTGTTTCTCTAAGGTTCCATCAGTTTACTGATGACACTCCCTGGGCCTTGCTTTCTTAAGGTCTAGAAAAGTATGCGGCAATAAACACACTCACAACAAATATTCTGGAATATATAAATGAATAAAAACTGACCACAATCTAAAATTAAGTGTAGTTCCTTCTAGAACAGTTGTGTGTTAATGCCAGAGTTAATCTCACTTTGAGTGACCTTATCACTAATACCTTTCAGGACTGTTTGATTGGATTCTCTGTACAAATAAATCCTGCCCACATAATTATGTTGGCTCCTGAGTCCTCTAGAAACAATGATCCTAACATATCACTAGTTTTTATTAAAAACTTTGTGGAAAAGAGTATCACATGTCCCTGCATAGATTCAAAATCCCATCTCAAAAAGTCTAGTGCACATTTCCCCTCAAAAGTGAAACTTCTCCAGGACTTCCCTGGCGGTCCAGTGGTTAAGACTCTGTGCTTCCCCTACAGGGGGCACAGATTCGATCCCTGGCTGGGGAACTAAGATCCCATAGGCCACATGGTGTGGCCAAAAAAACAAACAAATAAACAAAGCCCTGAAACTTCTGGGCTAATTGTTAACTATGGGCTTGTGTTCAGGTGATGCTCTAGAAAGACAGAGAGACAATCTGAGCTAAAGTTGTTAAAAACAAGCTCCAGTGTGACTCAGAATGTACCATTCAGTAAGAGGAAGCTCTGTAAACTAAGGCTGGAATCTTGCATCTAGTAATGAATATGCTGTTTTATAGTTCAAAGCAGATTTAAAATATTAAAGTCAGTATAATAAAATTAAAACGAGAAAGGAGATTAAAATGTGTATAATTTTTTCTTTCAACCAAACCTCATTTACCATGAGAAAGCAAAGTAGCATAGTGCAAAGTACCTGGAGTTCAAATAAAGCCGGTTTCATATTCTCATCTAGCTAATGGCTTTGGGTAATCATTCACTTGTTAGTACTGGCTTTGTTTTCCTATCTATAAAAGTGCACAAATATCTATATATTTGTTTTAAAAATTATATAAAATAATATAAATAGAAAGCTTTGGGAAATACCCAGCATATAGCAATTACTCAAACAGTAGAGCTCATTGTTATAGGTTTTAGAGTTTGGTAAATTTTTTTTTTCCCATCTCTGTCCCCAGGACTTTATACTTTTAGTGATTGCAGTTATAGTTCCTATATGCCCTTGATTCCTATCGTGGATCATTTCATGGTAGACATTAGGCTGATTTAGGGGTTGTTTTTGACATAGTCTTAAAAATAATTATTTTAATCATTTCAAATACTGTCTCTAGTGAACATGGGTTCTTGATGGACCTGTAGGCTTTCTAACTCAGGTCTTTAGAAGCGACTTATTGAATAAGGGTCACTAAGTCTTCACTAGAAATAGCTGTTTGTTCTTTCCATCTGCACTTGATGAGGAAGTTGTGGCGTCTTTTTTCACTGATGTGGATTTTACCATCATTATCCATGCCTCTAACCTGTGGCCTTGATTACTATAATACTCTTGACTTTGGCTACTTCTGAGTTTTGGCTGGTGAGGAATGCAGCAATCTATTTGCTTGTGGGTAGCCACCGCAGGAAGTGTATTGTACCAGTGTTCCATCGTAAAATGCAATGGAGTTGCACTCTAACGAAGCCACAGCAAGGCTGAGTATATTTGAGGAATCACTTGAATATTTAATGAGCCTAAATGGAAAAGAGGTTTGTTTCTCTCTTTTTCACTTCTCACACTGTTTTTCCTATCAGTGGTTGAACAAAACACACTTAATGAAAACATCTTCACTGAATATTGTCATTTCCAACGCTATAGGCATTACACAGCAGAAAAGTTAGATTCACAGCAGAGCTTAAAGACCCCTGTTTTCAAGCTCAGCCCAAAATGGTTGTTAAGAAGCCAAGGCCACCATAAAAGGATATACATCCCTGCCTTTAGGTGCTGGCACCATCTTTATGGAAAGTGATGGAGCAAAACACAAAAAGTGTCCAGCAATGAGAGAGGGGAGCTCACCTACTACATAAACAGGCAAAAAAAATTTGCAAAAGTCATGTCATGACATTACCCAAGGCATCTAGTATGCAAGATGTGAGAAAAGATATTCACGGTGATAGTCATACAAAGGGAAAGAATAAACAATTACCTCACTTCAGGCACTCTTTAGACACGCCTACACATATACAGAGTATATATTGTTTATTAGTTTCCATACAATACACACACATATGCACATAAAACACAAGCAAATATATATTTCTTTCTTTCAATTGACCCCCCATTTCTCCTTTTAAGATGTATCCGGAGCCATTACTGTATTATCCAAGTACCTTACTTATCTGGAAACATTTCACCAAATCTTATTTCCTAATTGTACCTTCTTTTCTAATAAAATGAAAATATCATGATCATATCAGCCACCTAGTTTTTGCATATTCTTTTGTAGCTAGTGATGCTCTGCTGTATTAGTGACTGGAACTGACTCAGAAGAAACTTGGATTTAGTGCAACCAAAAGTTCATTAACTCACATGTTACAAAGGCAAATTTTACTGAATTTTTAGCCCACTTTCAAAAACCTGTGAGCAGATAATTCTAATTATGATTAGTTATAAGCAGATCCTGCTTTCATGAAGATTGACAGAGCATGCTGCAAAAGGAGGTTTAGGAATGGAATACTAACTCAGCCACTGGTTGGCTGTAAAGCTAGGAACCTGGAGGTAGAATTCCATAGTGGTTAAACAATGGTTCTGGTGTGAGATTAACCACAAATTCAGGCTTCCCTGCTCACTAGCTGTGAAAGTTTGAGCATATTACATAACTTCAAATCTCCATTTTCTTGCCATTAAAGTGATGCTATTAAGTATACCTATCTCAGAGGTTTGTTGTACCTATTAGGTAAGATAATTTCACTCATGGGTCTACACTTAGCCCTCAATCATCTTAATTATTAGTGTTTATATCATTGTGTGTGCAATGAGAAGGGTATATTCTTTTCCTTTTGAAGTCCCTCCAATATCAATACTAGACTCAGATCAGGAAAATAAATTAGTTTCACTGTTGTTTGAAACTGTTGTTTGAGTGATTGATTTGTTTCCTTTTTTAAATTTATTTAAATCATTCAATGATTACTGAGTGCCTGCTAAGCAAAGAACTGATGTTTTAAAGATGAATAAGGCAGAGTCTCTGTCTGTAGGAATCAGGTCTATGATCTCAGGCAAGATCCATAGATGAACATGAATTACAGTAATGTTCGTTTTAATGGAAGACTGCACCTAACACAGCTGTGGGATTGGATGTGGAGGAGGGGTGAAGAAGTCTTAAAAAGAAGCTTGAACCTCATCTACATTGTAGATATGAGAAATGTTACAACAAAAAGAGACAGGAGAGGTTAACTATTCCACAGAACTTATTTTAGAATTGACACTGAGTGAGGTTACATGCCATGGCCACATAGCTGAAGAACTACGAAGTCAGAGTTCCTTCTTTCACTCCAGGGCTTTTGCCTAAAGCCATGTTTTCCAAGCCACATACTGTGCTGTTGTTCATAGATCTCAAGGTTAGGAATTGGGCCACAACCTTCAAACTTACATTCTGGAAAGCAAGGCCCCTAAGGCAGAGAGACAGCCCATCTGGGAAATGTTGAAAACCCTATAATTTCCACCCAACCCTACAGCAATATTTGCCTTTCATTTGATAGTAAGGTGGCAATTAAAAGAAAATGTGTACAAGAAGAGGGCAAAGACAAAACTTGAGAGACTCCCAGTGAAAAAGGGATGAAGCATATGGTCAAGGTAATTAGCTTCTTTCTGTTAAATGCAGGCACATAATTGAGAGCTGCGTATACCAGTCTGTATATTTCTGACATTTATAAGAAACTCACCTAACAGCCAGCTCTGACTTTCAATAAAAGTGTCAGAAATATTATAGGTCACTATCCTACCTTACTTTGATAATTTCTTCAGCAGAACTTTATATCAAGACTTTCATTTATATATCTACCCCCAATCCAATTGGACATCACTCAAGGCAACATGTAATTTACTTCTTTAATTGTAAGTCCAACATGTTCTTTCACTTCACTAAACAATTCTTCAATTCCAAGCAGACACTTACTGGGTGTTTCACAAATGTGACTCAGTTCTGATTCTATTTACCTGGAAACAGTGTCAGATCCCACAGCTTAAGGGCTCAGTCCCACAGGACTGCCCCTGTTTCAAATGCCAATTGCAAATTCAGCTTGTTACCTGTCCTTCTGACTGATTAGCTATAAATTGGAGGTTCCCATGACCCCTTCCTCGGTTTCCATTAACTCCCTAGAGCAGCACATAGGACTCAGGAAGGCAGTTTACTTGCTAGATTATTGGTTTATTACAAAGAAGCTTAAAGGATACAAATAAACAGCCAGATGAAGAGATACATAGGGTAAAGTCCAGAAAAGTCCCAGACACAGTATCTTCTGTCCTTGTGAATTTCAGGTATACCACCCTCCTGGTGATGCTGAAAGCTTGGCCTCTGTGCACCAGTGCCAATATCGAATCTCAGAGACAGAGTTTTGGGTGAAGTAGAAAGGAATAGCTTTATTGCTTTGCCAGGTAAAGGGGGACACAGCAGGTTCCTGGCCCAAAAAATTACATGTCCCAATCCGGGAGGATTTGATAAGGAGTTTTATAACAATGGTTCAAGCGTGGGGTTCCTGATAAGATTAGGGTGTGTGCGGGGCCTGCACTCCTCTAATCTGGTAATCTTCTTGATGAGCTTCTCTGGACCCTTTAATGTAGCCTTAGGTGGTCTTTCTCTGGTATGAAGAATGCTGACATCTCTTTTCCCTTCCTTCCTTCCTTCCTTCCTTTCTCTCTCTCTCTCTCTTTTATTCTTTCTTTTGCCAAATGCTTTGTTCCTAGGGTGTTACAAGCAACACAGCACATTCTTCATGCATCTATAGGGAGTATGTTAGGATACCGCTTTGTTCCTAGAAATCCCAACCATTTGTTTGTTGTTTTATCAATCCAACTCACAATAAAAAGAATAAGAGGAAAAAACCAAATTCTCAATTTATGAATCTCTTAAGTAAGAATTAGGACATAATTATGCATGCTTAGGACTACATAGACTTGTGAATTATGAGTTGCCCTGATGTAATAAAACTTTAGTGGCATTTTATCTTACATCGTCAAAAAAGTAAACTTCTGGCCTACTGACTAAAGTTTGATTTATGTTGTCTTCCTCTTACTTTTTACAAAAGTGAGAAATTACAGAACTATCTTAATGTTTTAAAAGATTAATTGTCCATAACACCAATTTAGTTTGCATGAAGTCTGAACAGCTGTAATTATGCTTACCATCCCTAGTGAATATACCTAAGAAAATATTTCTAGGTTACAAATTCCATCATGTTACATTTAAGAGGCCAAATTAAATACAATGAAACCTGCTTATTTCACTCTTTTCCTGAGTGCTCTCCTATAGTTCACATTCAAATTTCAAAGTCTTAGCAAAGTTTCCAAACTGCTGGGTTGCCAACATTTAACTTATTTTTTTCTTCTCCACATTTTTGAAAAATGATAAAATTTTTTTCTGTGTTGGTAATTATTTTTTGATTAATATCTTCCTTTCCAATTGCCCAGTCAGCTAATAAAAAGACACAAGGAAAAGTAAGATAAATTTACATTTCAACTTCTCCTTTTAATCATAGCTTTTGAACTGACCTCAGTGATGTTATCTGAGTTTATCCATTTCTTCACAAAAACTGTAATATTTTAATCATCCTAAGGTACTACAGTTGAAAATACTAGCTCAAAGTTAATGCTAGGAGGGTAGAATTTTTATGCCCGCTCATTAGTGATTACTTTAAATATTCACATAGATATTATTCTTTCTCTAATTAACAAAATTATTTTTAATTAAGTGTTCATAATTATCAAAGAGGGGTTTTGGGGACTTATACCATTTAAAAAAATTATTCTAATGTCCTTATAAAAGGAGAGAAAATGCCAAAGCACTATGTATTCTGTTCCAGAGGCAGCAAGATCAAAATATACTTCAAATGTTTCCAGGAGGTTTGCTTCCTAATGTTCTTAAACTCACTTTCTTCTTGAGGCTTATATTCTACAAAATGGCTCCTTTTAGCTCTGTTGGTGCAAAAGGAAGAAGAAAAGATGTGAAAAGAACAGGAAAATGGAAATGTAGACTTTAGAATGTTTATACCTTAATAGATACCAGAATTAGGCATCTGCCAGAATAAACCCAAAAGTTTAAAGGTATCTTAGATATTAACACAGAAAGTTAAGAGACAAGAGGTCTCAGCATTACTTAATGGGAGGCAATCTCAGAGAAAAATGTATATCACAGAGTAAAAAAAGACAGCATTTGGATTCCAGTTTTTCACTTAATGTATGATTTTGAGCAATTTATTCAAAATCTCTGACCTTCATTTGTCTTGTTTTTAAAATAAATATAATAATATTGTATAAATATTTATAGGGTAACTTCCATCCCCAAATAATATCACTTATCCTAGAACTACCCATGCTACCCCCTTCTCAACATTAAGTGTAGAATTTGATACCTATGTTCATATGATTTGATCTTGTCGTCCCTAGGAATACAGAATACATCACCTATCCCAAGTTGAACTAATACACTTTTATTCCTGAGAGGTTGGAATTTAGTCTAAGGCACTAAACTTAGTCTGACTTAACTGTTGGAATAAAGTAATATAAGACAACCATGTTTTTTTTTTTTTTTTTTTTTTTTTTTTTTGCGGTACTCGGGCCTCTCTCTGTTGTAGCCCCTCCCATTGCGGAGCACAGGCTCCGGACGCACAGGCTCAGCGGCCATGGCTCACGGGCCCAGCCGCTCCGCGGCATGTGGGATCCTCCCGGACCGGGGCACGAACCCATGTCCCCCGCATCGGCAGGCAGACTCTCAACCACTGCGCCACCAGGGAAGCCCGACAACCATGTTTTGTGTGCAGGAAAGCAGAGAAAGCCATCTAAAAAGAGAAACAAATTGAGTAGACATTCTGTGAGCAGTGCTTGTGAGAGACCAAGGGAGACTGGAATGGAGGATATGTGTGTTCTGGATGATTATCTGTGTCAGCCAGACACAGATGTAATATAGTGTTACATATAGTTAAGATCTATATCCACTGGTGGGTGACCCAAAAGCAAAACGGGATATCAGAAACTAGGAGGTCCTCTCCAAGGTGTGAGTGGTTTGAGCCTCCATTGGACACTCCAGCCCTGGGTAACAGGGCCTGGAAAACAAGCCCCCTCAGTGAATTTTGGAAGTCAGCAAGGTTTACAACCTGGAGAACCAGAAGGCTGCAAGAAACTGAGACTCTACTCTTAAAGGCACATGCACAAACTTATACACTCCTAGTCCCAGCACAGAGGCAGCAGAATGAAAAGTGCCTGATGCTCTAGCTGACCTGAGAAGACCACCCCAATATTCCCCTCAGCTTGCACCAGGCTCTGGCTCCAGCTTCCACATGTCAAGGCAATGGCCCTTGGCATACCCTGGAAAAAGCCCTGGGCAGTGCCTATTTCAGTTCCAGCTTTCCCACCAAAGCCAAGAGGCACATTCAGTCAGCAAAGGGCTGCTCTTATATGACATAATTTCAAGACTGGGAGAGATAATGGTTTTACTTAATTTACAGAGACAAACACAGAAAACCAAAAAAAAAAAAAAAAAAAAAATGAGTAGACAGAGAAATATGTTCCAAACAACAACATAACCTGCCCCAAAATACAAAACAAAACAAAACAAAAAACATTATGAAACTGAGATAAGTCATTTACTGAATAAAGAGATCAAAACAACAGTCATAAAAATGCTCACCAAACTCAGGAAAAGAATGGAGAAATACAGTGAGAACTTCAACAAAGAAATAGAAAATATAAGAAAAGAACC
The DNA here is from genome assembly GCF_963924675.1 of Phocoena phocoena. Lineage (NCBI taxonomy): Eukaryota > Metazoa > Chordata > Mammalia > Artiodactyla > Phocoenidae > Phocoena > Phocoena phocoena. The sequence continues at coordinate 92,802,650 of NC_089223.1, forward strand.
AATCAGAGCTGAGGAATACAATAACTACATTAAAAAAATACACTAGAGGGAATCAACAGCAGATTAGATGATACAGAACACATGAACAACATGGAAGACAGAATAGTGGAAATCATCCAATTAGAACAGCAAAAAGAAGAAAGAATTCTTTAAAATGAGGATAGTTTAAGGGACCTTTGAAACAACATCAAGTGTTGTAATATTCATACTATAGGAGTCCTAGAAGGAGAAGAGAGAGTGATAAGGGCAGAAAACATATTTGATAAAATAATGACTGAAAACTTACTTAACCTGTGGAAGGAAACAAATATCCAGGTCCAGGAATCACAGAGAGTCCTAAACAAGATGAACCCAAAGAGATCCACACCAAGACATCATAATTAAATTGATAACAGTTAAAAATAAAGAGAGACTCTAGTGGGCATTAGAGAAAAATGACAAGTTACATACAAGGGAACCCCAACAAGGCTATCAGCTAAGTTTTCAGCAGAAACTTTGCAGATCAGAAAGGAGTGGTAAGATATATTTAAAGTGCTGAAAGAAAAAAACAAAACACTACAACCAGGGATACTTTACCTGGCAAGATTACCATTCACAACTGAAGGAGAGATAAGAGTTTCCCAGACAAGCAAAAACTGAAAGAATTTATCACCACTAAATGGGCCTCACAAAAAATACTAAAAGGCCATCTTTAAGTGAAAAATAAAAGGTCATAACAGCAAATCAGAAAATATATGAAGAAAAATATCTCACTGTTAAAGGCAAATATATAGTAAAGGCAGCGAATCAACCATGTAAAAAGCTAGTATTAAGGTTAAAATACAAAAGTTGGGTGGGTGAAGTACAAAATATAGAGCTTTTGGATGTGTTCGAACTTAAATGACTATCAGGTTAAAATAAATATAAATATATTTCTGTCAGTATATTTGAACCTAATGGTAACCACAAACCAAAAGCTTACAATAGATACAGAAAAAAACAAAGAGAAATAAATTGAAAAATAATACTAAAGAAAATCATCAAAACACAAGGGAAGAGACTCAAAGTAGAAGAACAGAGAAGTACAAAACTACCAGAAAACAATGAACAACATTGCAATAAATACATACCTATCAATATTACTTTAAATGCAAAGAGACTAAATGTCCCAATCAGACAACAAATGGTGGCTGAAAGAATTAAAATAAACAAACAAAAAATAACAAAGCCAAGAGATTCATTTCAGAGCTAAAGATACACACAGACTAAAAGTGAAGGGATGAAAAAAGATATTCCATGCAAATGGAAATAAAAAGAAAACTAAGATAGCAATACTGATATTAGACAAAATAGACTTTAAAACAAAGACTATAACAATAAACAAAGAAGTACATTATATAATTATTAAAAATACTATCCAAGAAGAAAATATAACATTCATAAAAATATTTGCTCTTAACCAAGGAGCAACTAAATTTATAAAGGAAATATTAACAGGCATACAGGGAGAATCTAACAGTAATACAATAGTAGTAGGGAAGTTTAATACCCCATTTACATCAATGGATAGATCATCCAGACAGAAAATCAGTAAGTAAACTTTGGCCTTAAATGACACATTAAATTGGATGGGCTTAATAGATATCTATAGAATTTTCCATCCAAAAATAGCAGAATTTACATTCTCTTTGAGTGCGCATGGAATATTATCCAGGATAGATCACATGCTAGCCCACAAAACAAGTCTCAATAAATTTAAGAACTTTAAAATTATAACAAGCATCTTTTCAATCAATTGCAAGAAGAAAACTGGAAAGAAACATTAACACATGGAGACTAAATAACATACTATTTATAAAACCTATGGGTCAGGGACTTCCCTGGTGGCTCAGTGGTTAAGAATCTGCCTGTCAATGCAGGGGATATGGGTTCGATCCCTGGTTTGGGAATATCCCACATGCTGTGGAGCAACTAAGCCCGTACACCACAACTACTGAGCCTGTGCTCTAGAGCCCATGATACACAACTACTGATTGCACATGTTGCAACTACTGAAGCCTGCATGCCTACAGCCCATGCTCCACAATAAGAGAAGCCACCACAATGAGAAGCCCATGCACTGCAATGAAGAGTAGCCCCACTCGTTGCAACTAGAGAAAGCCTGTGCAGCAATGAAGACACAAAGCAGCAAAAAAAGAAAAAGAAAAACCTATGGGTCAATGAAGAAAGTAAAGAGAAAATTAAAAACAAACAAACAAACAAAAACCTTGAGGCAAACAAAGTTAGAATCACAAATTTCCAAAATCTTTGGGACACAGCAAAATCAGTTCTAACAGGGAAGTTTAGAGTGATACATGTCTACCAGAAGAAACAAGAAATATACCAAATAAATAATCGAATTTTCTACCTAAAAGAATTAGTAAAACAAGAACAAAGCCCAAAATTAGTAGAAGGAAGGAAATAATAAAGATCATAGTAGAAATAAATGAAATAGAGACTAAAAAAAAAAAGAAAGAAAAAATAGAAGAAAATAAACAATAGAAAAGATCAATGACACTGAGAGCTGTTTTTTTAAAAAATTAAAAAAACTGATAAACAGCCAAGCTCAACAAGGAAAAAAGAGAGAGGGTCCAAATAAATCAAATTAGAAATGAAAGAGGAAAAGTTACAACTCATATCACAAAAATACAAACAATCATTAGAGAATAATATGAACAATTATGTGCCAACAAAGTGAACAACGTAAAATAAATGGATAAATTCCTAGGAACATACAATCTTCCAAGATTGATTCAGGAAGAAATAGAAAATTTGAGCAGACTGAACACTAGTAACTAAACTGAATCAGTATTCAAAAAACTCATTCTATTAGGCCAGCATTACTCTGATACCAAAACCAAACAAAGACACTACAAAAAATGAAAATCACAAGCCAGTATCAGTGATAAACACAGGTTCAAAAATCCTCAACAAAATTTTAATAAACCAAATCCAACAATAGATTAAAAGGATTATCAAGTGGGATTTATTCTAGGGATGCAAGGATGGTTTAATATCTATTAATCAATCAACATGATACATCATATTAACAAAACAAAAATAGAAATCATACGATCATCTCAATACATGCAGAAAAAGAATTTGACAAAATTCAATATCCATTCATGATAAAAATTCTTACCAAAGTGGATATAGAGGGAACATTCCTCAACATAATGAAGACCATTTCTGACAAACCCACAGCTAAAATCATACTCAACTGTGAAAACTAAAGCATTTCCTCTAAGAACAGGATGTCCACTCTGGTCACTTGTATTCAGCATAGTATTGGAAGTCCTGGCCACAGCAATCAAATAAGAAAAAAAAAAAATAATAACAGCCATCTAAATTAGAAGGGAAGAAATGAATCTGTCACTATTTGCAGATGACAAAATACTAGATATAGAAAACCCTAAAGAGTCCACCAAAAAACTGTTAGAACCATTACATGAATTTGGTAGATTTGCAGGATACAAATTAATATACAGAAATCTGTTGCATTTCTATAAACTAATAATTAACTATCAAAAAGAGAAATAAAGAAAGCAATCACATAAAAATGAATAAAGTACTTAGGAATAAATTTAACCAAGGAGGTGAAAGACTTGTAGTCTGAAAACTATAAGACATTGATGAATGAAATTGAAGATGACACAAATAAAAGGAAAGATATTCTGTGCTCTTGATTGGAATAATTATTATTGTTAAAGTATCTACACTACCTAAAGCAATCTAGAGATTCAATGCAATCCCTATCAAAAAACGTATGGTAATTTTCACAGAATTAGAACAAATAATCTTAACATTTGTATGGAACCACAAAAGATCCTGAAGAGCCAAAGAAATCTTGAGAAAGAAGAACAAAGCAGGAGTTATCAGTCTCCATGACTTCAAACTATACTGCAAAGCTATATTAAACAAAACAGTATGGTACTGGCACAACAACAAACACATAGATCAATGGAACAGAATAGGTAGATCAGAAAAATACCTATGCACATATGTTCAATTAGTCTGTGACATAGGAAGGAAGAATACACAATGTGGCAAAGACCAACCCTTCAATCAGTGGATTTTGGAAAAGTGGACAGCTTTATACAAAAGAATAAAACTAGGCTATTTTCTCACACCATATACAAAAATACTCAAAATGAATTAAAGACTTAAATGTAAGATCTGTAACCATGCAACTCCTAGAACAAAGATAGGCAGTATGCTCTTTGACATTGGTCTTAGCAGGATTTGGGGGGAATATGTCTCCTCAGGCAAGGGAAACAAAAGCAAAAATAAACAAATAGGACCAAATCAAACTAAAAAAACTTTTGCACAGAGAAGGAAACTGTCAACAAAATGAAAAGGCAACATAGTGAATGGGAGATGTTTGCAAATGATATGTCTGATAATAGTTTAACATCTGAAATGTACAAAGAACACATACGACTCAATATCAAACAAACAATCTATTAAACAATGGGCAAAAGACCTGAATATGCATTTTTCCAAAGAAGACATACAGATGTCCAATAGACACATGAAAAGATACTCAATATCGCTAATTATTAGGGAAATGCAAATCAAAACCACAGTGAGATATCACCTTACACCTGTCATAATAGGTATCATCAAAAGGACAACAAACAACAATTGTTGGCAGGAAAGTAGAGAAAAGGCATCCCTCATGCACTGTTAGTGGGAATGTAAATTGGTGCAGCCACTAAGGAAAAAAGTATAGAGGTTCCTAAAAAAAATTAAAATTTGAGCTACCATTCAGTGCAGCAATTCTATTCCTGGATATTTATTATTTATTTGAAGAAAATGAAAATACTAATTTGAAAAGATATATGCAGCACAGTGCTCATAGTGGCATTATTTATAATAGTCAAGATATGGAAATATCCTAAGTGTCCATTGACAGAAGAATTGATTGAGACGATGTCACACACACAACACACACACACACACACATACATACACACAATGGAATATTACAGCCATAAAAAGAAGGAAGTCTTGCATTTGTGACAGCATGGATGGACTTAGATGGTATCATACTAAGTGAAATAAGTCAGACAGAGAAAGGCAAATACTGTGTGTTTTCACTTATATGTGGAACCTATAGAAAAAAAACAAATATAATAGAACAGAAACAGACTCATAGATACAGAGAAAAAACGAGTCTTTGCCAGAAGGGAGGGGAATAGAAGTATGGGTGAAATAGGTGAAGGGGATTAAGAGGTACCAACTACAAATTTTAAAATAAATAAGTATAGAAATGTAATGCACAGCACAGTGAATACAGTGAATAATATTGTAATAACTTTGTATGATGTGTAATCTATAAAAATATTGAATCACTATGTTGTACACCTGAAACTAATATCATATGTAAGTCAACATTACTTCAGTATAAAATAATAAAAAGTATATAAAATTTAAAAAATTGTTTGCTTGATTATTTTCTGGGCTGAAAGATATCTGACAAAATTTATAGTTGATTTTCCATAACTCCAGAAAACTTTTAGAAAGAAATCCTTTGCATGTTCTTATGTTAACAAAAGCTAACATTAAACTGAATTGTTGCTATGTGTCAAACATTTTTATAAGCACGCCACAGTGCAGAAACTGTAGAAACTTACAGTTTCACTTAATTCTCTTAATACATCTATGTGGTATTTTTTTTTTAATTTCCTGACGTTTCAGTAGAGGACACAGGGTTTGCCAGTATCAGAGAGTTAGTGGTAGAGTCAAGACTTGAACACAGGTAGTGTGATAGCAGAGCCTACTTTCTTAACCACTATTCTATAGTCCCTTGAAAAATAACACAATAATAACTCTACTAACTATAGCAGTTATCATAGATGTATTGAACACTTATTATGTGCCAAGTTATTGGTGAGCCTATATTTATTTTCTTTAATTTTATTTATTTATTTGTGGCTGCATTGGTTCTTCGTTGCTGTGGGTGGGCTTTTCTCTAGTTGCGGTGAATGGGAGCTACTCTTCGTTGTGGTGCGCGGGTTTCTCACTGCGGTGGCTTCTCTTGCTGCAGAGCGCAGGCTCTAGGCTCGCAGGCTTCCGTAGCTGTGGTTCGTGGGCTCAGTAGTTGTGGCGAGTGGGCTCTAGAGCACAGGCTCAGTAGTTGTGGTGCACGGGCTTAGTTGCTCTGCGGCATGTGGGATCTTCTGGGACCAGGGCTCAAACCTGTGTGTCCTGCAGTGACTGGCAGATTCTTAACCACTGTGCCACCAGGGAAGTCCTATTATTCTATTTAGGTTCCAGTAATGTAACAGAACTAAAGTTCTATCATTGCAAATAATTTTAAAAGAAACTTTATATAGCAAAACATACCTTAGACCTTGTCACTCCTCTCTTATTTAAAGCTGTTTTTAATATATTTCAGTCTTATTGAAACAGTAACTTAATTTTAGTAAAATATGACTTACATCCTATCCCTGACAAAAAAAAGAATTGTTTTAATAAGATTTCAGAATACTGGTTGGATAATATTCCAACATATTTTAAATTAAATGTTATTCCAAAAATTTAAACAATAAATTTCATTTATCCCTTTATATGATATTTTCCAGCCTGCTGTGGTAGACAGATGGCCCTGATATCTATGTTCAGCTTCATGACCCAGATGATGTTGGTGAAATCTCATAACCTCTCCAGGCCTCCAGTCCATCATCTATAAACTAGTGGGAGTTAAAATAATGACCACCAGGTTTCACTTTGTCTCATGATTCTATTCAATTGGCCTTGGCTGCCTGTAGCATGGGATTTTGAAGGATTTTGAGCTGTATCGAGATTCAGAAGAAAAACCTGCCATGATTAATAGTAAGGCAGAGTAGAAAGAAATGGCTCTACAATTACAGGGCATTTGCACAAGATTTCTACTTTACCTAAGGTAGGTAAATTGCTGTAACAAAGAGACTCAAAAATATATATTGGCTCAAACAAAATAGAGGTTTCTCAGTCTCATGACAGTACAGGACAAGGGAACAAGTTGGTGTGATGTCTCCTCCCATGCAGTAGTCTGTGACCCAGTCTGGTGGACATTATTTCAGTTCTAGCCAAAATGGAGACAAGCTGTAGAGTGTCACCACATTAGACATTTTTATAATCCAGCTCTGAAAGTGTCATCCATCACTTCTACTTTCAACTGTTTAGGTATCATTTCACCTGGTCAAATCCAATTGAAATGGAGTCTGGACTTGTAGTTTCTCTGTGTCTTTAGGAAGAAAACAAAAATATGGATTTTGGTGATCAGCTGTCACAATACCTAAAACACCTTTCAATTTTAATATTCAATTTGGTTTCAATTTAACACATTCTCATTTATCTATTATGTTATAGATTCAAGTCACAGGTCTTCTGGGCTGTGGATTTGAGGATTGGTTTCTTTATCTCTAAAGTGGCAGTAATAACTGGCAAAGTGACCAGTTATTTAGCTCAGTTGGTAAGCATAGGACATTAGTAAGTCTTGGGTGAGTGTTTCAAAATCGATGTTAATTGTCTATCTTGATTCTAGTGAAATAGTTCTCTAATTTTTCATTGAAATATCAACTTTGGAGTGTAGGCGCCCATCTTTCTTGCTGTTCAATGTACACCCAGCAATTACAACAGTTCCTGGCACATAGAAGATACTCAATGGGTATTCATTGAATGAATAATCACTTAGATTATGTAACTATGATCATATGTAATAAGTTCATGGGAACTATCCTTTAAAACTATTTGCTATAAAGCACTAAACAAATATACAGTATTATTATTATTAATATCAATAAGCAAGAAAAACTCTAACCATCACATTTCCATTACCGCCTTTCAGAACGACTACTGGTATGTCCATAAGGCAATTTAACATGAACAAAAAATCATTTCGGGCCAACAATGGGATTAATAACAATAATCATTAACCCTGAACAGTAAGAAAGGTGACTACATCCCAGAAGTCTTGTGACTGTCATGACTTCCATCAGTTCACTCAGGATTTTATCTAGATGTTGACTTGTTCGTCCCCACAAGTGTCCCAGTTTGGACAATAAATTACATAATTACTTTAGTAATAAGATTTTTGCTTGTTTTTGTTTTTACTTTTGAATGATATTATGTTTGAATCTTTATTGATTTCTCTTGGACAGGTATAATTTCATTGAGGCTTGTAGCTCTGTGATAATTTGAATGGCTGCTTTAAATAACAAATTCATAGCTAGAAATTCTGTCTTATTTTATAATATATTGTGTTGTTTTTAAACATTTGTTAATTGGCAAAATTGACTATTCTAGGTAAGAAGCAAAGTGAAAGTCTTTAGAATGTAGCCTTCAGAGTTAAGATTTACTTGGCAACAGATTTTCCAAGCATAATTGTATCTGGTAGCAGCTACAGGGGAATGCCACAGCTGAAATTTCAAACACAATTCATGATAACCAATGAATTGGCAATAGGTTTCTCAAGCATAATTGAGCATAACCAGTAATAACTATGAATTAGAAATAGATCTTCCAAGCATAATTGGAAGATCACTAATAATAACTAATGAATTGGCAATAGATTTCTTAAGCACAAATGTATCTGGTAACAGCTACTAATGAATGTCACAGCTGAAATTTCAAACAGTTCATAACACCATTGTTTTAGGTTATATGACATTATTCTTAGCTGAATATTTTCTAGTGTGGTTGAATGCTTTTTTGGCAAATTTTTATAATAATTTGCCAAATAATTTCTGATTGTAATAACTCGAGTACTAGGTTTTTAATTAGTAGGATTACTTTTGGCTTAAAATCTATTCCTTCAGGCAATTAAAAAACAAATACTTATCTTTTCTCCTTCATCATATAAAAACTATATTTCTACCATTATTGTTACTCTATTTCTTCCTTGCACTACTACTCAAATATAGGACTTTTATGATTTCATATTTACCAGATCATATTATTATATTTTTCCCCTAGCAAAGTCCACTCAGATCATTTACATCTCCCAAAATGTTAATAGTCTCCCCTTTCAGCTCTTTGCCTAAAGACTTAGCAGCCACAGTATTTAATGTTAAACCCAAAATTGTTCTTTAAATACATTAATAGCTATTATATGCCAGGTATACTGCTAAGTGTTTTCATACACACTATCTCATTTGTTTGCTGTTGTAATCTTGTGACGTAGATATTGTATGTTTCTCCTTACACATCTGGTCTTTTTCAAAAGAACAAACATCCTTGAGACCAGTAACCATATGCTTACCAAGATGAATCTTGAAATATGGTAGGTACTTAATAAATAGCTGTTGATCAAAAATCTTAAATCAGGGCTTCCCTGGTGGCGCAGTGGTTGAGAGTCCGCCTGCCAATGCAGGGGACACGGGTTCGCGCCCCGGTCTGGGAAGATCCCACATGCCGCGGAGTGGCTGGGCCCGTGAACCATGGCCACTGAGCCTGCGCATCCAGAGCCTGTGCTCCGCAACGGGAGAGGCCACAACAGTGAGAGGCCCGTGTACCAAAAAAAAAAAAGAAAAAAAAAATCTTAAATCAGGAGAATAAACATATAAAATATCTATTAGGTATCTATTGCTGCATAACAATATTACTACAATCTTAGTGGCTTCAAACAATATATATTTAGTATTTTACAGTTTCTGTGGATTAGGAATCCTGGTTTGTCTTAGCAGAGTCCTCTGTTTCAGGTTCTCACAAAGCCATACTCAATGTGGTAGCTAGGGCTGCAGTGTCATCTGAGCTTTACTGGAGAATGATTTACTTCTCTAAGCTCACGTTGTTGGTGGCAATGTTCAATTCCTACAGGTGTTGGTCAGAGGGCCGAAAGCTCCATCAGGTTTTAGCCATGTGAAACCAAAGTAGTGACTTGCGTCCTCAAAGCTAGCAAGAGACACAGTCTCAGAAGGATGGATGTTATAACTTATGGGATGTAATCACCTATACATAATCACATACCATCTCTTCACTGTTGCCCTAGTCTATTGGTTAGAAACAAGTCACAGGCCACGTTTCCACTCAAGGCAAGGGGATTATGCAGGAGTATGACAACCAGAATGTGGGGATCACAGAAGTCACCTCAGAGTCTTTCCTCAGACAATTTTTCTACCAAGTTTTCTGAAAGGAAACTTGTTTAATAATAAATTAGCATTTATCAGAAAGCCCATATTGATATAAAAGTAAGAGGAAGTTTTAAAATCTGGCCAATGAGAATTTAATATATGGTTAGTGTGAGTGGAGAGTAGGGGGCTGTCTGTGAGGCTAAGTTTGCTCTGCAGAAATTGGCTGTTTTCTCTCCACACTCTTTACAGTATGAGGGCACACTATTAAAATATTTATATAACTTACATAACTGTATCTAGAAATTATGTATTTGATGTAATATATTCAGCCACATTTTATTTTTACTCTTTCTTTTAAAAGCATTTTTGGCAACATGAACTCACCTGCCTTGCAAACTTCAGAGAACACCAGCACTGTGGTTTGTCAGATAGAAATCTAGATGCTGAATTCATTTTAAGTAATAGCAGGATAGTTCCAAAGGAGGACATAGAAATGAGTGGAATTCAAATTATTGTGCCTTAATCTTTATAGAACTTCTCAACTGCTTTCATATTTTAAATTCCAGCTGATGAAATTTCTTATGGAGAAATACTAAAAATATTAATATAGTATATAGAGATGCACATGAATTCTCATGTACATTCCTTTATTCTCCTAAATATGGCACTTCCATGTCTAGTAAAATATTATTACATTTGTAGGCAGTTTTGCTGAAGCAGAAAATTCACTTTGAGTTTCAGTAAAATTCTTCCCTATCTATCTTCATATCTTCTTTTTAATGTTTGTTAGTAACACAATATTTGTAGTTAAGTGTGAGTGCCAATTCCAGCTCCTTCACTTACTAGTTATCTGATCTTGAAAATTCACATAATCATTTGAGTGTCTATTTCCTCATCTGCAAAGAAAAAGTAAGAAGGAAAGAAATAAAATAAAAGGATAATTATACCTGCCTCACAGGGTGGTGATGAGGATTAAATAAGATTGAATATCTAAAGGGCTTAATGCAATTCCCAGCATGAGATTGGCACGCAGTCCATGTTTTCTTCCCTCTGCCTTACGTTTATATTTCATTTTTACAGTCAAAAAATGATGATTCCTTTGGAATTGTTTCTCCAAATGAAGTCCAGACTTCCATAAAAGTATGGCCCATCCTGAAACCGAGATGACTACCATGACTGTACCATTTTGCTCCACTGGCCATAAGCTCTGTTAAATACTTCTCAATATGTTTTTTATTTTATTTTATTTTATTGTTAACTCAATTCTAAAGTTTCAAATGGCTCATTGCAGGATTTTGTTTTAATTTTTATGTAGCAAGTTCTTTTCTACCTAACTGAAATTTGAGTTACTGGTTGCATACATTTGTGGAGATTTACCTAGTTACATATTTCTTTCATTATATTTATATAAAAATAAGCCCTTGAAATATAATGCCAGAGTATTTGGTGAAGTATTTTTGTTCATATCTTCATCCACCTTTTTTTGAACATCTGCTATGTGAAATTCACTGTGAACCTACAAAGGAAAAAAATAATGGCAATTTTAAGAATAATGTTATTTGTTAATAAACATTGAGCACTTACTACGTACTCAGCACTCTCCTAAGTAATGTGTTTATTTACTTATTTAAACCTCACATCATCTTTTAAGGTGGATGTTATTACCAGAATTTTATATATGTGAAAATGGAGGTCCGGAGACATTAAGTTCACTATAGTTAGGTGTAGGTCACACAGCTCATAAGGAGCAAAGCCAGAATTCAAACGCACATGCCTCCTTCCAGAGTCTCTGCTTTCCATCAGTGGCCAAAGACTTACACCTAGAAGCTCATGATTTGGTATATTTTAAATATTTTTAGCCCACTAGTTAGATAAGTCCTTTGTTTTAATAATTTTTTAATTGAAAAATTCTCTCTCCACTCTTAATCATCAGTTTGGTGTCTACAAAATAGAAGAGGCTTTGTGGAACTATTATGGAAAAGTCACATTGCTTCTGTATGACCACCCCAATGTGACCCTTGGAAGCCCTTTCCCAGTGCTCCTTAATTATAATACTCTTTACTCATAATGCTCTTTACTGACATATATACAATGATATGTATAAAATAGATAACAAATAAGAAAAAAAGATAAAATTAACCTATACTTATGGGATTTATAGGAAAATAAAAAAGGTGTAAATGATCTAAATAGTCAAAGGTGGTCAGACTGTATTAAAAAGCAAGACCCAACTATACGCTGCTAAAAAAAAAAATTTTTTTTAAATGCTCTTTACTTGTTAATTAATCCCTGAACACCTCAGACCTTTACTGATGTTCTGAGAGGGGCCTCACTTATGAGGATCAGCCATTGTTCCACATTTCTAATTTGTGAACAAAGCTATCAAACATTGTAAGCATGGAGTGGGCATGGGTAGAGGCTTTGGACCCTTGCTTCTTCCCTCCCTGCTGTAGATGGAAAGTTTATGTCCTCCCAAAGTTCAAATGTCAAAACCTAATCCTCAGTATGATGGTATTTGTAGGCAGGGCCTTGGGGAGGATAATTAGTTCATAAGTGTAGGATCCTTATGAATGGAATTAGAGCATGCATGAAAGAAACCCCAGAGAGCCCCCTTGCCCCCTTCCACCATGTGAGAACACAGCAAGAAGATGTTCCTTTATGCACCAGGAAGAGGGCCCTCACCGGACACTGAATCTGCCAGCACTTTGATCTTTGGACTTCTTAGCCTCCAAAACTGTGAGAAATAGGAGTTTGTTGTCTAAGCCATCAGTTTATAGTATTTTTGTTGCAGCAGCCAGAATTAACCAAGATATTCTTCATCAAGGATAATGGGAGGCATTGACCTGGCATTTGGATCTGCTCTGCAGACTCAATCTTTCCCTTGGGAGTGTTATTCCAACGTGACACCTAAGGAATGTGGCCTGGAATGCATCTACCACCATTGCTTTTACGAGAAGGCCAACTCCTTTGTTTTATATCACAATTGGTTCCATACTTTGTTGAGGAAAGGAGGTGCTATTTATTTGCCTTCTTAGAGATACCATTTATGAGCTCTGGCTGTACCTATGTTAAAGTGAACTACTTTGAAAGTATAGTTAGTCATTCCTGAAAAGGACAGCCTCACCTGTTCTAGAGTCAATAAGCATAAACTTCACTTCTTCTAAGCTTTCCTTCAAGATGAATATTTATGAAATAACAGCTGACATTTATTGACTACTTACTTATGTAGCATACGTTCCTTAACTCATTGAATCCTTATTGCAAACCTGTGTTTTGTGTCTTCTTATTAATCCATTTTATAAACAAAGAAAAAGAATAACAGAGCTGTCAAGTAACTTGCCCACATTCCCACAACTACTGATAGAGTCAAGATTTGAACTCAGAGATTTTTGTCTCCAGGCATGCTCACTTAATCCTATACCTGGTAAGTGTCCTTGATATTTTCCTGATGCATACTATACAATTTCTAGTATATAAATGTAAAACAGGGTCACTGATATATTTTTGAAATAGCTATTTATATAATTTGGTTTTGTTGAAAAACTTACTAGAAGGAGAGATTTTTAATGAAGTTAGGCAGCTCCCCCTTGTCCAGGCTGGTAGAATCCTGCCAGATACAATTCTTTCCCCTACTTCTTGTTTACCAGCCAAGAAAGCCTTGCATACAAGCTTTTTGGGTTCAGCCCATATATACAGTGGCAGACTCCCTGGTAATAAAATACCTTAATGGGTGAAACAAGAAATTCTAGCCAAAGAGACACCTCCAAAACATCCAGACTCTCTGAGGGTTAGCCAAGATGAACAGATGATGTAATCTGTGCTATGATAACCAGCCCTCCAAGCCAAGGCTGCTTCTGACTGGTTTGTGAGAAAATGTCTTGGTCTCAAGATTCACTCATAGGGAGAAGGATGGCCATGCCCAATTTATTTTGTGAGTAGTTGAGAAGTAATGTTGATGAAAAATGTTGAATTGGGCTTGCCAAAGAGTGATAATCTTGGAACAATTAAAGTAATTAGAGGGACGCAACCATATTTAATTTTCAGTTATTTTCCAAAAATTTTTTTAAAAAGATCTGCCATTCGGTAAAATTGGAAATTCTCCTTTATATTTAATATCTTATATTTTCTAAGCACTGCATTATTGAATTATCAGGAAGATGTTCCCTTTAAAGTTTAAGCAATGACTAAAGTATGGTCTAATTTTAGGTAATAGTTATTTTCTTAATAACTTCTATCCCTAGAATTGTTGTGGAATAGTTTAATTGGTTGGTGGTTCCTAGTTGTTCCCTAATTCAGGTTGGTAAATATTTGGAATGAGAACCATGCTGGGCTCTTCTGTCAGAATATAAATATAAATATAAATATATTTTAGTTCCTATTCTTGAAGTGTTTAAAAGTTAGTTGGCAGGATAAAATAAATCAATAATAAAAATGGTTAAGATTTATTGAGGGCTTAATTTGCACCATGGAATGTTTAAGCACTCTGCATTTATTAAATCATTTAATTATAAAAACAATCAGATTGATGTTTTCATTCTCATTTTAAATATGGAAGCCGATACTCAGAGAGCTTTAGTATTTTGCTCCAGGTTAAATGGCAAAAAGGTTTGTAAATTAGATTGCAGATCCAGGTATGTTAGTTTCCTAGGGCTGCTGTAAAAAATTACTGCAAACTGGCTGACTTAAAATAACAAAAACTTATTCTCTCACAGTTCTGGAAGGCAGAAGTCTGAAATCAAGTTGTCAATAGAGACTTATACCCTCTAAGGGAAGACACTTTCTTGCCTCTTCTAGGTGTTGGTGGCTGTTAGCATCCCTTGTGTCTATGTAATTTCAATCTCTGCCTCTTGTCTTCACATGACCATCTCCTCTCCTGTGTCTTTTCTTCTCTCTCCTATAAGGATACTTGTCATTGGATTTAGGGTCCAACCAGAATAGTACAGGACAATTTCATCTTGAGGTCCTTAATTTAATTACTTCTGCAAAAACTGTTTTTTCAAATATGGTCCCATTCAGAGGTCCTCTGGATTAGCATGTGGAGATATGTTTTTAAGGGCCACCATTCAACTGAGTCCACAAAGTATTCTGGCTGCAATGCCCTTGCTAGGATTCTCAATATGTAAATAAATAAGTTGAAGGGAATAGTAAGATAGAAAGTAGAAAAGGCAAAAGTACTGGCATTAGACAGAAAGGAATATGAACTTTGTCTTTATTATAATTATAGCCTGTTTATCCCTGGGCAGGTTACCTAATCCAAGTTTTAGTTTTGCCATTTATAAATCTATAAATTGTGCTTTGTTAAAAAGTTTTACCATATCATTTTCTGAAGATTAAAAAAAAAAGAAAAGCTAAATAAAATCATCAGGTCTGACATCTAGCAGGTAAATACAAAATGTTAGTTTACTTTACTGCCCATGAACAAACAAGAACGACAACAACAACAAAAGAGGGTGAGAGACAGAAAAGGGGAAAATAAAGAATAATTAATCTCTAGATGAGATTCAAGAATAATTTGGAGGCTGCCACAGTAGAAGTATATGTTAATAGATTGGTTGATTTTCTACAGATGAGGACAAGTTAAGTGCTCTCTAGAAAAGGTGAGTGAAAGAACATTTATTTTGAAAAAAATAGAGTATTTTTACAAGAACATTATAGAAAATGATTTCGGTCTGGAAAAATAGATTGCTGCAGTACCAGGAGGATCTTTAATATTAAGATGAGGAGCCTGTACAGAAATCTGAGGAATTTGTTATAAAGATCTGAAACAAAGATATTAAGGGTGTTTTTCTGGCAAAAGTATTTTGTATAGGAGAATTAATAGTCATAATACAGAAAGAACAATTATATAAATGCACAAAAGCAAACAATTTAAGAGGAAATGAGCAGAAAATTTAAAGAAGCACTTCACAGATATAAAAGTGTATATAGTCAATGAATCTAGGATGACACAATATATGACAGTGATATTATCACAAAGGAATTCACAGTCTATGGCCATACCACCCTGAATGTGCCTGATCTCCTCTGATATAGGAAGCTAAGCAGCGTCGGGCCTGGTTAGTACTTGGATGGGAGAAAGAATGCACAGCCCTATTAGCAATCAGGGTGTGCACATGATAGGACTAGAAAAAATAAAAAATGGGAGATTACTCAGGATGTAGGAATAACAAGAGCTTATATACTCTAATTATGAAAGTATAAATTGAAATACTTAATAATATTTTGAAAATATTTTGGCATTCTCTAAGACCCAATATTTCCTTGCTTAGAAAAGAAATGTATGCACATTTACATCAGGATACATATATAAAACTGATCATAGGAGAATTGTTAGTAACATTTCCAAACTTGTAACTGCCCAAATGATCATCAAGTGTAGAACGGTCAAGTAATCCACGTTGCATAAGCAATGGGGTGCAAAACAATAATGAAAATTATTGAACTACAAATGCGTACATCAACATGGATGTATCTTAATAACATGCTGAGTGAAAGAATCATGTCACAAAAGAATACACACAGTATGATTCTACTTATATAAATTCCAACTGCAAGAAAACTAAGCTATCTGTTTATGCTGGATACATGAATGAGAAAATTGTAAAGGAAAACAAGAAATCCAGGAGATTTTAACACAAATTTCAGAATAGTAGCTCCTTGTATGAGAGGGAAGGGAAAATAACTGGGTTATGGTACCATGGCTTCCAAGGTACTGGGGAAATTCAGGCTTTTCTAAAACTTATTGGTGTTATTCATCTGCTCAGTTTAACCTACTTGTTAATCTTTATATTTATATGTGTACTATATAATTGTGTGTGCATGTGCTTTGGATATCTTTTTGTACAAATATCTCACAATTTTTAAAATAACACGAAAGATAATTCCTTTGACACTAGATTTTAGAGTTGAGTTAGATAATTTGATTCAATAAGAGACTCAGTCACTTACCTACTGCCAACTAAGAAGGAGCCAGCCACTTGCCAGAACTGCATCTTGAATTAAAAAATAGTCAGGCAAGGATAACAACATAAGGTGTTCCTAAACTCACTTCCTACCATGAGCACACTGAATCTAGAGCTATACATGGAACAATTTTTTTGAAAGAAATCCAGAAACTAAGTTACACATCAGGTAAACTAGAAAATGCCTACATTGAAATAGGTAGAAAAGGCTGAGATACTTTCTCACCATAAACCACACCCCAGCACAGTAACATAATATAGGAAAGGGACTCACAATCCTCAGCTTCTCCCTGAGGAGCAAAGGTTTAGACCCAACATCTAGTGCTCCGATTTTCAAGACTTCAATTTGATAGGTGGGCCCACAAATCACCTAGCTCTGAATATTAATGGGGCTTGCTTTCATGAGATCCACAAGACTAGAGTAAATAAAGGAATATTTCTTAATGGGATCAAGAAGACTTGCTGTGTTTATCCCCCCATGGCTAAGTACAAAGGGAGCAGCCAGAAAAGCTCATCTTCTAGTCTTTCCCTGAAAAAAAGTCCTATTTGCATACTTTAAAAACTGTTCCTGAGTGTTAGGCTTCTAATTTATCACTAGGGTCTACTGTGATCATCCCTTAAGACACTCTGGCAAGGCTGGCAGGCACTGTCTTCCCATTGACCCTATGGCTCACTCCAGGTTCCCATGTAGTAGAATGAAGGAAATAAAAAAGATCAGAGCTGATATAGGGACTAAAATGATGATAGAAAAGATCAATGAAATTAAGAGCTGGTATTTTGAAAATATAAACAAAATAGAGAAATCATCAGCTAGACTTACCAAGAGAAAAAAGACTGAGGACTCAAAGAAAATCAGAAATGAAAGCAGAGACATTACAATTTTTAACAAACAAATCTAAAGGTCATTATATATCAACAAATTGGACAACTTAGAAGAAATAGATAAATTCCTAGAAACATGCAAACTACCAAGACTGAATCATGAAGAAACAGAAACTCTTAACAGACCAATTACTAAAAGAATTGAATCAGTAATCCAAAACCTCCCAACAAAGAAAAGTAGAGAACCACATAGCTTCACTGGTGAATTCTACTAAACATTTAGAGAAGAATTAATGCAAATCCTTTGGAAACTCTTCCAAAAAATAGAAGAGGAAGGATCCCTTTTTAATTCATTTTATGAGGGCAAGATTACCCTGATACTAAAACCAAACAAGAGCACATAAGAAAACATTATTACAGGTCAAGATGAACATGGATGGAAAATCTGTCAACAAAATATTGGCAAAACAAATTCAGAAATACATTGAAAGGATCATACACCATGATGATCCAATAAATTTATTCCAGGGAGGTAAGGATGATTCAATATCTGCAAATCAATCAATGTGATATATCACTTTAACAAACAAACAAAAGGAGTAAAAATCATATGATAATTTCAGTAGATGCAGAAAAAGCATTTGACAAAATTTAACATCCAATTATAATAAAAGCTCTCAACAAACTGGGTGTAGAGGGAAAGTACCTCAAAATAATAAAGGCCACATATTACAGCTAATACCATATTCAATGATAAAAAGCTGAAAGCTTTTCCTCTAAGATGAAGAACAAGATGAGAATGCCCATTCTTACTACTTTTATTCTACATAGCACTGGAAGCTGTAGACATAGTAATTAGTCAAAAAAAAAAAAAAAAAAAAGAAAGAAAGAAAGAAAGAAAAGTTAACCAAGACATAAAGGAAGGAGTAAAACTGTCTTATATGTAGATGACATAGTGTGTATGGAAAACCCTAAAGACTACACCAAAAACTAGTATATACTAATAATGAACTATCAGAAAGAGAAATCAAGAAAACAATTCCATTTACACCAAAATGAATAAAAAATATAGAAATAAATTTTACCAAAAATATGAAAGATCTATACATGAAAACTATAAAACACTGATGATTGAAATTGAAGAAGCAACAAATAAATGGAAAGCTAGTTAATGCTAATGATTGGAAGAATTAATATTGTTATAATGTCCATACTACCTAAACCAATCTACAGATTATATGAAATCCTTATCAAAATTCTAAAGGCATTTTTCACAGAAATAGAAAAACAATCCAAAAATTTTATGGAACTACAAAAGACCCCAAAAAACAAAAGCAATCTTGAGAAAGAGGAAAAAAGGTAGTGGCATCATGATTGCTGATTTCAAACTATATTACTATGCTACACTAATCAAAACAATATGGTACTGGCATAAAAAAACCACAAATACCAATGGAACAGAATCAAGAACCAAACCTTCACATACAGAGTTAACTAATATTTAACAAGGAAGCCAGAAATACTCAATGGGGAAAGGATAGTCTTTAATAAAAGGTGCTTGGAAAACTGTATACACACATGCAGAAGAATGAAATTTGATCCCTACTTACACAACTCACAAAAATTAACTTGAAGTGGATTATAGACATAAACATAAGACCTGAAACCATACAATTCTTAGAATAATACACAGGGAAGAGACCCCTTAACATTTGTCTTGGCAACACTATTTTGGATATGACACTGAAAGCAAAGCAACCAAAGCAAAAATTTAAAAGTGAAACCACAGCAAACTAAAAAGCTTCTACAGAGCAAAGGAAACAATCAACAAAATGAAAATGTAAACTACAGAATGAGAGAAGATATTTCCAAATTGTATATCTGATAAGGGGTTAATGCCCTCTCTCTCTCTCTCTCTCTCTCTCTCTCTCTCTCTCTCTCTCTCTATATATATATATATATATATATATATATATATATATATATATCTCCTCATAGAACTCAATAGCCAAAACAAAACAAAACAAAACAAAAAACAAGCAATGCCATTAAAAAATGAGAAGAGGACCTGAATAGATTAGCCAAAGAAGACCAACAAATAGCCAGGAGGTACATGAAAAGGTGTCTGACAGCACTAATCATCTGGGAAATGCAAGCATCAGGGAAATGTAAGTCAAAACTACAATGAAATATTACCTCTTACTTGTAAGAGTGGCTATCATCAAAAATACAAGAGATAACAAGTGTTGGTGAGGATGTAAAGGAAAGGAAACCCTTGTGCACTGTTGGTGGGAATATAAATTGCTAGGTCCACTATGGAAAACAGTGCAGAGGTTCCTCAAAAAATTAAAAGTAGCACTACCATATGATCTAATAATCTTATTTCTTGGTATATATCCAAAGAAAATGAAAATAAAAACAGGGTATTCTACATTTTTATATGTCAGTTATACCTCAATAAAGCTGAAATGTAAAAAATTAGATGAGGAATTTTATAAATTAGATGTATTTAAATGATACTTTCATTCCTTTTGATGTCTGTGAACATCTCTGATTATAAAATAAAACCTTATTTGTGTATAGTGTGGTTTCTTCTTCTATTCCTCCTCTTCCTTCACCTCCTCTTCTTCCTCCTCATCCCCCAGCCCCCCACCTTCCTCATTTTCTTCTTCTTTGATGAACTGTGTGTACTTGACCTTTGTCTTTCTATGCTATGCCCAAACAACAAAAACAAAAAGAAAAAAGAAAACCTCTCTCTTCTGGATCAGAGGCTAAAGGAAATCAAATCTTTGCAACTTATCCTAACAACAATCAGGGCCTTTGTTCACAAAGGTGTACATATGGGGAAGTGAATAAAAGTGCCTGGAATTTTGTAAAGTGTGACTCAGATTCAGGGAAAAATATTCAAATAGCTCTTAAACTACTTAAGGCTTGCTAAGCATGGAGTATCTCACACTCAAAAACAAACAAACAAACAAAAACAAAACAAAAAATACCTTCTAATATTACCATTCTAACATCATACCTATGAGCATGATTAGATTTCACTTCATCATTTTAGAATTTGCTTTCTGTGGTATATCTGGTTATTTGTTTGACAAGATGTTTTTGGCAGTGAATTGAAAGTTTAATAGCCGAGCATGTAGGAGAGTGAGAAATTTTCCATCTGTTGATTGAGAAAGCCAAAGGGAGAAAAAAGTCATTGCACAATTCTAGAACAGGGTGGATTATTCAGAATATTTCACAAGGTGGCTTTTATCAGACTTTATACAGTATACTGAAGAGTATCTACTGGAAAACTAGTATTCCCTTTTTTCTTTCTTTTAAAAGATTCTCTTTTGCTGTAGTTTTGTTCAGATTAGGTTAATTGTTACACTTTTAGTGGTCAGAGAAGTAAATAGTCAATGAAGAGTCACGTGAAGAGCATTGACATGGGTACAAGATTCATTGAATGTGGGAATGTGGGAGTCCAGGTTGAGTTTGGGGAAAAGGGAGTGGCTGGACTCCTGGATCTTGACTGAAGAGTACAATAGTATTTTTTGTCTTCAATAAATGAGCAAGAAAAAGTTAAGATTTGTGGAAGAAAAAGTTAAGATTTGTGGCAGAAAATTTTCTACGCTTTGCATTTATCTAGTTTATTTAAAGATATCAAAATGTGAAATGGTTAAAGAGCTAGGATGGGATGACTTTGCCATTTCATTTATAAGTAAGAGTTATGTTTGATGGTATCAATGCATTCCCCTAAAGTTATAAATCATTTTGTTTCAATTTCCATGCAGTTTAACCACTAACACTTCCTTTTGCCCCATAAATATTGCTACATATTATATACTCCCACAGCTCAAAATAAATAGAAATTAACTTTAATTTAATGTCTATATTGAGAAATTATTGGAAGAAGTGAATCATGAATGTAATAAAAAAGTAAGCTTTGAATCACTTGC
Source organism: Phocoena phocoena (assembly GCF_963924675.1). Taxonomy (NCBI): domain Eukaryota; kingdom Metazoa; phylum Chordata; class Mammalia; order Artiodactyla; family Phocoenidae; genus Phocoena; species Phocoena phocoena. Next base: position 92,824,454 of record NC_089223.1, read on the forward strand.
CAAAAAAAGGCTTACCACATACAATTTTAATATTGATAATATGATATTGTTCAAGAATGAATTCCCTAAACAACTGGAAGGTGTGGTAAGGCAGTTTGGAAAGACAGGAGAAAATATGAAAAATTACATTCAAGGCAATATTTATAGAACAATGAGAGACCGCACAGATCACTCACCTGATAAATGTGATATTCCTAACATACAGAAACAGAAATGAGTTTTTGAATTTATATAAAATATTAAGAGAGAGAGAGAGAGGGTGAGAAAGAGAGAGATACTCATATGAGGATACCAAGCCCAAACAACCTAATTCTTAGATGAAAATACTCAGTGTTTGGAGTATGAGGAATATGCAGGGATTGAAGTATCCAAAGCACAATGGTAAGAACACATGGGTTTGAGATCTAATTTTGCCTTGTGATGGATAAATGTGGATTTTGTTTTTATTTTTGTGACTTCTCAGAATTCACCCTCTACCTGATTTATTTCTGAATAACTTTTGGTGGAATCATTGCCTCCAATTCTACATATTAATGAGGGAGTAAACCTGTAAGTGTACATCCTTCACTAAGGCTGTAAAGGAATCTGAACACACTCTGCCTGCCCTGTCACAGCCAGGGGCAGTCAGATAACCCAAGGACCAACAAGAAAGGCTCTCCATGGACTTTGAAACCTGAGAAAGTTACACACAGACCTGAAACAGGAAGAGGCATAATGGAGCTCAAAGAGTTGATGTACATGGACATGACTTATAAAATGCTGAACCAAATTCTAATTAATAAGCTTGAAGAATTATGGCATCCAGTGCCTTCTCTTCGATGTCTGCTGTCTGTGTACACTTCTTGACAAAGTGAAATAAATTACAGATGGTTTCTACCTATTTAAATCAATGCGGGAACAGGTAGAAATTGTAAATGGATTGGTTCTATTTCACTAATGTCAGTTACTACGCTGGTAAATAAATGGTCATTTGGTTTCCCAGCAAGTAGATACCAAAAGTCAGTCAAAGCTGGGATTAAGAGCTATACCATCCTGAAAAATTATCAGCTATTTTGAAAACTATCCCTACAGAATGTACTGATGTTTTTATATATGTCATCAGAAATATGTTACTTGTAATCATCTATTATCATTCTATGAACATTGAATTTGTGTTCAATTTACCGTATAAGCATTCTCTTTTCTAATTTACTGTTAAATTTCTTGCTTCTCTGGATCACTCATTTAAACTGTAAAATGTGAGGTGTTAATTCCGACTAACCTAAATATAACTTTCAAAAACTCACTTTTCTGATTCTACTATTATTTATAACTCTAAAGACAATTAGTCTCCAATATCTTTCTGTAACACAGCAAAAATTTCTAAGAGATTCCATATAAAAATATGGGTAACAAATTGATGTTTCCAATTTAAACAGTCTTTAAAATGGTGAATTTGTTCAGTTGGTTTTGATCATATTAAGTTCTATTTTCCATCATCACTTATAGACCTCATAAATATTAGCACATTCTCTTATATTTAGGTCATTAGCCATTAAACATCCACTCAACTTATTTGTCATACCAAAATTGATTAATACTATATGCCTTTAAATTTCAGGAAGACATATCTTTTCTTACAAAAGTCTGAAAGAATTGTGCAGTTAGGTCGAGTTGAGCCATAGCTGGACTTTCTTCTGATCAGTCTTTTAGACTGATCTTTTCAGACTGATCTTTCTTCTCTATCCTGCTTTGATTACCATACAAATAGGTAAATACGTATTTTTCCTGTTCACCTTTCCAGCAGCCGACTTAGAGGCCATCCAAAGCAGGGGGAAAATTGTAGGCTATAGAGCATGCCATCTGGTAGGAATATGCTAGAAAATCTTCAGCTTTCTCAATTCAACAAAAGTAAAAGTAAAAGTCTATTAATTCAGCTTCTTGCTTGGTTGAGAAATAAATTCCACAAGTCTCAAATTGCATCTGGTTTACTCCAGGTCTGGCTCTAATATGTACAATATATGCCAGACAATTTGGATGAAAATATTGTTCCTCTCTGAGCTTTTAGCAATTGGAAGGAATAATAAAGTTTTTCATTTTTTAAATTCAGACACCCTCTATGATATTGATCTGGAAGGCACAGTCTGTCTGTTTGGGCTGTTCCTTCAGTGGTGGGATATAGACTAAAGACCTCTTCCTGAGGAGGAGAGGCTAATGATGGGAAAGTTCGTTCCCCAAATCAGCATACCTGTCAGTGGAACCCTGTGCCAAGACCATCATGCTACATCTCTCTGAGCTTTGCATTGGCAAGAATTCTGAATCTTCTCCTTTGGGCATACAACTGCATTTGGAAGCTATCGTGGCACCCAATTATTGTAAAATTTTGACCATACTCTCCTTCCTATTCTCTTTTCTATACCTCTACAAATTGAAGTATTTTTAGCGCAAGACTCATGTAAACACTTATTTATGCTCTCTACAGTGCTTCCTGCAGTCTTAAATATACAAGAGGCTTTTTTTTCTTTAACATTTTTATTGGAGTATAATTCCTTTACAATGTTATGTTAGTTTCTGCTGTATAACAAAGTGAATCACCTATACGTATACATATACCCCCATAACCGCTCCTTTTGCATCTCCTTCCCACCCTCCCTATCCCACACCTTTAAGTGGTCACAAAGCACCGAGCTGATCTCCCTGTGCTATGCAGCTGCTTGCCACTAGCTAGCTATTTTACATTTGGTAGTGTATACAGGTAAATGCTACTCTCTCACTTCATCCTATTTTACCCTTATACCTCCGCATGTCCTCAACTCCATTCTAGACATCTGTGTCTTTATTCCTGTCCTGCTCCTAAGTTCATCAGAACCATTTTTTTAAATTACATATATATGTGTTAGCATACGGTATTTGTTTTTCTCTTTCTGACTTATTTCACTCAGTATGACAGACTCTGGGTTTATCCACCTCACCACAAATAACTCAATTTCGTTTCTTTTTATGGCTGAGCAATATTCCAATGTGTATATTTGCCATTTATCCATTCATCTGTCGATGGACAATTAGGTTGCTTCCATGTCCAGGCTATTGTAAATAGTGCTGCAATGAACATTGTGGTACATGACTCTTTTTGAATTATGGTTTTCTCTGTGTATATGACCAGTAGTGGAATTACTAGCTCATATGGTAGTTCTATTTTTAGTTTTTTAAAGACCATGCATACCGTTCTCTATAGTGGCTCTTTCAATTTACATTCCCACCAACAGTGCAAGAGGGTTCCCTTTACTCCACACCCACTCCAGCACTTATTGTTTGCACAGTTTTGGATGATGGCCATTCTGACCAGTGTGAGGTGATACCTCATTGCAGTTTAGATTTGCATTTCTCTAATGATTACTGATGTTGAGCATCCTTTCTTGTGTTTGCTAGCAATCAGTACATATTCTTTGGAGAAATGTCTATTTAGGTCTTCTGCACATTTTGGGATTGTGTTGTTTGTTTTTTTGGTATTGAGCTGTATGAACTGCTTGAATATTTTAGAGATTAATACTTTGTCAGTTGCTTCATTTGTAAATATTTTCTCCCATTCTGAGGGATGAGTTTTCGTCTTATTTATGGTTTGCTTTGCTGTGCAAAAGCTTTTAAGTTTCATTAGGTCTCATTTGTTTATTTTTGTTTTTATATCCGTTTCTCTGGGAGGTGGGTCAAAATGGATCTTACTGTGATTTTTGTCATAGAGTGTTCTGCCTATGTTTTCCTCTAAGAGTTTTATAGTGTCTGGCCATACATTTAGGTCTTTAATCCATTTTGAGTTTATTTTTGTGTATGGTGTTAGGAAGTGTTCTAATTTCATTCTTTTACATACAGCTCTTCAGTTTTCCCAGCACCACTTATTGAAGAGACTCTCTTTTCTCCATTGTATACTCTTGCCTCCTTTATCAAAGATGAGGTGGCCATATGTGCATGGGTTTATCTCTGGGCTTTCTATCCTGTTCCATTGATCTATATTTCTGTTCTTGCACTAATCCCATGCTCTCTTGATTACTGTAGCTTTGTAGTATAGTCTGAAGTCCAGGAGCCTGATTCCTCCAGCTCGGTTTTTCTTTCTCAATATTGCTTTGGTTATTCAGGGTCTTTTGTGTTTCCATATAAATTGTAAAATTTGTTATTCTAGTTCTGTGAAAAATTCCATTGCAAGTTTGATAGGGATTGCATTGAATCTGTAGATTGCTTTGGACAGTATAATCATTTTCACAATGTTGATTCTTCCAGTCCAAGAACATGGTATACCTCTCCATCTGTTTGTATCATACTTAATTTCTTTCAACAGTGTCTTATAGTTTTCTCCACGCAGGTCTTTTTTCTCCTTAGGTAGGTTTATTCCTAGGTATTTTATTCTTTTTGTTGCAATAGTAAATGGGAGTGTTTTCTTAAGTTCTCTTTCAGATTTTTCATCATTAGTGTATAGGAATGCAAGAGATTTCTGTGCATTAATTTTGTATCCTGCTACTTTACCAAATTTATTGATTAGCTCTAGTAGTTTTCTGGTGGCATCTTTAGGATTCTCTATGTACAGTATCATAGCATCTGCAAACAGTGACAGTTTAACTTCTTCTTTTCCAATTTGTATTCCTTTTTCTTCCCTGATTGCCATGGTTAGGACTTCCAAAACTATGTTGAATAATAGTGGTGAGAGTGGACATCCTTGTCTTGTTCCTGATCTGAGAGAAAATGCTTTCAGTTTTTCACCATTGAGAATGATGTTGGCTGTGGGTTTGTCATATATGGCCTTTATTATGTTGAGGTAAGCTCCCTCTATGCCTACTTTCTGGAGGGTCTTTATCATAAACATGTGTTGAATTTTGTCAAAAGATTTTTCTGCATCTATTGAGAGTATCATATGATTGTTCTCATTCAATTTGTTAATATGGTGTATCACATTGGTTGATTTGCATATATTTAAGAATCCTTGCATTCCTGGGACAAACCCCACTTGATCATGGTGTACGATCATTTAATATGCTGTTGGATTCTGTTTGCTAGTATTTTGTTGAGGATTTTTGCATCTATGTTCATCAGTGATATTGGCTTGTAGTTTTCTTTCTTAGCGGCATCTTTGTCTGGTTTTTGTATCAGGGTGATTTTGACTTCGTAGAATGAGTTGGAGAGTGTTCCTCCCTCTGCTATATTTTGGAAGACTTTGAGAAGGATAGGTGTTAGCTCTTTGCTAAATGTTTGATAGAATTCACCTGTGAAGCCTTCTGGTCCTGGGCTTTTGTTTGTTGGAAGATTTTTAATCACAGTGTCAATTTCAGTGCTTGTGATTGGTCTGTTTATATTTTCTATTTCTTCCTGGTTCAGTCTCAGAAGGTTGTGCTTTTCTACGAATTTGTCCATTCCTTCCAGGTTGTCCATTTTATTGGCATATAGTTGCTTGTAGTAATCTCTCATGAGCCTTTGTATGTCTGCAGTGTTAGTTATTACTTCTTTTTCATTTCTTATTCTGTTAATTTTAGTCTTCTCCCTTTTTTTTTTTTGATGTGTGTGGTTAATGGTTTACCAATTTTGTTTATCTTCTCAAAGAAGCAGCTTTTAGTTTTATTGATCTTTGATATTGTTTCCTTCATTTCTTTTTAATTTATTTCTGATATGATCTTTGTGATTATTTTCCCTCAGCTAACTTTGGGTTTTTTTTGTTCTTTCTCTAGTTGCTTTAGGTGTAAGGTTAGGTTGTTTATTTGAGATGTTTCTTGTTTCTTGAGGAAGGATTGTATTGCTCTAACCTTTCCTCTTAGAACTGCTATTGCTGCATTCCATTGGTTTTGGGTTGTTATGTTTTCATTGTCATTTGTTTCTAGGTATTTTTGCTTTCCTCTTTGATTTATTCAGTGATCTCTTAGTTATTTAGTAGTGTATTCTTTAGCCTCCATGTCTTTTTAATTTTTACAGTTTTTCTTCCCTCTAATTCATATCTAGTTTCATAGTGTTGTGGTCAGAAAAGATACTTGATATGATTTCAATTTTCTTAAATTTACCAGGGTTTGATTTGTGACCCAAGATATGATCTATCATGAAGAATGTTCCATGAGCACTTGAGAAGAAAATGTATTTTGTTGTTTTTGGATGGAATGTCCTGTAAATATCAATTAAGTCCGTCTTGTTTAGCGTGTCATTTAAAGCTTGTGTTTCCTTATTTATTTTCATTTTGGATGATCTGTCATTGGTGAAAGTGGGGTGTTAAAATCCCCTGCTATGATTGTGTTACTGTCGATTTCCCCATTTATGGCTGTTAGCATTTGCCTTATGTATTGAGGTGCTCCTATGTTGGGTGCATAAATATTTACAATTGTTATATCTTCTTCTTGGATTGATCCCTTGATCATTATGTAGTATCCTTCTTTTTCTCTTGTAACAGTCCTTATTTTAAAGCCTATTTTGCCTGATATGAGAATTGCTACTCCAGCTTTCTTTTGATTTCCATTTGCATGGAATATCTTTCTCCATCCCCTCACTTTCAGTCTGTATGTGTCCCTAGGTCTGAAGTTGGTCTCTTGTAGACAGCATATATGTGAGTCTTGTTTTTGTATCCATCAGCCAGTGTTTTCACTGGAGCATTTAATCCATTTACATTTATAGTAATTATTGATATGTATGTTCCTGTTATGATTTTCTTAACTGTTTTGGGTTTATTTTTGTTGGTCTGTTCCATCTCTTGTGTTTCCTTCCTAGAGAAGTTCCTTTAACATCTGTTCTAAAGCTGGTCTGGTGGTGCTGAATTCTGTTAACTTTAGCTTTTCTGTAAAGGTTGTAATTTCTTTGTCGAATCTGAATAATATCCTTGCTGGGTAGAGTAATCTTGGTTGTAATTTTTTCCCTTTCATCACTTTAAATATATCCTGCCACTCCCTTTTAGCTTGCAAAGTTTCTGGTGAAAGATCAGCTGTTAACCTTTTTGGGTTTCCCTTGTATGTTATTTGTTGATTTTCCCTTGATGCTTTTAATATTTTTTCTTTGTATTGAATTTTTGATAATTTGATTAATATGTGTCTTGTAGTGTTTCTCCTTGGATTTATCCTGTATGGGGCTCTCTGTGCTTCCTGGACTTTATTGACTATTTCCTTTCCCATGTTAGGGAAGTTTTCAAGTATAATCTCTTCAAATTTTTTCTCAGATCCTTTCTTTTTCTCTTCTTCTTCTGGTATCCCTATAATTCAAATGTTGGTGCATTTTTATTGTCCCAGAAGAGACTGAGACTGTCCTCAATTCTTTTCATTCTTTTTTCTTTAGTCTGCTCTTCAGTAGTTATTTCCAGTATTTTATCTTCCAGCTCACTTGTCCATTCTTCTGCCTCAGTTATTCTGGTATTGATTCTTTCTAGAGAATTTTAAATTTCATTTATTGTGTTGTTTATCATTGTTTGCTCTTTAGTTCTTTTAGGTGCTTGTTAAACATTTCTTGTAGTTTCTCCATTCTATTTCCAAGATTTTGGATCATCTTTACTATCATTACTCTAAATTCTTTTTCAGGTAGACTACCTATTTCCTCTTCATTTGTTTGGTCTGGTGGGTTTTTACCTTGCTCCTTCATCTGCTGTGTTTTTCTCTGTCTTCTCATTTTGCTTAGTTTACTGTTTGGAGTTTCCTTTGCTCAGGCTGTAGGTTTGTAGTTCCCATTGTTTTTGGTGTCAGCCCCCAGTGGGTGAGTTTTGTTCAGTTTCTTGTGTAGGCTTCCTGGTGGAGGGGACTTGTGTCTGTGTTCTGGTGGGCGGGGCTGGATCTTGTCTTTCCGGTGGGTCAGGCTACATCTGGTGGTGTGTTTTGGAGTGTCTATGAACTTAGTATGATTTTATGCAGCCTCTCTGCTAATGGTTGGGGTTGTTTTCCTGTCTTGCTATTTGTTTGGCATGGGGTGTCCAGCCCTGGGGTTTGCTGGCCATTGGGTGGAGCTGGGTCTTAGCATTGAGAAGGAGCTCTCTGCGAGAGCTCTTGCCAATTGATATTATATGGAGCCAGGAGGTCTCTGGTGGTCCAATGTCCTGACCTCGGCTCTCCCACCTCAGAGGCTCAGGCCTGACATCAGGCTGGAGCACCAGGACCCTGTCAGCCACACGGCTTGTAACTCTGGAACCCCATGCTCCAGAGACAGCCTTTTGGATGTGCCAAAACCTACAAATTTTATAAGTTGCGCTTCTAACTTTTTCCTTGCTATGCATATATATGGGGAAATGGCAGCAGGTAGACTCAGGAGAAATATGAAGGGTTTTGTGTCGAAGTTTGAGGAAATTATGTTCCAGTTTGTAGGCTGACCTGATGAAGCAGGTTCTCATTGTATTATATGGTGCCATTTAGCATGACAGTTTCTTCCTCTTAGCTCATTAAATTCTGGATTCCCTCTTTTCTGATGTTTATCTTCAAGAAAGCTATCTCCCTATAGTCAAATACTGAGCTGAGTATCTGGAGAACTCGGCTCTTGTATAGGCTATACACTGAGTGTGAATTTGGGTAATTTCTCTTTTCTGGGCTTTAGTTTCTGCATCTCTGTAAAACTAGGGCTCGGGTGTTTGGATCTACTGTCCAGGCCAAGGGAAAAGTTTTTCTACCAGTCTCCAAAACATTACTAAGGGGGAACAGAAAACAGCCAGAGGTGTGTATATTATTCAAATCAACACCAAAGGAACTCTCCTCAAGCCAGTGAGCATCTCAACAGAGAATATCCCTTTGTGACCTCTTTCTCCAATTTAAGCCTTTAAGAGGCTGACCACAAGAAGCTTTTATAACTATTCTGTTGATCAAAATAAATGTGATCCTCTTGGTCTTTACCTCATGGGCACAAGATAGCTGTCACAGCTCTAGGCATTAAATACATATTCAAAACAAGAAAAAGAAATGATGGTTGGTCATCCCAGCCTTATTCATCCTTTTCATCAGGAATAGCAATACCTTTCTAAAAGTTTCTCATCAATAGTTGTCTACCTTAGGTACCGTTGGGCAGAACTATGTCACATGGCTATCTTGCCAAGGAGGATAAAAATGTGATTATGTTTCCAGCCTCTATAGTGGAGGTAAGAAAATGAGTTTAAGAATGAGTATTGGGTATTTGTTTAGCCAATGAACAATTTATTTGACATGCATGAAAAACAGTTAATACATAGTAACTACTCAATAAATTACAACTGCTCCCAACTACTAATTTGAGATACAAAGCTTATTCAGTTCATGGAAATCAATAAGATATGGTTTCATAGCCTTAAAGAGATAGAAAAATGTACATAATTTAAGTTAACCAGCAGGCAGTACTTAAAGAGCTTTACATCCCACTGTGCCTATTTTTTTATTACATCCAGAGGAAAAAAAAACCACTATGTGTGGGAATTCATAATTTTCCACTCATTAAGGGTTTCTAAAAATTATAATATCCTAACATTATTAAGGTAGTGTAATAAACTAAAATAATTCATATCTTAAATTAAAATTAAGAGAAACATCTAAAGAGAGCCTAGGAACTTGCTTGTTATCTTTATAGGAAGTAATCTGATGCTCACTGGAGTCAAAAATGCAAACCAGGCATTGTCAATCTTTAGTCAAGACTGTCACCTATAAAGCCAAGCCCTTTTTAATCTGTAAGCACTGATTGCCCTGGAATCTAAGTCATGTCATGTAGGAGTGGTGGGGGCTTCTCTGGGGATATGAGCCATCCTAATCAGGGGTTAGAGACTTCCCAGGAAAGAATACATTGAGAGTGAACACCAGAGACAAAGCCCAGAGCAAGACCAGAGTAGGAAAGCTTTTGCCAAAATAACAAGCCAAAATTGAATAAAAGATATCTTGTAGCATCACTATACTGTAGAGTGAAAACATGCTCTATTTCAATCAGACATGTGTATTGCACTTGGAATACTGGCTTCATTGTCTACTCACTATGTTGAAATTGCTTGATTTCTTGGAATCTTAAAGTTTTTAACATATAATGGGAAAAAATAGGTCATAACTTTTAGATTGTGGTGAGAATTAGAGAAAATATAGGTAAAATATTTTACAGATTATTTATCAGAGGTATTTATTTGTCTCATTTTAGGATTGTGTTAAAAATAGGGACTCAAGCAAGGTTTGCATTCAAGCAGCTCGTATGGAAGATAGATCCAGAGGGAGAAATGGAGGTACCAGGCAAACTGTGAAAATAAGAAGGAAGAAATAAAATTCAATACAAGGAGGCATTGTAACATTTTCCATCATGGGCATCAGGGACTTGACTTGGCTGGGACTGCCTAGTTAGCAATCAGAATGCTTCCCAGATTGGGTGACTCAAAGGGCAGAAGGCTGGAGCATACAGCCAGTCTTCTCCATTGGCTAAGGGTTTCCATTCCCCATTGATTGACAGTTGCCCTGAATGATTAACCCTTTCATAAATCTAGGCTGTACTTGTATTTGTGGGCTTAGAGAGCTAAGCAGATAGAACAGGCTCCTCTTAAGTAGAACTTCCAAGACAGAAAGCAAAAATTAAAAAAATATTCAGGGTCCCATGAGTCTGAGCTCCTAGGGAATAATGGCCAGTTCTTGCTACAGTTGAAATTAGAGGCAGGCCATAGAGCTGTGACATGGGTAATAGAGTTATCTGCTACAGTGTTTAATCAACTTATTATTATAGTGGTGAAATGAAAGGACATGAGCAAGTTTTCAGCAGTCATGTCATAAGGACATAACACAGAAATTAAGCGTTGGAAGAATTGATCCAAACAGCAAATGGCAAGATGCTTGGGAAGTAATATCTTTGGACAATGTGTTGAACAGAGCCCATAGATTTTAACTGGTATAATCTGTCTCTGTGGTGGCAATATTTTTTATCTTCCTAAAGTGGCAGAGTTAATGAGTTACTACTTCACATAACTATTGAGAATCGAGTTGTTTCAGTAACCTATTTGCTAGTAGTATGAATTGAAATGTGCTAGCCTGCCAATCTCTCAACTGACTTCTATTTGGAAATGTTAATATTTTCATTTTTCTTGGAGTAGAGGTTTAGAAGTATTCTATTTAACTATTCTCACCTTCTTTCCCACAAACTCAATATATAGATTTACCTTTGAACCATGCCTCAAATATCACCATTTTGTTCCACTGTCAATATCACCACCCGAATCCAAGGCTTCTTTGGTATGGACTGCTTTCACTCTGGCTAACCTGCCATTCCTTCTCTACAAACATACTATAGTGACAAAAAAAAATATGTCAGGCCATTTAAACCCTCCAGAGTCTTTCCATTAAACCTTGATTAAAATCTAATTCCCTTTTTCTTGCATAGAGAATGCTATGTTATTTGTCTCCCAATTACCTCTGTGACTTTATTTTTACTACTCTCCTTATTACCTACAACAATTTAGCCATAAAAGCCTTTTTTCTGCTCTTCTAACTCCCCAAGGTTATTGCTACTTTGAGAAGACTCCACTTCCGTTTGTTTGTTTTTTTTTTTCCTTCCTGGAATGCTTTTCCCTAATTATGACTGGTTCTTCTTTATCATTCACATTTTAGGGCTTCCTTGGCTACCCAGACAAAAGCTGCCACTCTGTCACTATCCATCAAATCACACCTTTTGAATACCCTGCATAACACTAATCACTGTTCTAAATTTTTTCTTGTTTATTTATTTTCCAATTTCTCTTACTAGGCTGTAAAGTATATGAAAGCAGGGATTTTTGTCTTGCTCAAGCTTATATCCCCAGTAACTAGAATAGTTCCTGGAACATCTTATCTGTTCAAAAACTATTATTTAAATGAATGAATGAATACATGAATCTAGTGGTCAGTGGATATACTTTGAAAAGTATTGCTGAAGAAACATGGTTCTTAGTCTCCAAACCTAGTTTCTTTGCAACATAAATTTAAAAGTCCTGAGTATTTGCCCCAAGGAACAGGGAGGAACTTATCTATTCCTCAGTTCACTCTAGGAGTCCAGATGATTCTTAAATTTAGGGATAATCCCTCCTTCTCATCTCATTTCAGTGACTTTCATACCCTACTTGAATCCTGCAGTGCAATGCTACTGTGTTGCTCACCACTCATTGTTTTCACTGGTCTTTGATGAGTACAGAAATTGAAAGTACACATTTATAAACTTTTGTAGCAATTTAACTTCATTGTACAAGCCAAATGTGTGACCATGCTTAAAAATAATAATTTCATTGATTCATTTTAAAGAGTATCATTTGTAATGGATTAGGGAAAAACAAAATCTTTCCTTCATCACAAATAGTTGCAGAACCTGCTATTTTAAAGTTAGAGTTGAGATGAAGCACAGGAAAGACTCATGAAGCCGAGCGCCAGCTCACAACAAAGACAGCCAGAATTTTTAGGTAATTAGTGAAGGGTTTCTCAAATTTGAGAGTATAGAACTCTGTTAAATAAAAGTAAATGTTTCTAGACTCCTTATATGTTCCTAAATGATTTATAATATAGTATTTAATTTGTAAACAAAAATACATGAACTGTTCATGTGTATAGTTTTTATGCAACTGTAGAACCAAAATAAGTTTAAAATCAAATTACAAAACTAATAAAGTTCAAGTAATTAACATGTATGTAACTTATTTCACTGAAACTAAATAGATAATTTTTGGACATATGATACTAATTGCTATGATGCAGATTCTAGATAAATTTCTAGAGCAGGGAGGGTTCAGCAACCTTTTTTCTGTAAAGGATGAAATAGCAAATGTGTTAGATTCTGTTGGTCATATGATCTCTTTTGCAACTGCTCAATTCTGCTGTTAGAGCATGAAAGTAGTTACAGACATAACGTAAATGAATGGTCCTTGGAAATACTTTGGTATTCGGTGTTGACTCTGGATTTTAGGTAATAGCAGACAGTGAATAAGAAATCTGAGAATAGTAATAAGGGTCTTGTACAAGCAAATAGCATACAGACTAAATGATGTGAAAACAAAAACAGGGAGCCACTTGAAAGAAACCTGAAGAATAGCTACAAAATAAAAAGAAATATTTAGGTAGCGGTAGGAAGCTCTTCTTAGTTATATCTGGCTGTAGACTTTCCCCAGGTCCTTAAGGAAAAGAAACAGGAAGTTAGTATTATATTTCACAACTCCTCAGTAACAATAATAACAATAATGATTCACATATATAGAGAGTTTAATAGGTGCCAGATCCTCTTCTGATTTGGGCTGCTCACTTAGGTCATCAAGCTGTACTGCCTTGGTGGGCATAATAGAGAGGTTCATTTAACCATATCAAATTGGAGATGCTAGTCAGCTGTTAGATATACAAGTCTAGAGTTTCTTAAAGAGGTTCTGTCTATAGTTATGGATTTGAAAGGCAAAAGCACATAGATGGTACTATGAACATGAGATCACACTGGAAAGTACTGTAGACAGAAAAAAAGAGTTTAGAACCAAGCCCTGGAGCACTAATACTGGAAGAGTTCCAGGATCAGATCACAAGCCATGGAGACACCAAATTTCCCTCTGTGAACCCTAAAGGATTATAAAACTACACAAGATTAGAGCCCTTGGTAAGCCATGGATTTTACAGAGAATGGAAAAGTAAAGGTTATCTGGATTTGCATGGAAAGAAATAATTATCACCAAAGCCCACAGGTTACTGTAGGTTCAATTATATATTAGACACTCACACTCACTTTAAATTATAAAATCAGAAAATGCAGTGTGGGCTAAGGACATGTTCTGAAAAAGAAAAAAAAAACCTATTTTCCAATGATTCTATCTATATTAAGGAAAGTAATCTTGAAGTGCCTGCATCATCATTGTATAATTAGCACCCCAGGTTATAGTTATTTAATCCACTGAAAGTCAGAAGAAGCACAGTTATATCTAGCAATACCATGATGAATTATACTCCTAATGGAGTTAAAAATTGAAACTAATTGGTTTATGTGATTGTTATTAAGTTCAATTTAAGTTAGTTAATGGAATTTTGTTTGGCAAGGGAATAGAGCTGATCTTTGCAGATAATATTTTTACTTTTGAAATAAGTTGCTTTCACCCTATTGAATCCATGGATCTGAATGAACTTAAAGTGATAATGTTCCTTAGGCCAAAGGTTAATTTTAGAGAAAATGTAGCAAGACAATTCATAATACTCCTAATACAGTGGTGTTTCCATCTAGAATACTTTTACAACCAATCTTCATTTTGATCAGCCTCCATATAAGACCAAGTCATTTAAATCAATGTGACAGTTTAGTGGAATATAAATCTATATCACAGTTGCCTAAATAGATTCCACTACCACCCAATGACAAAATAAATTATCTTTCATGAGAACCAGACTTGGCAGGAATGCCAGAAAACCTAGTTAAATAGACAATATACAACTTAGATAGTCTTCTACACTATTTGTCATTCTTCAGGTATGATTGTTTCCTAACTGGTCCGTGAAATATAGCCTGGCTGAAATTTGAAATCAGTATTCACATATGTAGATCACAAGTTGATAATTTTTTTAACCTATGTTTAATGGAGCACTCTTACATTTTTTATATATCATCAGTTATCCTAAAGGATAAAGGGGAGTTGAGAAAATTCAAAATGACAATCAAACTCACTTCCATCATTTACCATTTCAAGTTTGTTTCATCACTTTCCAGACATTAAAGAAAGCAAAAGGAAAGATATGGAAATGGAAAATGAAAGTCCTGCCATTTCTTAATTATCTCCTGCATGACTTCTTTTCCAAAATAATTATTTCCCAAAGAACCTAAGTTGCAGCAATTTGGGGATGCACAAGTTCCAGCTAGTGATCAGATTGACATGAATGTCTGTGCATATGGGTCACACATGAGTTTCATTTGGAGGTATGGATTTGCCATATATGAAGAACATCACCCACTGTAAGATGGACAAAATAATAATAAAGCTCATCTATGTACAATCACAATGCTCTCCGTAGTGGTTGAGCTTTCTTCACTTGTTGGGAAGTGATGATTTATGTCTCAGTCATCCTACAGACCGATTTCATAGCCATTTGGGCAGCAGTGTTAGATGATTTCATTCCCCTGCATTCTATAACTGCTCTTTACAACAACTTTGCATGATATTTACCTCACTGGTTTTAGTGCTGGAAGAAACATAAGAGATGTGTTATAGACAAGGACCCTAATTGCTTAACTAGCTGTCTTCAAGAAGCATGCCATTTGGCTAAGGAAAAATAAATGACAAAATTTAGGTGTCAACTTTTAAAAATAAGAATAATAAACACAGATGGAAATGAACAACGATTTTTGACAGAGTAAAGAAGATTTCAAGGAAATAGGAATTTAAAGGGAATGAATTTGAATAGGAGTTTTAAGGTGGGATTTAGACTTTTAATGATACAAAAAATGGTACTTGAGGTCATGGGTACATTGTGAGCAAAGGAGAGAAGAGAGACAGCATGGGTGTGTATGGGTGTACCATATTAATCAACTTGGCTCTAATATAAAATACAAGCAAAGAGAGAATGTGAAGTCATGTTTTAAAAAGACAGAAATCATAAAGACTGAGTAACAACCTTAGTCACATTCTGCCTTTAACCTTCAGCTTTGGAAGCATACCGCTCATGTCAGATTCCATGTTTCTCAGTTGAACATTTAAATTCTTTTCCTCCTGTTGAGAAAAATAAGCTTTTCCAGCAAGCTAACCTCATCTTATTGAGTTCAGATTCTAGCAGGCTGACATTAGTAGCAAGAGATTAGAGGTGTGAACTTCCTCATTTTATGTGAACAAGGTGCTAAATGCAAAGGCCAATTATGGGTACCCCTGAATGTCAACTTCCTGTCACCTGAATAACCAGCGAATGAGCTTGATCAGGGTATAACCCATCTCCTGTGGTATTTATAGGATTCTCAGCTGAAAATTATTGGATTCCTGAAAGTGTGGGTTTTGAGTTCCTCAGGGTATTGAGGAATTTTGTGGGTTCTCTATAAATGCCCTAGATGCTGTCCAGAACACCTGGCAATAAATTCCAGCCTCTTTGACTTCCCATTTCTTCTGATGCAGGGTTATTAAATATGAAATATTGCATACTGAAATTCATATAAAACAGCCTAATTAGTAATAGGAGGAAGTGAGAGCAAGGGCACATGTGGTAAGAAAGGGATCATGGAGGGGCTAAGGATAGGGATCTATAACTGCAAAACCACCAGGAATTCAGTCCCCTTCCAATGTTTCAGCACCCTGCCTTGCCTGACTATTTCCTTCTGCTGACCTTCTCCATTGTTCAGACCATTATTTTTCTTTTTTTCATGATTTTTAAAATCTCTTTTTAAATAAACATTTTATTGTAGGATAGTTTTAGGTTGACGGAAAAGTTGTGAAAGTAATATGGAGAGTTCCCATATAAGCCTCACTCAAATATTGACTTATAGGATGTATAACTGAATCATTTTGCTGTATACCCGAAATTAACACAACATTGTAAATCAACTATACTCCAATATAAAATAAAAATTAAATTAAAAAAATAAGAAAGAAATTCTGCCAAATTCTGCTCCAAAATAAAATAAAATTAAATTAAATATGAAAGGAAATACCAGGATACAGACCCAATGCATTATAGGGAGGAAATATTTTCTTCCCCTAATTCCTTTCCTACCTTCACCATACTCAGTGTTATGCCCTGGTTTAGATTCTCAAAATTTCTGATAGAATAAGCTTACTCAAATGACATTATGATTCATGCCCATACATATTGCTCTTTGCGCTTTCCACAGAGTTACTTAAAGCATAGTCGATGGACCTCTTCTGGTTTAAAAAAATGTTTGTAACCAGTCCCCAAAGCAAGAAGAAACTTGTGACAGAATTTAAATCCTCTGCTTTGCTGAGTTTCTTGCAGCAAGACATTTTGGAAGCAATACATTGATGTGTATTCTGGTGGCATCCTCTGGTACATTCTCATTGTCTTGTCTACCTAAAGATTCCTACTCATTGTTCAAAACCAACTATCTGCATTACTTTCCCTGAGAAGCCTCTATAACCAGTGGACTTTCCCCCTGATAACTCTAGTCTTTTTTAGATATAGAACAACCATTAGAATTTAAGCGTGTTGAATATATGGGCGAAGTCCTAAAACTTTATTAAAGAGTTAGGCACACAGAAGAGTGTTCTTAATGTTTGTTGAATTGCATAAAACTCACCTATATTGAGTTAAATTGAAAAACTGACTATCCCTTTTTTCCATAGCCACATCATAAAAGAAAAAGGTGTAATTCATAGTGTGATTTAGGGTTGAAAGAAAAGAGTAATGAATCTTGATTTGATTTAGATTATTGATGTGAACACAAAATAGCATTAAATTAATAGAAAATTGCTCACATCCTTACCTCTTTGGCATTTCTTTTTTTTTTTTTTTTTAGGTTGAGCTTCCATTATCAATCCTTGGTGCTTACTGCCTATTACTTATAATGACAATGTTATAGTACTCTTGGGTTCTTGCTTTCTGTATTTTTCAACAAATAGAAAATCTTTGATTTGACTTTTTTTTTTGTCTAGAAAACCCTCTTTTAAATAAGAGAGTATGACACTAATGGGAAATAGGATTTGCTTCCTAGGTTCTAATCACATACTCTTTATCAGTAATAACACTGCCAATAAAAAGTAGTCTTCATTGAACCAGGTTAAATCTATTCATCGCTGTAAGCAGAGAGAGGAACACAAAGTTCTATTATTAGGGTCTAGCCTACAGTCTCAACCAAGAGTGATTTTGCCCCATCGGTGGTATTTTGCAGTATTTGGGGATATTTTTGTTTGCTATAGTAAGGTAGGGGTGCATGCTATAGGCCTCTAGTGCATAGAGGTAAGGAAACAATACAAGACAGCCTTCACAGTGAACAATTAACTGCTCTAAAATGCCAATAGTGTCAAGGTTGTGAAACCATGGTGTTCACAATGAATACAAGACAAATATTGGTCAAGAGAATAAAGGTGGAATGGGTTTTATAGGAAGAGTACACTGCATGCAAAAATTCATGAAAACACATTAAATAAGTTGATATCTGAAGGAAAATTTATGCAGTTGATATTAATTAAATGTGAGGCAGAAAGTGGGTGAATATAAGGGTGGAAGGTAGTGAGGTAGGTTCTAAGTTATTGGAAGTATTGGAACTCTCAGAAGGGCGGTAAGGGGGTGAATAAGATGATTGAGAGCTTTTTAGCTCAAGCACTTCAGAATCTGAGATGTGAAACTTATATGTAAGATAAATTTAATACTGTGGTTTAAATGTTATGATAGAGATACACACAGGGAGACAAGGCAGCATATAGGACAGAGAAATAGCCAAAATAGAGAGGGACTGGAAAGGCTTTCTTGGTGAGATAATGTGGTTATATTTATACTGGATTCTAAAGGATGAGTCACAGTCAACTAAATGACACTGGAAAGTGGTAAGTAGTTTATTCCAGATAAAAAGAAAGGTGCACAGAACAGGAGGGTAGAGAGAGTCTGGAAAATGTCATATTTCACGTAATCCAGTATGTGTTCCACATATTGCATGAAGTGAAAAGAGGGGTGAGGGATGAGGCTGGAAAAGAGGGAGTAGGGGTCAGAAGATAATGAAATGTCTCTTATGGCAATAGTGAAGTTTGCACTGATCATGGAATGCCATTGAAAGAAATAAAGCAAGGGAGCAACTCCATCAGAGTTGTGCCTTAGGAAAATCACTCTGTCTAGAGAGTGTGGCTGGAAGGACCAGGCTTGGCATCAAAAAGGCCAGTCAGGAGACCTTGAGGGCCATCTGAGCAAGAGTAGCTAGTGTTCCTGCCAATACCCCCTAACTTACATAGACATGTTATTTGCTTTTCACTTTCAAAATGTGATACCTATGAAATAAATATTTCTAAGTCGTTCCCCTAAGCATATCACCATCCTAGAAAATGTGGACATGCAGGTGAATCAAATATGGATATTGATCCCCAGAAGTTACAAGGGAGACAGAACACATATATATTAACTGATATCTAAAGTAAGAAATGATGTACTCCATGAAAACGGTATAGGTACATTGCAATGGAAACTCAGAGCAGGCAGAGGATAATTGTTCTATAGAGAATCAGAAAGGAGTCTATGACAATGATGAAAGTAGGACAGGCTATTAATACCACAATAATTTATATTAAAATAGTAGGTGATAATCATTAAGCCTTTATTATGTACTAAGTGCTTCATAGATGTTATCTGTTAATCCTTACATGATTCTAAATTAGCTATAGCCATCATCTCCATTTCACAGATGAGGAAAGCTGGGGTCACAAAGAGGTTGAGAGATTTGCCCAAGGTCACTCAACTGTTATATGAAAAAAATCAGGAATTAGTCCAGGTATGGATGAAGCAAATAGCATTTAGAAATGTTGAGAAGAAAGAAACAGGCTTCCTTGTGGAAAGAAGAGCATCATTATGGGCACTGAAGTAGGGCATCCCAGAGTACATATGGAGAAAATAGAACGGTTTATTTTGCCAGGAGCCTGTGTTGAATAAAAGATCTACAAATAAGCAGATTTTTTCGGAGTCATGTGGACAAACACCTTAAAACTTTCAAAATTTAGATTTTTTGTTTAACACTGTACCATAAGTAAACCGTACTCTTAGGGTGAATATAGATAGCCTTCCATTGCCTTGTTCCAGCTTTCTAAGGCCATCTTGAAGAGTTTAGAGCAGTTATTTGAT
Source organism: Phocoena phocoena (assembly GCF_963924675.1). NCBI lineage: Eukaryota > Metazoa > Chordata > Mammalia > Artiodactyla > Phocoenidae > Phocoena > Phocoena phocoena. Next base: position 92,844,094 of record NC_089223.1, read on the forward strand.
CACACATTTCCTAATTGACAAAAAAATGTTAATAGTATCTTTAAAATCCCTTACTCCCTAGCTGCTGGAATGTACATGGAACAGATGTCAAAGACAGCTTGGAAACTTTCAGAAGGGTTGGAAACAGCAATTCCTATTAGTCCCTCTATCTACCACATCGAAGGTTGGCATCAGAAGAGCCACTGTGCTTGCCAAGGGTTCAGGTGACATCCTGAAGGGACTACTTACTTATAAAGCCATGTGGTGGTTTGTATTCCCTGCAAATTCCAAGACAAAAATAGAGACCATGTATATGGATGTTTAACCCCCAACTGGAAAAAAAAATAATTGTTTCAAGGAAATATTGTCTTTTAATAGTTTACCACAAAGTTCATACACAAGATTGTATATTGGCCAAAAAGATTGTAGCAAAGTTTTGTGCAAAATGACCACCTTCTTCGAATATGTCTGGCTAAATATTTCCTGTGCCTTAAAAAAGTGAGGGTGATGGGACGTCCCAGGTAAAACCATCACTATTAAGTCCCCAGCCACCTTCAGAGCCATGGCTCCCTGCCTTACCCCACCCTCTGAGCTCTGACTTCTGCAGACCCTTCACCCTTCTTATTTCTGCCACTATCTGTCCTGCTGAAGTCCTACTTATTTTTCTTACCCTATGTCATTCCCTTGAAACTGTCTTCTCCAACTCTATTTCATGTTATTTAATTTTTCCTTCAGTTACACCTTTCATAAATACTTCCATTTTAGTCCTTATTCTAAAGTCTGACTTGCGGGCAAACTGCGAAAGAAACAAAAACAACAATTTCGTATACCTCAATTTTAATACCTATAGTATTGCATTCTGATTATCTATTGGTGTATCAGTCTCACCAACTAGATTTTGAACTTTCCAAAAGCTGGTACCAGGTCATATTTACCACTATCCTCTTAATCTTGGCACCAGATCTGACACATAGCATATGAGTAATCAATGGTGGTTAAATAAATGAAAGAAAAAAGCTCCTTCTTCCTAAAAACTAACAAAGAAACAAAGTGCTTTCTATACTTAACAGAAGCCCCCAAATTTTATTTTCTCTATTTCTTATCAGAATGTGGGCTTTGGGGTCAGATGTGAGGTCAAATCCTGACTTCTTCACTTGGTAGTCGTTTTACTTTTGCAAGTTAATTAAGCATTGTAAAACATGAACATTAATAATGACCACCTTGAGGGGTTATTTCAATAAATAAATGAGGTAATGAATGTAAAGACCTCACCCTTGTGCCTAGTATAAACTGAATTCAATTAATATTAGTTTTTCACTTAGTTATTATAATTAATAATCAGATAAGTCCCTTGATTATCTCTAAGGTGTACTGGGCCCACAGAGGCCTTTGGGTTATTGTTTTTCCCTCTTCCTCTATCCAGAGTGACAATATCTGACTCTCTAATGGTACAAACTGTTCTCCCCTTCTAGGTCTTCAGTAAATTCTTTCTTGTTTATCACAATCCATGATTTAACACTTGAATGAGTACAAGGAGCAGAAGTCAGGACTCAGTTCTGAGCAATGTGATGCTCTCATGACAACTCAGAATAGTCAAGAAGTGAGATCAGTATGAAGCCATTAGTAGAATGAAAGACTATGATATTGTATGGTTTCCAGGACTAAAGAAAAAGACAGGAAAACAAGGAGCATGTGAGGAACATGGGAAGCCTGGTCTTGATTCAGATCTAGGATAGAATCCAGATCCTCCAATCAGATTTGTGGTCCCTAAGAATGGTGACAGGGTCCCTCTAGGGATAAGTTCATACCCCAAAGAGGAAGGGTTTTTGTTTTAGTTTTTCTTCTTAATTTTAATGAAAATTGTTAAACATACTTGAGGGTAAACTAATTCACAGTATTGCCATATATCACCCAGATTTAACAATCATCAAGATTTTGTCACATTTGTTTGATTTATCCCTTTTGTCTTTTTTATAATCTTATGCACTGATGTATTTTAAAGAAAATCACGGACATTATGTCATTTCACCTCTATGTATTTCACTAAGAGTATTTAAAATTAAGTATTTTCTTCCAAATCACATGATCATAACTAGGTACAATTAGCACTATTCCACATATGCATTTAATACTCAGTCCATATTTACATTTTCTAAACCACATCAAAGTGTGTCTTTACAGTTGGCTTGGTTTATATCAGGATCCAAATGAGTCCTATCATTATTCTTAGGTGGAATATTATTCACAATTTTTTTTCACTTTATTGACTTTTTGCAGACACACTGTGAGTTGTCCCTTAGGTTGAATGTTAGTTCTAAAGCCTTGATTTGTTTCATTTTGTTTTTGCTTTTAAAAGAATATTTCATAAGTGACAGATCACATCAGGCATACATATGTCTATCTCACTTTTAGTGAAATAAAGTGATCAGTGGGTTCAGGTTGTGGCTACCTGATGATTCCATTATAAAGTTCACAAACTTTTATCTAAGGGTTTCATCTATTGATGATGGTTACCTAAATTAATTACTTTATTTCAGGGTGCCAAATAGTGATTTTTGCATTCAAATTTCCTTCATTTACCAGCTGAGGTTTTTCTAAAAAGATCTCTTCATCAACAAAAGCTATTTGCTGACCTCAAAATACAATTCTTCTAAAAAAAAGAAATTATTATTTTAAATTATGTATTACTTTATTTAAAATTTATCATTAATAATTTATTAATAATAATTGTTAATAAGCAACAATATTAAATTTGTGTACTGTTAAATTAATTACTTATTAATTTGTTATTAACTATTTTTATTTATTCTTAATTATTTCCTTTAAAAATGATTCTTTTTTAAGAAAGGAGTTGATGTCTTAGTAACTTTTAAAGGTTAAATGAGTTTCCTTCCCTTCCTTTCTTCCTTCTTTCTTTTCTTCCTTCCTTCCTTCCTTCTTTCCTGTCTTTCTTTTCTGAGCAACACCATGGGTTTCAATATATTCAATATGTTTTAATTATTTTATTAATTAGTTTTATTATTACTGCTGGTACTATTACTATTGCTACTATATGCTTAAATTTCTCACTTACAGCCAACAAGAGACACTTCCTGCTTGCTCCTGGGCCTTTTGGACTGACCAAGTTTTTAAGCACTTTCTTGCATTTTGTACAGCAAGAAGTCTCAGACTTGTTGGATATTTTCTGCCTGAGACTTGAAATCAATCATTCCCCAAGGATCACTGGTTCTTTTTAGTGGAGTATATTATATAGAGAACACAATCTGGGTGCTCGGTGTTCTTATTGCTATTGGGTTGTCATAGCTTCTAGGCTTTTCAAATAGGCATATCTAGGGAGTACATATTAAAATAAATAAATAAATAAATAAATAAATAAATAACTCTGAGTCCACACTGATATTTTTAAATTGAGGTTTAACACAATATGATTTTATTTAGAGTATTTGATCCTATCTTTCTATTTCTTTTCTTGTGCACTGAGAATATCAACTAACCTATTAACATAATTATGTATTTAAAGTTTTGTAGTGAATGTATCCACATGCATAAACATATGATCTCAATATAGCAGTAACAATGTTAAAATAAATAGTTGACTATTGAATGCTATTTAGGATTACTTGACTGTCTTATTCATTCTTAGACTATATTCCACTGTGGTTAAATAGTAAAATAAGCATGTTTTAAAACCATTTCAAATAATTCTTTCCTCTGGGTTGTTAACTCACCATCTTATGTTAGAATTCTATTTCAGTTTTTACAGTTTGCTTTGTTTTACATTGTATTTTGCAATACATAAAACATGTATATGTTTCTAAATTCATAACTCTGCAATAAGATATATTTAAAATGTACACATTTTTTCTTTTTCAGAATATTAGACTTTTACTTAATTATTATTTTAAGTTGTAATAGAGGATTTCATGGACTCTATATAATTAGATGTTAACAAAAGGGAAAATATTTCTTTTTAATCATAATTTTATGAGTATTTCATACAGCTTAATAATAAAATGCTTCTTTTAATTTGTTGTTTAACCTATCCTTACATAGAAACACATATTTGTGAAATGCTATGAGTAAAAACTTAAAAAATAATGAAATTATTATGTACAGGCTTTTTTTTTTTTTTTTTTTGCGATACGTGGGCCTCTCACTGTTGCGGCCTCTCCCATTGCGGAGCACAGGCTCTGGATGCGCAGGCTCAGCAGCCATGGCTCACGGGCCCAACCGCTCTGTGGCATGTGGGATCTTCCCAGATCGGGGCACGAACCCATGTCCCCTGCATTGGCAGGCAGACTCTCAACCACTGCACCACCAGGGAAGCCCCAGGCATTTTATTTTATTGCAGTAAAAAACACATGATATGAGATCTACCCTCTTAACAAATTTTTAAGTGAACTGTACAGTATTAACTATAAGCATAATGTTGTACAGAAGATATCAAGAACTTTTTCAACTTGAATAATTGAACTTTATATCCATTGAACTGCAACTCCCCATAGTTAGTTATAGAGAGTAAATTATGTGTTTTTTCCTCAACGTTAGCCAGAAGAGTCAGTTATGTGTGGAATGTTGACACTTGCTTCTTGGTCACCTGTTCTGAAGAGTTGTTTAGGACTTGTCCTAAACAAAATAAAATAAAACAAAACAAAACAAAATTTTCTGTAGAAGGTAGTTATCACTATTATTATTGTTATATCTAGCTCTATGTTAAGTCCAAATGAAAGATATAGAAAGATAGTGAATATCATTTAACAACATACTGTGTACCACAGAATTTATATTGATAATATAATTTTATTATATTGATATGCATAAAAGTATTGATACTAATAAAAGCTAATGTGTACTGAGTGCAAATAGTGTGCCCATCACCAAGTTAGGTGCTTTTCATGCATTTGCTCATTTAACTTCAGTCACCGTATGTGGGAAAAAATATTATTATTCCCATTTTACAGATGAGGTCACTGAACCTCCAGAAGCTTGAGAAACTAGTCTAAAGGCATACTAGTAAATAGTGGGTCTAAGATCTAACCCAAATCTACTTGATGAAAACCGTGCACTGTTTTCTCAGGTATTATAATTGAAATTCAGAGAAATTAACCTCTTAGATCACAAAAGTAGTGGATAACAATTTGAATTTGATTGCAGACTGTACTGTTCCAAAGTCTGTGCTATTTGTATTCTATTACATTGTTTCTACTAGCAAACTTGCAATAAAGATAAGATTAAACATTAACAGCAACTCACATTGTTCATAATCTACTGTAAAAAGTGGAATCTATAAAAAGGGTACAAATGAACTTATTTACAAAACAGAAGTAGAGTCACAGATGTAGAAAACAAATTTATGATTACCAGTGGGTAAGCGGGGGAGGGATAAATTGGGAGATTGGGATTGACATATACACACTACTGTATATAAAATAGATAACTGATAAGGATCTACTGTATAGCACAGGGAACTCTACTCAATACTCTGTAATGGCCTATATGGGAAAAGACTCTAAAAAAAGAGTGGACACATGCATATGTATAACTGATTCACTTTGCTGTACCCGTGAAACTAACACAACACTGTAAATCAACTATACTCCAATAAAAATTTTTAAAAGGTGTGGATCAAATTAGCCAACTTTGGTGACCAGTGCTACAAATTAAAACTTTTTACTGATTCATCCAACAAATATTTTTTGAGCATGTACTCCATGACAGGTCCATTTCTTACAACTTGGAAAATAGTTTCCATAGTTGGAATAGTTTCCAACTATTTCCAAACTAATAGCTTCCATTAGTTTCCATTCTAATGGGAAAGACAGATTTTGAACAAATAATCATTTAATGTCAGAGAATGATCCATGCTGTGAAGAAAAATAAAGGAGAGTAAGGCACTGGGGGTGACTATGATGGGGTGGCTGCTTTAGGAAGCAGGTTTGGGAAGGACTCTGAAAATGTAAGAACTGAGCAGAGACCTAAAAGAAATGAGGAAGAGAGTCTTTAGGGAGAGGAAATGCAAGGACAAACCCCTAGGCAAGCTTGGTGTTTGCTAGACAGACACTAAAGTGACCCTCAATGATTTCCCACCTCCTGCTGTCCACGATTTTGTGTAATCCCTTCCTGTTGAGTATATGTAGGACCTGTGACTTGCTTCCAGTGGATGAATATGGCAAAGATGATGGGATATCCCTAACTAAGCTACTTTTTATGACATTGACTACCCATATTTACATACTGTTATATGGCTCCATTTTAGAAGACTGTAGTGAGAGACTCCCCCTTGTTGGCTTTGTAGAAGAAAGCTTCTATGTTGTAGCTGTGTATATAGAGGGCTATTTAGTAGAGAACTTTGGAGTACCTTTAAGGAGCTGCTGGTCTTGGATCTACAACCTTACAGACCAGAATTCTGACAATAACCACGTGAGTTTGGAAGAAGACTCCAAATTCTAGATGAGAAACTGATTACAGCCTTGTGAAACCTTAAGCAGAGGCTCTACATAAGTCATGCCTGGACTCCTGACTCATGGAAACTGTGAGATAATAAATATGTATTGTTTTAAGCTGTTAAAACTAGTGGTAGTCTATTATATAATAATAGAAAACTAGTGCAGTGTGTTATAGAGAGAACATGATGTGAGATTTGCTGGAAAGAAGGCAGCAATGGGGAGAGCAGGAGGGAGGGAGATGGCCGGGGCTCAGATTTTGAGAGCACTGTGCTAATCAAAGTGTAGCGCAATGACCACTCCCATCTCTGAACTACCAGTTCTCCATGACAATAAAATTGAAAGCAAGCGTTTAGAGACATTTATAGCAACTTGACATTGCACAACATTTAAGTAGTGATCAGTGGACTCACTACATTGAGCATAATATGTTCAAATACAGGTTCATTGAATATATATGGTCAGTCTTATGTTAGAAGAGCTTTGCACTGGTACTGATCTGCAAAAAATTAGTGGAAAGACCCAGTCCTTCTCCACAGGTAGTGTTCAAAGAACTGACCTGGGTCTTTGCAGACTATGATAAGGATTTTGGGTTTTATTTTAATACCTTTGGGAAAGCTGGATTTTGGGTTTTATTTTTATACCTTTGGGAAAGCTGGAGGGTTTTGAGCAGAGTAAGGATCTGATCTAATTTATTTCATTGTTTTAATACTTCCAGTTCTTGCAACTTTTCTAGAGAGGCCAGTGAGGAGACTACAGTACTCTATTAGATAAAACAAAAGATGGTAACTTAGACCGTGGATATGGTGGGGAGTGGTTGAGATATATTTGCACACAGACCCAATAAGTATTGCTGATAGACTAAATGTGAGGTGTAAGTGAAAGGGAGGAGAAAAAGACAGAAAACTAAATTCAGTAAGGATGTATACACAGAAACACAAGAAAACCCTCTTTCCTCCATAATATGTGTGTATAATATTGACGTAGAAGAAAGTTATTTCCCATTTGTCATGTTTTATGGGATTTAGTAGCTTTCTGTTTCACTTTTTAGGAGGGTGACTGTGGTAGGCAAAATTGTAAGGTGGTCCCAAGATTTCTTGCTCTTTGGTGTACCTACTCTGTACAATCTCTGAGACTAGAAATATAATGGACTTCACTTTCACTCTTGTGATTAGGTTATGTTATGGCAGGGTTGACTATAAGAAAGGGAGGTATTCTGGGCGGATAGCAAAGGGATGCGGGAACCAACTGAAGGAACTCCTAATGACTGAAGTTGAAACCATTTGAGTAAATAAGTAGATAAATATTGGATTATAACCCTAAGTATAAAATAAATATCCATGAGTTCATACTGATGTAAATAAAGGTCTAAACAAATAAATAAATATGGGAGAAGAGCTAAATATCCTGTGCATAAGGTTTCAAATAACGTCAATATTCTACATTTAAGGAGGTGGGGTATAATTCTCCACCCTTTAAGTGTATAGTGCACGTTGTGACTTACTTCCAAAGAGTACAGTATGGAAAGAGGGGAAGAACATAGTAACTTTACTGACAGTAACTACCTCAAACAAGGTGACCAAAGTTAACATCAGTAGTGGTAAGTCATATTGATAGCATGTGCCCTTGGGATAATGTGATGAGAATGGCACTTTACCCCTGTGGTCTTCTGCCTATAAACACATGACCTCAGTTGAATCATGAGAAAGACATTAGTCTAATCCCTGTTGAGGGACATTATGCAAAATACCTGACTAGGAATCCTCAAAATCGCCAAGGTCATTACAAACATGGAAATCTGAGAAGTTTTACAGCCAAGAGGAAACTTAGATTGAATGTAGTGTGGGATACCGGATGGGATTCTGGAATAGAAAAAAGACATTAGAGAAAAACAGAAGAATCTGATGAAATATGGAGGTTAATTAATAACAAAACATCAACTTTATTAATTATGGCAAATATACCATATTACTCTAATATATTAATAATTGGGAATCAGGAGTGTGGGGTATATTGGAATTCCTTATCTGCACAGTAACACTAAAACTGTTCTTGAATAAAAAGTTTATTTAAAATCTAGGTCTAAATGTCAGAGAAAGATAAATCAGAGATCCAAAGCACAAGACATATTTGATGGATCCTTGCTGACTTGAAAGTGGAGGGGTCATGAGGCAAGGAATGAAGGTGACTTCTAGGGACTGAGGATAGTCCCTAGCTGACAGCCTGCAAAAAAAACAAGACCTCAGCCCTATAGCCACAAGGAAATGAATTCTTCCAACAACAAGAAAGAACCTGGAAGTCTATTTTTTTCCCCAGAGCCTCCAGATAAGAATTCAGTCTGTCCAACATCTTGAGTTCAGCCTGATGACTCTGAGTAGGACTGACATACCTAAGTTTTAGTTAATAAACAGGTGTTTTAAACCTCTAAGTCTGTGGTAATTTTTTTATTCAGCAATGAAAAGCTAATACAGAGATGAAATGAGAAACATACCAGTTTTCTTTCTACCCACACCTACCGTACGTGTATTTCTTGCATTGGTGAGTGTAAGAAAAGCAAGCAGGTAACCTGATTTAGCTCATTCCTCAATCTTTTTGGGCCAGCCTCCTTCCAAGAGGGCAAATTCTGGTCGTCTCTGCTTGGTATGATGAACTAACCAGGGTTGGGTCTGTCCCTGCAAGGGAATAGCTACAGTTGTAGAGATTAAGTTAGAATAAGGGAGAGAGAAACTTTGAATACGTGACAGCAGTTACAAGCCATGTTTTTGCTCCATGTCTACTTTTTAGTAATAAGGTTGATACTTTAACCAGAATCTTGATGGCTCCCATATCTGAATTCTCAATTGTTTCTGAGCTAGAGAGTGCAAGACAGGGTTGTTTACTGAAGTGTTGATTTGGGGCAGTCAAAAAGAAAGAAAATATTCTTTTTTAAAAAAATATCTTATTCTCATTATAACTATCAGGGAGAGTGGGGTCAAGTTATTGAGAACCATGAGTATCAGCATGAAGCATTTTGACTTAATGAAACAGAACTTTTTCTTGAACAAGGGTGTGACACACTGAGAGTGAGTTTTCAAACCGATTAGTTTCACAGTGCTATGCAGCCCAGGGACAGGGTGGTGGTATGGATGGAGTGTGTGGAAACAATTATGCCTATGCAAATATTACAGAAATTGACTTACCTTTGAGCTTCATATAAAAACTGATCTTGGTGCAAACTCAGACTTGCTTAATAGGCAAGAAGAAAGAATGGTATGAAACATAAAACTGATTCCTTAAAAGTTTGAGACAGGCATATGTGCGTATAAAAGTTGAATTTTTGCCAACTAGCTTATAAAAAATAAAATGTCATCTCACTACTCTTAGCGCTTGCAGCTGTATTTTCATTTCCATTTGTGGGGAAATGATTTTCAAAGAATTTTTCATAATAGTTAAATTCGGCAAAATACAATATCTAAGTGTCATTTAGAGGCCTCAATTTATTAAATATGGTGGTCATATAATCCTTCAAAAAGGTACATTTGTCTTGAATATCTGGCTCTTCTCATCTGAAGTGTGAAAGTTGGCCTATTATATTAAACAAAGTGAAATTTTAATCATTCTAAGCCATGAAGCTCCTTTGGTGAAATTTTGGACTCTGACACTTAAAAGCTAAAAAGGAAAATACTATTGTAACTTTGCTCTCTTATAAAATTAAAACATTTTAGATTCCATTCCTGTCATGGATATCCCTCTAGGGCCATGGTCGCTCAGATGTGCCACAGAATTGCAAACACAAATCTAATTGGTATCAGCAGTCAGATTCCAGATCCGGTTTAGATGATGGGTGGAAGTTAGATGATAGGCCAGGGAAACCAAAGCATTTCCCAGTCCCAGCTACACTCCACAGAATGACGCCTACAGATTCCATGGTTTTCCCCATGCCCTGTCCCTGAGGTACACTGGTGTATTACTGTATCCTTGATTCTCTTTCACCATGAGCATCAGATTTCCAAAGTGTTCCCAGGGCTGCAGCAGCAGCTAACGTTTATCTAACATGTAACCTCTAGACAATATAAGATAGTGGTTAAATGGGTGAAAAGTAGCATTATATTTCTAAATTTCAAATCCTGCTTCCACTATGTAATGTCTCTGACCTTAAAATATATTCATTTGGTTCTGGAGGTCTCAGTTTCCTCACCTGTTGATAGGGGTAAGTAAAATAGAGCTAATAGCACACTATCTTCTGCCTCAACAAGTTGTTCTTGGGAATTTAACACATAACAGGTTAATCTATGTATTAGTAAGAGAAACAGAGAAATAGAATCAATGGAACATGTAGATGTAGAAAAATATTTATTATAAGAAATTTGGCCACATGATTATGGAAGCTAATACATCCCAAGATCTGCAGGGTGAATCAGAGAGCTAAAGACCTGAGAGCCAGTGGTTTAGTTCCATTGGAGTCTGAAGGCCTGAGAACCAGGGAGTGGATGGTGTAGTTCCCATCCGAAGATCAGTAGGCTTGAGACTCAGGAATAGCTGATATTTCAGTTTGAGTCCAAAGGTAGGAATAGACACTAATGCCCCGGTTTTCCGAGATCACACGGCTACTGTGTCTCAGAGCTAGAATTCAGAATTCAGAACTTTCTGGCTACAAAACCTATGTTCTTCCAATGAAATCACATTGCCAGTCTTTCTTTTTAAATAGAGAGCAAACTGAGAAGGCAAAAACCAGAGCCCACAAAACTCCCTCTCAGTCCTATAGGTCCCAGTGCAGCTCTTTGCCAGTGTACACGTTTATATATAACCATGTGTGAAACATCTATGCCGTTTTTCTGAGAAGTTGAGTAGGTGGCATGTATTTCAACAGCTCATCTCTACCAAATGAGAGCTATAATATATATTTAAAGATGATGTCAGCCTTTCTAAATATAATTTTCAACTGTGCTTGGAAAAATATAAACTGCAGCTCTGTAATAATCAACACATAAATAGCTCCCACATCTTTGCCATGCAAATTTGGATGATATTATGGAAGAAGGCTATCAAAAGGGGCCTTCTGTTACCACGGTTTCTGCTCACCAGTGAGCAGCTGGGATTGGTGACATTTTTAGTTAAAGCCAGTTTGGAAAGACTTTTCTTCCACGGAGATAAGCTAAAGCCTCAAAATAAAACAATTCCAAACTGCCAATGTTTGATTGGTTTGAAGTTAAAACGGTGGTATTAAATGCCTGGTTTTCTCACAGTTATACAGAAAAAATACACAGTTTTTCATTGCCCTTTGACTGTTGACAAACTGAACCTCTAGTTCTTTCTGTTGTGGGCATTTCTTCCACCCGGCAGGGTTCAGGACATCCAAGCCCTCATCTCCGAGGCTGACAATGGTGTCTCACACAGCCTGAACACCCATTAAGCCTCCCAGACTGGCAGTCCCTCCTCAGGATGCACCAAACACCATGACCCTGGGAAGAGGTAGATACACCAGTGACCTCATCCCTATCAAAAGTCCATTGGGGTTCCTTTTGAAAACAATGTGGAGGGACTCTGACACATTCCTGTCTCAGCTGTTCAAGGGCACAGCACTCTGGTAGAGTTGTTACTTTGGAGATGTTGCTAATTCTAGCTAAAGATGGGTAGGTATTTATATGGCAGAGACCACAAACCAAATAGGTAGTTCTTGGCTATCTCTGTCCCTGAGGCAGATTTTTATGGGGGGTAGCACAGTGTTATATATTTTTTTCTAACTTGGATACTTTTAGATGAGTCAGATAATTCGCATTGCTCCAGACTCTACATCCCCTATTGTTTTATATCCAGTCAGGCTCATACCTTATGCTACCTGCCTGGCTTTTTCAAGTATTTGAGTTTGGGTCTCTCTTATATGGAACTTTTGCCATTGAACAACACTGCAAATAAGGTATTAATCAAAGACCACGTAAACTAAGTGATCTGGTTATAGAACTCCTCATTTGGTCAGAGAAGGCATAAACATACGTGCAGTGGAAGAGGGAGGCCAGCTAGGAAGAATACGTATGTAAGGATCTTCTCTGTGTAATGAATTACAACTATGCCTTAACAATTTTAGTTTGTTAGTCTCATGGACTGTAGAATACCATGTTTTTTAAGTCAAACTCTCTTGCCTTGGTCTGAGCTCTGTGCCTTTACATGAGTTAATTTTCTTTCCTGTGGTAGATTTTTCTTTCAATTATTTTTTTTCAGAAATAACCACAATAACTCCTCCGATCTCAAAGCACATACCTTTGAAATGTAACCTTGCCATTCCTCCTATCATGACGTAACTCTATTTCTCTACCTCTTGGAGCCAGGCATGGCTGTGTGACTTGCTTTGGACAATAGGATGCTAGAAATTTTAACACAAGTAGAGATTTAAAAACTACTTGCTCATTGGGACTTTGCCTCTCTTGTTGTGATTGAAAACTTCAGATCACAACATGAATGAGCCCAAACTAGCCTTTTAGAGCAGTCACATGTAGGAGAGCTGAGGGTCGCTGACCAAAAGCCTACAAATGACTGGACATGTAAGTGAAGCCATTGGAGACAATTTAGTGCCAGATGTCAGATGACTGCAGAGATCAGTTGAGTTAACTCATAACAGAAGAGCTACTTTTCAGACCCACAAGATTCTAAGGCATAAGAGATGTTTGTTGTTTCAAGTCATTAATTTTGGGGGTAGTTGTTTTTTTTGTTTTTTTGTTTTTTTGTTTTTGCTGTATGTGGGCCTCTCACTGTTGCAGCCTTTCCCGTTGCAGAGCACAGGCTCCGGACGCGCAGGCTCAGCAGCCATGGCTCACGGGCCCAGCCTCTCCACGGCATGTGGGATCTTCCTGGACTGGGGCACGAACCCATGTCTCCTGCATCGGCAGGTGGACTCTCAACCACTGCGCCACCAAGGAAGCCCTTGGGGGTGGTTTTTTATGCAGCAAAAGTTAAATGACACATGAAAAATGTGATTAATAATAACGAACTTGCAGTGTTACTTTGGGATTACAAATAATATATATAGGTGACTGACCCAGAGAAAACTCCCCATAAATGATATCTATGCTATTCATTAGTTATCAAATTAAATAAGCTCCTAAATCCCTTAATTTTAACACAAATTGAGTTCTGCTTTTATTTTCCTGTTTTTGAAAATCGATCTTGACTCCTGATAGCTCTTGATTCTGATGACTTGGTTTTAACGTTCCTCAAAATGACAGTACACCACCCCCTCCCCTCAACCCTTCTTTGATAAATTCAACTCCATCATAGAAGCTTAGAGAAAAAGCCTCAAATCACACTCCTAACTTTCTGGAAATAAAATTAATGACAAAGTTAAGCAGCCATGATTCTCATCAAGTCAGACACTGAAACTCCCTTTGGAGTGTTGAGACCCAATAAATTAATTCATTGTAGTTGGAAAGTGTCTATTTTATTCAAGCCATGCATGTATATTTCTGTGCATGAAGGTGAATGAATATGCATAGTCCTTACGCACCGCGTTGTTAGAAGTTACTGAAGAGGTTTATGCAAACATGGCTATCCTGTAAAACAAACTACATAAGATACTCTAACAGGGCATACAAATAACGTCACAGAAAGAAAAAGTGTTGGCGATTAAGACCAAGGTAAGAAATCTTACCATGCTGAAGACTGGATTGAGCAGGTTTCTCAAGTACATTGAGCAAGATTTTTTAGATTCATCTTTTTAAAAAAGATCTAAATCAAAATGGCTCCAAAAACAAGCAAACAAACAAGGAACCATAAAACAAAGCCAGTGTTTCACATGCCTGAAGAACCTAGGGTAGCTTTGACTTCAAAGCATAGCCAGATCCACAGGCTCAGACAGTATCAGGACTCCCTATCTCTCAGCTCTCTTCTCTGTTTGTTCTTTGTAGGCCTCATACATTTTCAGGTAGAATGGCTTCCAGCAACAGACTGAATCCCAACTCCAAGTCTGTAACAAAGTAATTCTTTCTTAAAAAATTCAAATAAAAGTCCTACGTCCCACTCTCACTAGCCCCAATGGGGTCACATATTTATCCACGAGCCAGTTACTAAAAATGAGAATGGGGTCAGTCCATCCAGGCCCTGGAGTCAGAGAGTGGGAGTGGGGAGGATGAACTCACCAGAAGAAGAAGAGGGGAGTGTAGGCCCTCAACTTTTAAAGCAGTAAATATTCATCTTGGCACACTAGGGTTTTTACTTTTGGTCAGCAGCTGGATAGTTGAGTTAGGTCAAAAGAGCTGGTAGGAACAATTTCCTTGATAGTTCAATGGTTTGAGAATTTCAGTTAGAAATTAATATATCAGAATTGTTTTACTGTCTTTATATCCAATCTCATCCAAAAAGCTGAGGCAGCCATTTTGATGTGTTTGATTATGTTTCAGAGAGGAGAAAGCAGATTTGAAGGACCATTGTAGTATCATTATATTGTAATCCTGTGCACTATATTTCAATAGTGCATTTCTCTCATTTCCCCAGACAAAGACATGACAGTCCTTGGAGTCTTAGCAACTCAGTTGTTACACCTACTCAGTTATGTATTTGGCTAACTCGCAGAATGAAGTAACCAGATGCCTGGTACAGACTTGCTTGAAGTAGAACAAATATGAGTGAACTCATCCAACAACATGCCTCAGGGGGAAAAATACATGTAATTTTCATTGCTAATTTCTTCCCTGTTAATAAGCCACCTCTTCTAAAAAGAATTGTATACATAATTTGGTTAAATTGGGGGTCAGTGCACAAATTTCAAGATAGCTTCATGCTGTAGAGCACTGAGTCAGAGGCTTGGAGATTTCATCAACAGGATGCTGTAAACGTGTCATGCTGTGCACTGGCTACACAGCAGGCACCACCAGCACTCACTGTGAACAGTGGGGATGTGTCTGAGCTAATGGCCCATGTGGCACGGAGGGCAAACCCCTGAAACGGGAGTGCTCTCTCCCCCGATCCCTACACGACCGACATTCTGTGATACATCTGAGCGTAGGCTTGTCTTAGAATGACATGTCTCTGTCGTGGTTAAGAATTATCTCCCAGAATACTCTCTGTCTCCCTCAATGTACTTTATCCTCTCCTTTTGAATGATTTCTGCTCATTACTGCTCTCTCCAGAGTGACAAATCGAAGTGATTTTTGAATAAAACTAAAGACCCCTCCACTTTCATTATCATTCAGTCTGGAAATTTCAGAAGTAACTTTGACCCTGTTTTTCCCTCACTCTCATGTGCAAGCCTGACCTCTTAAAGTTGTTTCTTCCACAACATTCCCGCTGTTTCCACCATAGTGCTGGCATATATCAACCCATTCTTGAATAACAGGCAATTGCAGTGGCTTCCTAATTGGCTTGCCAGGCCTCTACCCATACTACCCTTCCCCAATTCTATTTTTTTAATTATTATTTTTTAATTTATTTAGTTTTTGTTAGATTATTTTTATGTTCATATTTATTTAATTTATTTTTTTAACTTTTTATTTTATATTGGAGTATAGTTGATTAACAATGTTGTGGTATTTTCCAGTGTACAGCAAAGTGATTCATACATATATCTATTCTTTTTCAAATTCTTTTCCCATTTAGGTTTATACATAATATTGAGCACAGTTCCCTGTGCTATACATCAGGATTCCCAACCCCGGGCCTTGGACTGGTACTGGTCCGCAGCCTGTTAGGGACTGGGTCACACAGCAGGAGGTGAGCAGTGAGGGAGCAAGTGAAGCCTCATCTGCTGCTCCCCATTGCTCCCCATCGCTCTCATTACTGCCTGAACCATCCCTGTCCCTGGTCCGTGGAAAATTGTCTTCTACAAAACCAGTCCCTGGTGCCAAAAAGGTTAGGGACCACTGTTATACAGTAGGTCCTTGTTAGTTATCCATTTTAAATATAGCAGTGTGTACATGTCAATTCCAAATTCCCTAACTGTCCCTTCCCCTCACCCTTCTCCCCTGATAACCATAAATTCATTCTCTAAGTCTGTGAGTCTGTTTCTGTCTTGTAAATAAGTTCATTTGTATCATTTCTTTTTAGATTCCACATATAAGTGATATCATACAATATTTCTCTTTCTCTGTCTGATGTACTTCACTCAGTATGACAATCTCTAGGTTCATCCATGTTGCTGCAAATGACACTATTTCATTCTTTTTAATGGCTGAGTAATATTCCGTTGTATATATGCACCACATCTACTTTATCCATTCCTCTGTTGATGGACATTTAGGTTGCTTCCATGTCTTGGCTATTGTAAACAGTGCTGCAATGAACACTGGGGTGCATGTATCCTTTCGGACCATGTTTTTCTCTGGATTATGCCCAGGAGTGGGATTGCAGAATCATAGGGTAGCTCTATTTTTAGTTTATTAAGGAACCTCCATACTGTTCTCCATAGTGGTTTCACCAATTTACAGTCCCACCAACAGTGTAGGAGGGCTCCCTTCTCTCCACACCCTCTCCAGCATTTATTTTTTGTGGATTTTTTTATGATAGCCATTTTGACTGGTGTGAGGTGATATCTCACTGTAGTTTTGATTTGCACTTCTCTAATAATTAGCAATGTTGAACATCTTTTCCTGTGCCTTTTGGCCATCTGCATGTCTTCTTTGGAGAAATGTCTATTTAAGTTTTCTGCCCATTTTTTGATTGGATTGTTTGTTTTGATGATATTAAGCCACATGAGCTGTTTGTAAATTTTGGATACTGATCCCTTCAGACATCATTTGCAAATATTTTCTCCCAGTCTGTGGGTTGTCTTTTTGTTTTCTTATGGCCCTTCCCCAATTCTAGAATACATCTTTCAAAACATTACTTTCCTCTTGTCAACATTATCTTTGGAAATATTCAGGTGTATTCTACCATGCTCAACTAAGTTGACTTTGACCAACATTTGTTATACTTAGGGGTCAAGACAGTGAGGACAGAATATCCACAGATTAAATTAAAATAAGACTTTCAAAATAGGAGGATCAAAATAGATTGTATTCATCAAAATCAATTCAGTATTTAGTCAAATAAATATTTTTAAATTGTCAAAATATAATAGCCTTTAATAGATTTCATAATTTTATTTTTATGATCTCACTAATTTTAAATTTTATAGAAAGTCTTTGTGTAGGGGTCATAGTTTCCTCAAGAGTAAGGTGTAAATGATAATATCTATAGCAGAGTGAAGCTGTTTACATTTATCAATAAATCACAGGGGCATTCTTTAATCAGGGAAGAAATTAATACACTTCAAATTATTAGATCATTTCTTTCTAATATGTTGAAGTAAAACTCTAGCTTTTAAGGATACCATATAATGAATCCATTGCTGTGGTCATTTTTTAACTGTATTACTCATCTAAATTCTGGGAAATGTGTGAATAAATATAATAGACATTGATGCAAACCCAGCAGATTCTGTACATTTTG
Source organism: Phocoena phocoena (assembly GCF_963924675.1). Classification (NCBI taxonomy): domain Eukaryota; kingdom Metazoa; phylum Chordata; class Mammalia; order Artiodactyla; family Phocoenidae; genus Phocoena; species Phocoena phocoena. The sequence continues at coordinate 92,861,910 of NC_089223.1, forward strand.
CATTATTATGCTCTACATTAAAAAATATGCTTGAGCCTGTTTTTCAGTCTAGAAAATTTTTAGGATGATTGAATTATTTATTCTAATAATGCAATTAGGATAATTTACAACTATAACAGGGTTTTTATCCAAAGTACACTCATATGCATTAGTTAAGGGTATTTATAAGTATATGTATACCTAGCAAAAATCCTACTTGATAAGTAGCATAAGGGTTGTTTTCACTGGCTGATGCTGATATTGAAAATATGAATATGGAATAGATAAGGACCAGAATAATATGCTATGACATCAGCGGTGTACTAGAAGAGGAAGCAGGTCTGTAAGACTTGGGGATCTACATTCAGAGAACACTAGACACATCTATCATCACGATCTATAACTCTGCGGAATCTGAACTGGACCATGTGACCCTACTCTCTGCCCATCCTCAACCAATCTGACCTAACTAAGGCATTCATTTATCACTTATCAGGTAGCTTGAATCATTGAGTTGGGTTATTAAGTTTCTTCTATCAAGAATTTCAGAAATCTGAAGGTGGAGCTCTGAAAGGCAAGGATTAAATATGTATGGGAACTTCCTGAAGAATCTAGGGTAGAGACTCTCAACTTACAGTCATGTATGAAGTAAGCTCAACAAAATGACCAAAAGTTCATTGAAAAAGAAAGAACTACACATTACATCAAAGTGGCCTGTGAGAAAGAGAAAAGTAATGGTAGACTCCAGCAGTAGTTGATTTCTCCAGCACCTATCTCTTTTTTTTATTTTCCCATTCTGGCAGAGAAGTTTTTTACTCTACAGGCTGATGATGCCAGATAAGCACTTCCTCAGCCTCCCACATAGGTAAAGATTGGGCATGTGGCCCAATAATGGTGAACAAACTCCAAGAAAAGATACGAGGGACTTCTTGGAAAGATTTTATTCTGGTCTGAAAGAGACATTAAAAACAAACAAACAAAAAACTGTTCTTTGTGCCCTTGGATGATGTTAGTTAAGGATATAATGTCTAGAACTATAGCAGCCATCTTGTAACTATGAGGTGACAAACCAAAGGACCACAGACCACACACTGAAGATGATAGAGTGGAAGCAAGAAAAGAGCCTTGGTTTCTGGTAATTTTGTTAAGTTTTGAAATAATCTAAACCAAAGTATCTTTAGATTACTTGATATATATGATAAAAGATATCCTTCTTTTTTCTACACATAGTACTTGGGCATACAATATCTTAATTGCCATGAGCATCTTAATTCATAAGCCATCTTATGTCCTGATCTTTAAATCTCTAGTGAATCAATCTCCATGCAGCCTAACTGTACCCAACCTAATTTTTTGGTGATTTTCTCTTGTATTCTCATAAAACGAACCTCTCTATTTCTTTTCTTAAAAAATTATTTACATGTGTTTCTATCCCTTACAAATAACATTGGCCTTAGCACAGGGTTTTAGTGATATATTTCTAAAAGTTTTGACTAAAATCATGATATGGTTCAGTGGTGATACAACTGTTACCAGAACACAGGTGAGCTATGTCAGCTTTTCTGGTTACATACCATAAACTATTTAAAAAATGGTTGGAAAATAGAGATGTCATTCATTTATGAGCTATTCAATATTATATAAGAGATGCTATAATAGCCATTTTAAGAATAACTTCAATGCACATGGTGGCATCGTTTAACCTACCATAAAATTGCAGCATAATACCCAATGAAAAAGAGTTCAAGTGTTCAAAGAAGGAGATCAGAATGGAACCTGAATATATTCAATAACTATTTGAACTTTTTTGCAGGGAAGTCATTTAATACTTATCCATTTAGATCCTTTTAAAAGGAAGCTTCTCTCCCCAAAGCCTTTCTATTATGTAGCTACAGTCTCCAGATTGCCAACTCCATTGTCCATGGAGCAGAGCGCGCTTGGAAAAGCCTGCCAGATAAGCAGGTTCTCACAAGCCTGGGGAGAGATTAAGTGCTGCTATGCGCAGTTCCTTCCAAAGATGCCTTTGCTTCTGCTGCTTCACTGCTGCTGTGAAGTCGACAATCCTGGAAATGCATTTTGAGGCAGGGAGTTTTCAAAGTGACAGGCTTAAAAAATACAATTCACCTTTTGCCCTTCCCCTCCCAGCTGCAGGATGCTGGGCCTCCTTAGCACTCAGTTCTGTAACTCTGACTGTGCACTGGTATCTTCAATAAATAGTCTGAGCTCTCCTGGCCCACAGGTTTCCAGTTGTAATTTCTAGTTGAAATTCCCCCTTTTAAATGCAGATGATTAACTGAGAGTGTTTATGTTTTAAACAACAAGAAAAACCATCTTTCATATCTCCGAGCTATACGCTCTAATCTCAAATTTCTTATAAATTTAGAGAAATAATTAATAGCAGACTTGAATTGGCTCCAGAATTTCCTCTTACCTAAGCTGTTGCTAACTCAAACAGAGAGGAAATCAAGTGGAATAAAACACCTGGGAAGGGAATTCTGTATCCATTTTTTCTGAACTTCATGGTCAGAAAGAGCTGGGCAACTCAGTATAATGGAAAAGACAGGAGATACGAGTTTTCATTTTGCCTCTGATACCCAACAATTTTGTGATATTGGTCACTTAAATTCTGTGTTTTCTTATATGTAAAATTAGTATGTTAGACACCATAATATTAATAACTTAAATTTGGGAGTTCTATTCCTTGATAAAATGTAATTCAATTGTCTTAAGGGAGAAGATAGAAAATTTGGACCAAGAAAACCTAGGCTTGAAATCTCCCTCCAAATTCTTCAGGTGTGGATCCAGATTCTTCTCTGGATCCAAAGTTAATTGCTCAGAACCTCAATTTCCCCATCTGTAACATGGAAGTTATCATGCCAACATCACAGCTGTTAGAAAGAGGCAAGGACATAGCATGTGTAATTATATTTATTAAGTTACAAAGTATTTTATAACATTCTTTTGATCTCAATTTCCAGCATTATTAGAAGTCTTTTTTAAAAAGCATATAAAATATAACTAGTTTTAAAGAAAGTCATATAAAATATAATTATTAATTACTGAGAAACAAAAATCAGCCAGCTAGAAGCTGTTTACTCAGCTTTTAATGAACTTGCTGCTTGAAGCTGGAATATCTAGTTTTTAGTTGCTAATTCCCAGTTTGCATAAAGAGATGGACAAGTGCAAAGATATCATAAATTCTAATAGAATCGTAGTATCTTCAGCAGCACCACAAATCACCCCAAGTAAACATACAAACTAAATAAAACATGTGATCGCTAGGCAAATTGACCTTCAAGACAAGCCCCCAGCCCACTTTTCCAACCTGATGTCATGCCTTAAACCCCTTTTTATAGAATTAGAGGAATTCTGGAAATACCACTGTAATCGATTGTATGCATTTTGGCTATATAAGGCGTGTATATATATATATATGTATATATATATATATATATATATATATATATATATATCCTGCCGGCTATCAGATATCCAAAGGCATTCTTTACATTAATAGAAGTAGATGGCTGCTCAGGTGATTTGATTTCCTATTCTGTAGGATACATAAATTCTTCCCTCTAACCCAATTATGACCCTTCACTGGAAGTAAAGGAAAGCCCTCTTTTATGCTCTTGGAGTTTTTTACACATAAGTCATTGTAGCAGTCATTGTACTTGATACATAGCTATCTGTTTATGGATATAAGGTCCTACCAGGCTTTGAAAGACCCTGTCTTAACCTTCTCTGTATCAGGGAGTACGTAGCAAGGTGCTTGGCTATGGTAAATGTTAAGAAAGTTTGATGAATGAATAAATGAATGAATGGATCCATCAGTGAAATTCCAACTAGAGTTTTTGTTTGTTTGTTTGTTTTTTGTCTTTAACCAAAGTTTATATTAATTCTCTAAAACAGAAAATATTCCTCTTAGAAAACGTCTCAATTTGAGTTTCTAGGAATCTTTTCATATTAGTGCAAATGAATTTCAGATAATTTCCTGGGAGTTACTGTGAATAGGGATTACTGAGGACTGAGGGGTGAGTTGGAGAAAGCAACCATCACTGAGTAAATGGAGGTCCTCAGCAATATTCATCAACTCCTTTTTCTCCTATCTGTTTTGTCCAGATAGCACAACTCCCAGTTGTATCAAGTATGACTGCATATGTCCTTTGCTAAGCAAAAAGGAATAGCAGCAGCTCCCACTTATGAAACTCTTACTTTTTGCCAGGAACTGTCCTAGGCATTTTATATGAATTGCCTAATTTACTCATCACAACCACCCTAAAAAGTAACCTTAACAATTCTGTTTTTCCAATGAGGAAACTGAGGCATGAAGAAGTTTATGAAGAGCACTCTCTCTGTCTGAACACTGTGCCCACCGCTCTGTGCTCAATGTTTGGATTAACGACGCTGGTGCCAGGAAGTGTAACAGGACCTGATCCAGGAACACTTCTGCAGAGCTCTGGTCTAAAGTTCAGGCTGGGGGCAGATTGCAGCAGGTTGGAGATGGGACTTGTGGGGAATGTTTGTATGTCCCACATGTTTGGCACAGCAGACTCCCTCTGCTCTCTCAAACTTGGCTGGAAAGACAAATGCGCTGGCTTTGGATAACTCCAACTTTGCACGTATTGTTGATATTGATGTTCTTTCGTCTGGATGGGAATGACAGACGTCTTTTGTCCAGATCTGGCAGACATACGAGAGCAGAGCTGACTCTCCCTGAATGCAATGTAACTGCCGACATCACAGACATCCCTAAGCTGCCTAAGTAATATAAATGCCCTTCTTTCATTTTTCTCCACAATTATTCATAAAATATTGAATCAACTAGAATGCAATATGATTTATGAAGCAGCTGGACTCCAAATAGTTCTGAGTCCTCCCATCCCCTGTGAAGAATGGGAGGGAGAACATAAGCCGGCTAGGATAATAGGCAAGCATCCCATGCCAAAGTTGGGTTCCCAGGGGCCTCAACTACCAAGGCAGTTCAGAGCTACAAAAGGTAGAATTGCATCCAAAATAAAGCTAATCAGAGGAAGTTGAGAGTCAAATGCACCCTGAGTTCAATGGAGCAGATGAAAAGGATGTTAAATAGAAGCACTGCATAGCATGTTGATTATGTGACATGCTCTGTCTGAAGCATCTTTTATGGATTACTTTATCTAACCTACAGTAGCCACAGTGATCTTCCATCAAAGATGAGGCAGCAGACACTATGAGGTGTTGAGGATCTCTTTTAAGGCTGCACAGTGACAGGCACCTTGTAGGAAGGCTCACACCAGGTCACAGAACTTTCTTGCCTGTAAAACAAGCTACTAACCCAGGAGTCTGTGTTCAGGCTGATTTGAGATTGGTCTGAGAAAAGGCCGTACAGGTAGGAAAGGAGTGCAAGGAAATTGCCAAGGGCAACCTTCCTTATGGTTGGAAAGTACCAGTTAGTGGATCTCTTAAACTGGTTTAGGGTCAAGGTAGAAAAACAAAAAGATTCTGCTAATTAAATGTAATTAAAGCAAGTCAGTCTAATACAAGGAATGGAACATACAAAACACAAATGATAGGCATTCATAAATGGAATAATGGCTTTTTATTTTTTATTTTTGAAATAAGAACTCTTGTCTCCTGAAATGCTTTTGCCATGAGATTATCAACTCTAAGAGATGGTTTATCTTTTATTTTTACACTCTGTGTATAAGGGAATATATTAATGAGATTTGAAATTTTGTTCTGAGAAGCATGAAAATCTATTTTATTTATTTAAAATAATTTCAAATTTTTAATTTTTTGTATTGTTTGGCATAATTTGTATATTTAGACTCTGCACAAATTGTTAGGGGGTAGGCAGAATAATGGACTCTAAAGATGTCTGAGTCCTAATTTCTGGAACCTGAGAGTATATAATGTTATATGGCAAAGGGGGATTAAGGTCACTAGTAAAATAATATAAATGAGAATATGAAAATAATGAGAATGTCTAAGATTGCAGCAATATCTTATCACTATAAAGCAGTAATTCTGAGAGAGTGGTAGGGGTAGAACACATTTTGCAAGGGGCCCACCAGTGAATGCAGAGAGAGTGAACAAAAATACATTTTCAATAATTTAAGAGGGATCTCTGGAACAGGAACTTGAAAAGGTGGTAGGAATGATGATGCCATTTTGTGTTACATCTGTAGAGTGAATTCTGTTGTATGACAACACTAATAAAAGTGACATAAATATTAAAAGTGGGTAACAAATTACATTTATAAATTAATACATGTACAAACCAATCTTAGGAGCCTGTAACACATTTTTAATATATCCAACTGGAAGTCTGTGGGTCTTTAAGTTCACTTGGGATCTCTATCAAATTCTTTCCATAAATGGGAGAAGTAGGTATAAATATTTCCTTGTAAAGATGTTAAGCCTTTTAAATGTAATCGGAATCACAGTCCCCAAAGTACTAACTTCTTAGTCTATCATTGTTGAGGAGGGATTGATTCGCTACTTATCTACCCTGGGACCTGAAATTTATCCCTATGAAGAGAAAAGACTGATGCTTTAAGAAGTTGAATCCTCTAATAGGTAATTCGTGTCACCAAAAGAAACTTAAGTCCTATGCTAGATAGACCAAAATCGCCTTTGGAAGGCTTGGGGATCAGAGAGCCAGGTCTGGAAAATCACAGAAATTTGGGCTGAAGACTCTAAAGTATCAGGCAAAGCTGATGAAAAATCCTACTTGTGGATTCAGAACAGATAATTTATGAAGTTAATTAATGAAGTTCAGAACAGATAATTAATGAAGAGAACAAATGGGCAGGAAAGTGTATGATGTAGGAGAAGTTCCCAAGGTTAGTAGAAAATACAGGTGGGTGATCCCAGAGGTGAATTATTCCATATGCCCCTCCAGCAGTGAAGTCAATCTTTGTCAGTGTGTGTTTCTCAAAGAGGAGCCAATAGCCTTGTGATTATTATTATGGCATATTCGTGTAAGGCTGGTATATACAAAACAAAACAATGCAAAGAAAAACAAAAAAAGGAAAACAAAACAAAACAATATGGGCTCTTTGGGCTGCAAATTCTAAGTTTACCATTGATTTGTAATCTCAAATCAGGTCATACACCTTGTACTTTATTTCCTTTTAATAAAATTGTGCTAAGATATTTTTCAATTTGTTGGATTTTTCTGTAGCTTTCCTTTTTCTCCATGTGGACACAATGACTTCTTCCCTCAGGATACTCTGTGTGCATTACTATAAGAGCATGTATCTTTTTTCTTTTTTTTTTAATGTTAGAGTCCCCTTGCAAAATAATTCCTCTAGAGCATGGGTCATGCCTCCAGGTTGGGGGAACTCAATACACATTTACAGAATTCCTGAACAGAACCAACAAGCTACTTCCCAAAACAATTTCAATGCACAGAAAGAGCTGTGATTTTTTTTCCTTCTGACTTTCACAAAAATAAAGGACTAATATCACCAGCAGGCAAATTTTGTAAAATTACTCTCCAAAGTGCTTCAACAAAACCTGCCAACACAACTCAAACCCAAACTTCCCCATCGCTGCTTTGTAGCAAAGGGCCTCGCTGGGACAGGTTGCCAGTCACACCGAGGAGAGCCAGATTAGATTTAGGAAGTGGACAGATGTTCTCCTGGGATGATGGAGACAGGCACTGCCACATACATTTTCACATGACGTGTTAACCAATATTCTTAGCCAATTATTCAGAGGCGACCAGCAGTTAATGCATGCAAAGGCAGGAGCTAGAATCATCACTCATGGCTCCCACATAGTCCCAAACTCCTGCCAAAGTGCTAAATTCCTCTCCAGCTCTGAAAGACACGGAGTTCATTTTGTGTGCCCTTGGCTGTGCTCCTTGAGGATTATATTAGAACATCTAAAGCTGATTACAAAATGGTCATTGTGGATGAATAAACAGGAGAAAATAAAACAAACACTGAGGATATTTGCCTCAAAATACTGAACTGGAAAGAATGGGTTTTACGTATGAGAATGCATTTGAGGTCTCAAAGGTAATTACCCCGAGGCACTGGAATAGTGCAATAAAAACAATAGCAGCTGGGCCACACCAGTGCTATACTCTGATAACCACTATTAAGCTCATTTGCAGCAGAAATATGGTATAATAATATCTATCTTTTTAATGGGAAATAGAAAAACGTGTAAGACAATTCCATTTTATTCAGAGAGATGTCAGTGAAAGAAAGTCAACAACTGCAACCTTTGCTTCTAAGCATCCATATGCAAAACATTATCGTAACTCTGACATTGCTCTGGCCTCGAAGCAATGCAAACTTGCACCTGGCACGTGGAAAATAAGAAGAAAAAGGGATGTAAGCCTTGTTTCCAAGAAACTTGTAATGCTAGTTACCATTTTAAAAGTAGCATTTCATTCTTGGGGGAGATTGTGCTACATGAAAAATATAATGATTTCTATAATAATAATTATATTATTATTTCTATACTAATAATTTTTGACACATGTATTGATGTGGTTGAATATATAGAACTGTATCTGTCAGAGTCCAGTCAATGAAACAGAAAAAATTCTGAGTTTTTCCCCAAATAAGTAATATAATAGAGGTGATTGATTAGTTGAAGAAGTGAGAGAGATATCTTGTTTCTCCCTCTCTGTCACTGTGAAGTCTCCTGCCGCTGCTTCCCATTGGTGAACCCAGACAGGAGCCAGCTAGCAAGGTGTCCTGGAATGCAGAGCCTATCTATGAAGGTCTGTTCTAGTACAGAGCAGAGCAGAGAAAGGGTGAGGAATGAAAGTGAGAACAACCTGGAAAATGACCAGCACTGTTTCCAAAGCCCAGCCTTGCTATGCTACCCATAATCTCTCCCCTGAATGACTGCAGTACTCTATCACCGTTCTCCTTTAATAAACTCAGACCTCTTTCTTATCTGTTTTCTATACTGCAGAGAGAATGATCTCTTCAAATTCCCCCATCTGATCATGGAGTACTCTGGTCCCTTTAAAACCCCTCAGTGTCTACCAGTGCTCTTGGCAAAAAGACGAAACACTGCATGTGACCTGCAAAGCCCTTCACACACTGGCGGGACTACCTCTCCAGGCCCATCTCACGTACCACTGCAGGCCATCTCACATACCACTGCCTTACTATCTCTGCTCCACTGGTTCTGGTCTCCTCGGCTTTTCATTGATTCATTCAATTACTCAGCAAAACTTTATCAAGGGTCTGCTTTCTGTCAGGCATTTTTCTTCACACCAGAGAAAGAGCAGTTAATAAAACAGATGCAGAATACACTTATCTGGAGGTTTTGTGTGTGTGTGTGTGTGTGTGTGTGTGTGTGAGTGTGAAGGGGCAGGCACAAAGTAAGGACATGAATATAGAGTATTTAAGGTGGTTAACAGTGCTGTGAATGCTTCCATGTAACATTAGGGAGCCCTCTCTAATCAAGTTATGCTCAGGCAGAGACCTAAAGGAAGACAGGGAGCATGACCTGTGCTATAGTGTACATGCTATATATTGGGGAAGAGCTTACGAGGCAGAGGAAATATCAAGTGCAAAGTCCCTGAGGAATATGTCTAAAATTCTAAAATTTTCTAAGTCACTACTTCAGAAGAGGATTTCATATTCTCCTCTCACCCTATATTGATCAAATTATTTTTTAAAATATGCCTTTATAAAGTTCCCTCATAAATTCACATTTAAATTGTATATTTGTTGGTATAATAAGTTGATAAACATTTACCTCAACTATTTGGCTATATACTCTATGAGATTAGTGACTGGGTTTTCCTTAAGAAACAGGAATTACTGCATAGAAGAGAGATCCAAATACATAGTTTCTAAAAGACCAAAGCATATTTCTCCTGCATATAATAGTTATGGGTACTCTGGCAGCTCTGTGATGTCAGGAGCCCAGAGTCTATTTTACTTCCCCAGTATTCTTAGAATATTTATGTATTGTTCAAGATATTTCATTAGTACATTCACAATCCACACAGCATGAGAGGGCAAGATGAGCAGGGGCAAAAGGGCAAGCCTGCCTTCTCCCAAGAGCATGACCCAGAGGTTGCATCTGTTACTTCCCCTCACATTACTTTAGGCAAACCTAATCACATGACCATACTAAGCTAGAAAGGAGGCTGGCCAGCCATGTGCCCTAATAAAAATGCTATTTCCTTGAAAGATGGGCTGGGAAGATATTGGGAGATACCCAGAAGTATCTGCTACACCAAGCAAGAGAAACAAGACCGAGGCCTAGATGTACATATGAAAGCCAGCATGCTTGTAGGAACTGAGCTGAGGGACAGCTGGAACAAAAATCTGTTTTGATCGGAAGCATTTACAGTAGTGGTTGGATGACAGAGTAGAACTTAAAAAACCAAACCAAACCAAACAACAAAGCCCCCCAAAACACCCACTCCCTCCCCCCAAAAACCCCCCAGCAGCAACAAAATTCAAAATTCTGCAAAACAGCTAAAGGGAAAGCTGAAGGGATTTGTGAAGTGTTATATTATACAGTTCAGTCACAGCTTAAGTTGGTGGTATGGTATATGGGCCAGGTTCAAACACCAGTGCCTAAGGTAAAAATACCTTTAGTGCTGAAATTATCATTACATTTCCTCAGAGAAATGACACGCTGTAGACCAACAAGCCATTTTTCAATGCATTCAACTGTCAATTTCCTTCCTATTCTGTGGACAGGTTTTTGGTTTTTTATTGACACCAGGTGAAGAAGCTGATTTCTGTTTAATAGTCAGTGTGTAGGAAAAAAATCTTTGCTTTACCTTGAACATTAGAATACCAGTTAGAGCTATAGAATAGAACTGAAACTAACAACTACAGATTCACATAATTTATTAGACTAATCCTGGGACATAAACTCAAAGTAGAATGCTAAATAGAATCATTTGCCTCAAGGAGTCAGCAAACTTTTCTGTAAATAGCCTGATAGTAACTATTTTAGACTTTGTAGGTCATATGGTCTTTGTTGTAACTTTTTAACTCTGCTGTTGTAGCAGCCATAGATAATATGTAAATGAATGAACATGGATGTTTCCTAATAAAACTTTATTTACAAAAACAGGCAGCGGCTGGATTTGGCCCAAGAATCCTAGCTGGCTAACCCCTAAATTGTAAGTTTAATGTCTAAATTGTCTAAATTGTAAGTTTATTGGTCTAAATTGTAAGTTTAATGTCTTTTTGGGGGATGGGGGGAGCATATTTTCTTTTGTACTTCACAGAAATTAAATGAACAACAGTGCTGCTCTCCTTAGCAGAGACTCTTAGACCATAGCATCAGGTTTGCTGTCTTGTTAATAATTACACACTATAAACAATACAGGAAGTGGACATGGAGGAATGAATGTCCACAGGGGGCAGGTCCTCAGTCAGGACTTCACTGAGGAGGCAGTGTAAACCAAAAAGGATGTTATTTATTGAGAATCACTAAGAACTCTATACATGTTATATTATTTAGCCTTAACACTTTTATGTAGTTTCATAACCACGGAGAAGTTAAGAAAACTTCAAAGAGTCTCAGAGCTAGCAAGAAATGGAGCCAAACCAAGATTTCAACTCAGGTTTCTCTCATTCATTGTGCTGTTAGCCTACTGAATTTGAATGGCTTGGGAGGTTGGGAGTTGAGATTATTGCTCTGTAGATATCAGGAACTGGATCTCCCCTCCACATCAATCCATCTCATTAATACTCAGGTCATTTTCAGGGATGTTGCTTACTTCTGCATCATGTGGTCATAAAGGTAATAAGGAAATAAAGATTTCAAGAATTTTTATAACATTGTTCCAGGGAGATACCAAGAGGTTTTAGAAAAAAAGAAGCATCTGCCTTCCATAATATCACAATGCATGATGCCTGCAACAGCTCCAAGTCTGAACGAGGTCAAATTCATATCAATTTATTCTATATTTAATAAACTTTCCAAAATACAAATTCCATGATTTCAAATATTTACCACTAGGCAGAAACAAATTAACATCTTCTTTTCCTGCTTTCTATTCTCCTCCTCTCTCTGAACAACTGCAGTGGCTCACCAAGACATTAAAGGATCACATACTTCACGGCTGTAACCACCACATTAAAGGCTGGCATCAGCAGCAGATTTTAATTAGAGTTTGGAAAGAGCATTTCTGTATGAGTAAAATAAAAACACAGGTGGTTTAGAGAGTTCACTCTGAGTCTAAACCCCCAAACACTATTTAAAGAGCAAAGTGGTTAAAGGATTTAATTTTTCCGGTCAGCTCTACCCAGGTAGAAACAACCCTACCGTTCCTGACAGCATGGGATGGTTATGTACATTTGGCTTTGGGCCAACTGTTGTATGCTTTAATATTCTCTCACAGTAGAAGAAGGCTCTCCAGTAAAATGTCAGGCAGTTTTCAAGCACGTATCGCTCATGCCTTAAGTTTTAGCTATCTTATAATTTCATAAGAATCATGATGTTCCTTGGCCCCTGCCTACTACAACGTGCCCCCTAACCCCAGCCTCTGCCACTGTTAGAAGAATATCATTCTCCTTTTGAGTATGTCTTTTTAGAGCCTATTCCATCACTTTATGTCCTTGTTTTTTTCGATTCTCCTTTAACAACCAAAGGAATGAATAGTTATCTTTGGAGCGTGCATCTGGCTAGGAAATCATCCCAAACTCAAACTAGTGACTGCTTTGCTGACAATCACTCATCAGCGTCCTCAATGAATATCTAAATTGGTCTCATTTTGAATGCTGGCTGGACAACTAATACATAATGAGAGAAAATCTAGGCTGAAGTGACGTTCTGCTTATAAGTGCCTTGGGATTAAACCAAGGGCCAGTGCTTGTCAATGTCAGGCAATAATTAAGAAGCACACAGGTTTTAGAATGGGACTGTTTGGGTTCAAACCCCAATTTAGCCACTTTCTGGCTATGAGGACTAACATAACTTTCCTTTTGTTCCTCAGTGTCCTTCATCTGTAAAATGGGAGTGATGATATAGTAGCTAAGTTGGAGAAGTATTCTGAGGTCTGTGTGAGTTTACACTAGGCGTTAAGAACAGAGGCTGGCATGTGGTTAGCGCTATAGTAGTCTTCTATTGTTATTGTGATGATAAGTGACAAAGGTTGAGAGCCTGTGCTACATTAAGTACTGAACACACATTATCTCATTTACTTGCCAGTCAGCTCTGGAGGTTTGTGTATTTGAGAAAACAGACCTTAGAGATTTATAGCTCAGAGTTTCACAGTGGTAAAATGGAGAAGCCTGTCAGACTCCTGAATTCATACAAACAATAGCAGAACTAAAAGATTTAAGGCTATTTTCCTCATTAAATAAACATAAATAAGGGGAGATGTCTTCTAAAGCACATGTATCTACAAACAGCAAAATATATATTTGCATACAGACATACTTCCTAAGCACAGTGAATGTTTGCAAAAATATTTATATTTACATACACCATCTCCTTTAACATCATCAAGAATACTTTGTACCTTAGAACAGACGGTAACTTGGGTTAGAAACGTATTTCAATAGCATTGATTTTGCAGCCAGCATCTTCTCAATATCCTTGCCCATTTATATGACTATTTTTGGAAAATTAAAGGTGTAATTGCTTAATGATGCTTTTATGTTTCCTTGGAATTATCTCTAATACTTGTCAGAATACTCACTCTTAACTTAAAGGTATGTGATCTTATGGAGGTTGTTTAGGCTTCTTTGTGGCATTTTTATGTCATTTAACTTTCCTTCTAGGTTATTGATTTCTTAGTGCATTTTAGTGCATCATCACTGGCTTTTGCCTGACACTGTTAGAGGATATTTTTTAAAGATTTTAAATCATAATAACAGGGAATAATGTCAGTGCAGAACTTGAATCATCAAAACATTTATAGAAGGTCTAATACAGATAAATAACTGTGTGGGCCAAGTAATACCATCAATTGTTATTGGTATTTCTCTTTAACATATAAGTGACACTTCCTTGTGATAGTATTAAAGTACAATATACTGCTTACTTGAATCGTAAGATTGGAAATTATGTGATTCTGGATGAATTTTGACGATTTGCGGAGCATCACATAATTTCAACTTGGGCACATAAAATTACATCTATACATTACAATATAAAATTGCATTTCAGATTCATATAAAATGCTTCTGTACAGTTTATAGCTCTTTACTGTTTTTCCATATCCCCCTCGAGTTAACCTCATGATTCTTTTGCTCATTGCTCATTGCACTGATTTCATTTGAGCATTGTGATATTTGGGACAAAATGTCCTTTTTGGTGCAAGGCATTTAGTACTTCTGTCTTCGGGCAAAAATGCACTGGATATTGTGATGACCAAAATGCCTCCTCCCATTTCACAAAGCCTGATATGGAGTTAAAATAACTTCCTTTCAAAATCATTGGATACCAAAAAACCATCTCTCTCTGTCAGCCCGTTGACCACCTTGTACATTTCTTGTTTTCTGAGATCATGTTCACTCTGGTCTACTCTTCCTTTCAATATAATGAGGGCAGAAGAAAGTGAGTTGACAGGAAGCAAAGTAACTGTCTAAGCAGTGAACTGTCTAAGGGACCTGGAAAACTTTCAGAGAGGAATCTGGAGGACAGATTAAACCACATGGATAGTAATAGCAGTTAAAATAGTAATAACTTGGACATATTCTGCATACCAGGCATTATGTTAAGGTAGCTTATATGAATTATTTTGTGCCTTTATCTTCACAACAAACTTGTGTGGTAAATACAAGTAATGCCCTAATTATATACATGATGGAAAGCTTACATAAAGTGTGATGTGAGTTAGTTATTGCTCAGCTTTTTTAATTTAAGAGAAAAAGTACACATATAAGAAGGAAGGAAGTGCATTACAGGACAAAAGAGAAAGAAAAAAGGATTTACCCTTCAAAAATCCATATATAATATGGGACGTCAGAATATAATGTTAAGCTGACTTTGAGCCTCCAGGATGTGGATATTACTAAAAATTGATTTAAATTTCCTAAGTATTTTTAAAAAAAGAAATGCAAGAGTTCAGCCAAGAAGTACAAAAACCAAGCTAGAGAATGCTGTTCTTATAGCTTCAGAGAGATGCATAAAGAGTTTTACTTGGAGAACAAAACTCATTTTAGCTGTTCTAGAGATTACACAGATAGGACATCTAATAAATAGCCAGATGACAAAGTCAATACTCAAAATGGTTCTCAACAGGCTGAAAGCAATGAGTCAGAACAAACACATGGAAACATATCAAATGCAGAGTCCTTTGTTTTGCTTCAGAAATTCAACTGTGTAAGTATAATATGATGAAGTCCCTGCTTGAAAACAGAACATGAAGTCACAATCCTGGGGATTTAACTATCATCTGTGGTTGCAAAAAAAGGACAGTTTAGATAAATTTAGGTTGCATTAATAGAAGCAAATTATCCAGATCACAGGAAGCAACATTTTTTATACTCTGCTATAGACCACATAGAGCAATCACAGTGGCAAAGTTGTGAGATTTTGAATTACTACTAAACAGGGCCTGAGATGGTTGCTGGTAGCTATATGTATGTCGTGATTTTGTTTTAAACTATGGCTGTCACATGTAATGTGCCGGATATGTGCTCTTACTCCTTGATTAGAGTGTCCGTGAAACACATTGGTAAGGAATCATGGCCTTCAAGCCCATTGAGCTCAATTGCTTCTTGGAAGTTGTCTTGAGGTAGTACTTTAAGTAGTCACTAGAGGTTGACTTGGCTTGTCCTGAAATATGTCACATTTTCACATCCAGAATCTATGGTAAAACTGCATAATGATTTTATTTATTATTTGGTTTAGAGATTTGTCTTGGGCAATTTAAAAATAATTATCATTGTGACTATTGATTGTTAAAATATTCTTCAAAATGTTATTATGGCTCTGTGGCTTTTCTTAAAAATATATTCAGTAAACCCACTTTAATCATGAATTTCTGAAAACCTCTATGATAGAACTGAGGAAGGTGAGAGTAAAGAGGCAACGAATGGGGCAAAAACCGATAAGGCCAATATCAGAAGTGAACAAACATGCACAAACACATGCATACCCACACACCTAACTGTGGATGTGTATGTACGTGGGTGCCTGTACCACATTCTAACTAGATCTCTGTCATGACATGACTTTGTACTGTTTCCACTTAGCTCAACTGAATTACTTTTCCCATAAATCCCTTCTCTGTGTGGTTCCAAAGGAGAGATGACTACAAGTAAGATTTGCATAACCTTTGGAAAGAGTTGAAGGAAGAGTCAGTTTTATACTTGGAAGGCAGGTACAAGGGGCTTGGCACCATGGCATTTACAGGCATCTTCCTGATGTGCTGGATCACCTGACTGGTGGGATCTGCCCAAAGATCCACAGCTCCTTCCATTCCCAGCAGACCTCTCCCTTCAAATTCTCCAAATCCTGGGTCAGGTGCATGATCAGTTCCATGACAAAATATGACAAATTCTCCTGCAGGTCACCTGTACCATTAAGGTTGGAGATGGTAAGAGACAGTGGGCTCTTATTTGTCCTTATGGGTTTCCCATGATCTTTGTTCTCCTCTGCTTGGGTTTTTCTTTCCATCTGCTGGCCCAGCTAACCTATGGATTGTCCATGCCCACCAATACGAAATACAAAGGAGATGATCTTCTTAACCAGTCCCCAACCCAAATTGTATAGTATAGTCAGTAAACAAAATCCTCATTATTTATCACTCAGTGATTTTGCTTTTCTGATTGAAATGTGACTGATGCAATAACTAAAACATTAAAGGTGGAATTATATCTTTTGTTGGCATGGGTGTAAATAACAAACTTTGCCATTTACTGGTTGCGTGATCCTTGTAAGTTTTTATGAGCTTCAATTTCCTTTTTTATAAAATGGAAATGATAATATCTCTCTTACAAGGTTAATAGAAAGGTTAAATGAGATAATATAGATAATCAACTTATCTCAATATCAGGCATGAATTAATTTTAATGGTTATTGTCACGTGTGTTTGTCACTTGTCAGGTTATGATTTTAATATGTCACTTAATTTCTCAGAGTTTAAGTTACCTCATGGTAGTTTTATTTTTTTTAATTAATTTTTATTGGAGTATAGTTGCTTTACAATGTTGTGTTAGTTTCTACTGTATAGCAAAATAAATCAATTATACATGTACATATATCCCCTCTTTTTTGGATTTCCTTCCCATTTAGGTCAACACAGTGCATTAAATAGAGTTCCCTGTGCTATACAGTATGTTCTCATTAGTTCTATTTTCTACATAGTATTAATAGTGTATACATGTCAATCCCAATGTCCAATTCCTCCCACTCCCCCATTCCCCCTTGGTATCCATACATTTGTTCTCTACGTCTGTGTCTCTATTTCTGCTTTGCAAATAATATCATCTATACCATTTTTTTAGATTCCACATAATGCGTTAATATATTGTATTTGTTTTTCTCTTTCTGACTTTCTTCACTCTGTATGACAGTCTCTAGGTCCATCCACGTCTCTACAAATGACCCAATTTCGTTCCTTTTTATGGCTGAGTAATATTCCGTTGTATATATGTACCACATCTTCTTTATCCATTTCTCTGTTGACCGACATTTAGGTTGCTTCCATGTCTTGGCTATTGTAAATAGTGCTGCAATGAACACTGGGGTGTTTTTGTCTTTTTGAATTATGGTTATCTCTGGGTATACACTCAGTAGTGGGATTGCTGGTTCACATGGTACTTTTAAAATTAAGAGACAGTGTATCAAAATTGCCTAGCCCACTCCTTGACCTATCTAAATTACTCAATGTTACATAGCACAGTAATTGAAGAGAATATCAATTATTCCTTGTATATTTTAATCAATAAATTGAGTACTGTTCTGTTAATTCCTATTTATTCTTCTCTTAGTGACAATTGCAGGCTTTTCTTGTTCCACAGCTGCAGTAAGTTGCTTGTAAATCATTGAGCTTTGTCATCAACATCACTTAATTAAAAAGCATTCTTTTTCTACATCTGGTTGTCCGTCCAAAATTCCAATGCTTTCTAATATTATGCTTAAGAATGTTGATCTCCCATCTCTCGGGAGTTCCTATGGCCTCAGATAGGACAAAAGCATTGCCTATTTAAGTCCCTTTTATTCATACGTTCCCCCAGTATCTCAGCAGATGGGACAGTATAGTTCAAAGCTGAATTTACTTCCTCTTACCTCCTTTCTTCTTTCGCCAAGAATTGCGATAGCTTCCACTCCAAATTGCCTGCTGCTTAGCTCCCTCTACTAGTCCCAATTTCCACTTTCTTTTCCCCACAATTATCCCAAAGAGGAAAAACCCACATCTTAGATATAAAGGAAACTAAATTCTCATATTTACCCGCACCAGATTTTTCAGTATCATATGTTTTATCCAGATGAAGGGAAATTTATTGTTGAAAATGAATTACTGTATCATTAAACATTACTGTTTATTTTAATGAAAAGCAGGAAAAACAACATGCCAAAAGTATTTGAAGACAAAAAAGATATTTCTGTATTTTATGATTTGATTTGTTTTATCTGTTTTCTTTTAAACACTTGTCATCTTGGTATAATTTTCTTTTTCATGGTTAGCTGTTGATTTTTGGATGAATTTTAAATTCATTAGTAACTTTATGCTTTTTTCTTTTTATATTTAAAAAGTACAATCTATGTTGCTTGTAGTTTTAGTTTCAGTTTGGATTTACCCTTAATGCTTTCTTTTCTCATTTGGTCCATCTATGCACTGGTGCTCCATTTCCAGTTCAGGTATTTGCACCTGATAGTCTAGCTAAAGCCCATGCCTGTGTTTATGCTCTAACAGATGATAGAGAATGATTATCAAGTTGAATTCTTCTGCTTCCATTTAAAGTTCATTTCCTTTTCTATCTATGAATTCCCTGTGGCTTGGTTGAATTATACCAAAGGTTTCTAGATTTTTTTTTTTCTGATTTGCTCTTTTCTCCCCACTAAATAGTTGTTCCAAAGCTTTCTCCTGTTTCTACTTGTATTCCTCTGTCCTCAGTACATTATGAGTCTAAGCATTGCTTCCATTTCTTTTTTCTTTTCACCATATACCTTCTTAAACTTTTGTTACCATTTCTTTTCTGTCCCTGTCCAATCATCAACAGGTAACTGTGTCTGTTATCAGTGTAGTGCCATATCTATAAATGTTGGTTCTTAGAAACCTATTGGCTTCATAATCCAGTCACTAACATTCACTCTACCTATTATCCTTCTAAAACATCTCAGCAGTGGTGAAAGCACTGTAAATAAACAAGGAAAAGACTGGAGCTCCAGATACCTAAGGTCATTTTCTCTATCTAACAGATCACTTAACACATAGAAATGCTATATCCACTTTCATTGACACTCTCTACTTTTATTATATTCCATATTTCTGTTCTCAATAATCCAAGTAAATATATTTTCTTTTATCAACAATATACTTGCACCATATATTTTTAAAGTGTACTTGTGTCATATATCATTAAGATTCCTGTAGGAAGATTTCTGCTGCTCCGTATACTACATTTGTTTTTTCAAATTCTGTTGCATTTACTTAGTTGACTTAGAAAATTGATGACTGTTTTGTTTACAACCACCAAGATTAAAAATAGTGTAATTCTTTTTCCTTAATACTTGGACCCTTAAAAATATCAGTAGATCTCTACTTAAGCTAGAAGGGTAAGTTTTCAGAGGTCTGAAAAAATACTGACATTTGTATTCAAAATTTTTATTTTATGTGTAAATATAGAGCTTTTGGAGAAGAAGAGCCATAGCATTCATCAAATTCTCTAATCATCATAAGTTGAATACTCAACATATCCAATTACTATGTGCCAAGTTGAAACGCCCAACATCAATTATTTTATTTTATGACCACAGCTATGCCTCTAGATAAGTATTATTATCCCTTTTTATAGATGAGGACATAGAAGGCCAGTAAAGTTAAATTAATTTTCCAATGTTAAAAAGCTGGTAAGTAGCCAGACCATAGAACGCACAGTTAGTTAACATTATTAGGTCAATACCCCCACAAAATTTTTAAAACTGCAGAGAATTTACTTTATAGTAGTGTATATATTAAATACAGTATAGTATAGTTTATCACAGTATAATATAAATTCAAGAAAGTCCCTAGAAATTATAATGGTTTCTAAAACTATTTCTAAGAAAAGCCAAACAACCCAATTAAAAAATGGGCACACGAAAAGATATCCAACATCACTAATCATCAAGAAAGTGCAAATCAACATCACTAATCATCAGAGAAGTGCAAGTCAAAACCACAATGAGTTATCACCTCACACCTGTCAGAATGGCTATTATCAAAAAGACAAGAAATAACAAATGTTGGCGAGGACGTGGAGAACGAGGGAAATTTTGTGCACTATTGGTGAGACTATAAATTGGAGATGCCACTATAGAAAACAATGTGGATGTCCCTAAAACACAAACAAACAAACAGAACTACCAATCAATCCACCAATTCCACTCCTGGATATTTATCTGAAGAAAATGGAAACACTAATGCAAAAAGATGTATGCAACATTATTTACAATAGCCAAGATAAAATCAACCTAAGGGCCTACTGATAGTTGAGTACAGATGTGATACATACATATATATATATATATATATATATATATATATATATATATGAATATTAGTAATAAAAAGAATGAAATCTTGACATTTGCAACAACATGGATGAACCTAGAGGGTAATATGCTATGTGAAATAAATCAGACCAAAAAAAAGAAAAAACAAATACTGTATAATTTAATTTATATATATTATCTTTAAAAAATGAAGAAACATAGCAAAACAGAAAGAATCACAGATACAGAAAATAAACAGGTGGTTACCCAAAGGGAAAAGAGTTGGGGACGAGAGAAATAGGTGAGGGAGATTAAGAGGCACAAATTTACAGTTACAAAATAAATAAGTCACATAAAAATGTACAATGTTGGGAATATAGTCAATAACATTGTAACATCTCTGTATGGTGACAGTTGGTAACTAGACTTATCATATTGATCATTTTGAAATGTATAGAAATATCAAATCACTATGTCACGCACTAAGAAGGAACATGATGTTGTAGGTCAATTATCCTTCAAAAACAAACAAACTCATAGAAAAGAAGATTTGCAATTACCAGAAGTGTGTAGCTGAAAAGAGGGGGAATTGGATAAAGGTAGCCAAAAAGTACAAATTTCCAGTTGTAAGATAAAGAAGTACTAGGGATGCAATGTATAACATGCTAAATATAATTAACACTGTTGTATGTTATATATAAAATTGTTAGGAGGGTAAAGTCAGAGTTTTCAACACAAGGAAAAAAATTGTTTCTTTATTTTGTATCTATATGAGATAATAGGTATTCACTAAACATATTCTGGTAAGCATTTCATGATGTATGTAAGTCAAATCATTATGCTGTATATTTTAAACTTATACCATGCTCTATATCAATTTTCTCAATAAAACTGGAAGAAAAAATAAAACTCTTTCTAAAAATAGTGTGCTGAAATGTGAGAGAAATGGAAGATGCATTATAATGTTTCTAACTTAAAATGAGGTACATATGGCATTATTATCTTATTCATAAAAGAAAGCCTGTGTTTTGGCTTTTACTGCCATGAACAACATCTTTGGCCTTCATCGTGTCAGTTCTCCACCACAGTTTTTAATGTCTTAGCTCTAAAAGTGTGGGGTAAATCTAGAACAGGGTTTTCTAAACCATACACTTAAACCTATTAGGTTTTTTGTGCAATCATTTCAAGTGATAAATTAATGAATATTTTATATTAATAATATATTTTAATTTTTGTATTGGAAAGAATTAATTACCACATAAAAGTTGTGACATCATGGATATTGCATTTTGTTAAAATGATGTAATCTTTAAACTATTGAATTAAAAAGGGGTTGATTTAGTTAAAATACATTGGTATAATGAAAATCATAAACATGGTAAAGACTTTTGTATAACAATGAACTAGATAATTTTAAGAGTATATAGAAGACACAGAAGATAAGCTCCATGAAAGTATAGAATCTGGAACAGCAAAGGTATCAGTCAATAACTGTTGAATCACAAGAATGATTAAATAAATAAATAAATAAATATCATTTATATGGCACAGATATATAATAGCACAGAATGAGATATTTCTTTAACACATTTTCATAAAAAAAAACAGAGTCCATTCAACAAACTCATTCAATAAATATTTATTGAATCTTTGATTTGTACTCAGTAACTGTATTGGAACTAAAGCACAATGGTGAACCAGTTAGCTAGGACATCACACAACACAAATTATAGATGTTTCCAATCTTATCTTCATACACGACCAAGGTGCAATGTTCTTGGGAGTCCGGTAATGCTCAAGTTCTGGCCAGAAACCACTAGGTGTTAAGATTTTTTCTACATGTGTGGCAGAGAAAACATGTGGGGAGCATTTTAATTCATCTCCCAGAAGAATGCTAATATCACTTAGGTCTCTGTTAACCTACTGATACATGTCTACCTTATTGAGATAGGGTAGATTTTGTCTTTTATTTGCTAAGTAGAGTTAGTTAACTGAGATCTTTTAAGATGGTTCAGTATTTACTTTTTTGACAAATAAAAATGTCAAAAGAAGCAGTGTGAAATTGTGGAAAGACCTAGGTACAAACCCTGGCTCTGACATATCCTGATCCTGTGCCCTTGTAAATATCAAATGTCCTCACTAAGACAGAAGCGTCATCTAGGAAACAGTAAAACCAAGATGTTGTGAGACTTATAGGAGAAAATGTGAAATAAAGCATTGAATATGGTTAATTACATGAGTTATTTATTGAGAATTATAATTGGAGCTGGCAAGAAGTAAGGGTGCTTGCTAAATAAGGATTGGTTGTTTTTGAAATGGTTGCATAGTTACAAAGGGAAACCATGAGACCATAAGTTTGCACTGGCAGGGGTCTTTGGGCCTGGGACAGTTAAAAAAAAAATCAAGTTTTCAGTGCTGCAGAGAGATGTTTGAGACCAGATCCTCAATGTCTCCCCAACTCCATTTTTGTATGTCTAAACTGTGATTATTCCATTATAATTTCAAGTTGTCATCAGAGGTGACAGAAATTTGTAATTTTTCCTTTGTATATCTCTGCATTGCTAATTTTTTCAATAAGTACATTTTAAAATTATGATTTTAAAACAACGAAAAAATATTGAGACATTGTTAAGAGGATGGCACAGGCAGTCTTGATGTCTGAATAGCTTATTATTTAGATTAAGGTGAAGAAACCTCTTCCAGGCAGATGGAACAATCACATTGAAACACCAGAGAAAGGTAGCACATGTCATTTTCAAGTGACTATCTAATTCAAACCCAAGATGCATGTGGAAAGAAGTTAAAAATGAAACCATTTAGGTAAATTAGAGGCAGCTCATTATAGATCTTCCGCCCCAAGCTAAAGAGTGTAAACTTAATGTAAAGAATGTAAGAATTTAGAGCAGATGTGATCAATCATGTTTTAAAAAGGGAAACTCTGATTATAGAATAGGGTGAGGACAGAAGCAAAGATTTGACCTACAGAGGCTAGGTAAAAGGCTATAGGAAATAGGTAAGGATCTAGATAGCAACATCATACAGAGTTATTTTTTTGCTTTTCACATAATTAGTTCTCTCTCATTTTCCATTAAAATGTATCTGGTTTAAAAGAATGATTTGTTAATTATTCTTTCATTTATTCATGTATCTATTTTAAAAAATCCAGAGCACTGATTTTATGGTAAGCAATCTCTTCTTAGCGGAAGCCTGTTAAAGTTAATAGAGATATTTTAGGAGCTTGAGAAGATTAAAGCCTTATGTCCACCACTATCCCTTTCCCACTACCCTTTCTCCTGCTGAAATTTATATTTACTTGAAACCTTTCCAGAAACAATTTTCTGTCTGTGAAATAATAAGAAAACTAAGAAATATATATATTTCTGCCCCAGTTACTGACTCAGAGCTCCTAAAACTCTTGTAAATAAGAATGCTAGGAGAATCTTTTATTCTAATGGTTAGTCTTTGACCTTGGTTCCTGACAGAGATCTCCTAAGACCCTTGGAATTTCCTGGGTGAGAGGAACATCTTTTGTTCTAATGAGGCAATTCTTGATGGGCTCCTAGATGGAGACTGGTCACCGGAAAGATCAAGCCATGATTGGAAGCTTGGGACTTTCATTCCCACCTCTGATTCTCCAGAGAGGGGAGAGAGGCTGGAAGTAGAGTTGATAATTGATCATGTCAGTATGATGAAGCCTCCATCAAAATCCCTAAAGTATAGGGTTCAGAAACCTTCCAGGTTGGTAAACACATCTATATTCCAGGGAGATGGTGCACATTTCCTAACTTTGGGACCCTTCCACACCTCACCCTACGTAACTCTTCATCTGGCTATTCAACTGTATTCTTTATCATAACGCTTATTATCTAATAAGCTGGTACATGAAAGTGTTTCCTTGAGTTCTGGGAGTTGTTCTTTCACATAATTGATTCTGAAGAGGGGATCTTGGGAAACTCTGATTCATAGCCAGTGGTCAGAAGCATAGGTGAAAACCAGAAGTTGCAACTGACATCTGAGGTGGGGAGAGCAGTCTTATGGGACTGAGTCCTTAACCTGTGGGGTCTGTGCTAACTCTCGTTAGTGTAATTTGAGTTGAATTGTAGGACATCCCACTGGTGCTGTAGATAATTACTTTGTAGGGAAAAAAAAACCCACATCTGGCTCAGAAGTGTTGTGAGTATGTTAGTAGTATGAGAGTAAAGGAAAACAATAAGTTTTTCCTAAACACTATCCATCTTTGTTATGAAAAATATCTAAGATATGATAAACACTACAGCAGATAATATCATTACTTGCATTTATTCTCTACTACCCTGTAAATCCACTTCCCTCCCTTCTCTTGGTCAGAGAGTTAGATACCTCTGTCTAAATATGTTTTCTGTGGGAGGAATATAAGCCCATGTGTCACTGACTTTGGGTATGGTCGTTGACATGCTTTAGCCAATAGAATGTGAAGACTTTACTTGTGTCATGTCCAGGCAGAAGCCATATGAAACATCTTGAATCTCCACCAGAGCCTTCTTCTATCCCTCTACCACAACAATGGACAAGTCTAGTAGGAGGGCTCTTTATTTAACCTGGATAGTAAAAGGAGTAAACACAGAACAGAACTGAAACCAACTCTACACTTCACAAGAAATGAATCTTTGTTTTCCAAGTCTCTCATATTTTAGGGATCGTTTACTACACAGCACCACGTACAACAAGCTGACTAATCCAGTTCTTTATCCTGCTTTATTAAAGAGAAATGTAAACATAATTCAGTTATTCTTTTCTAAAGCTATCTTTGCTATATTGAAATCATCATATGAATCTTCTTCTTGAACAAGCCTTCCTAGGAATTTGGGTCGTGCCCATAAGTAACACCTATTTTGGATCAATTACTCAAAGAGATTAAATATAAAGTAGAAAGCATGAGTTTAATGCCATCTCTACTACTCTCCAGATTTGTGATCTCATGAAAATTTCTTAACCTCTCTGGGCCTCAGTTTCTTTTTGTTTTGAAAAATAGCATCATCATAAACACTTCCTAGAATCACTTTGAACATATAAAAAAACTAAGCCTCAGTTTCATAGTTAGTGTTATTTAAGATATTTTGATATCCTAAACACAGCAAGGCCTGGTGGACATGAGGAAATTTGCCCCTCTAGCCTTTGCAGTATAGTTTGGTTCACTAATAATAAAAATTATAACTTATTCAGTTCTGATTATGTACTAGGCACAGTTCAGGCTGCTTTAAAAGCTTGCTATTTTATTCCTCACCATAACTACCATGCTTATATCAAGCTAACCATGATCTTAACTTATATCAAACTAAATTGCTAAGAAAACTTTATCCAAAAGGTACTTTCAAAGACTGGGACACAGATTTGCTTGGACTAATAATTTACATGTAACTACAGAAACAATCTTTGCCAGGCTTAAAAAAGAAGAAAAAAAGATCCAGGTAAAATATATTGCACAATTTTGGTTAGAGGTTACAAAATTCTATCTGGATATAGTTATGATGATTTTCGTACTAGAGTAAATGGCTTCCACATTTGCTCATATATGTATAATTTATTTAAATGGGTGTCAGAATTTTTATATATTTTTCTCAAAATGGTATGAAGGCTAACGATAAAATCTTTGGTTAGGTTGAAACTTTCTATGTGGTAAGGATTAGTATCTGGCCAGTAACATTGTCACAGTAGTGTCATTTTTAAGAACTATCACTGTTTATGAGTGCAAAGATTGTCCTGCTGAAAAAATGTCACAGTCTCTGCACACATGGCTGAGTATATAAGGCAAATTAAAAACTCATAATAATGTATCTGGATCAAAATATAATTTTTTAATGGACTGAAATATAAGTATCTGCAAGCATAATGAGAAGATAAGAGTACCACCTGAAACATTTTTACAGAAAAATGTGATGGAAACCCTGTGCTTATTTCTTATAAGAATCATAACTCTACAGCTAATTAAACTCATGATTTATATTGTTGAATTTTATTTAACTTTCATGCATTGAATATTCATATAATATGAATAAATTCCTGTATTATATATAATTGCTATATTATTCCATTAGCTTTGTACAACTACTTTTACAAGTAGTTATAAAACACATACATGTGTTCATGTACATGTGTATGTGTATATGTATTATTGGTCGCTTATAGCAGCCTTATAATATGAATATTAATTTTTTTTTTTTGCGGTACGTGGGCCTCTCACCACTGTGGCCCCTCCCGCTGCGGAGCACAGGCTCCGG
Organism: Phocoena phocoena; assembly: GCF_963924675.1. Lineage (NCBI taxonomy): Eukaryota > Metazoa > Chordata > Mammalia > Artiodactyla > Phocoenidae > Phocoena > Phocoena phocoena. The sequence goes on from NC_089223.1 coordinate 92,888,732, forward strand.
ATGCGCAGGCTCAGCGGCCATGGCTCACGGGCCCAGCCTTTCCGCCGCATGTGGGATCCTCCCGGGCCGGGGTATGAACCTGTGTCCCCTGCATTGGCAGGCACACCCTCAACCACTGAGCTACCAGGGAAGTCCATGAATATTAATTTAATTAACATCATTATCTACTTTTTCCATGTGAAGAAACAGAAGTTCAGAAGGATAAGTGACTCTTTCAGGGTTACCAGGACACATTCATGAAATTAGGATTATTATGGCCCAATTATTTATAGAATACATGGTTAAAATCAAGTCTTGAATTTCTCATTTTTTATAAATGTTTATTCTTTAAATGAGAGACAGTCTTTACAATCTTGATGGTATGAATTATTGAATCAAGCTGACTAGTGCTTATATCATGGATCTGTGGTTACATGTGGTACTCAAGGCATTGCCAGGTCCTTCAGGACAGATGAGTGCTTTTATTTCTTCCCTACTGAGTTCATTGAAATAGTTGAGACTTTCCTGCTTGCCTGAAATGTAGTAATAATGGTAATTATGTTAAAAATGGTATCGTAGATAATAACTAATGTTATCATAATGTTCAAGATGAACTAAGTTATTTTTCATATACTACCTTCAACCATTCCAGAATCCTTCTAATTAGATATTATTATTATTATTATTAAAAATAGAGAGAAATGTTAATTCATAAAGTTGGTATAACATGACCAAAGTCATACAGCTAATTAATAATGAAACCACACTAATCTTTCTTACTTCATCACCCACATGCTTTCCTCTTATGACAAAATTCACAAAACTTTTCATCAAGGAGGAATCTCTATTACAAAGCATTTGTCTATTTTCACCCTGCAAGACACAATTTATGAAAACACTACTGGCTGAAAAACACAAACCATATATTTTCTAATTCTATTTAAAAATGTATGGGAGAAAATTGCTTCCCTTTCCAGGGAAATATGGCACAATTTAAGTAGAAGCATTTCTCCTACAGTATCAATTTTTAAAGAGTGAATAGGACAATTGGAATTTGACTAATAAGAAAGCATTACTTGCCTTACACAGACTATTACTAGCTGCAATATAATCAAGATCTGGATCCAGAGGACATAGGAATAATAATTTTATCTTCTCATGAGGAAAGTATATTTTTTCTTATGCAGTTTTACCTAGAAATATAGTTATCATGTTATGAAAGAACACACTCCATGACAAAAGAAATGCAAGATGTCTAATGTGTGTAGTTATATATAGTTCATTTCTCTTGATGCTGTTTTCTTTTTCCAATTTTTCATGAATATATCATTTTTAAGTCTTCTACATTATAAAGAAATCTAGGGAGAAAGCTCAATTTGGATCTAATGAGTCTCATGCAGCCTTTCAGTGTGCTATACCATATCTATATTAGTCAGCTCCTCCCATGAGTTTTAGTGTTTTTTGCTTTTTAAAAAGTTATTTTAGACTAAGTTTCTAAAATGGCTCTCCAAACCCCAGATGTCATATTCACCCATCATCTGTAACAAAAGCAATGCTTCTTTCTCAGACAAATACCAACTGCATTTTATCTTTAGCATGGAAGCACTGACATTCTATTCAACCTTATTAGGTATCTTTTAATTTTTTGATAAGAAGAAATGGAAAAATACCTTCTATATTAGTCAGGGTTTTTCAGAGACACAGAATCAAAGGACACGTATTTACAGATTTATTTTAAGGAATTGGCTTGCACAATTATGGAGGATGATAAGCCCCAGATTTTCAATCAGCAATCAGAGACTCAGGAGAGATGATGGTATAGTTCCAGTTTAAAGGCCAGTAAGTTCTAGATTCAGGAAGAGCTGATGTTTTCGTTCAAGTCCAGAGGCAGGAAAAAAAAAAAAGCTCCTACTTGAAGGCAGTAAGGGGGGGAGAATTCTCTGTTTCTCGTGAGAGGGCAGCCTTTATGTTCTATTTAGGCCTCCAACGGATTTGATGAGGTCCACCCACATTAGGGAAGGCAATCTGCTCTACTCAGTCTACAGATTCAAATGTTAATTTCATCCAGAAATGCCTTCATAGACATAGAATAATGGTGGCTTAGTCAAGTTGACACATAAAATTTACCATCACACTTTCCTTGAAATCTTTCTCTTAAAAATATCTCCTAGGCTGTTATGTAGGAGAGCAAAATTCACTCTGATGACATTCTGTCACCAACAATGATCTATTTATTCTCTTTCACTCCCAATAATTTATTTGATAGAGTGTTTTAGACAGGTGCCCTGAATGTGAATCAGGACCTCACAGGGTAAAAATGGACACTTTGCTGAAGCTCTGTAAGCCTCATTTGCTTGTTTGGGAAATGGAATATTAATTATATCTATCTCATCAATTGTTGTGAGGATTAAGTGAGGATCACAGCACCCTCCCCTCCCCCACTATGACTACCACACACAAATACTCTCTCTCAATTCCTTCACCTTACTTTTAAAAATCTTTTTCCTTAGAATTTAATCTATTTTTCAATGATACATTGTTGTGTAAAAAATCACCCCAAAACGTAGAAACTTAAAATGACAACTGATGTAGCATTTGTCATTGTTTTGTGCATTAGTTAGGGCTCAGCTCTGCAGTTCCTCTGCTCTGTGTGGTGCTGGCTCAGGTTGCTTCTGCAGCTGCATTCATATGGGAGTCATCTGGGAGGTGGAATGTGAAAGACCACCTCACTGGTCTATCTGTCAGTTGGTATTTGTTGCACTTGGGATGCTTCAGTCATCCTTCATGTTACCATTCCTCCTCTAGAAGTCTACACCTGCTTTTGGTTTAAAGCATGGAAGCTGGATTCCTAGAGAGCAAAGATAGAACCTATCAGGTCTTTTATAGACTAATCCTAGTACTAATCTGGCACAGTCTCACGTTCAACTCACTTTATTGTTCAAAGCAAGTCACGTGCCCAGTCCAGCTACAAAGGTAAATAGACTCCACCTCATGATGGGAAGAGTAGCATGTACCAATGGAGAGAAAAGGAATTGTTGATGGCCATCTTTAAAAGACATTCTCCCATATGATCCTACATACTTATATTAGTTTAATAGGCTGCTATAACAAAGTAACCCAAATGGATGACTTGAAAACAGAAATTTATTGTCTAACAGTTCTGGAAGTTAGAAGTCTGAGATCAAGGTCTTTGTAGGGTTGGTTACTTCTGAAGGCTATAACAGAGAACTTGTTCCATGCTTCTTGCCTGGTAGTTTTCTGACAGCCTTTGGTGTTCCTTGGCTTGTGGAAAAAATCTATGAAGAATTCATCTTCACATGGCATTCTCTCCATGTGCATGTATATCTCCAAATTTTCCCTTTTTATAAGAACACTAGTCATATTGTATTAGAGCCCAGCCTAGTAAGTTAATTTTAACTTGCTTACCTCTGTAAATACCCTATGTCCAAGTAAGGCCATATTTCAAGGTAGTGGGGCTTACGACTTCAACATGTGAATTTTAGGGGGACACAATTCAACCCATAACAGTATTGTAATCTAACTAGCCTACTACAGTCTATGTCTATTCTTTCCTGAAAGTCTCCTTCACTCTAGTATTCTATGATAGCAGGGAACTTTATTTATGTTTATTTGTTTATTGATGTATCCCAAGTTCCTAGAACAGTATTTGATCTAGAATAAGCATTCAATACATGTTTATTGAAAGAAAAAATAAATGATGTTTATAAAAATGTGAGCAAGATTGTCAGGTTCATGAAAACTACTAACAAATATTAGCTATCATTATTATAATACATGTATTGATCCTAAGAAGACATCTTTGAATGCTCTTTTCCAAAACATTCCAAAACATTCAGGGTGACTGTATATTACTGTGAAACTATTAAACTTGCCAGACTGAAAATTTGTATGAATGCATTGCTTCACAATAGGCTAATTAGTAAAATGTTTATTTATTCTGATGATTAGGCTATAGCTTAATAAATTTTAAGGAATCATCTTCAGAAAAACATGTATAAAAACATCTATTTGGGTTGGCCAAAAATTCATTTGGGTTTTTCTGTATGACATCTCACAGAAAACCCGAACGAACTTTTTGGCCAACCCAATATTTGTTCATATTTATCGCCTAGATTGTTCATTCAGTGATTCACCGAACACAGTTCAGTATGTCTTTGGTTGTTTCCTAAATTCAGACATGTCCATAAAACATAAAATGGTGATATTTCCAAGTGTATTATAAGTCTTATATGTAATTTGAAAAGGTGAGGGTGTTATGTCTTTATTCAATTTATCTTAGGAAATGGCATCATTATGGGAAGAAAAAAATTGATAAGCGGTCACTAATAGGGTTTGAAAGTACCTATGTTTATCTAAGACTTCTCATCCTCCTTCTTTAATGATTAAATTACAATACAAATGTTGATACCTATGCCCAGAATTAAAATCCAGAAGAAACACTGTTTCTCTGTCCTACAGAAGAGCCACCACAAGGTTAGTACTTAGAAGTGAGGTTCTCTCACTTTAATAATATTTAGGTCATTGGCCTACAAGAGTTATAGTAAAGGTAAAACTCTCCCGGATTAACACCATATGCTACCACTCAGAACCATAAATGCTGGTGATGAATTTTTCAGTTTGGATTAATGTTGCTGTCTCTGTAAGAATGGTAAGCAATTCACCCATTAGCTATTGAGTCCAAGAATGCCTTCATCATCACATCTGCCTCCAATCCAGGCATTCAAGGTCCCCAGAGATTTTCAAGTCATAGGGGTATGTAGAATAAATTATAGTTAAAATATTGTCCAAAAGAGACCATATGTTGCAGCAGACTGCATTTGCCTTGACGGGGGAATGTAAGTGTTAAGACAAATCATGTCCAACTTGTCATAAAATTGAATTAAGACTGGAAGGAAGATGAAAATTTTAGTCAAGGGAGCTAGGAAGATTAACAGATATCCTCTTGAAATTAGCAGACATGAGTGGTGGCCAAAACACCCTTCATCATTCAATTCTTTTCCCCTGAGAGACAGAGGTAAAAAATCTTGAATGAAGCAATATGAATGTTTTCTAGTTTTCTCATAACAATATGAAAAAACTTATATAAAGCCCAGTATTACTACCCAACTGACTCATATTCTAGAATCTTGATAAAGAACATTATCAGCAAATAAAATAGTATTCTAGATTAATTTTTTCACTTATAAGAGGTTCATTTCATATGGAACCTCATCCTAATGCTTAAGATACGCTAAGGGTTCAGTTACTACTTAGAGTATTACTAAGTTAAATGCTAATTTCTGAAGTTACTTAGAAAGAATAACCAGCACTCTCTGAGGAGACCAAATATTGAAAAATTTCATCTCATCTGTTCATTTTTGTCATAGCCTTTTCACAGAGATGACCAAGGCCCATGTCTTGAAGGTAATAAGAATCTATTATGTGCCTTAAAGTAATGTGATTGGTGCCAGGGAAAAAATTAAGGCAGGCAATGGGATAGGGATTGCTAAAGGAGACTGCAAATAGGCTTCAATGAGGAGGTGAGGCAATGAAGGTGTGAGTTATACAGACGTTTGAGAGAGATTGTTCTGAAAATAGGAAAAAGTAAGCAAAGAGGTGATTGCAATAATCCAGGAAAGAGATGTTTGTCATTTAGGAAAGGGTCCTAGCAACAAAAGTGTCAAAAAGTGGTTATATTCTGGACGTATTTTAAATGCAGAGCTATAAGATTTGTGGATGAATTAAATGTAAAATTTGAAAAAGGGCAATCAAGCATGGACCCAAGGTTTGGCCTATGGTTTAACTCTTAACTGAGATGGAGAAGAACTGAACCAGAGCAAGTTTGAGAAGGAAAAATTAAGAACTCAAATGTACATACAATATGCAATTGCCTATTAGATATACACATGAAAAAATTTTAGTAAGCAATTAGATATATGAATTTGGAATTTGAAAGAATTCTGGTATATACATCTACACAGATGATAGGTACATAGGGAGGTAAGTAGATAGATACAAAGGTAGATAAAATAAAGAGACAGAAAGGTGGTGCTAATGCCATGAAACTAGATGTTTTCACTGTGGATAGTATGCAGACTTTAAGGCAGGTATATTCAAAGATCAAGCCCTAAGAAACTAATCACTGGCAATGTAGAAGAAAAAAAACCAAGAATATGAGGTCCTGGAAAACCAATAAAAAACACACAGTTTTGCTGTATCAAATGCTTTCAATAGCTCAAGTAAGATGAATACTAAAAACTGATTATCAGCTATAGTAGGTAACCTCGTGAAGAATAGTTTTAAAGAAATGGTGGGAGCAAAAGACTGGAGTCGTTTCAAGAGAGATTGGGAAAGGCAAGTCGGAAACATCAGTATAATTAGTTCTTTTATGAATTTGTACTGCAAAAAGAAGAGAAATGAGGCAATAGCTGGAATGGTGAGTCGAGACGAGAAAGAGATTTCTTAAGATGGTAGAAATGACACTATATTTAGTTATGAATAACCTAGCCAGGGGAAAACTCATCATGTGGGAGAGGGGTGAATTGCTGGAGTCATGTGTTTATGTTTGTGAGAGGAAGTTAGCCTTGTGTAAAACATGAGTGTAGATGTTCTCTTTTTATTCCTATAATTTTCTCAGGTATGTAAGAACAAATTCATCATATGTAAATGATGATGGAGGAGGAGGTTACTGGAGACTTGAGGAGAAGGTAGAAAACATTGTGCAAAAGATCTGAACAGAGAACAGACTTTGGAGATAAAGTAAATTGATTGCTGAACAGCAATAAGGGTAAGATTATGGATCATGGGTTCTAATAGCTGTCCATTCACAGGAATAAAATTGGGTAAGGGTTTGGATACCCTAAGTGTTCAGTTCTTATTCAGAATATTATTAAGTTAAATGATATTTTCTTAAGTTACATGGACAGAATAAACAGTATTCCTTGAGGAGACAAAATATCAAAATACCCCCATTTCAGTTGTTCATTTTTGTCACAAGGATTTTCCCAGAGATGACCAAAATCTATGTCCTGGAGGTAGTGAGAACATCCTTCTCATAGGCCTCTTCTTTCTAGACAGATTTATGTTAACTTAATATAATTCCTGACAATTTAAAAGAACTCCCCAGCAGGCATGCAGAGAGGCAGGACCATCCTGATTTGTTATTGGCACAAACAGCCTTGAAAATCAAATGGTTATGAAATGTGTAAAACTCTGCCGTCATGAAATATATTACATAAAAATTTCCCATAAGGACTAAATGATATAAGATGTTTAGAAAGACCACAGTTCCAATAAATCAAGCATATTATCTAAGGAGAATGACCCTGAGGGTTTAGGAGTTACTCAAGTCATCTGAACACATGTTTTTCAAATATATGGGCGATCTATTGTTACAGTTGTGAGATCCATAAAGGTCACTTCAGGGCACGCTTTGGGTGACGTATATACAGGTACTACGTGGTATGACCTGCTCTACTATTCCCAGCACCTCTTGCTGGTCATTATATAATACAATTTAAGAATAAAAACAATTGAGTAGGGCTTCCCTGGTGGCGCAGTGGTTGAGAGTCCGCCTGCCGATGCAGGGGACATGGGTTCGTGCCCCGGTCCGGGAAGATCCCACATGCCGCGGAACAGCTGGGCCCGTGAGCCATGGCCGCTGAGCCTGCGCGTCCGGAGCCTGTGCTCCGCAACGGGAGAGGCCACAACAGTGAGAGGCCCGCGTACCACAAAAAAAAAAAAAAAAAAAAAAAAAAAAAAAAAAAAAAAAAAAAAACTACCTCTTACTGTGTACTCAGGAATTGTATTCCATCAAATCATTAGAAAACATCCACAGCCATAAAAGAATACCAAGGCTTGAGGGATAATTAGTAATTATCCAGACTGGAGCATTGAATTTACTTAACTAACTTGGATCAGAACCAGAGTCACACCATAGTTATTCTATTATGTCACAGTGATCATCGTTATGAGCTATTTCTGTTAATATTTTGAGCTAATAGAAAGTGCTGTTTTTACTCCAGAATACCCAAAAAAAGGATGTCAGATATGGAAGTAGAGACAGGGATATTCATTGCAATCTGAAATAGCTAAAATGTCCAGTAGTGATTGGGTTTTGTGTGCAACTAATGGAATACTAAGATATCATTTAAAATAATGTGACATATGAATATTTAGTTACTCTAGATTATTGCTAAGTGAAAAACAAAATATTCAGATAGCAACATAGTAAATACAATATGATATTAATTTGCCAGATAAATGGATAGTTAATGGGGAAGATATATACCAAAGTGTTAACAGTGGATTTACCTAGGGTCTTTACCTCCTTTCTATGCCATTTTATCCCCCCCCATTTTTATAATGAATATGTTTTACTTAAATTATGAGAAATATGCTTTTTTTTAAATTTCATTTTTGAAGTATATTTATGTGATACACTGTGATTAATTTATTCTTTTCTTCTAACTGTAAAAGTTATTTGCAGATTCATTATTGGGTACCTCTCAAGACAGATATGTTTCCTAAAACTGAAAACATGAAAACAGTCATTTCCTTTCTTGGCTTTCTACCAAAAACTTTCAATGATCAGGCAAAGGGAGAGGAAAACACATTTGCAGAATCAGAATTTGACTCTTAAAAGCGAGATTCAATCCCTGAGAGTGCATAATCATCAGAAAGTGACAAAGATAACAACTGACTTCCTGATCTGTGGATATCTAATTTTGGAAAACGCTACAACCACTATTCAATACCTGCACTAGTAGAAATTCTCAAAGAAAAACTTAATATGTTAAAATTACCTAAACTGTCCAAAAAATACCTAAGTAAAACATACATAATATAAGAATCAAAGATTCTGATTCCTAATAATACTAAGGAAAATAACAGATATAAAGAAAAAGCAACAATGAAAAACATAGTTCTTACATATTAAAAAGAGTGACCTACAGTGAGAGAAATTAATTGGAAGAGGAACAGTGCATCTCTCTCAGAGGATCTTATTCCATAGCCATGAAATCTAAAGAGTGATTGCATCTAACTGAAGCCCCCATGAGCTGTGAAAATCATTTGAAAATCATTTGAAATGTACACACATAAATTTCTCCAAGCATTTATAAAGACTTTGTGTCCCCAAATTATAATTCAGTATGTGTTATTACAAATATAAATAAAAACTCATGCTTTACAGAATATTTGAAGTAAAATTCTAAAGCACCTAAAGAAATCAACCCAAATTTTAAAAATTATTTAGTTTCTAGCAAAGTAATATATGTTAACTGTAGATATTCAGCAAGTCACATAGCCTCTTAAAATGTCAAATTTTATGAAGACATACAAATTGTAGGCTCATAAACATTCATAGTGTTGCAAATATTATCATCTGACAGTCACATTCCTTCATTCAACAGATACTCATTGAGTTTTTATTATGTGCTACATATAATTCTAGACACTGAGGAAAGACTGTGAACAAGACAAAATATCTGCCCTCATGGAATTTCATTCTATTGAAAGGCATACATTGTTAAGTGAAGAGTTATCCTGCTTTATCTATATAAATAGAATAAAGAGCATATGTATAGTATCTAACAACAATTCTGTGCAGTGTATGAATAAAAAATAATAGTATGAATATGACTGTTTACTCATAAAATTTTTAGTTCTAATCCAAATTGTGCATATCTTGGAACACCCTTCAGACTATATGAAAACTCAAGTATGCATCAGAAGCTTGTACATGATTCTATAACTGGCATGATCTTAGACATTAAATTAACATGTTAAATACAACACTTACTATTGTGGGAAGTATTTGAATGCTTTACGTAAAACATTCATGATGGTGCAGAAACAGGGATCCCCTTTTTAGGTCTTTCTCTGGACAAATAAAAAATTAATTTACAAAACCTAAAATGGCTTTAGCATTTTACACTCCTACCAATAAAATGTGAGAACTCCAATTGGTCCATTTACTCCCAACATTTGTTCTTATTGTTGGTGGGTGTGTACTGGTATCTCATTCTTTTTTTTTTTTTAATTGCCATTTTCCAGATTACACTGATTATAAGCATATTTTCAAGTATCTATTGGCTATTCCTATAGATTTCTTTGTGGAGTGTACAAATTTTTGCTCATCTTTAAATTAGTTTCTTTGTTTTTGTTTTGTTCTTTTGCGGTACGCGGGCCTCTCACCTCTGTGGCCTCTCCCGCTGTGGAGCACAGGCTCCAGACACACAGGCTCAGCGGCCATGGCTCATGGGCCCAGCCGCTCCACAGCATGTGGGATCTTCCCAGACCGGGGTGCGAACCCGCGTCCCCTGCATCGGCAGGCAGACTCTCAACCACTGCGCCACCAGGGAAGACCTCTTTGTCTTTTTATTAGTGTGTTATAGAAGTTACATATGTATCCCAGATATCTGTCCCTGGTCAGATATCATATTCTGCAAATATTTTCCCTGCATCTGTGACATTCTTATTATTTTTCATAATGATATCTTTATTGAGAAAAAAATTTTTAACTTGCTTTTAATTTTTGATGAAGTCTTAATTTGTCAATTTGTCCTTTCACTATACTTGTTTTTTTGTCTCTAGTCCAAGAAACCTTTGCACAGCCTCAAATTATGAAGAAATTCTCTGCCGTTTTCCTGCAAAAGCTTTAAGGTTTTAGCTTTTATGTTTAGATCTATCATGCAACTTGAATTATTTTTGTATATATTGTGATGTAAATGTCAAGTTGTAGTATCTATTTATTCCAGTATGATTTGTTGAAAAGACAAAATAAACCCTGATTACCTTGGCTTCTTCCATAGAAATCAAACGACTGAGTGACTCAGTCTGCTGCTGGACTTCCTACTCTGTTCTACTGATCTATTTGCTGATCTTTACGCCACTATCACATTTCTTCATTATAGTATCTTTCAAAGACATGTGGTATAAGTTCTACAACTTGGGTCTTTTACAAAATTGATTTGGATAGTGTAGATATTTTGCATTGTCATGAAATCCTGCTGGTATTATATTTGAGACTGCATTTAATCTAAAAATCAATTTGTGGAGAATTGAAATGTTAACCATATGAAGACTCCCAATCCATGAAGTTATTTCTCAAGTTAATTTTTAACATGTCAACATTCAACAGGGATATTAATTTTATCTTTTAATGACATTAGTCATTATTTGCCAGACTTACATCTTTACTCTAGATAAAGGCATATCTTTACTCTCCCCCAATTTTTCACGGAGCCATACTACTCCCAATTTCCTTATACTTGTTTGCTTCACACATATATGTTAGCACGACTGAAGACACTAAATTTGACAGCTGTGCTCTGTATTTTGATTTCATAGAAGAATTCTCAATTGTTAAAATTATTAGCAGTTTCTACCTCCTTGCTGTTCCTTCTACTTCTAATACTATCCCATCACTTTTCAAATTCATAAAACATTACACATTCTTTAAGGTGAATTTGAAATATTCTTCTTTGGTATAATCCTTCTTAAATAATTCAGACAAAATTAATCACAAATTGTATGGGTTACTTAGGCCTTTTTTTATTTCTGTAACTTATAAAATGGAATATTTTATGATTACATGTTGACAATTACCTTAATTATCTATGTAAATTTAGCATGTAAGAAATATAGGTATATATTTTATATCACAATCTATTTTAAACAAATAGATATAATAAATACTGTATAACAGTGGTTTTCAACCAAAGTTGATTTTTTTTTTCCCTCAGAGGAAAACGTTTGTCATTATTTTGGTTGTCATAACTGAGGAGGGTGGGGAGGTTTATTACTTGCATCTAGTGGATAGAGGCTGGCCAGAGAGGCTGCTAAACATCTCAATATCCTACAATGCACAGGAAAGCTTCCACAACAAAAAATATTGCCTCAAATACCAATGGTACAGAGGTTGAAAAACTCTCCTCTAAAGTCACCACTTAGCTGTATCAGACGTTTTTTGGCCACATTTTGCTACATTTGTTCCAAATCCCCCCACCCTTAAATAATAAAAGATTGCATATATATTTTAAGCATTCATTTAATCCTGATCTCATTCTTTACCTTCCCTCTTTAGAGATAACCTCTACCCTAAAATTGATGAATAGGGAACTCTCTATATTTGTAGATTATATTTTATATATATCAATAAAAAACCCATAACTATGTCCTGTTTTGTATATTTATCATACCTATATATTAGGTAATATACTGTCAAATATCTTACAACTTTTTTTCTCAATGATATGTTATTATTTAGATTTATCAACGTTGATATTCATAGGTCAAGGTCATTTGTTTTAAAGCTGTATAACCTTCCTTGTATGTCTGTACAATTATTTATTATCCATTGAAATACTAAAGGACATTTTGTTTTTTAAAATTATTCCTTATGGCAGAGAGTGCTGTGATAAACTTTCTGGTTATATGTTTCTCCTTGAGTAGTGTACTAGGTTGAATACAGTCCTCCAATTGTTCACCCAGAATGTGACTTTGTTTGGAAAAAAAGCTTTGGCAGATATAATCACATTAAGGTGAGATCATATTGGATTAGGGTGGGTCTTAATCCAATGACCTTGTCCTTATAAGAAGAAGGAAATTCAGACACACAGACGCATAAAGGAGCAAATACCATGTGAAAGATAAGGCAAAGATTGGAGTGATATATCCACAACCCAAGAATTGTCCACCACCATCAGAACCTGGAAGAGAGGCATGGGACAAATTCTTCCTCCAAGTCTCCACGGAAAACCAACCCTGCCAAACCCTTGAGTTCAGACTCCTGACTTCCATAACTGTGAAAAAATATGTTTCTGTCATTTTAAGTCACACAGTTTGTGGTGATTTGTTACAGCAGCCTTAGAAAACTAAAACATGTAGATGTGTTTCTTTGTCTTAGTAATTAAACTGAGGAATAGAATTACTGGGATATAGGGTCTGTGCATCTATAAATTATTAGAGTTGGTGAGTTGTTTTCTTTGTACTTTCTCCTAACTTGGTATCATCAGACTCTTTAAGTTTTGTAAATCTGATGGTTGAGACAACATTTCACTTTTTTTACTCACTTTTCTATGATTATTAGTGAGGCTGTGCATGTTCATATAATTTTTTATTCATTCAATTCTATTATTTTGTGAATTATCTATTTATATGATTTATCCATTTTGTGTAGGGGTGTTATTTACCTTTAAAAAGATAATAACAAGTAGGGTAGTTTTCTGAACACTAAATCTTTGTCTAATATACATTGCAAATATCTTCTCAAAGGCTATGGGTGGTCTTTTAAATTTGGGTATATTGTCTTTTTAGTAGAAGTTTTTTATTTTATTTATCAGTCTTATTTTTACAAGTTGTTCTTAGTTTCTGTGAAATAATTCATTCTAACTATCATAAAGCTATTTTCTTACGTGTTATTCTAAAAGTTTGATAGCTTCATTTTAATATTTATGCTTATAATGTATATAGAATTTATTTTTGTACATGGTATGACATAAGCATCTACTTTGCATAATGAAAATCAATGTTCCTCTCACCATTTAGTGAGCAATATATCTGCTCCTCATTTGGTTGAAATGCAACCTCTGCCCTATAAATATTTTGTGTGTGTGTGTGTGTGTGTGTGTGTGTGTGTGTGTATGGCTCTACAAGTTTTCTATTCTGTTCTACTGACCTGTTTGTCTATTATTGCCTCTATATCATGTGGTCTTAATTAACATACTTTTAAAATAGTTTTGATATATGAGAGGGCCTATTGCCCAACTTTGTTCTTCTACAAATACATCTTAGATATTTTCAGCTCCTTTTTGATCCATACAGATTTTAGGATCAACTTGTCAAGTTCCACAATGAACCCTAGAGAGATTTCATTTTAAATTGTACTGATTTTACAAATTAATTTAGTGTCATATGACATCTTTATGGTGTTGAGTTTTGTCACTCAGGAACATTAATCTGGTTTATTTTTATTTTAAACTCTGGGTTAATAAAATTCAAAATTTATTTGTAATATTCTGGTACTTAATTTTCTATGTTTACATATGTACTTTATGGTAGTTCTTGCTATTATGTGTAATAATTTATTCCCATTTTCATTGGCTATTAATGATGCATGGGAACACTCTGATTTGTGTACTTATTTGTCCCCAGCATTCTTAATGTCATCATACTACTATTAATTTACAGATATTATTGGATTTTATAATGAATTAAATCCTATTTACTGAAAATAAATGATGATTTTATCTCTTCTTTTCCAATTGTTATACAAATTTTTGTATTGTCTAGGGAGTTCAGTAGTAAGGGTGATGGTGAGCATACTTACTTTCTGCATAGCTTTAATAGGACTACTTCCAAAATGTCATGTTTGAGCATGGTATTTCTAAAGGCTCAGTGAATGCCTTTAACAAAGTAATTTCTTTTTATTTCCAGTTTGCTAAATTTTTCATGATGAATTAATGACGAACTTTGTAAAAATTTTCCAAATAATGGTCAATCAATGAGTAATCACACACAAATCCTACTCAATAATTTATACATACTGTTATTAGCAGGTGACAGGTTCTGCTCCATTATGTTTCTGACATTTATTTATTTAATCTTTTTTGCATTAAGCTTTGAATTTATTCAAATGTGACATTAAACATGTGTCACCAATTTTAAACTTAAAACGGTACATAAAGTGTTTATAAGAACTGTATGTGTTTCTGAGTGTTTATGTACTTAATCAGAGTATTTTATGCTCTTTTAAGCATATATTTATTTAATCAAGGGTTTAAATGTTTTAGGAAGTGTAAAATGGCTGAACCATATGTAAGATTTCAGAGGTAGTCTGGAAAGAAAGCGAATGAAACATTAGAGGAGAGGTGAAATAGATTATGAAAGCAAAATGAAACTCTGTGGGATGAATATTGGCAAAAAACACAAGAGAAGAAAGACTCTATATAAGAAACCACAAAACATAGGCATTGCAGTGTAAGAGATGCAAGCTATTGAGGAACGGAAGTTAACATTTAAAGTGAATGCAACAATATTTTTATGAACAGCTCTTAAGATTGACTAGAACAGCATCGATCATGCTGAGTAAGCAGAGCCAGTTACTTGATGTTGCACATCAAGTGCTGGAATGTTTTGGAAGCCTCTAATATCCAACTTTATATGTTGCCTAGAGTGTCTCACTTTTAAAAAAAATATTTTTAGTTCAGGAATTCTATACTGTAACCATGGCCGTGGGGAAACCAAGTTCAGCATGGTTACATTATGACTGCATGAAAAGCACAAAGGGAGTGAGAGTGAATCAAGGAACAGCAAATACCATTTTGCATCTCAAAGTCCCTCCAAGACCTCACGCTTTGGAATGGTGGGGAAAATCCCTTTACTATTCAAAATGTTCTCTCTCTGTATGTGTGTCCTTCACCTCTCTGAGTCTCACTTATCTCTTTCATGTCTCTGTCTCTGACTCAGTTTACAACTGTCTCCTACATTCACAGAAGTAAATGATAGAAATTGATCAGATTTACCTCTCTTAAGGAATAGACCTAGCAATAAAGAATGTATATTTCAAAAGTTCTATGTTGCCTTGGCTAATTAAAAATATTCACCTAACACAAATTAATTGTGTTCACCATACAAAAAGTAGACATTTAAGTTTTCTCATCTTTAACTAAGAAATAAGTTGAAAGAATCCCAAGCTCATTTATGTAATTTAAATCACTTAGGAATTATCTCAACAGTAACAGTTTAAAAATACTTCCTCATTTGCTGAATTTTTCTCCAAGAATTAAAAGCCTATTTAAAACTAAATATTTTTTACATCACAGTACTGTATGGTAATTAAGCACTGAATTGATGTTAAAGAAAAAAATACACATATATACATTTTTGGAAACAAAATTTTATTCATCATAGTAATTAGTAGTTATAAGTAATAGATAATTTTGTGATATTCTAATATTAAAACCTAAGAAATTAAATACAGCCACTCAAGAAATCACAACCTCCTGTATTTGTGAATTTGAACTCTATATTTGACACTTGTCTGTAGGAAGAGTTATTCACTTTAAAAAAGTAACATTTTCCAAAGCAGATTGTGTGTTAGAATAGGGAGATGACCAACATGAAGCACGAAAAAAGGCCAATGTTTCTTCTTTGGTGCCTCATGTGCCTGGCAGTTCTGTTTGTATGATCTTATTCAATCCACACAAGCCCACGGGGTATTAATTGTGATTAACTTATTTTGAAAATAAAGATAAAAAGCTTATGTCAGATTAAATATCCTGATGAAGTTAATTAAGCCAGTCTTTGAATCTTACTCTGTTGGATTTGAGCTTTGTAGTTTATTTTCTCTGTATAACATTGGACAATTTGGACAATATGTTTATTATATATAAGCCAATTATTCATCTAATACAAAACATGCACTAAGATACAATCCTGAAATGAAAGATGTTAACAGGTAGACCAAGGAAGGCTCTTGGATACTTGGAAGGTAGAATATTTACCTAGCTATGTAGCTACCTCATATTTCATTCTAGAATAATCTTGTTCATACAATAAAACTGGAGCATGGGTGGTGGGAGAATGCTGATGGGAGATAAAGGATGAGGAGCTGTGGGGATGGATGCTATACCAGATACTTTCATCTTCAATATTTATCGAGTAAAAGCTATAAACCAGGCACTGTGCTAGGCCTTGAAATGCATTCCCTCATTTAATCATGTGAAACATAAACCATGGATTAGAGAAGTTAAATAATCTTTTCAAGGACTCACAACTGCTTAGGCATGAAATTCATCCCTCAATTGATTTTGTTATGGAGATCATACAACAACCAATTTTTGGTGAAATACAATTTCAGATGGAAGATCATGTCTCTGTGAGATCATATCTATATACACACACAAATATATCTATACATATGTACACACACATATATTCTATTTAATAATAAAAAAATTATCAACTATATATCCATTAATTTTCAATGCAAAGCTCTTGTTTTTCTACAATTTTGGTATAATAGCTCTTAAATAATGATGACAAACATATATTTATGTCTTATCTCTTGAAATAGTTTATGTCAAAATCTATAAATCTGTCTCCACTTGAAATTGTTTTCTACCTATTCACAAGAAAGACCATGAAAATACACAAAGGTTTTGAGTGAAAGAAAAAAAATATTTGGAGCTCAAATACTAGAAGATTCACCCTCAACACCCTCTCCACCCAAACAAGAGCAAAGCAGTCACAATAACAGCAATACTCCCCTTATTTATTTAAAAAGAGTGTAAGAATTGCAGTCATAAACTCGAGACAAAAATGCTTCATCATGATTAAGGCCTTAGCAGAATTTATTGCTGTATTATTTTTATTATTTAAACAGTATGTATTTTTTTTTTAAGATCAGTTCACGATTTAGGAGAGAGATAAAAATAATCACAAAAAAATAAAATAAATGCAGTTATTATAATAAGAAGTTATAATAAAGTTATATATAATAAAAATAAATGTAAGAATTTGAAAAGTGGAAAAGGAAAAAAGAAAACAAACAGCTGGTTCTTTGAAAATAAATAATAATATAAAATGGAAAATATGGAATTCCACAGGGGAAGAAAACCAATACTGAAAATTAAAATTGGACAAGAAATATAACTATAAGGCAAGGACTAAACTTTGTATGGGATAATACTCTGCACAACTATTTGCTTTTAGGAAATTTTATGGAATTAACACCCTTTTTGAAAAAAAAACTTAATTTACTAAAACTGAATCAAAAAGAGATTTAAAAATCTAAATAGATAAAAGCCATAAAAGAAAATAAAAAATTATCAAGGAAATGTCTACAAAATATTGCAAACTAAGGAAATTTACAGGTGAGACATTTTAAATTTTTATTTAGAAAGTTTAATTTAAATTCTCTATAAACTGTGATAATTAAAAATGATGGAATATTACATGCTTTATTTTATGAAGCACATTTATACCTGTCAGAGGAAGTACTAAAGGAAAAATAAAAAACATTATTAATAGATATAAATAAAAAATATACATGAAAGACTAAAAATTTGATTTCAACAGGATATGTTAAAAATTACCTTGAAAAATACCTTTACTCTCAGTACAAACACAAAGAATCTGACAAATTACATTAATATTTTGGTAAGAACACAATAGGAATTCCATAAAATAAAAGGTTCCCATGGGCTTCCCTGGTGGCGCAGTGGTTGAGAGTCAGCCTGCCAATGCAAGAGACACGGGTTCGAGCCCCGGTCCGGGAGGATCCCACATGCCGCGAAGGGCTGGACCCGTGAGCCGTGGCCACTGAGCCTGCGTGTCCGGAGCCTGTGCTCCGCAACGGGAGAGGCCACAACAGTGAGAGGCCCGCATACCGCAAAAAAAAAAAAATTTTCCCCTAATGATAATTTCTAAAAAAGTGACAAAAAGGTAGCATTCTTCTCGACATTGAAAAGCAAAAGTCAACATTTTACATGCTGGTTAAAAACAACAGATGTCACAATTAAAGCTAGGAACAAAATTGCCATTATAACTTTGCAGTTTTTGGTAACTTTTGACAAATACAAGAAGATAACAAAGAGATATCAAAGGAAAATTACCATTTTTTAACATTTGCAAGTAATATATTTTTTATAGAGAGACTATTAAAGACAATAAAAATAAAAGAGTATTCAGTAAAATAGCTTGATGTAAGGAAAATGTATTATGTAGATGTCATCTTCTATTTAAGAATCACTTAAACCAAATTGCCAATAGTTGATTGTGATTGACTGAGTATTCACCTTGTATCAAGCACCATCCTAAGTAGTTTGAATATATTATGTAATTCAATTATTATTGCCATTTTTAAGTAAGCAAAATGAAGCTCAGAGACATAAAGTAACCTATCCACAAGGTCCCACATCTGAAAAGTTGAAGAGCCAGGATTTGAACTCAATTTTGTCTGACTCCAAAGTCTATTTTATTAAATATATTTTTAAAAAGCACTGTAAAATACAATGCATAATATTAAAATGTGGTGTTATGGGCTGAATTACACCTTTCCCCCAAATTCATATGTTGAATTATTAACCCTCCAGGACCTCAGAATGCAACTATATTTGGAGGTAAATTCTTCAAAGAGGTATTTAAGTTAAAATGAGTTGGTTAAGGTGGGCCTCAATTCAGTATGACAGGTGTCCTTATAAAAGGAGGAGATTAAGACAAAGACATGCATAGAGGGAAGACCATGTGAAGACACAGGGAGAAGATGGCCATGTACAAGCTGAGGAGAGATTTCTCAGAAGCCAACACTGTCAATACCTTGATCTTGGACTTCTAGCCTCCAGAACTGTGAGAAAGTAAATTATTGTCATTTAAGCCACCCAGTCTGTTTTACTTTGTTATGACGGTCCTAGCAAACTAATACATATGGTATAGGGTTATTATAATTGAACCAGTATGATAATTATAGATTATCCATGGAAATAAATGAATTACAAGTAATGAGTCTTAAAAGAAATCAGAAAAAATGAACCATTACAACTGGGCTTCATATACTGGAGTAAAATCAAGTTTGGGCCTCATGTCAAAGCATGTAACAAAGCATAACCCTGTTAATTAAAGAGTTGGATATATAAAGCATGTAAATATTTTTAAAGGTGGATGTTTCTAATTGCCTAAAATTTTAGTTATTAAAGAATTGCAGGGCTTCCCTGGTGGCGCAGTGGTTGAGCGTCCTCCTGCCAGTGCAGGGGACGCGGGTTCGTGCCCCAGTCCGGGAGGATCCCACGTGCTACGGAGAGGCTGGGCCTGTGAACCATGGTCGCTGAGCCTGAGCGTCTGGAGCCTGTGCTCCGCGACGGGAGAGGCCATGGCAGTGAGAGGCCCGCGTACCACAAAAAAAAAAGAAAAAAAAAAGAATTGCAATAAAGAGTTAATCAACTCTATTATATGTAAATAGAATAACTGTCATAAGTCAACACAAACTGCATTAACAGGCAAATATTATAGATGTTTAATGTCATGAATATACAAAGAACTCATCCACTGTACAGCAGAAACTAACACAACATTGTAAATCAACTGTACTCCAATAAAAAAATTAATTTAAAAAAAGAATTCATCCAAAGGATGAAGATCACTTCTAATATCCAAACAAGAGTTGGCTAGCAAATATGTCCTCAAAAGTATGTTTTGAAATAATGAGGTAGAAAATGTAAGAAACCATGGCTAAGGTTAATGAGTAACTGGAACCATTGCTAAGGGTAATGAGTAACTGGGAACAGTGATTTGGATGACGCTTATATTTATAGACACATTCACATGTGTATTTATGTACTAGATTATGATGTGAAGCTCATTTTTTTTAAGTTGTTGGGGTAGGAGTTTATTAATTAATTAATTTATTATTATTGTTTTTGCTGTGTTGGGTCTTCGCTTCTGTGTGAGGGCTTTCTCTAGTTGTGGCAAGCAGGGGCCACTCTTCATCGTGGTGCATGGGCCTCTCACTATTGCGGCCTCTCTTATTGTGGAGCACAGGCTCCAGACGCACAGCCTCAGTAGTTGTGGCTCACAGGCCTAGTTGCTCTGCGGCATGTGGGATCCTCCCAGACTAGGGCTCGAACCCATGTCCCCTGCATTAGCAGGCAGATTCTCAACCACTGCGCCACCAGGGAAGCCCAAAGCTCATTTCTTAAGTGGGTGGCACCGGAAGGAGTCTGAACTGTTGAAGGTGTGGTGTAGTAGAACACTTTCTTGTCCTGTCTCGGAGGTATTCATTACTGTACAACCTGATTGGAAATTAATTTAATATTATATATTAAAAGAGTCTTGGAAATGATCAGACCCTTGACCCACTAATTCCCTAATAAGACTTCTTCCAAAAGAATTAATTAAATATGTGATCAAAGATTTATATAAGACGGTATCTGTCAGTCCTCTGCTCTAAATTCTTCAATGACCCCATCTCTCTGAGAATGAAAGGTTGTACTCGGTGTCCCTACAATGGCCTGAAAGGCCCTTTCCATTTGAGCCTACATTAGCTCTCAGAACTTGCCTCTTCTACTTTTCATTTCCCTGTCCCTCTCTCAGCTCCAACCTCTCTGGCCTCCTTATTGTTCTTCAAATACACTAGGCACACTCCCACCACAGGGTGTTTTCCTAAGAGGTTCCTTCTGCTTGAAATGTCATCATTCCCTGTAGGTATGGTTTACTTCCTCTTTTCTCCAATCTCTACTCGAATGGCTACTCTTATCAACCTACTAAAATTGCAGCACTAGCTCCAGTAGTGCTTCACCCCCTTATCTCTGCTTTTATTTTGTCCCATAACATTTTTTGTTTTTTTTGGTACGCGGGCCTCTCACTATTGTGGCCTCTCCCGTTGCGGAGCACAGGCTCCGGACTCGCAGGTTCAGCGGCCATGGCTCACGGCCCCAGCAGCTCCGCGGCATGTGGGATCTTCCCAGACCGGGGCAAGAAACCGTGTCCCCTGTATCGGCAGGCGGACTCTCAACCACTGCACCACCAGGGAAGCCCATGTCCCATAACATTTATCGTATCAAAAATGCTATAAACTTTTATTATTATGTTTATTCATTATTTTTTCTCTATTATCTCCTTAAACCCCACCAACTAGGATATGTATTCCAAAAGGGGGACAGTTAAGTATAATTTAGACATGTGTATTATTAACATTATAGAATAGGATACATTTTATACAAACTAATGATCAATAAAGATACAAAGTGATAGTAAAAAGGAGGACAATATGTATATAGGCAGGAAATACACAAAAATATTAGCTGTGGTACTCTAGGGATTGGGACTCATTAGTGTTTTCTGTAGTTTGTTTTGCTTTATCCCATATATTTTTTTCATTTTGCATCATTAATAAAATGGAAAGAAAAACTGATATTTTAAGGAAATATTAGTTTATACTTAAAATTGGGGTTGATGTGACTATATCAAGATAACATATTCTATATTTTTTAGCTAAAGATAGCTACAAAAATGTTATTTAATAAAATATAAAACCCATTCCTTGTTTTGAACTTTTTACCAGTATGAAATCAGAATACATTTTTCAAAAAAATATACTTTTCAATATATATCTATTATGAAATACTAATAATATTGATGGCTACTGGGAAAAAATTAAAACTGTCAGTACTTTAATACCTAAAAATAAACAAATAAAAGATATTCAACTTGAATGTTTTTACTATTAATGATGATTTATTAAGGTGACATGGCACAAAATACAAATGTAAAAACTTAACACCTTTCCTGTAGAACATTAAATTTTGAGACAGAAAATATAGTGAAAAAATTTCCCTTTCACCATGGCAATTAAAACATAAGTAAATTTGGCAATGCCTATGTTGCATTTATATGAAGAAATGAGAGAATTTACAGTAGGATTAAAAAATGGAAATTTAATAAATGCAGATATACTCAATGTACTTTGAGGAGGGAAATATCATTTAAAACAGGTCACTTATTCCCAGATTATTTTATAAATTTAAATAAATTCAGAATTGTACAGCATACTGGTTAAAGCTATATATTTCAATGCTTAAAAAAATGACTTCAAGTTCTATCTCTAACTTATTTGATTTTTGCAAATTTGGATATCAGTAAAATGGGGATTTAATAATATTTCCTCCAAGTTCTTGTGGAAATAAATAAGATAATTAATGCCAAGTACTTGGTGCAAGACCTGGGATATAGTAAACACTCAATAAAAAATGTCACTGATTACCAAATCTCTTCTGCCTTTGTGTTCATATTTTTTTTTATTTTTGTAATTTGATAAAGGGAATCAATATATCACTTAGAAACTAAACAGCAAGAAAAGTTAAGATGCTTTTTTTATATTAAAACAAAGACTCTCAAGAGGGAATAAGCTATTAAACATACAGTAAAATACATATATAAAATTACTGTAATACTGGTGTGAAAATTATAAACAAAACTTGAGAAACGTTAACATACATATATACAGACTATATCAGTCATTTATTCATAGATTCACTTATTCAATAATTATTGACATACTATATTCCAGGAATTATGTTTTGTGCTAGAGGTTCAAATATCCTCATGAAACTCACAAAATGTTAGAAAAGGCACACTATAAAAATAATCAATTATAGTGTCATTTGAAACAGGGTGATCACAGTGATAATGAAAGAGATTTCATGACTTTTAAAACATGTTTGCATATATCTTAAATCTTAATACAAGGCATCAAAATGTCCTACCAAAAATGAAGGGAGAGAAACTCACTTTTTATGTTAGGAGTGTACAAAATGCCTCTTAGTTGCCAGATAAAGGGTTGTAATTATCTCCCATCTAAAGTTTGCCAATCCACTGACCTGGCAGATTGCCTAATGCTTCTGAAGATCAGAGAAAGAAGTTAAAGAAAGATGCCTGGTGAGACAGCCTAAAAGAGAGATGTAAGGTCATCCCTCAAATTTCTGGGGTTCTTAGAAGATGGATCAATCATGTGCTCTCAAGTTCTGATTTGAGAGTCATATAGAGTAGGTGAAAATGTGAACTGCAGACTTGCAGGAAGGGCAGCAGAGGCCAAGAATACAAAAATCAGAGAACTATTGAGTGAGATCACTAGCTATGGTTCAAGAGCAAACAGGAATTAATCATCAAGGGAGGGACCCATGATGGCTAGTGGAGTTGGCCACTACTTGTTGAAATTAAAAGAAACACACAAGGACTTACATTCTATCTCTTTGAGACGTAAATTATGGCAACCAAGGAGAAGTGGAAGTTTGATTTTTTTCAAGTAAGGAATCATTTTTTCCTCATTCTTGGAGTGGGTATGAGTGTATGTGTGTGTGTGTGTGTGTGTGTGTGTGTGTGTGTGTGTGTGTGTGTGAGATGGTCCTTTACCTGCTCTTCCTATGCAACTGGAAAGTCATAGACTTGTTGAACTGGTGATAAGGAAGAAGAGCTTTGTATCTGTTATGGGGAGGAAGCTAGATGAATGTTAATCAATATTAAAACCAAAAATGAACCAGTAATGAAAAAGTGTAATTTGAAACTTAAAACACAATTCTATTTACATTTGCACACCCCAAAATAAAATACTTAGGTATAAATCTAACAAAATATGAAAAAGATCTACATAAGGAAAATTATAGTTCTGATGAACAAAATCCAAGAACTAAATAGAGAGATATTCCATATTTATGGATAGGAAGACTTGACATTGTACAGATGTCAGTACTTCCCTACTCCATCTGTAGATTCAATGTAATCCCAATCTGAATCTTTATCAAATTGATTCTAAAGTTTATATGGAGAGAAAAAATACCTAGAATAGCCAACACTATATCGAGGAAGAACAAAGTTGGAGAACTGACACTATTCAACTTCAAGATTTACGATTAAGCTGCAATAGTCCAGACAGTATGGTATTGGTGAAATAATAGTCACATAGATCAATGGGACAGAATAGAGTTCCCAGAAATAGAGCCACACAACTGTAGCCAACTGATTTTTGAAAAGCAGCAAAGACAATACAATACCACAAAGATAATATTTTCAACAAATGGTGCTGGAACAATGGACATCGGTATGCTAAAAATGAACCTAGACACAGACCTTACACCCTTCACAAAAATTGACTTAAATGGATCACACACCAAAATATAAAATGCAGAACTATAAAACGCATAGAAGAAAAAATAGGAGAAAACCTAGATGATCTTGTGTATGGCAATGACTTTTTCAATACCACATCAAGGGAACAATCCATGAAAGAAATAAGTGATAAACTTGACTTAATTAAAATCAAAATCTTCTGCTCTGTGAAAGACACTGTTATCAGAATAAGACAAGCCACAGAATGAGAGAAAATACTTTCAAAAGACACATCTGATAAAGGACTGTTACCCAAAACATACAAAGAACACTTAAAATTCCACAGTAGGAAAATAAACAACCTGATTAAAAAATGGACCAACAACCTTAACAGACATCTCACCAAAGGAGATACACAGATGGCATATATGCATAGGAAAAGGTGTTTTACATCATATACCATTAGGTCAATGCAAATTAAAACAACGATGAGGCATCACTACACAACTATTAGAATGTCCAAAATCCAGAACCCTGACACCAAAGGCTGGTGAGGATGTGAAGCAAAAAGAGACATTTTGCTTCCTTTCTTTATTTGTTATATTTACAGTGCCTAAGCTGCAAGATGTAATTTTTAATAACAACTTTGGGGGAAATCTTGAATGCTGATGGCTTCTATAGTGAGAAACATGCTGCTTCATTAACAACACACATTGGCATTTACACAGCCCTATTTGTGCTTTAATGGCACACATTACATTAAAGAGGGAAATGCTGTGTGGAGTTTTATGGCAAATATATATTTTTATATCTGTAATTAAGCAGAGTAATTATTTTTATCCTATTAAAGACCATGAATTACCAGTGATACCTGTTTTTAGTATGCATTTTTCCATAGTGAGTTTACCAAATAAGAAGCTGATTTCTCTCCTAATATTCGATCTCCACGCTCCTGAAATATGTGTGTATTATATCTCTATATCTATCTATCTAACTATCTATCTCATGGAGTTTGTACATAGATATGTAAATTTCAAATGTTTAAATTAATCTTTTGCCCTTCTCTTCTCTTTTTCCCTCTACTCTGTGGGCAGAGGGGTATAAGGTATAGAATACTACAAAAAGCTCCCCAGAAATAAGCCCACCATAACACAGAAGAGTGAACTATCAAAAATTACTCAGTGGAATAAAATTAAATAAATGTAGCAAGAAATATTTTTTATAGATCTGAGAGAATAGTGTTCTAGTGTTCTAAACCAAGATAAAACAAATAATTTAAAAGAGTCTCTGGATTCCCCATCATATTTAGTTTTCATTTTATACTTGTTTGTTTTGTTTAGTGGTTTATTGTGGTATAACTTGTAGACAATAAACTTCGTAAGTTTAAAATGCACAATTTGATATGCTTTAACTACACAGGCGAAAACATCATAACCACAGTCAAGATACCAAAGAAATGATCACCCCTAAAGTTTTCTTAGGTACCTGGTATAATCCCTCCTTCCAGCCTTCTGCCTCCAAACTATCCCATTTCTATACAGCCACTGATATGCTTTCTGTCACTACAGATTACTTTGCATTTTCTGGAATTTCATATACATGGAATAATGTAGTATGTACTGCTTTTTTTCCCTCTGACATTTTCCCTCAGTATAATTATTCCACCCATGTTATATGTTTCAGTGAACTGTTTCTTTTTATTATGAATATTATTCCACTTCATGGCTATAGCACAATTTGTTTATCCATTCACTTATTGAAGGACATCTTGAGTGTTTCTGTTTTTAGACAAGAATAAATAAATTTCTATAAATATTCTTTTATTTTTACTTGGATATGTGCTTTTATTTCTCTTGTGGGGACACATAGGAGTGGAATAACTATGTCATATGGTAGGGCCATTTTTATTTTTTTACGTTTAATTTTTTTTTATTGAGGTATAATTGGTTCAGTACTAGTTGTGAAAATAAATGAAGACCACCCAAATGTGAAGAAAAAGAGGATATTGATCCAGAGCTTACTGCAGCAGGAGAGTCTGCCACCACCAGTTGTGTTTGGCAAAGACCCAAAAGCAGACAGAAGAGTGGGAAAGCTTTATAGTGAAAAAAGGAAAAGGTTTCAGATATGCCCACTTTGAAGACTGTTGGCATGGGAAAGCTGAAGTGGGTTAAGGAGAAAGCAAGCATCTTCTGTGATGGGTTTGGAGATCTTTCTCTTGTTTGTCCTGCAGTGGAAGCAAGGGCAAAACATAGAAAAGCTGGGAGTTGTTGCCCAAGTCCAGACATTCTGGACCAATATGTGCAGAGGTTGTGGTTTGACTTCCTGGGATGATTGCTGTGGAGGTTTTGGGTCAAAATTTGTCTTTATATGTAGAGATGCTATGACAAAAATGTCATAGACTGGGTAACTTAAACAATAAACATTTCTTTCTTTTTTTCTAACATCTTTATTGGAGTTTAATTGCTTTACAATGGTGTGTTAGTTTCTGCTGTACAACAAAGTGAATCAGCTATACATATACATATGTCTGCATATCTCCTCCCACTTGCGTCTCCCTCCCACCCTCCCTATCCCACCCCTCTGGGTGGACACAAAGCACCCAGCTGATCTCCCTGTGTTATGCGGCTGCTTCCCACTAGCTATCTATTTTACATTTGGTAGTGTATATATGTCCATGCTACTCTCTCAATTTGTCCAAGCCTATCTTCACTTTCGCCACATTCTCAATTCCATTCTCTACATATGCGTATCTATTCCTGTCCTGCCCCTAGGTTCTTCAGAACCATTTTTATATTTTTTTAGATTCCATATATATGGGTTAGCATATGGTATTTGCTTTTCTCTTTCTGACTTACTTCACTCTGTATGACAGTCTCTAGGTCCATCCACCTTACAACAAATAACTCAGTTTCATTTCTTTATATGGCTGAGTAATATTCCATTGTATATATGTGCCATATGTTGTTGTTTTTTGTTTTTTTTTTTTTTTGTGGTACACGGGCCTCTCACTGTTGTGGCCTCTCCCATTGTGGAGCACAGGCTCTGGACGTACAGGTTCAGCAGCCACGGCTCACGGGCCCAGCTGGTCCATGGCTTGTGGGATCTTCCCAGACCAGGGCAAGAACCCGTGTTCCCTGCATCGGCAGGCGGACTCTCAACCACTGCACCACCAGGGAAGCCCCATATGTTCTTTATCCATTCATGTGTCGATTGACACTTAGGTTGTTTCCATGTCCTGGCTATTGTAAATAGAGCTGCTGTGAACGTTGTAGTACATAACTCTTTTGGAATTATGGTTTTCTCAGGGTATATGCCCAGTAATGGGATTGCTGGTTTGTACAGTAGTTCTATTTTTAGTTTCTTAAGGAACCTCATTACTGTTCTCCATAGTGGCTGTATCAATTTACATTCCCACCAACAGTAGAAGAGGGTTCCCCTTTCTCCACACCCTCTCCAGCATTTACTGTTTGTGGATTTGTTGATGATGGCCATTCTGACTGGTGTGAGGTGATGCCTCATTGTAGTTTTTATTTGCATTTCTCTAATGATTAGTGATGTTGAGCATCCTTTCATGCGTTTGTTGACAATCTGTATATTTTCTTTGGAGAAATGTCGATTTAGGTCTTATACCCATATTTGGATTGGGTTGTTTGTTTTTTTGATATTGAGCTACATGAGCTGCTTGTATATTTTGTAGATTAATCCTTTGTCAGTTGCTTCATTTGCAAATATTTTCTCCCATTCTGAGGGTTGTCTTTTCGTCTTGTTTATGGTTATCTTTGCTCTGCAAAAGCTTTTAAGCTTCATTAGGTACCATTTGTTTATTTTTGTTTTTATTCCCGTTTCTTTAGGAGGTGGGTCAAAAAGGATCTTGCTGTGATTTATGTCACAGTGTTCTGTTTTCCTCTAAGAGTTTTATAGTGTCTGGTCTTACATTTAGTTCTTTAATCCATTTTGAGTTTATTTTTGTGTATGGTATTATGGATGTTCTAATTTCATTCTTTTACTGGTAACTGTCCAGTTTTCCCAGCACCACTTATGAAGAGGCTGTCTTTTCTCCATTGTATATTCTTACCTCTTTATCAAAGATAAGGTGACCGTATGTGCATGGGTTTATCTCTGGGGTTTCTATCCAGTTCCATTGATTTATATTTCTGTTTTTGTGCCAGTACCATACTGTCTTGATTACAGTAGCTTTATAGTATAGTCTGAAGTCAGGGTGCCTGATTGCTCCAGCTCCATTTTTCTTTCTCAGGATTGCTTTGGCTATTCAGCGTCTCTTGTGTTTCTATACAAGTTGTGAAATTTTTTGTTCTAGTTCTGTGAAAAATGCCATTGGTAGTTTGATAGGGACTGAATTGAATCTGTAGATTGCTTTGGGTAGTAGAGTCATTTTCAAAATGTGGATTTCCAATCCAAGAACATGATATATCTCTCCATCTGTTTGCATCATCTTTAATTTTTTCATCTATGTCTTAAAGATTTCTGCATATAAGTCTTTTGTCTCCTTATGTAGGTTTATTCCTAGGTATTTTATTCTTTTTTTGCAATGGTAAATGGGAGTGTTTCCTTAATTTCTATTTCAGATTTTTCATCATTAGCATATGGGAATGCAAGATATATCAGTGCATTACTTTGTATCCTGCTACTTTACAAACTTCATTGATTAGCTCTAGTAGTTTTCTGGTAGCATCTTTAGGATTCTGTATGTATAGTGTCATGTCATCTGCAAACAGTGACAGCTTTACTTCTTTTTTTCTGATTTGGATTCTTTTATTTCTCTTTCTTCTCTGATTGCTGTGGCTAAAACTTCCAAAACTATGTTGAATATCACTGGTGAGAGTGGGCAACCTTGTCTTGTTCCTGATCTTAGTGGAAATGGTTTCACTTTTTCACCATTGAGAACAATGTTGGCTGTGGGTTTGTCATATATGGCCTTTATTATGTTGAGGTAAGTTCCCTATATGCCTATTTTCTGGAGGGTTTTTATCATAAACGTGTGTTGAATTTTGTCAAAAGATTTTTATGCATCTACTGAGATGATCATATGGTTGTTCTCATTCAGTTTGTTAAAATGGTGTATCACATTGATTGATTTGTGTATATTTAAGAATCCTTGCATTCCTGCGATAAACTCCACTTGATCATGGTGTGTGATCCTTTTAATAAGCTGTTGGATTCTGTTTTCTAGTATCTTTTTCAGAACTTTTGCATCTATATTTGTCGGTGATATTGGCCTGTAGTTTTCTTTCTTTGTGGCATCTTTGTCTGGTGTTGGTATCAGGTTGATGGTGGCCTCGTAGAATGAGTTTGGGAGTGTTCCTCCGTCTTCTATATTTTGGAAGAGTTTGAGAAGAATAGGTGTTAGTGCTTCTCTAAATGTTTGATAGAATTCGTCTGTGAAGCCACCTGGTCTTGGGCTTTTCTTTGTTGGAAGATTTTATTCACAGTTTCAATTTCAGTGCTTGTGATTGGTCTCTTTATACATTCTATTTCTCCCTGGTTCAGTCTCGGAAGGTTGTACTTTTCAAATAATTTGTCCATTTCTTCCAGGTTGTTCATTTTATTGGCATATAGTTGCTTGTAGTAATCTCTCCTGATACTTTGTATTTCTGCAGTGTCAGTTGTTACTTCTCCTTTTTCATTTCTAATTCTATTGATTTGAGTCTTCTCCCTTTTTTTATTCATGAGTCTGGCTAATGGTTTATCAATTTTGTTTACCTTCTGAAAGAACCAGCTTTTTTTTTTTTTGATCTTTGCTATCATTTCCTTCATTTCTTTCTCATTTATTTCTGATCTGTTCTTTACGATTTCTTTCTTTCTGCTAACTTTGGCCTTTTTTTGTTCTTCTTTTTCTAATTGCTTTAGGAATAAGGTTAAGTTATTTATTTGAGATGTTTCTTGTTTCTTGGGGAAGGATTGTATTGCTATAAACTACCTGCTTAGAACTGCTTTTGCTGCCTCCCATAGGGTTTGGGTCATCATGTTTTCATTGTCATTTGTTTCTAGGTATTTTTTTATTTCTTCTTTGATTTCTACAGTGATCTCTTATTTAATAGTGTATTGTTTAGCCTTCATGTGTTTGTATTTTTTCAGATTTTTTTCCTGTAATTGATATCTAGCTTCATAGCATGGTGGCCGGAAAAGATACTTGATATGATTTCAATTTTCTTAAATTTACCAAGGCTAGATTTGTGACCCAAGATATGTACTATCCTGGAGAATGTTCCATGACGACTTGAGAAGAAAATTTAATTTGTAGTTTTTGGATGGAATGTCCTATAAATATCAATTAAGTCCACCTTGTTTAATGTATCATTTAAAGCTTATGTTTCCTTATTTATTTTCATTTTGGATGATCTGTCCATCGGTGAAAGTGGGGTGTTATAGTCCCCTACTATGATTGTGTTATTGTTGATTTCCTCTTTTATGGCTGTTAGTATTTGCCTTATGTATTGAGGTGCTCCTATGTTGGGTGCATAAATATTTCCAATTGTTATATCTTCTTCTTGGATTGATCCCTTGAACATTATGTAGTGTCTTCTTTGTCTCCTGTAAGAGTCTTTATTTTAAAGTCTATTTTGTCTGATATGAGTATGGCTACTCCAGCTTTCTTTTGGTTTCCATTTGCCTGGAATATCTTTTTCCATCCCCTCCCTTTCAGTCTGTATGTGTCTCTAGGTCTGAAGTGGGTCTCTTGTAGACAGCATATATATGGGTCTTGTTTTTGTATCCATTCAGCCAGTCTGTGTCTTTTGGTTGGAGCATTTAATACATTTGCTTCTAAGGTAGATATCGATATGTATATTCCTATTACCATTTTCTTAATTGTTTTGGGTTTGTTATTGCAGGTCTTTTCCTTCTCTTGTGTTTCTTGCCTAAAGAAGTTCCTTTAGCATTTGTTGTAAAGCTCGTTTGGTGGTGTTGAATTGCCTTAGCTTTTACTTGTCTGTAATGGTTTTAATTTCTCTGTCGAATATGAATGAGATCCTTGCTGGGTAGAGTAATAATTGTTGTAGGATTTTCCCTTTCCTCACTTTATTCATTTATTTATTTATTTATTTATTTTGCTGTACGTGGACCTCTCACTGTTGTGGCCTCTCTTGTTGCGGAGCACAGGCTCTGGATGTTCAGGCTCAGCAGCCATGGCTCACGGGCCCAGCCGCTCCGCGGCATGTGGGATCTTCCCAGACCGGGGCATGAACCCTTGTCCCATGCCTGGGCAGGCGGACTCTCAACCACTGTGCCACCAGGGAAGCCCCCTTTTCATCACTTTAAATTTGTCCTGCCACTCCCTTCTGGCTTGCAGAATTTCTGCTGAAAGATCAGTTGTTAACCTTATGGGGATTCTCTTGTATGATATTTGCAGCTTTTCTCTTGCTGCTTTTAATATTTTTTCTTTATATTTAATTGTTGTAGTTTGATTAATATATGTCTTGGTGGGTTTCTCCTTGGATTTATCCTGTATGGCACTCTCTGCATTTCCTGGACTTGATTATTTCCTTTCCTATGTTAGGGAAGTTTTCAACTATAATCTCTTCATATATTTTATCAGTCCCTTTCTTTTACTCTTCTTCTGGGACCCCTATAATTCAAATATTCATTCATTAATGTTGTCCCAGATGTCTCTGAGACTGTCCTCAATTCTTCTCCTTATTTTTTCTTTATTCTGCTCTGTGATAGTTAGTTCCACTGTTTTATCTTCCAGGTCACTTATCCATTCTTGTGCTTCAGTTATTCTGCTATTGATTCCTTCTTGGGAATTTTTATTTTCATTTATTGTGTTGTTCATTATTGTTTGTTTGTTCTTTAGTTCCTCTAGGTCCTTGTTAAACGTTTCTTGTAGTTTCTCCAATCTATTTCCAAGATTTTGGATCATCTTTGCTATCATTACTCTGAATTCTTTTTCAGGTAGACTGCCTATTTCCTCTTCATTTGTTAGGTCTGGTGGGTTTTAACTTGTTCCTTCATCTGCTGTGTATTTCTCTGTCTTCTCATTTTGCTTAACTTACTGTGTTTGGGGTCTCCTTTTTGCAGGCTTCAGTTTCATACTTCCCCTTGTTTTTGGTGTTTCACCCCAGGGCTAAGGTTGGTGCAGTGTGTTGTGTAGGCTTCCTAGTGTAGGGGTCTAGTGCCTGTGTTCTGGTGGATGAGGCTAAATCTTGTCTTTCTGGTGGCAGCACCGTGTCCAATGTTGTGTTTTGGGGTGTCTGTGACCTTATCATGATTTTAGGCAGCCTCTCTGCTTGTGGGTGGTGTTGTGTTCCTGTCTTCCTAGTTGTTTGGCATAGGGTGTCCAGCACTGTTGCTTGCTGGTCATTGAGTGGAGTTGGGTATTATTGTTGAGATGGAGATCTCTGGGAGAGCTTTTGCCATTTGAGATCACATTGGGCTTGGAGGTCTCTGGTGGACCAATGTCCTGAACTCGGCTCTCCCACCTCAGAGGCTCAGGCCTGACACATGGCCAGAGCACCAAGACCCTGCCAGCCACCCAGCTCAGAAGAAAAGGGAGAAAAAGAAAGAAAGAAAGAAAGAAATAATAAAATAAAGTTATTAAAATAAAAAATTGAAAACTTAAGAAGTAATAAAATAATAAAAAGAGAGATCAAAAGAAGAGAGCAACCAAACCAAAAACCAAATCCACCAATGATAACAAGTGTTAAAAACTATACTAAAAGAAAAACAAAAATGGAAACACTGAACCCTAGGATAAGTAGTAAAAGCAAAGCTATACAGACAAAATCACACACAAAAAATACACATACACACTCACAAAAAGAGAAAAAGATAAAAAATATATATATTATAAAAAAAAGGAAGAGAGCAACCAAATCAATAAACAAATCTTCCAATGATAAGCTCTAAATACTAAACTAAGTTAAACATAAAACCAGAAAAAAATTAGATGCAGAAAGCAAACCCCAGGTCTACAGTTTTTCCCAAAGGCCACCACCTTAATTTGAGGATGATTCATTGTCTATTCAGGTATTCCACAGATGCAGGGTGCATCAAGTTGATTGTGGAGATTTAGTCCATTGTTTCTGAGGCTGCTGGGAGAAATTTCTCTTTGTTCGCACAGCTCCTGGGTTTCAGCCTTGGATTTGGCTCTGCCTCTAGGTGTAGGTCACCTGAGGGTGTCTGTTCCCTACCCAGACAGGACTGAGTTAAAGTAACAGCTGATTAGGGGCTCTGGCTCACTGAGGCCAGGGGGAGGGGGTGTATGGCATGTGGGGCAAGCCTGTGGCAGCAGAGGCCAGCGTGTTGTTGCAATAGACTGAGGTGCACCATGTGTTCTCCTGGGGAAGTTGTCCCTGGATCCTGGGACCCTGGCAGTAGTGGGCTGCATAGGCTCCCGGGAGGGGAGGTTTGGATAGTGACCTGTGCTTACACACAGGTTTCTTGGTGGCTGCAGTAGAAGCCTTAGTGTTTCATGCCTGTCTCTGGTGTCTGCACTGATAGCCGCAGCTCACACCCATCTCTGGAGCTCATTTAGGCAGTGCTCTGAATCCCCTCTCCTCGCACACACCAAAAAAATATTCTCTTGCTTCTTAGGCAGGTCCACACTTTTTCCTGGACTCTCTCCCAGCTAGCTATGGTGCACTAACCCCTTCAGGCTGTGTTCATGCAGCCAACCACAGTCCTCTCCCTGGGATCTGACCTCCGAAGCCCGAGCCTCAACTCCTAGCCCCTGCCCACCCTGGTGGGTGAGCAGACAAGCTTCTCAGGCTGATGAGTGCTGGTCAGCACCAATCCTCTGGGTGGGAATCTCTCCACTTTGCCCTCTGCACCCCTGTTGCTGTGCTCTCCTCTGTGGCTCCAAAGTTTTCCCCCACCCCACCCCCCCATCCCCTCCAGTGAAGGGGCTTCTTAGTGTGTGGAAACTGTTCTTCCTTCACAGCTCTCTCCCAGAGTTTCAGGTCCTGTCCCTATTCTTTTGTCTCTGTTTTTTCTTCTTTCTTTTTCCTTACCCAGGTACATGGGGATTTTCTTGCCTTTTGGGAAGTCTGAGGTCTTCTGCCATCTTTCAGTAGGTGTTCTGTAGGAGTTGTCCACATGTAGATGTAGTTTTGATGTATTTGTGGAGAGGAAGGTGATCTCCACATCTTACTCCTTCACCATCTTGATGGTCCCCCCTAAACATTTATTTCTCATGCATCTGGAGGCTGTGAATTACAAGATCAAGGAGCTGGTAGCTTCATTGCCTGGTGAGGGCCCACTTCTTCACAGACAGTCATCTTCTCTCTGTGTCTTCACATAGAGGAAGGGGAGAGAGAGTTCTCTGAGTTCCTTTTACAAGGGAACTAGTCCCATTTATAAGGGCTCCACCCTCCTGACCTAATTACGTCTAAGATTCCTCACCTCCAAATACCATACCATTAGGGGTTAAGATTTCAGTATAAGTATTTGAGGGGGACACAAACATTCAGTCCTTTGCAGAGTTCTTCTCTTCTATGTAGTCTAATCATTGTCCGTTTGTATGTTCACTCCCTTTTAGCTCAGCTACCTGGCAGATACATGGTCCTAATACATTACAAGGGCTGATGAGAAACTTGAAGCTCAGAGAAAGTAACAGACAAATTTAAATATTTTCAAAGCGGTAAAAAATAAGAAGAGTGTCAGATTTTTGACCTAGCGCTTTTGTTCTCAAAGAACAGTCTGGGAAAAGCAGCTCAGCATCACCTAGGAACTTGTTGGACATGCACATTTTAGGTCTTACCCCAGACCTACTGAATCTGATAGCCTGGGGGTGAGGTTCAGCAGTTTGTGGTTTAATAAGCTCTCCAGGTGATTCTGATGCTTCTGCTTATAGGTTGAGCATGAGAACCACTGATCTAGAGCTGCATTCATTACAGTGTGACACTTTCAAGCTAGGGAAAAACAATTCCCTCAACCCTGAGTACGCTCCTGTAGAAGTCAACAATATGGTAGTTATAGTGATTTGCTTAACAAGGATTAGGAATAATTACTATATTTTAAGTGTGAGATACTCAAGTTCTTGCAAGGGATTTGAATAAATTGAGCTTTATCAGGAGTGATGAAATGAGGATACTTACTTCCCTAAAGAACAGTTTAAACCTGAACATGAAATATATCAAATTCCAAATAAATCAAATTCTAGACTTGGAATTTGCAGATGGCATTAATTAGCAGATGAGGTGCTTGGCATTCAGATTTAGTGAGAATTTTCACTTGGGATAAGTGGCACTTGCTATGCATTATTCTGCTCTTATAGGAAGCTAGAAAGCCTTGCAGGTCCCAGCCATGCATAAGCAGAAGACAATAAGACATAGCAAGTCTTTCATTCTCCTAACATAATACCCCACTCCACAGCCTTAAATAACAAATAGACAGTGTATTGGATACTTTAAGTATAATTGGAAAGGAGGTGTTTTGATCACAGGATAGAAGCTGCTATTACCAGAGACTAAGAAAATGATTAAATTGACACAGATATAAAAATATAATTAGTAGACATATTCTAATGTGTAATTAGAATATATATGCTAATAATATAATATTAGAATAGAATAATATTCTAATGTAAGTTTATTTAATAAGTAGGGAGTTAAATTTCAGTGAAATCATTCATATCCTAAAATCAGGAAAATAGTATTAAAGAATAGGACTGCAATATGGCTCTGACTCATATGGTATATATATACATTATGTACATATATAAGCACATACACATATTCACATATGTATGTAAATATGTATGACTATATATAACAAATGTGCATGTGCAATTATATGTGTACGTGTGTGTGTATTCCTCTGAATATACAAATCTAAACTTTTTCCCAAAAGATGTTAGAAAAATTTCAGATAGTGGACCTGTACACCTTGATTTTAAATGAGAAAAATAATGTGTTCATAGCCCATCTGAAAGTCCAACAAATTTTCCAAGATATTAAATACTTTATTCCCTTGTTTAACAATCCACAAAATATTTGTGTATATTAAGTACTTGAAACACCGTTACTTATTTCATTCATATCCTAAAAACTCTTTAAGGGATATGTTTACATTTAGCATGTAACAATTCTTTACAATATTAGAAAGAAATTGCATTTTGCTCTCTAATGCACAGACTTTATGATTTATGATTGTTTTTCTAAGTTTGGCCTTCCTAGGCTCCTTAGGCTCACCTACATTAGTAGATTATAAAACTATGTGGAGAAGATGACAGAAAACACATCACCTTGCAGACAATTGGAAAAACAACCCTTGACATTATCCTGACTGGAAACTAACTGAGATGCACACGCAGCTCATTCCACCCCTTCCCGTCGTGACTCAGGCTCAGCTCTCACCTCTTCACTGGCCCACATAAGCATATCCCTAGAATTGGTTTTAAATTTTAGAATCAGAAGTTGAATTTTGTATAAATACTTCTACAAATATTTATATTTCACACATCAAAATTCAAGGAAAAATATATTTTCTCACAGAGAGAGAAAAAACAAATATATATCCTACACACTTATGTGTGTATGTATATTTATGAATATATGTGTATATATGTTAATGATCACGGTTTCTGTTTATAAATTACATAATGAGACAAATAATGGTTTTACATTATCTCCATACAAAAAGGTCCTTTAGTGTTCTAGGCAAAGAAAGGAGTGAGTGACAGTAATCCCCCTTTAAAAGCTTGCAGTTTAATTAGAGAAGAGAATGTATAAACAGACAAGATACCTGATGTGACTATTGAATTATCAGATACAGAAATAAATACATAATGTAAGCCAATTAAAAATAATATAAAGCTTACCAAGTAATGCTTTAAGTATAGTAATAGCTGTATTCACAGGGTATTGCAGCATTTTAGCAACACCAAGGAGTCTCCTACATCATAACTGGAGATATTTGAGGTGTTCGTGAAGCTTCACAAGGAAGGCAATGCATGAACAAAATGGAGTGAGGCATGTGAAGAAAAGAAACCTCTCTAACACAAAGAGTAGTCTACAGAAAGGACACAGATGAGAGAAAGCTTGGTAAACTGAGGAAAAAAGAGGCAATCCAGGTTTCTAAAAGCATAGACTATGAGGCAGGGAATACCATATGATGGGACTGGTGAGGGAGAATCAGATAATTTTGCACCTATTTTAACAAGCTTTGACTGTGATCTGTACATGACAGGAAATCTCTGGAGGTAAGATGGCGAGTTGGGAAGATTGGGTAGTGACATACATGAAGAGTTATGAGTTCTGAACTAGGATAATGAAAGTAGGGGTGCTGTGTAGGAAGATAAATTCAAGAAATACTTAGGTAAAGAGTCATTAGGTCATGACGTGTGTGTGTGTGTGTGTGTGTGTGTGAGTGAGATGGAGAGAGGAGGGTAGTAATGGGATAAATTAAACCTCTCTGATTTCTAGGAGAATATTGACAATATAAGAGAAGGAATTAGTTTGGAAGAAGGATGAGCTGGTTAAAAAAATATCTAGTTTCAAATAAGACTTGTGTGAACTAGTCAAGTCAATGCCTAGTGCCCCAAAATCCACCTTGGGAATTGAATTATTTAGCAATGAAAAACAAAAAGCCTGAGGAGAAACACCAGTTGTTTCATTCACTTGCAGTGCGACTATAGGTAAGTCATTCAGTTTCTTTGAGCCTTACTTTGATTTTCCCTTGTAAAATGAAGTACAATATTCTGTGCTCTTGTAAAGATCAAATGAGATCATTTCCAAACTCGATGTTTTTCCAACGGTAAAGCTATATCATCATTAAACTTACCATGGCTCTGACAAAGCTACATGCCATACTAACTTTTTTGGACCACCTAGTCTATTGATGGATGTATAGTACCTTTAGAATGTTTGTAGAAGGCAGGAATGACCCCAAGGTGTACCAAGACAAACACAAAGTTAAATATTGGTGATAAAGATGAAAATTAATTGGTAAAGCCACTTTGGGAATATGAAGATATCCTGGTGGAC
The DNA here is from genome assembly GCF_963924675.1 of Phocoena phocoena. Taxonomy (NCBI): domain Eukaryota; kingdom Metazoa; phylum Chordata; class Mammalia; order Artiodactyla; family Phocoenidae; genus Phocoena; species Phocoena phocoena. The sequence goes on from NC_089223.1 coordinate 92,927,257, forward strand.
CAATATATGCTCTACATGCCCGAAGACCTGGGTCTAATGAAAAAATAGTGAAAGAACACAGGGACACATGATTAGGGACTGAGACAGAGAAATTAAGATCCTGAAGCAAAGGATAGGCTCCAAGGCTTATAGCAGATATTCAGAGATAGCAGATGCCATGAGTAAGGCAGATATTAATAAAATGTTTTCACACATCAGGCACTGACAGGGCTCCTGAGCTGTTCCTGGAAGACCAACTTACTGTTTTAAAAATGGAAGACTTTTGATTGTAAGCTGTCATTTATAGTTCTCTGACATGGCCCCAGAGGAAAAATCTCAAGTTTCTTGAGAGAAGAGCCTATAAAGCACAGAAAGATTGTTCATTTCCTTTGGGAAATGAACAAAAAGACATTGGTGGAGAGAGAAATCTTTATTCCAGGCAAGCAATAGAAATCATGGTAGAAACAGTGAGATGATCAGTGGCAGCAAATGGAGTAGAGAGAAAGAACTGCATTTTGAAGCCATTCAACAGAGGAAGAAAGAGCACTAGACACACAGATTAAAAAGAATAACCGTAAAATGGAATAAGGAGTAGAGAGGGGGAGTGAGGAAGGCTAGGTATTCTAATGACTTTATGAGATATGGGCTACAGGAAAATTATAGAATACAATTATAATCCACACATTTTCACACCCCCATTCCTAAAAAAGTGCTTTTATAATATGTGTATTTACAATTGTTTATGAATTGACACATTCCAGATGGGTGGAGAGTCTTCTATTTATTTCGAAGACATGTGACACAAAGATGACTAAAGAGATGAGATCTTCTAGTCTTGGTGAACTGAGAGAATTCCGAAATTTCTATGAGGCTGCCAGATTTGCTGAGCTCAGTTGAGCTATTAGAAACAATGAATGTTGTAGTCATTTGGTTCTAAGTCTCAAAGGAATTAATATGATCTGAAAATACAAACATTCATTTGCCATATAATATCTACAATATTGGCACTAGTGGTGACTTAGCGATGAAAATATGTAATTATTGTTCCTCACTATAGATTTATTCCACTCCTCCTCTCATCACACTTTATTATTATATCCAGCCCACTGAGAAATGGGAATGCTCGTTGCTAGTAATGTGGTCCTTGCATTCAGCATGTCTAGTGCATCTAGACCTACACAAACTTGTCCCATCTAGCATAAGTTAGAGATCTTTATCTGTGCCCAGATGGAGAGAAACATCACTCCAAAGAGAGTCAAGAAATCAAGGGGAAATTAAATGATAACCAATGATATCATGGAAGAAAACTATTTTGAATTCAACTCACAACCCATGTATCAAAATTATGCATCATGTTCGATATATAATGAAAATAAAACTAATATATAATTGTTTTAATAAATATAAAAGTTTTTCATAAAATTCAATACATTTTCCAATAAAATATATTTACATTGTAATAAGAATACACAAATATTTCCTTTACATTGTTAAAAAATAATATCTTATATCAAGGACCAAAATGATACCTAATGGCAAAAAACTAGAAGCATATTCATCAGTAAAATAAAAAAATAAAAGGAAGACCACAATCATCATTATTATTTAAAATTAGTTGAATTGCTTTACATTGCAATTAAAGAGAAATAAAAATACAGCATAATGTGTTTGAATACAGGAGTTTAAACCATAAATTTCTGCAATGCTAGTAAAATTTCTCATCAGGAGTAATATCTGTAAAGCAATAGTAGTGTTCAAAAATTTCTCAAAATGACATTTTCTTTCTTAAAAATTGTTAATAACTTTACATTTAATGAAAAAAATCAGATGTGTAATAAAAAGGGGAAAAAAACCCTAAGAACTAACTTCACCAAATGGTGACAATATGAAAAATTATACCACTTTAATCAACATAAATATTAGGCAAATAAATGCAGAAATATTGTTCTCAAACAGTAGGACAATATAATAAAAGTGACTATCCCCTCAAAATAATTTATGTATTTAACAAAATTGTAACAATATTTTGTTATTTTTAATGAATTTTGATAAATTGATTTTAAAGCTCAATTGGGCCTGTGAATATAGAAGAAAACTTAAGAAAACAGTTTAAAAAAGGCAACAAAAAAAGATTTGCTTAAGTTATAAAAACATGATATAAAGTGACCAAAATTAAATGACACTGTATTAACAGAGAAATATGCATTTAGCTTAATGGGATTTATAATCTTTTATTAAAATAAAATTAAGTCCCTATGTTATACTATATTTTAAAATAAATTCTGGATTAATTATATTTCTATTTTTGGTAATTCAATAATGTACTAAAATATAGGAGGTTATTTGTACAATTTTGGTTGATCCTTAGGGCCATAATATCAAAGAGCTTTACGTACTGAAAATCTGTATGAAAAATACTATTAACACTATTAACAGAATTATAAAGCAGACATGTAATGTTAAATTGAAACGTGTTTCAATAAATTTTTTTGAAGTTTAATAAGACTTTTGATAATGTACACAACAACTCTATATCTGTTTCTTACCTGTAGAATGAGGTTCATAGCCATTCTTAACTGCTAAGGTTGTTGTGAGGATTAATGATATGTATAAAGTGTCTAGAGTATTCTTAGGACAGAGGCTGCTTCCTACATTTATAATAAGTGAAATACTGGTATTGGTTCTTCTTTATATTTTCTTAGTCTTTGTTAAAACCGTTAACTTCTCTCTCTGTTCATGCAATTTCTCCTGAGTTCTTTGAACATCCTTACAATCATTACCTTGAACTGTTCATTGGGTAAATTGCTTCTCTCCTTTATTTAGTTTTTCTTCTGAGGTTTTATCTTGTTCCTTTATTTGGAACATATTCCTCTGTCAACTTATTTTGTCTAATTTGCTGTTTTTATTTCTATGTATTTGGCAGACTGGTTACATTTCCTGACCTTGGAGAAGTGACCTTTGGTAGGAGATGCCTTGTGTATCTGAACAGTGCATGCTCCCCTGGTTACCAGAGCTATATGCTCTAGGGTTGCCCCCCTGTGTAGACGGTGTAGGTCCTTCTGTTGTGGTGGGCTGACGACTGTAGGTGGTCTTGTTTGTGTGGTTACACCTCAGTCCACTTGGTTACCAAGCCTTGCCTTGTGCAGAGGCTGCTAGCAGCTGGTGGGTGGGGCCAGGTCAGAAGGTGGCAGGCTGAGGTTTTGTGCTGAGGGTCCTGGCACTAGTGCTGGCCCACTGGTGGGTGGAGCTTGGCTCCAGGGTGGGTAGTTGCAGGGTGGGGGCGTCATGGATCTAGTGTCAGCCTGCTGGTAGGTGGGGTCATTCCTGACATGGCTGACTATGAGATCTAGGGTGTCCAAAACTGGTGTTGGCCCACTGGTGAGTGAATGGGATCAAAGATTGGCTGGCTGAGAGCCCCAGGATGTCTTGGAATTGGTGTCAGTCTACAGGTAGTTGGGGCTGGATCCTGGCTGGGGGGTCCAGAGGTTAGTCTTGGCCCACTGGTAGATGTAGTCAAGTCACAGGGTCTCTGGCTGCAAGGCCCAGAGCTTGCGTTGGCTGGCTGCTGGGTGAAGCTGGATCCTGGGGTGACTGGCTGAAGGGCCCAAGGTGTCACAGAGCTGGTGTCAGCCTGCTGGTGGGCAGGGCCAAGTCCCACTGGGTCCCAGGGCTGGCACCATCTTGCTGGTATGTGGCCTGTGTCCTGACACAGCAGGCTGCATGGTTATGTGGTCCTGGGGCTGGTGCCTGCCCACTGGTGGGTGAAGTTGGTTCCTGGGGCCTCTGACTGCAGGGGTCTGGGGGTCCTAGATTTGGTGTTTCAACCCAGTGGTGAGTGAGACCAATGCCCAGGAGGTCCTGGGGCGGGTGCCTGTCCACTGATGAGTGAAACTGGTCCCAGGTCTACTGACCACCCACTGGTAGGTGAAGAAAGGTCCCAGGGTCTCTGGCTGTGAGGCCCAGGTGGTCCCAGTGCTAGTATCAGTGCACTGGTATGCAGGGCCAGATCCTGGACCCTCTGGTGGACAGAGTTGGGTCCCAGAGTGGCTGTAGGCACAGAGGGCCCTCAGTAGCTGGCCTCCTGTTGGGTGGGTCTGTGTATCTTCCTGGCTAGTTGCTTGGCCTGAGGTGTCCCAGTACTGGTGTCACAGGCTGGTGGGTGGGGCTGGGCCCTGGTGCTAATAAGCTAGAGGGAGGATTTCAAAATGGCACTTGCCAGTTCCAGTATCCTTAAGGTAGAAAAGCTCCCCAAAATGACTGCCAACAGTGTCTATGACTCTTGGGTGAACTCTAGTTGCCTCCTGCCTCTCTTGGATGCTCTCCAAGATCATCAGGTGAGTCTGATCAGGCTCCTTTCAAATTACTGCTTCCACCCTGCATCCTGGAAAATCTGAAATTTTGTATGCACCCATTAGAGTAGAGTCTCTATTTCTCATAGCCCTCTGACTGTCAAAAGAGAAAGCCACGCTGGTGTTCAAAGTCAAATGTTCTGGGGCTGATGTTCCTGGTGCAGACCACTGGTCTGGGAAGTCTGATGTGAGGCTTGGACTCCTTGGGGAGAAATTCTGCAGCTGTAGTCATTCTCCTGTTTGTGGTTGCCCATCTGGAGGTATGGGTCTTGACTATTCCACATCTCTGCCCCTCCCACCTGCCTTGTTGCAGTTCATTCTTTGTATCTTTGTTGTAAAAGCTATTTTCTGCTAGTCTTCCAGTCTTTCTCATCAATAATTGCTCTGTGAATAGTTCTAATTTTGGTGTGCCCATGGGAGGAGGTAAGCTCAGGGTCTTCCTACTCTGCCATCTTGTCCATTCCCCTATAGATGCACATATTAAGATAGATATACACTTGTTAGCTGCTTTGTCCCTGTTGTAACAAGTGATATAAATGAAGAAATTAACATATGGAAAAAAGTATGTTAGATATTAAGTGCCTACTCTATGCCACACACGCTTTATATACTTAATGCTTCAAAAAATCTGAGATATATATTATTATACCAATTTATGAGATGAGGAAACGAGATCCACCTCCCAGTGTTAAACACCTCGCCCAAAGTGGCAGAAGCAGAGGACTTGGGTACATGTGATTTCAAAGGTTTCTCTTATTGTGATGATTTGAAATTGCCCAACTTTTCACTAGATATTTGAAGTTCATTATGCTTGAAGATTAGTAATGGTTATAACCTCATTTGATGATAAATAAGAGTGATCAGGCACCTTTGAACATGTTACGTTAGATTTCTTTTTAGTCCATGCTATACTTTGCCTTTAAATTAAAGCCTGTTAACATCACATGAAGCCCATCATTAGCTCTTCACAAAACCAAAGATTTTGGGGCACCCATAATATGCATCTCTAGTGCTTTGATCATTAAGTTTCAAAGTCGTGCTAAGTTTTCCTCTGACTGCATGGCATGTAGCCCTTAGTAGCTTTTATTTTTTTGTCTTTATGCAAATAAACAAATGCCTGGAAAAGGAAAGCAGATCAATGATGAAAGTCTGTTTATAAGAATGCCTAAACAACATGTTCATCCTTGTTCCTATCACTCGTCTTTTGCGTCTTCACAGATAGAAAAATGATATTGGATAGGAGTAATTTAAGCAGAGTATCAGAAATAACAAGCAGATAGAGGGCTCTGCAGAATAAGCTTGCACAAAATCTTAGGAAGTCTAATGCTCTGTTAATCTAAAGAACATTAATATCAATGGGTTTCCCTGGTGGCGCAGTGGTTGAGAGTCTGCCTGCCGATGCAGGGGACACGGGTTCGTGCCCTGGTCCAGGAAGATCCCACATGCCGCGGAGCGACTGGACCCGTGAGCCATGGCCACTGAGCCTGTGTGTCCAGAGCCTGTGCTCCGCAACGGGAGAGGCGTACACACACACACACACACACACACACAAAAGAATATTAATATCAAGCATTCACTGAGCCTATAAACATCAGGCATTTGACTGAACATTATATACATTATCTCATTCAGTCTTCTTTACAACAACAGTGCAAAGCAGCTACTATTATTAGTAGTATATTACAAGTGAGGAAACAGAGTGAGAGATAAACGGTTACATGTCCAAAATAATGCAGCTAGGAAATTGCATTGTCAGAACCTGAGCACAGGCAAATCTGAATCTATATCATTTTGACATTCAGCTCATCTGTATTCTGGGAAATGCCTTACTGGTTCTCATATAGATAACCCAGAGGAAATTTTACTATCTCAGGATGAAATAAATTAATTAATGTGCTTACCACCTCTACTTTCCCAAATTTTATTTCAAATGTTCAATTGTCTTAGTGTCCAAATTTACTCTGTTTCTCCTTACCATAGTAAAACTCTCATTTCTTTCATTTCATTTCTTTTCCAAAGTACATAATTAAATTCATAGTTCTACAGCCATTGATTTATAAATCCAGAGAGATCTGGATTTCTTTAGTCCCTTGATATGCCAGTTGAACTTAAAAGTCATCCTTGTATGAAATAGTGAGTTATTTTAAAATAGTTATTAATTAAACAGAGACAATTTCTCACTTCTTTGGATTTGTTAATTTTGAAATAATCAAATATACACATCAGTGTGTTCACTTAAGTGTGTAGTAGTTTTAGTGGGTCAGTGGTTCTTTCCCCACCATCCATTTGATTCCACACTGTGTACCTGCCCTGGTGTTGTGTGAGATTGACTGCACCCCCAAATCTAGTATTAGACTCTCACTGGTCTAAAACAATAAATGTAACCCTATCCATGTTTCTAGCAGTTAATTTAGGTTTCTTGAACTGAGATAATTAGTAATCTTTATGTTTCTTGCCACTAGAATTTGTTGAGAGGGGATTCAAGCAGTAGAAGACTGAAGGCTTTTATTTGGGTGCTTTTAGAAATATATTCTCTCTGTTTCACTATCTCTATCTCTATCTTTATCTCTGAAAACACTTAGCGCTGATTGCTGCTGTCAACCATACTACAAACACAAGGACAAATATATATATATATATATGGCAACTAAGCAAAGAGGAAGAAAGATACTGGATCCTTGATGACATCCCTAAGCCATTGTATCTACCAATCACACAGAAATCCAGTTTGTAGAACCAATACATTTCTCAATGTGTATGTTAGTTTGAGGCAGGCTTCCACTTACATTCAACTGAAACTATCTAATTTTTACTTCTGAGATTTCTGCTGGAGCTGATGGCTGTAGCATGGATGTGAAGTTCAAGCTCGAATTTTGGCTCTTTTATTTTAAGATGTATAATCTTGAAAATTATGACTTAAACTCTCCAAGCTTTAGTTTGACTATCTAAAACTGGATGCTTGCTCTGGGTTATTGTGAAAAGTAAACAAAATATATGTAAAGTGCCTTGTACTGAACCAGTGGCACAATAAATGGATTTCCTATTTAATGGGAAAAAAGCAATTTCATCTCCATTAATCTTTTCAGAGTAAGCCCATCTGGTTCTAGGCACTTCAATTGTTCTGGCATTCCACTTGACACTACAAAGCCATATATGGTTATATTTTTCCTTTGCTAGTATTTTTGAGGACTAAGCTTGTTTTGCCTCCTCTAAAATTTATTCTTTTTGAGAGGAGCTTGGTCTTCCTGTAGTCTTCATGAAACTCAAAACAATGCTGTTTATAGAGTGGGAACTTGATAAGTCACTTTTTCTTTACCCATAAACATATAATGTGAGAACACTGAATATAAGAGCATAGCAAGCACTAAAGAGACATTCAGAAAAATACACTGTTTGCCCAGAGGTGTTCATTAACCTCAAATTTAGTAACTATCATGCACATGACATCCTACTTTTAACTTAAGATTTTCTGGGCTTTGTAAGATTATACAGAAAGAAAAAGAGGAAAAATAAAAATATATTTTCAGCAATTACTATATACTGGTATATACCATGATATACTTAATATTTATTAACCCTCAGAACAACAGTTATTTCTTCATTATGCAATTATTCAACAGATTCTCATTGAGCCACATGCATTGTGCTAGACCCAGTTGACTTGTTGTCTGGATGCTGTCATGTGATTTAAATTGAACAGGTAATTATAGGAGGTCATTAAGCAGGTAAAAATAATTACTTCTAGGCACATAAAGAGAAATTAAGTCATTTGCCCCAAGTAATACAGATCATAAGTGGTAAACTATTTGAGATGAAGAATATTTGAAGAATACATTGGAAAATAAAATGTAATCTCTGCCCTCAGCAACATAAGGTTATACTACCCAACACATACTGGATGGATATTTTTTGAATAAATTATTTTGAACTCAGGCTTATCTTTCTCCAATTTCCACATCATTTCACTCTGCTAGGCTACATTCAAGTAATCCACATTTCCACCATTATTCTGAAAATACCAAATAGTCTATTATAGATAAATTATATGTTTTGGGCACAGTCAACTCCTATTCTACTAATACATTCATTTAAATGAAAACAAACAAACAAACAAACTCATTTAGGTTCCCTTGTTTAAATACTGAATAAAAACCTATTTAATTTTACATAAACTTTTATTTCACTGTTTGGATTTGCAAATCCAATTCTGACTTAAAATTAAATCAGAATTTTAACTTACATCTTTTCTATGAGAATAAATTGACAAACTGAGTCAAATTAAAATAAAACCCGGAACTACATAGATTTAATCAAATAAAAGTGAAAGAGTAAATTAGAGGTCTGTCCTATCCCATCAGATCACAGCAGTTATTTTGTTCAGATTAAGAATAATCAGTTAGGAAATAAAAGGAATCCAAATAGGAAAAGAAGAAGTAAAGCTGTCACTGTTTGCAGATGACATGATACTATACATAGAGAATCCTAAAGATGCTACCAGAAAACTACTAGAGCTAATCAATGAATTTGGTAAAGTAGCAGGATACAAAATTAATGCACAGAAATCTCTGGCATTCCTATATACTAATGATGAAAAATCTGAAAGTGAAATCAAGAAAACACTCCCATTTACCAACATTGCAACAAAAAGAATAAAATATCTAGGAATAAACCTACCTAAGGATACGAAAGACCTGTATGCAGAAAATTATAAGACACTGATGAAAGAAATTAAAGATGATACAAATAGATGGAGAGATATACCATGTTCTTGGATGGGAAGAATCAACATTGTGAAAATGACTCTACTACCCAAAGCAATCTACAGATTCAATGCAATCCCTATCAAACTACCACTGGCATTTTTCACGGAACTAGAACAAAAAATTTCCAAATTTGTATGGAAACACAAAAAACCCCGAATAGCCAATGCAATCTTGAGAACGAAAAAAGGAGCTGGAGGAATCAGGCTCCCTGACTTCAGACTATACTACAAAGCTACAGTAATCAAGACAGTATGATACTGGCACAAAAACAGAAAGATAGATCAATGGAACAGGATAGAAAGCCCAGACATAAACCCATGCACATATGGACACCTTATCTTTGATAAAGGTGGCAGGAATGTACAGTAGAGAAAGCACAGCCTCTTCAATAAATGGTGCTGGGAAACGGACAGGTACATGTAAAAGTATGAGATTAGATCACTCCCTAAAACCATACACAAAAGTAAGCTCAAAATGGATTAAAGACCTAAATGTAAGGCAAGACACTATCAAACTCTTAGAGGAAAACATAGGCAGAACACTCTATGACATAAATCACAGCAAGATCCTTTCTGACCCACCTCCTAGAGTAATGGAAATAAAAACAAAAATAAACAAATGGGACCTAATGAAACTTCAAAGCTTTTGCACAGCAAAGGAAACCATAAACAAGACCAAAAGACAACCCTCAGAATGGGAGAAAATATTTGCAAATGAAGCAACTGACAAAGGATTAATCTCCAAAATTTACAAGCAGCTCATGCAGCTCAATAACAAAACAACAAACAGCCCAATCCAAAAATGGGCAGAAGACCTAAATAGACATTTCTCCAAAGAAGATATACAGAATGCCAACAAACACATGAAAGAATGCTCAATATCATTAATCATTAGAGAAATGCAAATCAAAACTACAATGAGATATCATCTCACACCAGTCAGAATGGCCATCATCAAAAAATCTAGAAACAATAAATTCTGGAGAGGGTGTGGAGAAAAGGGAACACTCTTGCACTGCTGGTGGGAATGTGAATTGGTTCATCCACTATGGAGAACAGTATGGAGGTTCCTTAAAACACTACAAATAGTATTACCATATGACCCAGCAATCCCACTACTGGGCATATACCCTGAGAAAACCAAAATTCAAAAAGAGTCATGTACCAAAATGTTCATTGCAGCTCTATTTACAATAGCGCGGAGATGGAAACAACCTAAGTGCCCATCATCGGATGAATGGATAAAGAAGATGTGGCACATATATACAATGGTATATTACTCAGCCTTAAAAAGAAACGAAATTGAGCTATTTGTAATGAGATGGATAGACCTAGAGTCTGTCATACAGAGTGAAGTAAGTCAGAAAGAAAAAGACAAATACCGTATGCTAACACATATATATGGAATTTAAGAAAAAAAAATGTCATGAAGAACCTAGGGGTAAGACAGGAATAAAGACGCAGACCTACTGGAGAACGGACTTGAGGATATGGGGAGGGGGAAGGGTGAGCTTTGACAGGGCGAGAGAGAGTCATGGACATATACACACTAACAAACGTAGTAAGGTAGATAGCTAGTGAGAAGCAGCCGCATGGCACAGCGATATTAGCTCGGTGCTTTGTGACAGCCTGGAGGGGTGGGATAGGGAGAGTGGGAGGGAGGGAGACGCAAGAGGGAAGACATATGGGAACATATGTGTATGTATAACTGATTCATTTTATTATAAAGCAGAAACTAACACACCATTGTAAAGCAATTATACCCCAATAAAGATGTTAAAAAAAAAATGAATAATCAGTTACCCAAAGAATTTTGAGAAAATGAACAGAAAATACAGATAGAAATTGTTGAAACAAACAACAACATCTGTCTGGATACCATTCCAGCCTGTTGAATGGTACAGAATAATTTAATTGACTTTCCAGACCCCAACCTCAAAATTTTCATATACTTCTACTACACACTAATCTATTTTCATGATTTTTCTGCTTATGACACTCATTAATTTAGTCATACTTAATGAGAGTTAGGTAAGTAAATTTCAACCTAGTATTCATTGGATGCTTTAGGAGATTGCATGTAAAACAAATACATCTGTATGGATATATGTGCACACATTATTATGAGGATAGATTCTCTAGCTTTCTTAGGGTTCCCAAATGAGCACATGATAGGGCTAGGGAGGATGGGAGGGAGGCTCAAGAGGGAGGGGATATGGGGACATGTGTTTGCATATGGCTGATTCACTTTGTTGTGCAATAGAAACTAACACAGTATTGTGAAGCAATTATACTCCAATAAAGATCTATTAAAAAATGCAGGGCTTCCCTGGTGGCGCAGTGGTTGAGAGTCCACCTGCTGATGCAGGGGCACAGGTTCGTGCCCCGGTCCGGGAAGATCCCACATGACGCAGAGCCATGGCCACTGAGCCTACGCGTCCGGAGCCTGTGCTGTGCAACGGGAGAGGCCACAACAGTGAGAGGCCCGCATACTGCAAAAAAAAAAAAAAAAAAAAAGTTAAGAAACACTGATTTTCTTTCTTAGCTTATTCTTCTCTTTATCAAGCTTAAACATTTACCCACAAGTCCTGTTGCATGTTAAATCCAAAAACTCTGTAGCCAGATTACATGGGTTCCAAATTCCTACTGTAACAAGAACCAGCTATGGTACATTTAGTATGTTATGTGAATATATTAAATGGAGATATTAGAATTACCCATCTCACAAGATAATTGAGAAGATTAAATGTTGTAATAAAATGAAAATGTCTAGGAACTTCCCTGGCCATCCAGTGGTTAAGACTCTGTGCTTCCACTGCAGGGGCTGCAGGTTCAAACCCTGGTCAAGGATCTAAGATACCACATGCTGTACGGCACGGCCAAAAAAAAAATCTAGAACAGCTCCTGAAACAAACTATTAATGTAAGTTAATATTATGTATTACAAAAGAGTAAGAAAGTAGTTAGAGTAAATATTGTCATTATTACTATAAAAGTCTGTGATGTCACCAATCATTAGAGAGCTAATTCTAAACTATACTCCCCAGAGCACACATCCTTGCAGTTGCTATAGATACTCTACTCTATGACAATAGGGTTAAAAGGGCAAATAAGTTTGAGAAATCGTGCGTAGTTTTCTAAATAAAGATTCATAGTACATACTAGTTTCTTAAAGACTATAAGGATTTCTTAAAGAAACACATTTAAATTTAACTACATATTTTTCACCACAGAACAATTTTTTGGAGGAAATACCTATTATTTTCTTGTGGAACTCACAATTTAAGTAATGTTATCCTACTAGATGGTGGTCACTTCACTGCAGATAATGAGGTGGTACCAAAGTCTAGTTTCTTCTTCAATTAGTTTCATATAAGTCTGCACTTAGCCAGAGTATTTGATATAGTCATTTCCAAGTTGATTGGGTCAATTACAGAGGTCTGTATTCTTAGAAAGCTGGGAAAAGTAGAAAAGCCTCTCTCTCACCCATAAAATGCCCATACAAAAAAATTCCATTTTAAAATTGCCTGTAATTGGAGTTGTGATCATAAGAAATTTTAGGGAAGAACCAAGAGTTAAAGGTAATTGGCAATCTCAACATTTTTATAGGTTTACCATGGTCGCCTCAACTGTGGAATCAGCCAGACATCAAGCAGTTATCAAAACCCGGCATCAAATTATGTGGTCAAAATTTAGGTGTACAACGTATTCTATTATTTTAGTTAATTCTATATTTAAGGCTACTTATATAATTTCTATGTTTCTGTCATCAGAAGTGTATTTTGTAAGTGATTCTTAAAGATGTATAATTAATATGACATATGAAAGAATTTAAAAATCATTTTTATTATTTATATTTTATTGATTTATAGTTGATTTACAATATTGTATTAGTTTCAGATATACAGCAAAGTGATTCAGTTATATATATTCTTTCCAGACTCTTTTCTATTATAGGTTATTACAAAATATTGAATATAGTTCCCTGTGTTATATGGTAAATCCTTTTGTTTATCTATTTTATATATAGTCCTGTGTATCTATTAATGCCATACTCCTAATTTATTCCTTCCCATTCCTTGAAATAATTTTTTAAAAAAAAGTATACATATATGAGTTTCCTAGGCTTCCATAACCCATTACCACAATTTGGTGGCATAAAACCAGAGAAATTTACTCTTTTAGTTTTGGAGGCTAGAAGTTCAAAATCAAAGTGTCAGCAGAGCCATGCTCTTCTGAAGTCTCTAAAAGAGAATACTTTCTTACCTCTTCCAACTTCTATTTATTCCAGGGTTTCCTTGGCTTGTGTTGCTTAATTCTAATCTCTGCTTCATATTCACATGGCTTTATCCTCTGTGTGTCTCTCCATGGCACACCTTAAATCCAGGATTATTTGATCTCAATAACCCTAACTAATTACAGCTTCAAATATTCAATTCCTTTATAGAAATAAATAAGGTCACATTCTGAGTTAAGGCTGGCATTAGTGAGAAGGGAAAAGATTATTATTTAGGCCACAATAAAACCTCCTGCCATATCTGCCATAAATTTCTGATATTTAGGGAAGCTATGTAATTTAAACAGTATATATATATATATATATATATATATATAGTCTTATATACAGCTGAGTTGGACATTTGTAGATAAAAAGGTAGAAATTCAAACTGACCTTTACACCATGAAAGAATGCAGAACATATTTAAGCACTTGAGCTTGATAAGGTCAAGGACCTATAATACTTACAGATAATTTTGGCAAATTCTAAATGTACTATGCATATGTAACACTACAGTTCAGGTGTAGTAAAAGTAAGAAGAATGTCCTGATAACAACGTGAAATTTACAGAGATACTTACATTTCAAGAGATCAAAAAGTACAAAAATGAGCTAGAAGAATAGCTACAGTGAATGGCCTTGCATTTGAGAACTTGAGGAATTTAGCAACTTAACCATCCATTCTCTTCTCCTTTAATCCAAGGATGCACAACAAGCTCATTGCACTATATAAATTCAGAGGAGAAGGACATTTGGTAGATTGTTATGAGTTCAAAAATTCCATTCAACCATGACATATGTGAAGCTGAGAAATACGAAGTAAATTAATACAATCTGCACAATCCCAATGGCAGTCCAGAAAATAGGCAGTCTTCAAAATTCCATGTGCTCTTCTTAGCTAAGAATGCTCCTCTTTATTTTTATAAGAATAAAAAGATGCTTTTTTATTAAACAATAAATTATATAAATATATAAATATAAACTGACTTTTATTTTAAAATCATGCTCTATGTTTACAAATAAATGTGGCATTAAACAAAATTTGAAGGTGCTGAAACAGGAAGCTTATTTTTAATACATTAAATAGTATATTGAGTTTAACGTATCAAGCAGAGGCCAAATGTTAGGCAATAGACTCCAACAGCAAATATTTGGAGTCTTCCATATATGAGGGACCACAGTGTTCATGCTCAGACTGCCAACAGACAATAGTCAACAAAAGACTGGCAACCTGAGAGAAGGGGAACGAATAAGAAAGCTTGTCTTTCTCTTTTTCTTTTTAAAATTATTTTATTGAAGTAGTTGATATACAATGCTGTGCCAATCTCTGCTGTGCAGCAAAGTGACTCAGCTATACACATATAGACACTCTTTTTTTATATTCTTTCCCATTATAGTTTATCACAGGATATTGAATATAGTTCCCTGTGTTATAGAGTAGGACCTTTTTGCTTATCCATCCTATGTATAATAGTTTACATCTGCTAACTCCAAACTCCCAGTCCTTCCTTCCCCCAACCCCCTCCCCCTTGGCAACCACAAATCTGTTCTCAATGTCTGTGAGTCTGTTTCTGTTTTGTAGATAGGTTCATTTGTGCCATATTTTAGATTCCACAAGTAAGTGGCATCTTATGGCATTTGTTTTTTTCTTTCTGACTTGCTTCACTTATTATGATAATCTCTAGTTGCATCCATGTTGCTGCAAATGGCTTTATTTTGTTCTTTTTAATGGCCAAGTAGTATTCTACTCTATCTATGTACCACATGTTCTTTATCCATTCATCTGTTGATGAACATTTAGGTTGTTTCTATGTTTTGGCTATTGTGAATACTGTTGCCATGAACATAGAGGTGCATGTATCTTTTTGAATTATAACTTTGTCCAGATATATGCCCAGGACTGGGATTGCTGGATCATATGGTAATTCTATTTTTTGTTTTCTGAGGAACCTCCACACTGTTTTCCATAATAACTGCACCAATTTACATTCCCACCAACAGTGTAGGAGGTTTCCCTTTACTCCACACCCTCTTCAGCATTCGTTATTTGTAGACTTCTTAATAATGGCCATTCTGACCAGTGTGAGGTGGTACCTCAATGTAGTTTTGATTTGCATTTCGCTAATAATTAGTGATGTTGAGCACCTTTTCATGTGCCTATTGGCCATCTGTATGTCTTTGGAGAAATGTTTATTAAGGTCTTCTGCCCATTTATCAATTGGATTGGGTTGTTTGTTTTTCTGTTGTTGAGTTGTGTAAGCTGTTTGTATATTTTGGAGATTAAGCCCTTGTCTGTCGCATCATTTGCAAATATTTTCTCCCATACTGTACATTCTTTTTTTTTTATGGTTTCTTTTGCTGTGCAAAAGCTTGTAAGTTTGATAAGGTCCCATTTGTTTATTTTTGTTTTTCTTTCTATTACCTTGGGAGACTGACGTAAGAAAACATTGGTATGATTTTTGTCAGAGAATGTTTTGCCTATGCTCTCTTCTAGGAGTTTTATGTTGTCGTGTCTTATGTTTAAATTTTTAAGCCATTTTGAGTTTATTTTGGCACATGGTGTGAGGGTGTGTTCTAACTTCATTGATTTACATGCAGCTGTCCAACTGTCCCAGCATCACTTGCTGAAGAGCATCATTTTCCCCATTTTATATTCTTGCCTCCTTTGTTGAAGATTAATTAACTGTAGGTGTGGGGGTTTATTTCTGGGCTCTCTATTCTGTTCCATTGATCTATATGTCTGTTTTTGTACCAATACCACACTGTTTTGATTGCTGTAGCTTTGTATTATTGTCTGAAGTCTGGAAGAGTTATGCCTCCTGCGTTGGTTTTTTTTCTTCAGGATTGCTTCTGGAGGCCCAGTGGTTAACAGTCTGTGCTTCCACTGCAGGGGACACAGGTTTGATCCCTGGCTGTAGAACTAAGATCCCACAAGCCTCTCAGCACAGCCAAAAAAACAAATAAATAGATAGATAAATAAAGTTTGTGTTTTTCTTGGAAATGCATCTCCATACTGCTGTGCATGGAGGGGAGAACCACAGAGATGATGAAAAGGTATTTCACTGAGCTGAGGAAATAGGGAGTTCAGAGAAACCAACAGGGTTAGAATTTGTGGGGCAGTGCACTGGAGATGAAGGAGCTACTCAGAGAAAGAGTTGCAAAACTCTGTAGTTGAGTCTATCTGAATTTTAAACTACATATGCATAGAGAAATGTCACAGGACTGGGCCAAACCAACAAAACCAACAAAAACTATCAAGCAAATATTAGCTAAAAATCCTCAGAACACAAACAGCACTGGAAGACATTGGAATTCCAGTTAGCTATAGTCGAGAAACTTTACTTAGCATTCAGATAATTCAGTAGGGATCTCAGAGGATCACACCTTAGTAGTAAGTCTAAAGTAGTAGGAGAGAAAAGTTATGCTAGAAGCATCTTGATTAAGTTTAAAATCAAACTTCATAAGAATCAAGGTGACTGGCAAGTAACTTAAGAGTCTCCCCACCCCCTAAAAAATAGAACAAACGTTCAACAGGCTTTAAAGGCACAAAATAACACTAATATTCAAGAATATAACAAACATACTGCCTGGCATCCAGCCCACAAATACTAAACTAACAAAGAAGTGTGAACGATAAGATAGAAAATAGTCATAGATACAGAACTAGAAATGACAGAGAAAGAGGAATTACAAAGAAAGGACTTTGTTATTATAAATATGTTCAAGAATTATGGAAAGCATACAGCAAGAAGAGAAACTGCAACTATAGAAATCAGCAAATTTAACTTCCAAAGCTGAAAGTACAGTATCAGATTGTTTTTTAGGCAAATTCATAGAATAGGCTTAAAAACGAATAAAACAGTACTAAACAGAAGATCAGTGAACAAGAAGACAAAACATATTATAAGGTATTTTTAAAGAGAGAGAGAAAAAAATGATGGAGAATAGTGAATGAAACTCAATACCTGTGGAAAGATACTGGGTAGTCAAATATGATGTAATTGGAGTCCCAGGGTAAAATGGCATGTGGGAGAGAGTACCAAATAATTATTTGAAAAAATTATGGATGAATTTATTTTCAAATTTGAATAAAACTAAAAAATTCAGAGATCCAAAAAGCTCAGTAAAGCCTAACAGAATAAACACAAGAAAACCACACCAAGCACATCTTAACAACTGATAAAGAGAAAAATCTGAAAAGCCATAAGGTGTGGAGAACCATTACATAAGACAACAGCAATAAGAATGATGGCTAACTTTTCATTGGAATAAATGGAACTCAGAGACTTATTATAAGTATTGAAAGAAAATAAATAACCTAAATTTTTTATATACAGAAAAAAATGTGCTTTAAAATTTAAAACGAAAAGAAGAACTTTTTAGACAAGCAAAAGCCAAAGGACTTTATCACCAGTTGCTCTGTGGAAAATGTTAAAATCTTGAGACTGAGAGAAAATACTACATGATGGAAACTCTGATCAACACAAATCAAAGAAGAGCATCAAAATATAAAATGTGATGGTAGATATAAAATATTTTCTTTTGAATTTTAATATCCTTTAAAAAGTTGGCTGTTTAAAGCAAAAATAATGTTGAAGAACTATACAGTTTATAAGATGTGTAGAAATAAAATGCATAAAAACATTACCAGAATATAAAGAATGTGACAGGGAAGTTAATATGCACTGTTGCTGGATTTTACATTATGTATGAGGTTTATGATCTATTTTGACAGTAGAGTAGGGAAGTTTAAGGTGCATATTGTAAACCTTTGTGTGTGTGTGTGTGTGTGTGTGTGCGTGTAAACAACTGGGAGTAAATTAGAGAAATTGTACTCCTTCACCCTTTAATAGTTAAGCATTTTCTGAGAACAGAACACTTTCTTTAAAAAAATAATTAACTTATTAAAATTAGGAAATCTAGCATTGAAAAAATACTCTTAACCATCCAACAGTTTATATTCAAATGTCTCATACTTTGCTGATGTATAGCTATTTCCCCCCTTTTTAGAATATAATCTGGGATCACACATTTCATTTGGCTGTAATGTCTTATTAATTTACTTTAATCTGGATTATTTCCTCATCCTTTATTTTTCATCACCTTGATATTCTTTAAGATTAAAAGTTTGTCATTTTATAGAATGTCTTGCATTTTAAGCTTGTCTGATGTTTTCTCAGGATGAGATTCAAGTAATGCATTTTTGACAGAAATGTCACAGAAGTTACGTTTTCTTCTCAACATAATATCAGGAGGCACAAGATTGATTTGTTCCCATATTGGTAGTAATAAATTTGATAATGTTAATGTGGTATCTGAAAACTTTCTCCACTGTATGGATACTGTTTTTCTCGTCATATTAATAAGAAATCCACGAAAATTGCAAAACTATGAATTATCCTCCTTCTCATCAATCTTTCACCAACAAATTTTAGCATCAAGTGATGATTTTCTGATTAATCATGACTTCTATTTTAATTTATATTATTCTGTCAGAAAGAGTGTTCCTTTCCAGCATATTTATTTTTACATTAATTTTATTTACTTATTTACAGGTTTACACATTCTTGTTTTATACAATGAATTGTATTTACTATGACAATGCTCCAGTTGTTCACTGGTGACAAATTCACTCATTATTCATTGATCTGGAAAAGTATTTCCACCATCATATTTAAAGTATATTTTCACTAGATACAGAATTCAATATTGAGAATATATTTCAGAACTTTAAAGATGTCATTCCATTTTATCCTGGCAGACCATATTCAAGAGGCCAACCATAATTTTGACACTTTTGCCAGTGTTTTTGTTGCTTTTCTGGAAGAGTTGATTTTTGGAAATCCTTATACTCTAGAGTGTTTCTTGTCCATCAATTTTTACATACCATTCAAAGAGTAAAGTTTCAGCTGCATCCCAGACACGTCCTATTGAAATTGATCTTATAATGTGTGATTAGTAGAAGGAAGAAGGCACAATTATGATTAAACAACTTTAATACTTTAATTATAATTAAATATAATTCTTAATTCACAAGACTTTTATAAGGTGGTAGCCTTCCATGAGTCTTGAAGGATACAGAGTTGAATAAAATAGAGTCATTGTCCTTTGGAAGATCATAGTCTTATTAAAGAGATATATAAGTGAAATCTAGACTTTGGTTACTGGTCCTGCATGTAAGGAGAGAGAAAGTTTCCATTCCATCTCAACAACAAGTAAAAAGCTGAACAGGATGAAAATCAACAACTATCTTGGATTAATAAGAGAGGAGAGGACACAGAGAAAGCCACAGTCCCCAGGACTGAAGAGACAGAGAAGCAAATATAGGCAGTTATGACTTAGAAACTCACAAGCAGAAATTTCCATGGGAACAAGTGCTGGGTAGGAAAATCTGTACTGTTAATAGATAAAATGATAAGAGTCTGAGTACTAGAGTCAGAGAGTTAAAAATTCCAGTGGGACCCAGTTATAGGAGGGAACCCACAATATTATGAGATTTACCCCCAAAGAGCTCTAACAGGTTTCCATAGTAAATATCTGACAAAAAGTCCTTCAGGTTTCCAACATGGGGAGGGAAAAAGAAACCAATTTGAAATATTCCAGAGAATTGTGTTCTTCTGAACAAGGTCTGCCCTCAGAGGAAGCTATGTAGCCAAAGTCTAACCTCGTAGGGTGTTACTAGAGCTTAACTGACCTAGGGAAGGAAAATACCCAACTTTCAAGACCACTGTAGCCACCCTGTCCCACTAAATGAAGGAGAAAAAAACAGAAACACCTGCAAAGTAAGCAGTCAGAAAGTATAAGCTCACTAAAAGACTGAGACCTCATCATAGGACTATACAATGCTTCTCCTCCCCCCACACTTCACCATTAAATTACTGAAGTCCTATTTACATAATACATCATGTCCGGCTATCAATAAAAATTACAAGGCATTCTAAAAGACAAAAAAATACTATTTGAAGAGACAGAGAAAACATCAGAACTGGACATGGCAGCGATGTTGGAATCATCAGAATGGAAATTTAAACCAACCATCATTAATGTGCTAAAAACTCTAATGGATAAAGTAGGCAACCTGCAAGAACAAATGGGCAACATAAGCAGAGGAGATGGAAATCCTAACAAAGAACCAAAATGAAATGATAGAGATAAAAAACACTGTAACAGAAATGAAGAATGCCTTTGATGGACATATTTGTAGAGTGTACATGGCTGAGGAAAGAATCTTTGACATAGAGAATAAATCAAAAGAATTCTCAAAAACAGCAGAACAGAATATCCGAGGACTGGGACAACTACAAAAGATGTAACATACATGTAATGGGAATACCAGAAGAAGAAGAAAGAGAGAAAGGGACAGAAATATTTGAAACAATAATGACTGAGAATTTCTGTAAATTAATGTCAGACACTAAGCCACAGATCCAGGAAGCTCAGAGAATACCAAGCAGTATAAATGTCAAAGAACTGCAACTCTGCATATAATTTTCAAATTACAGAAAATAAAATAAAAAGAAAAATTTCTAAAACAAGTCAGAGAAAAAACACCTTACTTACAGAGGAGCAAAGATTAGAATTATATCTAACATTTCCTCAAAAAACAGGCAAGCAAGAAGAGAGTGGAATAAAATATTTAAAGTGTTGAAAAAACAAATACCAGCTTTGAATTTTGTACTCTACAAAATTATCCTTCAAAAGTGAAGGAGAAATAAAGCCTTTTGAAGACAAATAAAAATCAAGGGATTTGTTGAAAATAGACCTGCCTTGCAAGAAGTGCTAAAACAAATTCTTTAGAGAGAAAAAATTAATAATATAGGTCAGAAACTCCTATCTATCTAAAAAAAGAAAATACATTGAAGAAATAATAAGTGAAGGTATAATTAAAAATTTAATTTTTCTTATTCTTAATTGATCTAACAAGTAACAGTCTGTTAAAATAATAATAGCCACAGTGTATTTGATTAGGTATGCTTATGTATATATCATATATATATTTATATACCTGTTTAAGTATGTTTATATATAAGTAAAATGAATAACAGCAGTGTTACAAGAGACAGGAGAAAGAAATTAAGATCATTTTGTTATTATAAGGTACTCATACTACTCATGAAGTGGTATATTATTATTTAAAAGTGAACTTAGATTAGTTATAAACGTATATTGCAAACTGTAGGGCAACCACTAAAAAAAGTGAAAAAAAGTATGACTGATGTGTTAAGAAAGGAAAAAATCATGGAATAATACAAATTGCTTAATTAAAACCACAAAAGGCAGAAAAAGAGTAGAAGACAAAAATAGGACCAAAGAACCAGAGCAACAAGTACAAAACAATAATAAATATAGTAGACATTAATCCAAGTATATCAGTCATCACTTTGAATGTCAATGATCTAAATTCTCCAATTAAAAGACATATTGTCAGAGTAGATCAAAAAACATGACCCAACTATATGTTTCCTACCGGAAACTCACTTTAAATATAAAGGTACATATAGATTAAAAGTAAACAGATGGGGCTTCCCTGGTGGCTCAGTGGTTGGGGGTCCGCCTGACGATGCAGGGGACACGGGTTCGTGCCCACCTCTGGGGGAATCCCACATGCCGTGGAGCGGCTGGCCCCGTGAGCCGTGGCCGCTGAGCCTGCACGTCTTATATATTTTCCACAGCAATTTAACAACAAAAAAGTGATTCCAATGACTACATATTATAACTATCACTTTTTATGTTATATTTTTTAGACCAAACTTTTAGCACTGCTTGATATACAATGTAGGTAATAAACATTGCTTCCAAAGATTATAGTCTAGCCACTTAGCAATTTCAATAGAAAAGCTGAATTTCATTTACAACTGATAAAATATTAAAAACATTGCAAAGTCCAAAAACAGTTTCTTTGAATTTTAAACAGAAGAGGGTTATAAAGTTGTATGAGAAATCATCGAGATATTTACTGTAGAGTTTTCCTAGCCTTCATTATCTTTATAGGCCCAAAGGTAATACTGATAGTTTTAAATTTCTTATAGCAATAGTCCCACTTGTGATTACTTTCTTGACCTATTTTCAGGTGTTTGCCATATGTTTGGCTTTGATGCATAGATATTTTTTGATTTACCTCTCTGACAAATCAATCATTTTATAAAGAAAAAATTTCTCTTAGAACATGCACTAGATCCACTGAATTATCAGAAATCCATCCACAAAAAGGTAAGATACAATGTGGATGTGGGAAATGTGGTTCAAATGAATCAAGGCAGAATTGGAGGAGTTGAGTCCAAAGTAAATTATTATTAATTTTTTTTTTGAAATTCACAATTAGTCCAATATTCATATATCTGGACTATTTCAGAGTAACTGTAGACATGATACCACTTTTTTTGGCATGTGTGTTTGATCTCCTTTAATCTGGAACAGTTTCTCAGACTTCTATGTATTACATGAAATTAATATTTTTGAAGAATACAGACCAGTTTTGTTTTGTTTTGCTTTTGTAGAATGTTCCTCAGTTTGAGTTTGTCTGATGTTTTCTCATGATGAGATTCAGATTATGCATACTCTGTTATCATGTTCTTCTTAGTGCATCATATAAAAAATTACCTGATATAGGTATGACCCATTTTTGGTAAAGTCAACTTTAATAACTTGATTAAGGTTATGTTTGTTATGTTTCTTCACTATAACATTATTATTTTTACCATTTGTATTGATAAGTAATTTGTGGGAAAATATATTAAAATTATGTAAATATCCTCTTCCTTATTAAACTTTTGCCACTAGCTTTAGCATCCATCTCTGATTCTTTATGCAACTAATTATTCCTTTGATAGTTGAAAAATGATAAATGTTTTAACTCCACCATTTCTTCTACATTTACTAGTTGGCATTCCACTACAAAAAAAGCATTACTCTTCTTTCCTTTTTTCTTTTTCTTTCTTTCTTTCTTTCTCTCTTTCTTTCTTTCTTTCTTTCTTTCTTTCTTTCTTTCTTTCCTTTTTTCTTTCTTTCTTTCTTATGGACACGTGAATTTTATAAACCATTATTTCCATTATTTTTGAAGCTCAAACTACCTTAGACTTGGATGGTGAAAGTCCATTCAGGCTGTCTCCTCTGTCTTCATGACACTGCTTAAGCACTTCCTTAAAAAGTGATGATAAAGAGACAATGATTTAAATATCTGTGTCAAGAAGAATATTGAGGAAAGGAAGTTAAAAATTTAAGAAGTGCAAGAAAAATCTTGGTATTTTCAAGGTTTAACAAGAACTCAAGTGCTATTAAAAGACTTCAATGAGGAAGAAGTGATATAAGTGGGGATTGGAGAGATGAATAGACAAACAGGGCCTTGAAGACTCTGAAAAGCAGTAGAATTTTATTCTAATTGAAGTAAGAAGGCAGTAGAAGCACTTAAGAAATGGAAAAATAACTAATGTATCTTTTTCAGGGATTATCCTGGCTGTTTCCTAGAAGAGGTACTAAAATGGGACAAAAATGAAAAAAGAAGAATAAAGGGGCTATTGCAGAAGTTCAGGAATGTTCTTATGGTAGTTTGGCCTAGAAGAGTAGCAGTGAATAGTGGAAAAAATGTTAATTTCAGGAGAAATTTTTGAGTATAGCCAACATGGCTGTAGTGGAGGGATGATGTAGGGAGTAAGGGAAAGGGAAAATTTTAAATAATATCTAAAAACTTGACCTGAGTTACTAGATGGGTGATTTTGCCAACAATAAAATGAAGATTAATTTTGAAGGAATAAGCTTTTTTGGGGGGAATTCAGAAGTTTTGTTTTGGGAAGGTTTAATTTTGAAGTATAAACCTCAGGCCTTGGATGTGAGTCTGAAGCTTATGAACGTGTTTAGTAGTAAAATTATAAACTTGGGAAACATAAACCCATACACATTATTTAAACTGCGGAACCTGATTAAGTATGAGAAAATTATGTTATTTCTGAAAACATTAGTAAATATTTGCTTTATTCATTGTATTATATAAATTTGATTGCCATGAAAGTGTCTCACTGTTATTTCTTACTTGAGAAGTTAATCCCTAAGTCAATGATAATTTTGACTTTCTACTTAGGTCATATTGGATATGACTATGTGAAAATAGAATTTCCCATAAAAACCCTTACTTGATGAAAGAAGAAATGTCTTCAGTGATCCAATCTGAAGAGATAACTATCTGTTTATCTCTTTGTTATATAAGAAAACTGACAAAAATTTAAAAATGGAAAATAGAATGAAAAACTATTATATATTTGAGTTAAGAAAGAAGGTAATAAAGGGAATTTGAGAGAAGGAAGGAATAAGTGAAGAATATACTGCTGAGAATTTTCCAGAAACAGCATGCACTTTTTGGTAAAAACAAGAATCTTAAAGTTTGGGTAGCACAATCAATCCAAAGCTCATATACTTAAAAAATTCACACCTTGATATATCTTAGTGAAAGTGCAAACTGTAAAAGAAAAGACAACTTTTTAAAGATAGAATACTTACAGAGCAATGACAAGTGGACTGACAGCAAACTTTTCCACAGCAATAAAGAAGGCAGAAGGTAGTGGAATACTATCTTTGATGTGCTGACAAAATATACTTATTAGTGAAATTATGAATATTTTCTTCCTCATGATGGTAAAAAGCTAAATAATTCTAGTATTACAACCTCTCAAATATTGTACGAGGGTCCTAGGCAAAACAACAAGAAAAATATGGAAAGAAATAATCAAAAGGAAAAATGTACTTATTCACTGATGACATAAATGTGTTCATGGAAAACCGCAAAGAATCTACAAAAAATCTAATAGCAGTAATTGCACTACATTTCTATATACTAGCAAATGCAAAATTGAAATTAAAATATAATATATTGAGTGCAGAAATAATATAAAATATATAGGAAGAAATCTAATATGTGTAAGGTATCTACTCCAGAAACTCCAAAATTATTGAAAGAATTTAAATCAAATGAATAAATGGAGAGATATACAAGTTAATGTATTGGAAAACTCAATATTTTTACAATGTAAAGTCCAAACGGATCCATACTTTCAATACAATACAAATCATAATCCTAGCAGGTGTGTGTGTGTGTGTGTGAACATTTGTAAGACTATCCTAAGGTTTATATGGAAATGAAAAGGACCAAAACAGTTAAGAAAGTCTTAAATAAAAATACAAATTTGAAGATCCTATTTTTATTTAAGACTTAAAGCATATTGAATTATTTAAGACAGTGTGGTAATGGTCCAATTATAGACAAAACACTCATGAAGCACAATAGTTAATAAATAGAGTCAAAAAATAAAGTCATCTGATTTATGACAGAGTTATTAGAGTTGCTTTTTCACAAAAATAAACCATTAGGAAAGGGAATAGAATAGGCAAGCCACAGACTATGAGAAGATTTTAGAAAATATATATTAGAAAAATGACATAGGTCTATGACGTATAAAGAAGCTTGATACATCGATAAGAAAAATATAAAGCTAACATAGAAACAGGCAAAATATTTCTACAGGCAGTTCATAAAAAATATATACAAGTATCTAATAAGAATAAAAAATGTGCTCCATACCACATATCATTTCAGAGAAATGATATCATATATCATTTCAGAGAAATGATAATTTAACCACAATGACTAAACTTTAAAAGACTGACAATAGCAACTGTTTTCAAAGATGTGGAACAATTGGGACTTTCATACATTGTTGACTGAAGTATAAAGTGATACAAACACTTAAAAATTTACTTTCAATAATTATTAAAACTAAACATATTTTTAAATTATATTAATTAAGACAAAATCTATAAATATTTTTTATCTCACAGTTTCCATAGATCATGAATCTAGAATCAGTTTAGCTGGCTGTTTCTTGCTCAGGGTCTCTCACTGAAATATCAGCTCATCCTGGAATCGTCTCAAATTTTGACTGAGGGAAGATTATCCATGAAGCCTACTCACACGTTTGTCAGTGGACTTCAGAAGAGCTGTTTCCAGGATCACACCACTGTTGAAAGTCTTCAGAGTATCTACTTTTGAGCTCACTCAGTTGGGCCATTTTATAGGGCTAGCTCGAATGTCTTCTAGAAATCCAAGAGAGAGAAAGAAAGTGTACTTCAGGCAGAAGCCAATATTTTTATGTCCTAATTTCAGAAGTGACATCTCATTATTTCTACCATATTAGGTTTCTTAGGAGTAAATCAGTAAATCTATCCCATGTCCAAGAGGGAGACATTTCACAGGGGTTGATCCCCAGGAAGTGGAGATCATTGTCGGCCATCTTAGGAGTTGCTTATCACAACTAAAAATGACACAGCAATTTCAGTCCTAAGAGTCCAAGAGAAATAAGTATGTATGTCCACCCAAAAACGGTTTTATTTATAATAACTAATAACTGGAAACAACCTGGATATCACCATCAAGAAAATAGATACATACATTTTGTTATATATATATATAATAGAAATCTGCAAAGCAATAAAAAAAGAACAAACTAATGCAATAACTTGAAT
Source organism: Phocoena phocoena (assembly GCF_963924675.1). Lineage (NCBI taxonomy): Eukaryota > Metazoa > Chordata > Mammalia > Artiodactyla > Phocoenidae > Phocoena > Phocoena phocoena. The sequence goes on from NC_089223.1 coordinate 92,954,133, forward strand.
GAATCTCTGAGATATTATGCTGAATGAAAAAATCTAGACAGAAAATAGTATATAATATACTGTACTAGGGATAGACAAATTTTATGAAAGAATTAACAACAGTTGTCATGTCTGAAAGATGAGGTTAGACTGGCAATGGACAAAAGAGAACACTCTGAGATACTGAGAATGCTCTATTTCTTGATTTGGGTGATAGTATTGTTGGGTGATAAAGATACATTTAGCTTAAGGTTTAAAGTTAGTGAACTTTACACAATTTACTATACATATATTATAACTCATTAAAATATCACTACTTTTAGAAGACTTATTGAAATCCATAAACATGAGCTTAAAGCTCATAGTATGCTTCTGCAATGAGGGTATAGATTACAAATCGCATAGTGAGTTTATAAAATCAATGAACAGTCAAGGTTAGGAATTGTGAAAAAAAAAAGAGGACATCCCTGAATTCTTAAAATATTTATATAAAAACTCTCCAAAATTTGATAGCAATTCTAAAAATGAACAAAATATTACCAATAAATGAGTTTTGAATCAGAAAGCAATTTCTAAACTGATCTTTTACTTAACTCTTGTGGAGAGTAAAATATGTAAAATAAGAAATTCTTTCATACAAACTTCATAGTTATTATGAAGAAAAAGTGAAATAAAAATGCAAAGCTTAATATATATTCTTGGCGGGAGCTAAGTATCAATATTTGATAATGATTTCTATTGTTATATAACCAAAACAACTAAACTATTTGGTGTCTATTTTCTCACATGTTAAATGGGTGTTTTAAACTTGAATAGACCTTTCTACAAAGAGGATATATAAATGGGCAACAAGCAAATGAAAGGATACTCAACATTATTAGGGCTTAGGAAAACACAAATAAAAACCATTTTATACCCATTAAAGTAGTATGTATTGAAAACAAACAAACAAACAACAAACAAACAAGAAATGGAAGGTAACGTGTTGGTGAGGATGTGGAGAAAGTGGAACCCTCATACATTGATGGCTGGAATATAAAATGCTGCGAAAGCTATGGAGAACTGTCTGATGGTTCCTCCAAATATTAAACAGAATTATCATATGAACCAGTAATCTCACTTCTATAGTGTATACCCCCAAAAATTAAAAACTGGTATTTAAACAAGTACCTTCATAACAAGAAATGTTTGCATCATTATCCCCAGTAACCAAAAGGTGGAAACAACCAAAATGTCCATCAACAAATGAATGGATTAACAAAATGTACATATCCATACAATAGAATATCATTCAGCTACAAAAAGAAATGAAGCACTGATTCCTGCTGCAATGCATAAGAACCTCAAAAATATGCTAGGTAGGGCTTCCCTGGTGACGCAGCGGTTGAGAGTCTGCCTGCCGATGCAGGGGACACGGGTTCGTGCCCCGGTCCGGGAAGATCCCACATGCCACAGAGTGGCTGGTCCCGTGAGCCATGGCCGCTGAGCCTGCGCGTCCGGAGCCTCTGCTCTGCAACGGGAGAGGCCACAACAGTGAGAGGCCCGCATACCGCAAAAAAAAAAAAAAAAAATGCTAGGTGAAAGAAGCCTGATACAAAGTCTTCTGAGACAAACTTAATTACTTTTATATTGCTTTGGGTATTGGAGAAATGATGGATAACACTTAATGGCCATGCATTCTATAAGAGAGGGCTTTGTGGAGAGACTGATTCATCAAGGAATTTTTCAGATATATGATATTTGGATTAGAATGCAAATTGATGAAAACACAAGAGTTGTAGTGAGTATGGTGTTTTCATGCAGAGTGAAAAAATTGGCCGCGCTACAATCTAATTTTCAAAAAAATTTTTTTTCTTCTTCCTAGCTCTAAACAGGGTTGAAAAATTATTTCTTCATATGACATGATCAAAAGATACATTAGAATTCAGATGTTAAAAATGTAAAAAATATGTATTTGAAATAAGCTCACATTTCTCTCAAGTAGCACTGCCCAATAGAACATTCTGTGATAAAGGTAGTGTTCTGTATATAACTTGTCCAAGATAGTAGCCACTAGCCTTTTGTCACTCTTGAGCTCCAGAGATGTGGTTAGAAAAAAAAAGGAATTGAATTTTTTATTTTATTCAACTTTATTTAATTTCATTTGTTTGATCTTAATTTAATTTTAGTTCCCTTCATCATTTAGAGATTGTGTTAATACCTAAACTTAATGACTATGGATATTTCTTCTGCTTGTGTAAGTGACCTTCTTTGGACCCCCAGGTCTATTCATATCTACTGTTTCTCACAAAATATCTGATTCCTAACTCTAGAGAATAAAGAAGTCTCATCTGCTTTCCCTGAAGAGGCTGGTATGAACAATTCCCAGTAAGGAAGCCCTGGAGCCCAACTCTTAGGTCTGTCTCAGCCATGACAACTCTACTAATCCTAGGCCATACAAGCAGGATTCTCCCAGAGGCTGCCAGAATCTCCAGGCTAGGTCAGGATGCAGAGAATCATCAGTGAGGTTTTGAGAGATTCTCCAAAAACTCTGAGTGTTTTTGCAAGAGATCATAATGAAATCCTCTCTTTCCTTTCTCATACCCTCACCTATCTTGGAAGGAGTTTGTCGTTGGTGTGGTAAATTTCTTTAAAGCTTGCATTCCCCCTACTCTTGGTTTACTCTGAGATTAATCCTCTAATTCAAGGTTGTGGACATGTAAAAACCCAGCTTTAGGATGTTCATGAAATCCCCTTTCTATCATTTGAAAATGTGGCTGAAAACTTTGCAGTTGAGCTTTTATTCAAAGCCAGTGCCTGACTCAGAGATACACTGCCAAGATTATTCTTCAAGAAAAGATTTGTAGCCTCAGCTGCCAGCAGCAGCCTCAGCTGCAGGGAGCTTCTTTTCCCTTCATGGGTCACAAAACATACAAACAACAGAGGGGGCTTTACACCCACAGTCCGCTAGAAGTTGACCTATCCAAGGCTTTCTTTGGCCTGTATGGCAGTTCCACTTCTCCCTCTGCCTGATCCTACTTCCGTTCACTCTTTGCCACAGGTGCGAATCCCGAATAAATTTCTCCCATGCTAAACTGTCTCAGAAACGGCTTGCAAAGAACTCACCCTGAGGCATTTAGTTTTAAGTTCAAAGCTAAGCATTGACTTTTTTTTTTCCCTCTAGGCAATGTCTGCCTACCTCTTATCTATGGCGATAAACCTTATCCCCTTGGCCTAGTCTTAATTGCAAGATGATTCCAGGGAGGAAACATAAATTTTTAAAAAAGAAAAATACTTTGGATTATATGTAAGAACATTACCCTGCCCTACTCCTTTACGTAGGTACATTGACCTCAGGGGAGTTCAGGTCAGAAATCTGACTTTTCCTCATGAAACTTCTGTGGTAATTAGTGACTTTCAGGAGAAAATGAGAGTCAAAACCACGAAATGGAAATGTGTTCAGCCATGCTTCCCATAGCCTTAGCACACTGTAGAGAGGGAAGAAGGTATGTGAAATAATGATTGCTATAGAGCATCATAATCATTATAGCGATAAGGACAATTAGTAGGTAAGTCTGGTATTGGTGGTCATATAAACCAGAAGAGAGTGAGCACCTCCTTATTCTACTTGAATATATTGCCACTTGCTTTCATCCTATTTTGCCTTTTTGTTGAAAGATTACCTAGTTTCTGAAGGGAAAGCCTTGCTTGGTTCTAACTCAGGGACCAAAAGAGTGTCATCTAAACCTGTTTACAAATTTCCTTATACTGTTTTTATTCCTCTCATCCTTTGATTTCCATTTACTCAGTAGTAACATCAATTCAACAGCAAGGTCACAGCTTGGATGGACATTTTACCTTATGCCATCTTCAGGGCTTGCCTAATTCCAACTTGCTTTCCCATTTGTTATTTGTTGGAGAAATGTATGCTCCAAAAGCTATATGTAGCAAAATGAAAACCCATTATACTATTTTTTGATGAAAACTAAATAATGCTTAACAGGTTTCATATTCATCAGAATAATTTCCTTATGTTTCCTTCATTTGGCTAGGAGAATTTCTTTCACACTGAAACCTGTTCCCTGGCTTTGTAAACACTGTCTAGCTCTGGGACCCTTCTGACCTCAGCAGTCTGTTCCATTGCTGCTAAAATAGTGCTTTTTAAGGAAAAAAATATGTTCTGGTCTATTCTTTCACTGTTCCATGTATGAAGTTCTAATTACCCATAATGGAAATTATACACATATATTAAGGAGGAAAAGACCTTTCTCATGTATCATCTGTTCCTTTTCTAACCTCTTGTCAGTCTAACAAAATGTTTTCAGAATGTGAACTTCGTGCTAATTAGATTCCATCAGAGATCTCATGATATTGCCAGTTCAGGCTTATTAACCTTTTCTGAGGTGAGATTTTTGAGGTAGTTATATATTTTAAAATGCAGTACTCATGGAGTAACCAGTTTAGTGTTTGTGAACCAACAAAAATGTATTTTGTATCCTCCAAGATGCTTTGAAAAATTGTCAGCTCTGCCCATCACTTTATCTGTGTTATTTTATGATCTTTTGACATTTAGAATATTTTGTATGTTTTGAAGGCAAGTTATTTACATTAGAAATTAGCTAGAATCTATTCTACAGAAGATCTTAGAAAAGTCAGTAGCACAATGCTGACTATTTGGTATATTTTTTTTTCATAATGAATACACATGAATTAGTCACCTTATTGGCAGTGCCTTAAAAGGACTGTGATTTAGAGGTTAGTCATATCTTGCATTGTAGACTTTGGAATAGCATGCGGTGAGTTAAACAGTTTATTATGAAGCTTTAACAGAGTGTATTAAGCATTCAGAAGACTTATTCCTTTCATGCCCTTGATAATAAATTCACTTTTCTCATGCAGTGAATTCACTTGAGATTCATAGTCTCCTCATAAACCTTGTAGTAAATGTTTAACCTCAGATTTCAAATGCTATAGTTCTTTTTATGATAATAAATGTTATCCCTATGGGGCTGTGAATTTGGTGATCATACCTAGTGCTCCAGTTAGAGAAAACTTACCTCCCTCATACAGTAGCCAGAGGTCCTTTTAGAGTATTTCATTACCCAAATTCATCAATATTATTTTTCAATACACATATGCATCCTGCACTTCCATGCACATGGATAAAGCTTTTCTTAGGGTCAATAGGATTACCTCTTAAAACAAATCATGATTCAAAACTTTTGGAGTGCAGCCTTTGCTATGTTTCTTTAAACATAGCAATTTTAAGGCTGAATTTTATTGTGAAATATTTTACCACCTAATAAATGCTATGAATATTTAAAAGTATTTTGATCTGAAATAAAGTTCTTTTTTTTCTTATTTCTAAAAAACAGTCCAATTTCTGGATTCTAATACAAAACCTGAATAACTACATGCACTTTTTGGTATGGTGACAAGGGAATAATAATAAAAATATTTCTGGGTAACATTCTCACACGGTCAAAGAATTCCGTGTACCTACATTAAAAGAAATTCATATATAGTCTATGGCATTGAAAAGAAATCCCTTGAATGCTGATAATATTTTTAATCCTCAAAACAACTACCCTAGCAGTTAGTACATTGTATAAACTAATTAATAAATAAGCAAAGACAAAATGTGAGAAAAATATTAATTTCAAGTCTTAAATGTTTAGCATATTCAAACACTGAGATAAGTATTGTACTGTTGTGGAATCAAAGTTTAATGTAATACAATATCTCTCAGAATAGCCTAAGCAATAAAAACAATAATATTTTATTAAAACACATTAAGCAAAATAAAAAAAGAAAACAAACAAAAAAAACAAATAATAAAATAAATTTTATTTCCAAGGGGACTCTATGCTTCAAACCTAGTCAGGTACATTTTGATTGCTATTCCATGCCCACATAACTGTCCATGACAGCAGACGAAAAGTGTGCTATAGAGTCTCATTCTTGTGATTAAATACTCTGGCCCAGAAACGACTTATGTCATTTCCACCTAAAACTCACTCGCTCAAATAATCCCATGGACACTCCTAACTGATTGAAACTGGGATATACCATCTTCTTGTGAACCTAGAAGGAGAAAAATTTCCAATGAGTGCTGGCAACCTCTGCCATGCACACAAAAGCCTCCATCTTGAAGGTTAATCAATACAGTCAAACATGAACATAAAAGCAATCACTAAATCATTCATGTGAGGTGTACTTCTTAATGACAGTAAAAGGTACAGGGAAACAGTTAATTTTGAATTTAACCCTCATACAAGATAATAATTTTACTGGAAAAGAAAAAGAAAGGGTAAGCCAGAGTTACCAAGGAAAACAATGTCTGTCACTCCATGGTGACTCTTTTGCTTAAAAGTTGGTCTCTATCTTTACTGGCATCAGTAGTTAGACTTTGAGACAATATTTGATGTCTTTTATTTTATCAAAATGATGCTACAATTCTTATTTAGAACATATATTAATTTCAGACAGTGGTTTTTAGATGAAATAAATATTATGGAATCAATAAACTATAAACTGGGTATCGAAAATGCCAAAATGTTCAAACTCATGGCCATGATTCTACCATGCTGTTAGTCATATTCTGGAAAATACAAGTTATTGAGATGTATAGTAAAGAATTTTAACTCAAACTGAATCAGACTAGCCCCAGGCAATATATACACAGTATGATTTTTCTCTTCAAGAGATCTACATTTCCTTTTTAATATATCTTTCTATCAGCAACAAAATGTAAATCTTGCAATGCAGACTGTTGGAAGTGTCTAGGAATAGATACTGCCTTTGGTAGTCCAAAGCAGCAGAGGGCAAGAGAGGAAATCTGAAACAAGGTGAACAGAATTGTGGCCAGCAACACCAAGCATCACATTTGAAAAGTAAAGTGTAATCGGAAATGATTGCAAAAGAAATGATTAGGGAAACCTCAGGGTATTGGGCGTAAGAGCATAATGGACTGGAAGCAGACTACCTGAGTTTGACTCTCAGCTGTGCTAATTCTCCTTTTGTCTCACTTCCATTATCTGTAAAATGAGAATGATGGTCACAAAAAAATGTGAGGTAAGTCATGGAGATGTGATATACAACATGATGACTATAGTTAATAATACTGTACAGCATATTTGAAAGTTGCTAAGAAAGTAGATCTTAAAAATCTTCATCACAAGAAAAAAGTGTAACTGTGTATGGTTACAGATATTGATTAGACATTATGGTGATTATTTTGCAATCTATACAAATATTGAATTGTTACATTGTACACCTAAAACTAATATGATCTTCTATATCAATTATACCTTAATTTTAAAAAAGGGAAATGAGGATGGCCAGATTTGTGCAAAACCATTTGCATGTTATCTATGGTGCTTTCAGATTCAGTGGTACAGACTCAATCTTCAGAAATCTATTTCCTTTTACTGCCTGGTGTCTAAAATACTTCCATATTAACCTTAAGATTTTAATACCTATTAGGATGTGATTCTCTGTGAACAGAAAAGTTATCATTAGACACTGATAAATAAATCTTTAACTTTGTGAGAGGGATTTAGATAAATCTAGAACAAAAGGATATAGGGTATAGAGGATGAAAGAAAAGTGCACGGGTAAATACTACTAACAATAGGAACAAGACAAAACAAATAAACAAAAAACTACCCTGTGGTCTGAAGAGAAAAAAAGTTGGTGCAATTAGAAAATTAGGCTACCAACACACGCTTTGCTAACATCCCAGTTATACTAAAGACATTTGGAGCAGAATTTCAACTGTGGCATAATATTCTATTGTGGGTATCTGCTATACATTAGCTAACCAGGTCACTATTTTCAGACAATTATATTTTCTCCATTTAATCATCACTACAAATATTATTGTTATGAATCTCCTGGTGTGTATATTTTTTTAGATTTATGATTATTGTCTTAGGATAGAGGGTTATTTTTTTTTCTCTTATTATTTTCTCAGTTGCTATCTTGAGCTGATGTACAGTATAAATCTGTTTCTCTAGTGGACCCTTTTTCTCTGAGTGATGTGATTATACTTCATCATTTGTCAAAGGGCACCTGTATACTTCTGTCCTCCAATCTTGATGATCAGAGTCATGGAGCTTCTATGATGGGCACTGTAAGGTCTCCCTCACATAATCATATAGCCAGAGAATTTAGATCTCAGGTAATGAGCATGCTTTGATGAGTTTTTATTTTGTTTGCACAATATTTCAAAAAAGAATATTATTAGTCATGCATTAATCTTGATTCCAAGAAAAGAAACTTAGCATTTGGGTTACTTCATGCATTAGTGTTACCTTGCTTGACACCCGTGGACACGAATTTGTGACCTTCTTGCCTTCCTGCCAGAAAACTTCCCCAACCCTAAGGCAGAGATTGCCTTTGGAAGTCTACTACACACATCACATGTTCATGGTTCTTTTTCTCACTAACTAGATCATGAGTTCCTAGAGAATGGGGAGCATATCTACTTTGTCTATCACTGAGTGCTCACTTTAGCACAATATCCAGCACATGATGGAAATTAAAGAAATATTTGTTGAATAATTACATTAATTAACTTTGGTTGATTTCTCTTTATTTCTACTAGATTATCCATTCTTTATTCTAGGACACTTGTATATTTTTCTATTTTCTTATTCACATCCCAAGTATAATTAAAAAACATAGGAGAGGATCTTAGATACCTATGATTCTTTTGCCACATATCACACAAAATGCTTTTATCAGATGCTAAAAAATAAAGTCATATTTTGCCTAAAGAATTTACTAAAATATTAATTCAAATTAATCCAGTGAGTCACTTTCTAACTTATACTCTCCATGGTCATTGTTACCTTTGGGATCATGGTTCCATAGAGCCTGGATAACAATCTCTTCTCCATAGCTGTCTCCTGACACTGACTTCTCACTGTTCCGTTCCAGTCAAGATCAACTCAAAATTCACTAGAAATGTCCAGCTCTCTTGCCTAGCTTCTCCACATGCAGTTTGTCTCAACTCGGATTACTTTTCCTATCTTCTCTCACCTAGCTAACTCCTAAGCACTAGTCACAGCTTGGTAGAGGTAACATATTGTCAGAGGAACCCTACTTGACCCCAAAGCCTGGCTAAGCTGGTGAACCTCTGACAAGCACTTTGCACGTACCAATTTTCACCATGTATTGTACTTTTCTGTATGTTTTTTTGCCTCCTCACTTGGACTATATACACTTCCATAGAGTAATGAATATTAACCATTATTTTATACCCCTGGAACCCAGCATGACACCTGATCTTTACAGTGCCCAGTAAATACCTAATGACAAATGATGAGGTACATTAATGTTACATGCTGTATTACCTCTAAAAGCAAACCATCTCTTAATTCAAATGTTCCTCCTATGATTTATAATCATTCTTAATCTATGACATTCTACTGCTAAGGACTACACGTGAAATCAAATTCTCCATGAGAGAATATCAAGATCTGGGTGTGTAATTGGAAAAATGAAATACTGAATCTACGGTGATATATGTGGAGGTAGATTTTGAGTAGGATTATTTAACTATAGATTAATTCTTCAAATAATTCTCTTATTTTCCTTTTTATACGCTAGAGTATTATTTACATGTAACATACAAGTTTAAGATGTACACATGATGATTTGATACATGTATATTTTTTGAAATGATTACGATAAGGTTAATTAACACCTCCATCACCTCTCATAACCACCATTTTTTAAATCTGTGGTGATAATATTAAAGATGTACTCCCATAACAAATTTGAAGTACATAATAAAGTATTATTAATTATAATCACCATGCTGTACATCAGATCCTCTAAACTTATTCTCTTATGGTTGGAAGTTTGTACATTTTGACCCACATCTCCCTATTTCCCCTATCCCAGTCCCTAGCACCACCATTCTACTTTATATTCTATGAGTTTGGCTTTTTCAGATTCCACATATAAGTGAGAATGTATGGTATTTGTCTTTCTTTGTCTGACTTCTTTCACTTAGCATGATGTCCTCAGGTCCACCCATGTTGGTGAAAAAGGTAGGATTTCCTTCTTTTTTTAAGAATGAATTATATATATATACAGTTGACCCTTGCACAACATCGGGCTTAGGGTTACTGACCCTCCACACAATCAAAAATCCACATGTAAGTTACAGATGGCCCTCCATATCCAAGGTTCCACATCCGTGGATTCAACTAACCTTGGATAGTGGTATAGTATGAATTTATTGAGACAAATCTGCATACAAGTGGACCCACAGAGTTCAAACCCACATTGTTCAAGGGTAAGTAGAATTACATTTTATCTGTTCACCTGTGATGGATACTTAGGTTGTTTCCATGTCTTGGGTATGGAGAATAATGCTACAATGAACATAGGAATTCAGATATCTCTTTGAGGTAGTGATTTCCCTTCTTTTGGATATATGCTGAGAAGTGAGATTGCTGGATCATATGATAGTTCTAATTTAAAATATTTGTGGAATTCCACACTGTTTTCCATAGTTACTGCACCAATTTACATTCTCACCAACAAAGCACAAGAATTTCCTTTTCTCCACAGGATGGTCAGTATTTATTGTCTCATCTTTTTGCCTTTCCAAAAAGTGTAAGGTGATAACTCATTGTGGTTTTGATTTGCATTTCATTGATGATTAGTGATGTTGAGCATCTTTTCATATACCATTTGGCCATTTGTATATCTCCTTTGGAAAAATGTCCATTCAAGTCCTCCACCTATTTTTTAATCTGATTGGTTGGTTTTTTGTTTGTTTGTTTTTGTTTGGTATTGACTTGTATGAGTTACGTATACAGATTCAGATTGATCATTGACCCCTCATCAGATACATGGTCTGCATATTTTCTCCCACTCCAAAATTAGCTTTTCATTTTGCTAATTATTTCTTTTTCTGTGCAGATGTTTTCTAGTTTGATAGTTCTACTTGTTTGTTTTTGCTTTGTTGCTTGAGCATTTGGCATCATATTTAAAAAACCATTGCCAAGACTAATGTCAAGGAATTTTCCCATATGTTTTCTTCTAGTAGTTTTACATTTTCAGGTCTTACATGTAAGTCTTTAATACATAGCAAGTTAATCATGAGAGCAGTATAAAATCAGAGTCAAATTTTATTTTTTGGTATGTAAATAGCTAGCTTTCTCAACATCATTTATTGGAAAAACTATACTTTCCACATTAAGTTTTTTTTTTGGCTCCTTTGTCAAATTTTAGTTGACCATATATATGTAGCTTTATTTCTGGGCTCTTGATTCTGTTGTATTGATTTATGTGTCTGTTTTATGTAAGTACTATATTCATTACATTGTTTTTATTACTATAGCTTGTAATAACGTTTGAAATCAGGAATTATGATGTTTACAGCTTTTTTATTCTTTCTCTGGATTTCTTTGGGTATTTAGGGTCTTTTATGGTTCCATAAGAATTTTTGAATTGCTTTTTCTTCTATTTTTATGAAAAATGTCATTGAAATTTTGAAAGGGACTGCATTGAATCTATAGATAGCTTTAAGTAATATGGACATTTTAATAATGTTAATTTTTATAATAATGAACATGAGATATCTTTCCATTTTTGTGTCTTCTTAATTTACTTCATCATTGTCATAATTTTCAGTGTACAGTTCATTCCAGTTCTTTGTTTACATTTATCTCTAGGTATTATATATATTTTTTATGCTATTGCAAATGGAATTCTTTCTTTCTTTTTCAGATAGTTATGTGTTAGAGTATAGAAACAGAACTGATTTTTGTATGTTAATTTTACTGAATTTATTTATTGGTTCTAATAGTTCTTTGCTGGTGTCTTAGGATTTTCTATATATAATATCATTTCATCTGCAGTTAGAGACAATTTTACTCCTTCCTTTCTGACTTGGATGCCTTTCATTACTTTTTATTTCCTGATTGCTCTGGAAATGATTTCTAGTTCTATGTTGATTAAGAGTGGTGATAGCACAGTTGTCTTGTTTGTGATTTTAGGTGGAAAGCTTTCAACCCTTCACTGCTAAGTATGATTTAGCTGTGAGTTTACCACTTATGACCTTTATAATTTTGAGGTATATTCCTTCTATACCCAATTTGTTGAGAGTTTTTATCCTGAAAGCATGTTGAATTTTGTCAAATGCTTTTTCTATATCTATTGAGATGATCACATGATTTTTAATCTTCCATTCTATTAATGTGGTATATCACATTTATTGATTTGCTCATGTTGAACCATCCTTGCATTCCAGGAATAAATTCTCCTTGATTATGGTATATTATCATTATATTGTGCTATTGAATTTGTTTTGTACTGGAGCAAGCAAGGAGCCTGGGTGTATGTGATACAGCCTCCGGCAGGGATGTGTCAAAAGCCTGGGTCTGTGTAGTTATTCTGGCATTGGTCCTAGTCTGGCATTGGTCCTAGTCAGGAGCCAGAGTTCATAAGGGTGAATTGGTATCCTGGGGCCATAGGATCTTCCTAGGACCATGGGAGCCCATCAGGAGTCTGTTGCCATGGGAGCCTCCCAAGGCCATGGAAGCCAGCCAGTGCTGGGGTGAGCTGAGATCCTGGTTGGCAAGAGTCTACTAAGACCCTGGTGCCAGGAGAGCCACTCATTGCTGGGATGGGCCAGGAGCCTAGGTTTACAGGACCTTGCTGGGATCCTGGGGCCCCAGTGTCACCCAGGCCATGGAAACTTGCTGGGAGCCTGTAATTGCTGGAGACCTCCAGCATCCTAGTGTTGTGAGACTCACATGTGGCCAAAGGAGCTGGTAATTGCCAGTGAAAGTTGGGGGCCTTGGTTCATGGTAGCTTGCAGGGAGCCACCTAATGCCATGGGAGTTGGCATGACGTTGGGGTGGGCTAGCTTTGGAGTCCATGGTGAAGTAGATGCTCACTTTCCTCTCCTTCCTCTGTGGGATGGGTGTCTCTCTCTGCACTGGGCTACCCTGGCTTGGGGGGTAGTTATTGGGGGTAATGTGAATCTATCTTTCTTACCCTCCTCAATGTATCTTTTCTTATTTCTGTGCCTCATCTGGGTGCTATAATCTCTTGCCTGGGATCCTTAACTATTGTGAATTATTTTTACACATGGATAATTTTCTAAACTGATGTTGGGGGGGCTGCCTGGGAAGACAAATAAGCACTAGAAACTCCTATGCCACCGTTTTGCTGATGTCACTCCTCAAGCAATTCTTAAGGAAGAAAAAAATTGTGAAATGTTATCAAGACTTATAAAACTATTGCTGTTAGTGATGTAAATGATGGGAGGACTATAAAATGAAAGGACAAATATAAGCAACATAAATATTAAGAACATAAATATAGTAGTGCATTCTGGAAAGTTAAGAAAAATGAGGTTAGGAGGGCTTCCCTGGTGGTGCAGTGGTTGAGAGTCCGCCTGCTGATGCAGAGGACACGGGGTCGTGCCCCGGTCTGGGAAGATCCCCCATGCTGCAGAGCAGCTGGGCCCGTGAGCCATGGCCACTGAGTCTGCACGTCCGGAGCCTGTGTTCCACAAAGGGAGAGGCCACAACAGTGAGAGGCCCACATACCACAAAAAAGAAAACAAAAAAGAAAAATGAGGTTAGATGAATGTGATATTTTTCTATATGTTAATATTTAAATACTTGAAGGTGTATTTAAGACCAAGTGTTTATGCTTTTCAGTGGGTCAAGATAAAGTAGAACACCCAATCATTCAGTTAGCCTTCTTCCAAATTACATATAGAAACCAGAGTCATTGACATAATTAAATTATCTTGGGAAATGTAAAACAATCAGTATACTGCTTCAAATGTGATCAGCAGTGATCACACAAGCAAGTATAAGCATCTTTTTAATACTTGAAAAACTCATTCATTTCACCCATTACAAATAGAAATATTTACAAATATTTAAGGGGAAAGTGTCTTTTCAAAATTATGCAACACATCTAAGATTTATTGTCCTTTAAGACCTATACATAAATGAACTAGATTTTTACAAATACATGAATGCATTTTTATCTTTTAAATGACTAATAAGCTGTGACAAACCACTTGGAAGGAGGAGACAAAATAGAGATAGAAAAATAATAAATGTTTATGAATAAAGGATAGATGTTATGTTCAATAATTAATTGTAGATAAACAGTTGAGAAATAAAGACTGAAATGGAAATTAGGATAGCATATCTTGCCCTCTGTTAACCATTGAAAACCTACCATACAAGCATATTTTCCATTTCTTATTTTAATTCTTCATCTGTAAATGCATCAGAAGATGACTACGTAAGAGCATTGCAATACAAATCAGGGCACTAGATCGCAGCTCATCTACCAACCAGCCCTGGGAGCCTGGTCAAGCACCTAAACCTCTCTCAGCTTTCTTTCCTGCAGTCCTTTTAATTCAACATCTATTTCTTGACAGTGTATGGACTAGATTCTCAGATAACACAGAACACTTGCTGTCAAGAAAGTTCCAGGGCTTCCCTGGTGGCGCAGTGGTTGAGAGTCTGCCGATGCAGACGACGTGGGTTCGTGCCCCGGTACGGGAAGATCCCACATGCCGCTGAGTGGCTGGGCCCATGAGCCATGGCCACTGAGACTGCGCGTCCAGAGCCTGTGCTCCGGGATGGGAGAGGCCACAGCAGTGAGAGGCCCGCGTACCGCAAAAGAAAAAAAAAAAAAGAAAGTTCCAGTTCATTTAAGGGGAAGATGAGGATATTATATGCCTACCTGTAAAGAGACTTTGATCAAACTTCCCATCAGCTGTTACTGCGGGTAAATATTTCTCTCAATATAATGATTCATGCTCTGGACACTCATATGGCCAACAAAATTGTTAAGAATCACTCCCATTATCTCAGGAAAAATACTTCACCTCTCCAATTTTCAATCACCTGATCTATAGAGTAGTCATGATGATAACTATCTTGTTCTCTTGTAAGAACTGAAACAAGCAAGAATCTGTATATAAAGTACACAGAATATTGTCTGCTATCAAATATAACAGATTTTATTAGTAATATTTCTTCATCATCATCATCATCACCACCATCACCACGATCCTCATCATCGTAACTATTTTTTTTTTGAGTCAAATTCGGTTGATGAAACTTGCTAATCCAAGATAATTATTGAATCATCTAACAAAATCTTGGTTCTGCCAATGAACAGCAGTGTGACATTGGGCATGTTATTTACCTACTGATTACTTTACTGTGTCTCAGTTTTCTTGTTTTCAAAATAAGGATGGTAATATCATTTACCACATAGAATTGATGCAAGTGTTAAATGAGATAGAGTTTTCTCTTGCTATTTGAAAGTACAGCATTTCTACGAAAACTTCAGAAGTTTAAATGGCATAAAAGGAAGAAACAATTACCTTAGGGCACGTCTTGCTAATGCATGCAAAAAATAAATTGAGATAAAGCACAGATGCTCACAGACACAGTTCAAAGCTGTGGCAGCTTGATGCTGAGAAGCAGAGTATAGTTCCTCAGGAAAGAGCTTGGGGGTGCCCCTCTCACCACTGGAACATGTGCTGCCTCTATAAGGGCTCATTGCAAAACAAACACTGGATGCTGGTTTTGCTTTACACCTTTTTTCATAAAGTGAAAATGCTCTTCGGATTTATCTTGTTAGCAAAATCAGGTACTAATGTAGGTCTTGTAAAAGTGAAATAGAGTGAACTTTCTGAAAAGTGGAGGATACTGTAATACTTATTACTGACCACAGTTTCAAACACATTGTAAGTGTTCAGGAAAGGTATTTTCTTATTACAAATATTGATATTAAATGTGTTCCTTTCTTCCTTCATTTATTCTTTTTTGAAAAATAGTAAAAACAATGGTAGTTATTACTATTAATAGTGACAGTATATTTATTAGCAGCATGAATTGCTGAAACTTCTTAAGGAAGGGACATGGAATTAATAATAGTAGTCATTAAGTGAGGTCATGAAAATGGTTACTGTAATCTGAAGATGGGAGAGGTATGCTTAGGTTGAGTTGTCCCTTTATTACTGATGAGGAATTTCTTACCAAACTGATGAGGATATTCTACCAGGAAGAGTATACTTTCCTCAGAAAATGACCCCCTAAGATGGACAGACTGTAGGTTACTTAATGAGAGACCTAGAAATGTCAGTGAGGGTGGGAGAAAATCTGAGGATTTTGAAAAGCAATCAGTGAAAAAAAAGTGACAGTTCATGCTGGATGGAGAAGAAAGTAATACTGTCTGTACAGTGAGGAAATAGAAAGTATTTCTGGGAAGTAAAAATCCACTGATGATATTAGGCAGCTGTGTGGAGCCTGGGAGACTGCGAAGAGTGTCAAGACCATCAACATGAATAAATTGGAGGTCAGGAGATCATTGTGCTCATCAGTCAGTGTCACTGGTGATGAATGTTTCCAGGGGAAAGGTCAGGTGATGAGCGGGGACTAGAGTATTCCAGGGAACAGTGCTCTTCTGTTAAACAGGAGGCTCTTGGAATACTGACACGTGATCATTAAACCTGTCACATCAATGAACAAGGACCAAAATCAAATCAGAGTGGAGACTCTAAGAATTTTGATAAACTGAAAAAACTAGATCAAAATTACATGCCTTCCTACTGAACTATTACTTTTAGATATTTATGTAAAAATGCCAATTGCTATTTTATAACATGCCACTATTTAAAAAAAAAGTAGGTACTTGATATCTAAAAACATGCAAAGTAAGCCAACTTTTTGTTTTCTTTTCTTATTGTTCAGATATTTCTAATGAAAGCAAGCTTGTAAAGCCATAACCAGTCAATCTCAAGTCAAGAGCTCTGCTAACAAAAGACAATGCCAGGAAATTAAGCAAGGCTCATTTTTGAATGGCTGCCTATTACTTGTGGGAATGGGACTGACAATTTATGGAGTCAGAGTGGATGTATTAACTCATTTTTAGATCAAGCGCAAATACAGTATCAGGCCAGGTATGATGAGCAGAATGGGCTGGAATCACACAGATTCAGTTTTAAGAATTGTTATGTGTGTGACTGAGTGTACATTATTTAATTTTTCAGAGGCACAGTTTCTAAAACTGAAGAATGGGCACAATAATGTACTTCAGATTTGTTATTATAAATAAGTAAAATAATGTGTATATAATATCTAGTAAAGTGAGAGGCATCAGTTACATCAGCAATAAATGACTATGTGTTTGATTATATGTATGTGTATGTCACAAAATTTGGCCTTATTTTAAATCTTAATACTGACTTGATTCATGAAATTCATTCTTTCAAAGAATATATATTGAGTCTCAGATATTGTTTAGGTGTCAGAGACATAGCAGTGACCCAAATAGCCAAAGTCTCAACCTCACAGAGTTTATATTCTAGTGAGAGGGAGGCAGATGATAGACAAATACTAACACAGTGTGTGTGACAATGCTAATCAAGGTCCAGGAGCTGCAAGTGCTGTCGGGGCAAAGGTGGGAAGGACTGTAAATTTAGAAATACGTGATAAATTGTGGATTTTAGAGGGAGTGGCCAACAGTGAAAAGATAAACTATGTGTAAAACATGGAGATGAGCAAAGGAGCTGTGTAGGTAACAGGAGGAGCACATTTCAGGAAGAGGGAAGAATTTGTGTAACGGCTTTGAGTCAGGATATGCAAGGAGAACAGCGTGGCTGAAGGAGAATGAGCAAGGGTGACTATAGTAGGGAAAGGGGCAGAGGCGCAGCAGTGACTGGATCATACAGGACTTTGGAGACCATTTGGGGGGCTTCGCTTTGTACTCTGAGGAATATGAGAAAACATTGGAAATTACCAGTAAAGGAGTGACAGGAATTGACTGAATGTTCCAGTTACGCTTTTAAGTATGTTTCCAGGAATCTCTATTTTAAAATTCCCACAATACCCAGTGAAGAAGTTGCTGTTCTTATTGCCACTGTTCAAGCAAGGAAATGGAGGCTCAGGGATGTTAGGTAATTGACTAAGGCCATGTGTTTAGTTTGTGGTTGAGCTGGGTTTCAAATCCAAGCAGATTCAGCCACACATCCTGCTTTATTTTTGGTTTTCTTCACTTTCAGTTGTGTCCATCCTATTCCTTGCTGTGTCTAGTCTACAAGTTTGTTCTGTAATACTGTTTTATGTTAATTTCTTCTACTTTATAGTCTCTATTGTCAACCCATTTCCTCATTTTAGCACCTTATTGTGAAGGGCTTATTTATATATTTTAGATTAGAATCTTAACAAGTTCCAAACTTTAATTAAACACTCTTTAGGAAAGGTACAATTTTCTTTGGGTTGTCTTTTAGCTCTTCCAGACTATATTTTTTCTTGGTCCTTTTTATGTCATTTTTCTTTACTTTCTCTCTTCTTTCCTTCTCTCCCTCCATTTCTTCTTCTTCCTCCCTCCCTCCCTTCCTTCCTTCTTCTCTCCTTCTCTTCCTTCCTTCTTCCAACTTCCTAACTTTTTAAACTTCCTATCTCTTTTTTTTCTGATTTAATTAAGGTACTTCTCATGTTTTATGGCATTTGTCCTTCTATATTTTTGGTTATACACCTCTCTCCCCTTTTTCTCCTGTTTATTCATCCTAAGACAATGTCCAACTAATTTGATGTTGCTTACCCCACCAAAGAATGTCTCCAGCAACAAGCACTTAGAAGCTTATTAGAAATGCATCACACAAGCTTTGCTGGATCCACAGGTGATTCATAGATACATAAATGTCTGAGAAGCATGTTTCCTGCATAGGATTTGTCAGCCATACTCACTGTCCACTGGCCTTTTAGGTAGAAGCTGTTTCTCAGATTAAGAGTTTCAGAAAAGTTCAATTTCAAAGATAAATCTGATAGCCATTATCAAAAAGAAATTTATCTGATGTCACCAATATAGCAGAGTAGAAAACCCAGCCTCCATTCTCCTCAAAGATCAACAAT
Source organism: Phocoena phocoena (assembly GCF_963924675.1). Lineage (NCBI taxonomy): Eukaryota > Metazoa > Chordata > Mammalia > Artiodactyla > Phocoenidae > Phocoena > Phocoena phocoena. The sequence continues at coordinate 92,973,017 of NC_089223.1, forward strand.
GACACAGCTATCCATAAATGAAAATAGTTCTTACAGAGCCCAAATGTCCATTTTAAGCAACAGAGTGAGACAAAAAAAACCCTGAGAATAACCACACCAAAAGGGAAGGAAGAATGAAACAATAATAGATGTAGAAAATTCTGAAGACTCCACAAATAACTAATAGAAAAATCCAGTAAAATTTTTGGGTATGAAATGAAAATACAAAAGTCAGATGCATTTCTATACACTAACAATGAACTATCTGAAAAAGATATAAAGATAATACATTAGCATTAGCATAAAAAACTAGCATAGTAGCATAAAAAAACTAGCATACTAGCATAAAAAACTGTAAAAATTTAGGAATATATTTAACCAAAGAAATGAAAGATCTGTATACTGAATCCTATAAGACACTGATGAAGCAAACTAAATGAGACACAAATAAAGTAAAAGATATCCTAAGTACATGGGTCAGAAGAATTACTATTGTTCAAATGTACATAATACCCAAGCTATCTATAGATTCAATGCAATCTCTATAAAATTTCCAATGTAATTTTTCACTGAAATAGAAAATAGAATACTAAAATTTTTATGGAATCACAAAAGACCCCAAATAACCAAAGCAATCCAGAGAAAGAAGAATAAAGCTGGAGGCAGCACACACTCTGATTTTAAACTATATTACAAAGCTGCAGTAATCAAAACAGTATGGTACTGTCATAAAAACAGACACATTGACCAGTGGAACAGATTTTAGAAATAAACCCATTCATACATACTGAACAAATATTGAGAAGGGAGACAAGACTACTCAATGGGGAAAGGATAGTCTCTAATAAATGGTTTGAGGAAAATTGATTATTCCCATGCAAAAGTATGAAATTGGACCACTGTCTTACACCATTCACAAAAGTTAACTCAAAATACATTAAGGACTTAAACATAAGACCTGAAGCCATAAAACTCTTATAAGAAAACATAAGGAAAAAGCTCCTTGATATTGTTCTTAGCAATAACTTTTGTATGTGACACCAAAAGCTCAATCCACAAAAGCTAAAATAAACAAGTGGGATTACATCAAACTAATAAGTACAACAAAAGAAACAACAATGTGACAAGGCAACCTATGGAATGTGTGGAAATATTTACAAATCATGCATCTGATAAGGGATTAATATACAAATTATATAAGGAACACATATAACTCAATATTTCATCAAATAATTGGATTAAAAAATGATAGGTGGGCTTCCCTGGTGGCGCAGTGGTTGAGAGTCCGCCTGCCAATGCAGGCGACGCGGGTTCGTGCCCCAGTCCGGGAGGATTCCCACATGCCACGGAGCAGCTGGGCCCATGAGCCATGGCCCCTGAGCCTGTGCGTCCGGAGCCTGTGCTCCACAGTGGGAGAGGCCACGGCAGTGAGAGGCCCGCGTACCGGAAAATAAATAAATAAATAAATAAATGATAGGTAGCCTGAATAGACATTCTTCCAAAGAAGTCATACAAGTTGTCAACAAGTATATGAAAAGGTGATAAACATCACTAATCTCAGGAAAATGCAAATCAAAACCACAACGAAATATCACTTTACACCAGTTAGAAAAGACAAGTGACAATAAAAATTCACAAGGCTGTGGAGAAAAGGGAACACCTGAGCACTGTTGGTGGTAATGTAAATTAGTACAGTCAAGATGGAAAACACTATGGAGTTTCCTCAAAATCTTAAAAGTAAAACTACAAAATGATTCAGCAATCCTATGGATGGTATGTATCCCAGGGAAATGAAATAACAACAACAACAAAATGTTAATTATATGAGGTGAGGAATGCATTAAATAACCTTATTGTGGTAAATATTACTCAATATATACATGTTTCAAATCATCATATTGTACACCTTAAACTTACACAATGTTATATGTCCATTATATCTCAAAAAACCTAAGAAAACAATAAGAAATTTAACTAAAGGAGCCATGCTAAATAAAAGTGGGATCATTTTCTACCCCCATTCCCTCATTTTGTTCACATAGAAACATGAATTTTATAAGTTACACTCCACAGCTTGCACTAACTCTGGAATGCTTTTGGGTTTTGCTTCCCTATATCTTTTTTTTTTTCTGGAAATGCATGTTTCAAAGATCCAATGAGCCACAGTCAGTTCCTACTTCTCATTTTCCTTCTTATCCTGATTTTGTAAGTGGAAGTCACTAAATATTCTTAGAATGAGACGTCTTAAAGGGAAGGAAGAATGCTATATTCTATCCTTCTCACAAAGTATATCCAGTTCTTCAGTCTCTGAGACAAGGGCAGAAAATGAAGGAAAGATGGCAGCTCTTCCCCTCCTTTTAGCCCAGTGGGTTTACTCCATTTCTGACGGCAAACAGTGCATTGGAAACCAGCTGTGCTTCTTAGGTCACTGCTATAATTAGAAAATCTTTCCAGATTCTGGCAAAATAAAACTCTGAGAATTAGTTTTCAGTGTTTTCATGAGATGCAGAGAAGTTAAAATACCTGCCTAAATTTCTAAGTGATATAGGCAAGAGCCAAAATGATTATACACATGTGCACACACACACACACACACTCACACACACACCCCGCTGACACACATGTACACACAGAATGAGTTCCATCTCATGCCTTTATACTAACATGCTCTACATGATTTAAGCAAAATCTGAGGAATACCAATATGAGTACTGTCCGATGGCATTAGTATCATTCTCCATTTCATATTTCACTGCTGTTTTTGCAGCTGATGTGGTGCCACATCTTCTAATTACATTCCCAGGTCTCAGTCACTGCGAATATCTATAGATCACCTTCTTTTCCTAAATCGTGGCCTCTGTGTGGTTAAACCTGCTGCCCTCTCCCTTAAGTCCCAGCTGTTTGGATCCTGCTGTGAGAGATTGTGAGTGACTGGGTGCTGGACAGCTGCAATGTCAAGTTCAAAAGAAAAGACCAGCACATGTCTTTGCTACTGAAATCCTTGGTTTGTTCACGTGTTGCATATGAGCACAGAGAATACGTATCCCTCGTTCCTAAAGATTTGAATGTCTTATTTTTATCTCATTTTGTGGGACCGTACACTTACAGAGTGTGGAGCAGCATTCATCTTATAAAGTCAGAAATATTCTTGGTTTAATCTAAAATAATTTAATTGTATTCATTTTATGTAAATTTTTAAGCCAAATAAAATTATTCATAGATATGAGTCCAGTTCTGTGTTTTCTAGGCCACCATTACTTGCCTTTTGCATACAGTATCTTACTGTGAGTTCTGTAAGTCTTATAGATCTTGAAACATTCAAGGACTAGAAATAGCAGATGAGAACTTGGGAGGCATTATAACAGCTAAGTCATTATTTTACTTGGACAATTTAACTTAGTCAAACCAAATAGTAACATAAGATGAAACCCATGTGTATTAAATTGCCAAAATGTCTGTTTATTTTAAACAGCTTTTATTTCCTTTAATAACACTTCTGGAATATCACTTATAGCATATTCACTTTTTTAACTGCACTATTTATAGTTTTGAATGTCCTGAAGATATTATAACTAATTAGTCCTCTGAGCATATTGATTAAATTCATTTACATTTCATAGACCTAAAGATCTAAAGAAAGAAAAAAATATTGGTGGAAGGTTATTTAAGAATACTGCACAGAGAAAATGAACAAAAATGAAAACAGTTAAAAATAATCAAATGCTCAATGTACACTGTTACTGCCAAACAATTTTAATACATTTTAGGAGAAATCATTCTGTTCTTAAAACTGTGCCTACAGATATTTTTCTCCCTTCAGTAATTATCTTTTATAGTCCCAGCAATTTAACATGGTGAATATGTTAATATTACTAACTTATCCTAGGCTTGCCCATTATGCATGAACTATATCTAAAAGGGATCAGATCTGCAAAAATCTCATCCTCAGACCTTTTTATAAATTATGAAGTGTTATGGATCAATTCAACAAGCACTTAAGGTTAATTAATGAATCCAACAATGATGATGCAGTGGGAATTATATGCCAGGCATGTTTGTTAGACTCTAGAGAGTCAGAAATGAAATGGCCATTAATCTGAGCTCACTGACAACTGAATGAGATAAGAATGTTATGGTATTGAGGTAGCAAGGCATAAATATTTTTTATTATGCATAAATCTGGGACTGTGATACATACAAAGAGGTATTTATTTATTTATTTATTTATTTATTACCTATGGGTAGTTTACAATCCCAAAATTTATTTATTTATTTATTTATTACCTGTGGGTAGTTTACAATCCCAAATTTACCCAAAGGGTAAATTAAATTTGTGACTTATTTGAAGAAAATTGAATTTTCCTCCCTAGTAGATCCTCTCTCCCTACTGAAGGGGAAGAAAACCATATTTCCAAGACATAGTCAGTAAATTGGTGTCATTTTTGTTGTTTTGCCTCAGAATGTCAGTATTTTTGAAGCTATTCTTAAAGAATAGATGGTAAATGGTTTAAAGGGGGAAAATCATATTAGTTTGCTGGCTTTGTCTTTTATGGGAAGACAATGATCTTACTGAATTTTGGTATGGTTATCCATCAGATAAATTTAATCCCCTGCTGAAGAGCTCGTCTTTTTTTTTTTTTTTTTCCTGCGGTACGCGGGCCTCTCACTGTTGTGGCTTCTCCCATTGTGGAGCACAGGGTCCGGATGCACAGGCTCAGTGGCCATGGCTCACGGGTCCAGCTGCTCCGCGGCATGTGGGATCCTCCCGGACCGGGTCGCGAACCCGTGTCCCCTGCATCAGCAGGTGGACTCTCAACCACTGCGCCACCAGGGACACCCGAAGAGCTCTTTCTTTAAAGGGGTTTGGTATTTCTGGTATCAATCATCAGCAAAAGATATGGGACTTCATTCACTTTCTATTGTTGTTGTGACAAATTACCACAAATTTTGTGGCCTAAAAAAACAGAAATTGATTATCTTAACTGTTCTAGAAGTACAATGTCAGAAATGGGTCTTAGTGATCTAAAATCAACGTGTCAGCTGGGCTGCATTTCTTCTGAAAGTTTTAAGGGATATCTGGTCCTTGCTTTTTCCAATCTAGAGACAGCTGCCTTTCTTACTTTGTGGCCACTTCCTCCAACTTCAAAGCCAACAACACAGTATATTAAAATCTCTCTCTGACTCTGATTTCTTCTTCTGCCTCTCTCTTTTATTTTAAAGAATCTTCTTGTGATTACCTTGAGCCCACCTAGATAATACAGGATAATATCTTGATCTTTAAGTAAGTAAAGATTAGTAAAATTAATTACATTTGCAACTTAATTGTCCACTGCCTTGTAAACCAACATATTCAGAGGATCTAGGGATTAGGATACAAACATCTTTGGGGAATCCTAATTCTGTCTATCACAATGGTTTGACCAAGAACTTCTGGGTTCCCTTATCTTGGATATGAATTTCAAGTGGTTTTGGCAGAATCTCAAGTACTCCTGTATAACCACCAGCAAAGGTAGTTATAGAGGTGTAGAGCATGATATATGAACCAGGTAAAACGGTCCCTGTCTGGATCATGAAGTGAAGAGGAGTTAAACTTATCTTGATACTATCTTGAACTATTTACCTTTTTTCATTCCTGAACCCTTAGGCAAAGCCTTGTCTTCCATCTTCCTCATAGTACCGGTCAAGTTTGCAGTTAGTAAGAGAACAATTATGAGTCCAAATTTGGGCCTTAAGAAGACAGCAGTACCTTGATGCCTAAGTGGTATTTAGTTACCAAGGAATAGGTCATTCTTGGGGAATAATCTTTGAGACTATGAGTACCAACATTAATCTACAAGTGCCATTGTTCATCTCTTGTTATTGGAGAAGGTTGGCTTGATTTTTATTATGGCATCTTTCTTTACATGGAGTAGTACAAAAATTAGGCAAATGTGATTTAAAAAACAACTAACTTAGTATAGAAAGCCCCATAAAGCAATGATTTCAAAGTACTGTGAAGTGAGGGTAAAGAAGCTTTGTGGCAAGAAAGATACTACTCAGTGTGGACATCTCTAATGTTTCTCTTTTCAGCTCTATTCATGGATATACTTACTTGATGCACTGACATGACTATCATGGTCATTGAGTCATTGTTCCCAACTCCTCACTTGATTCCCTATATTAGAATTGTGTATCCATGTCTTTTGTCATATGACTATGTAGTACTTCCTGGTGTGACAGAATGTGTGTTGCTGTCCTGTTGATGTTGGACTTGGCCATTTTACTTACTTTCACTGATGGCATGTGGATGGGATTGGCAGTATGGGGGATATGTACCTACACTTTAAGAGCCCCTGCATGTTTCTGATTATTTTCCTGGCTCCTGGACTTTCCATGAGACATATGTGCTCCAGCTAGCCTCTGGTCTGAAGAGAGTGAATGACATATGGAACAGACCTGAGCTCCACCCACACTCTGCAGCTCATCCCTTGCAGACATGTAGTCATATGAGCAAAAAAAAAGTTTGTTTCATTAGTCACTGGGATTTTGAGGTTATTTGTTATAACTATTATGAAAGGCCATATTCAATTGCTACAGTATCCAAAATTGTACTGAAAATTTTTGTTGACTGTATAATGTTGTTCTCAGTTACAAAAATCTAAATGAATCTCTTGACTCCACTGTTTTCCTCAAATTCCATGTATAATCAATCAACCGAGTCCAATAAATTAACCCTATTAAATTTCTCCATAATTTTTCTTTACTCACTGATCATATATCACTGCTTTAGTTCACGTCAGCATTATTTCTCTCCTTGGTAATAGGAGAGGTAACAGCACCAGCATCTTAGATGCCTCCATCTCAAGCTTTCCAATCCATTCTTCACAATGATCTAGAGTAACTTTCGTAAAATGAGAGTCTAAGAGTGCCAGACTTCTGAATAGAATATGTAACTGTCTCTCTATTCCTTATACAATGAAGGGCAAATGCATTGTGGTGGCATGCTCAGCCCTTCATCATCTGATTTCTGCTTATCTGACTACCATGTCATTCTCCCACCTATATCCTATGCCTGATATAAGTCCCTCAGAAGTCCAATCTGAAGTGTCTTGATATGTCATATATTAGTCTCAGTTTGGTCTATTTTTTTAAAGATAAAATTTCTTTGTTAGGAATGAATTGACTTCATGTTTTCATAATGATCAATTTGGCATGCTCTAAGACTCAGAGCTAACAGAAGTCCTTACATTAGTAAAATATTTCCTGACTTTCTCTCTCCAGGCAAAATCTGATGCTCCATTCTTGGCTCTTATAAACCCTTGCACAGACCATTACTATAGCACTTATATTATTGTATTAGAACAGACAGCATATCTATAGCCACTATAAAATAGTGAGCTATTATTCTTTATGATCCTAGTCACCTAAACAGTGTCTAATAGATTGCTTTATGCATTCATTTTCTTATTCATTAAAAAAATGTTAATGAGGACTCTGTCTAATAGGTGATGGTTTAGGCATTGGGAATAAACAGTGAATGAAATGAACAACATATTTCTACTACTTCTGTAGCTACAGTGTGCAAGCACAGTATTAAACATATTACATATATTACCTGATTTACTTCTCTTAAACATTCTGAAAATTATATAGCACCCTTACTCCACATGTAAAGACACTAAAACTCAGAGTCATGCTCCCTTTGGCAACACATACACTAAAATTGGAACAATACAGAGAAGATTAACATGGCCCCTGTGCAAGGATGACATGCAAATTTGTGAAGCATTCCATATTTTTACTGTCATACAAGTGGAGTAAGTCACAAAGAGAAAAACAAATATTGTATAATAATGCATGTATGTGGAACCTGAAAAAATTGGTGTAGGTGATCTTATTTACAAAGCAGAAATAGAGACACAGACATACAGAACAAACATATGGATACCAAGGGGGAAAGGGGGTGGTGGGATGAATTGGGAGATGAGAATTGACATATATACACTCTTGATACTATGTATAAAATAGATAACTAATGAGAACCTACTGCATAGCTCAGGAAACTCTAGTCAGTGCTCTGTGGTGACCTAAATGAGAAGAACATCCACAAAAGAGGGGATATATGTATACATACAGATAATTCACTTTGCTGTACAGTATAAACTAACACAATATTGTAAAACAACTGTACTCCAATAAAATAAATAAATAAGTAAAAACTTGAGTCTAAGAAGAGCTAGTGATGTGATTCCTCCATTTTTTTTTCCTCACCTAGTGTGGGCCGGTAATTGAGCTTTGTGGATGTTACAGTGACTGTGAAAGACACATTTCAATTATTTGTTGCTGTGTTACAACTCTAGGATACAGGGACTTAAACAGCCATTTTACCTTTACTCTCAATTTTGTGGGAAAGGAATTTGGATGGTTCATCTCTGATGCACATAGTGATAGTTATGGCTGGAAGATCCACTTCCAAATGGCTTCATCTCTCATGTTTGTTGTCTTGGTTCACCTTGCCAGCTCTCCTCTCCTCTCCTCTCCCTTCTTCTCCTCTCTTCTCCTCTCCTTTCTTCTCTTCTCCTCTCCTCTCCTCTCTTCTCTTCGTTCCTCTCCACTCCTCTCCTCTTCATTCCTCTCCTCTCCTCTCCTCTTTTTCCCTCTCCCTGCCTCTCTCTCTTTTTCATTCCTTCTTCCCCTCTTTCCCCCAACCCTCTTTCTCATCCCCTCTCCCTCACTCTCATTCTCTCCCTCTGAGGTTTCTCAAACTCTAGGTCTCTCCCCACTGCTTGAACTTTTCAAAGCATGGTCATTTTTGACTACATAAATCATGTAAAACAGATTTATTTCTATCAGGCATGTCTCAACTTCAATGTTAAAACCTCATAGAAGTCTTCCATGAACAACCAATCTAGGATAAGTCATCCACTATCAATTTTTTCATCCAGTATGAATTCTCTGCAAAACATTAATCAATATCTTATATATTTATTTATTTATTCCCCATAATTTCCATTTATTTATTCACTCATGTATTCAATAAATATTTATTGAGCACATACATATATCAACAGCTATTATAGACATTTAGCAAACATCAGTAGGAAAGAAAAAGAAAAGCCACTAAGATTCCTGATGGCATGGAATGTGTACTCCATAAGAGCAGGAATCTAGCCTGTCTTCCTCACCATTGTATATCCAGAGCCTAGAAAAATGCCTGACATGTAATATATGCTCAATAAACATTTTTGATTGACCAAATGAGCAAAAGTGGGGCTGTTATAAAAGGGGACAGGAGGAATCTTAGAGTAGTACGAGAGACACAACCAGGGGAACTCATTATCATTTGAAGATCATGGGAGAACTCCTTGCAGAGGTGATACTTAAGCTGAGAATCAGAAGATGGGTTGAAGTTAGTGACAATAGCAACATCAGTGGAGGCAGGACTTCACCAGAGTGATCTACATCCCAGTGATAGAAGTTAGATCGGAGATTCAAAGAAAAGTAGAGAATAATGGGAAGGAATATGCAATTTTCTCTTTTGGGGATTGAAGCTAGGATTTATATTAATTTTTATAGTAATTTTGAACTCTTAGCTCTTGAAACCATATATTATAATTATATACATAGAAAGATGGATTTTGTGACCTCCAGAGTACATTGACTTTTCAGTGGTTGCTCTTGAAATTGATGCTCCCAAGTGCTAAACTTCTTTTTGAATTAAATTGAATATTTATTTCAAATTAAATATCTAGTAATCCTTTTTTTTGTTTGTTTGTTTTTTGCGGTACGCGGGCCTCTCACTGTTGTGGCTTCTCCCGTTGCGGAGCACAGGCTCCAGATGCGCAGGCTCAGCGGCCATGGCTCACGGGCCTAGCTGTGAGCATGTAGGATCTTCCCGGACCGGGGCACGAACTCGTGTCCCCTGCACTGGCAGGCGGACTCTCAACCACTGCGCCACCAGGGAAGCCCTAGTAATCCTCTTTTAATCATAGATTCAAAATGTATTGGAATTTACTTAAATAAATATTATTACCTGGAGGGTATGTGTTTCAAGCCCCTCTTTACCACCAAGCTTCTTTCATCAATTGTCTATTCACAGCTTCTTTATTTGATTCTCATAAGTCCTGCAAGGTCTCACTGACTCTAAGATTCCAACTTCCACCCTGTTCTTGGGATATCTCCTGTTCTAAAGATATGACAATTACTTCTACTCTGCTCTTTCAGGGTGGTAGGGGAAAGTGCTGTTTCAAGATTTATCCCCATTTGGTTTTGCCTCACATAACATCTCACTACAGTAACTTTCAGTTTCAGAAATAAGTAAGTTCATCTAAAAATTAAAAACCCACAAGGAAATATATAATATTTATAAATTTGATATGTACTCAAATATTGAGATACGTTGATGAGAATATTATTTTTCATAGAATAATACACAAATCAAAAATTAAAACCAGAAGTTTAAACAAAATAAAACCATATGTTACAATGTGTGATCTCATCAGACCTGTGCCCCTCCACCATTAGGTGGAGTCACTAAACCTATTCTCCCGATGTTTCATTTTACAAGAGTCTTGCATTAAGGTAGCACTGGACTCTTACTGACCCCTCACTTCCCTGGAAGATAGTAATCTAGAAATTTAGGGAGTAGAAACTAGGTAGGCAGAGCTCAACCTATTACCCATTCAGTTTTAATCTGGCCTCCAAGAAGCTTGTATTCTGGCCTGTTTTTGTCCCCAGTGGTTAAGTTTATTGGTAAAGGCTCCTTCCACGTGGAGGAAGCAGTGCTACCTGTGACAAGGTGAGCCCTGATCCTGGGGAGCTGCATTTTGTTATCACACAGTGAGCTCTGCTCTCCATCAATTATATGAGTTATATTTTTATCTCCATAGGATAAACTTCTTCATATATCTCTTAACTGGTTCAGAATTTGAGTGGGAGATAGGAGACCCTTCAGATGTTAGTATTGTAGGAACAATGTAGGAAGTAAATGGGAGCATATGTTACAAAAATGCACAGAACTGGGCTCCTTGTTCTTTTTTTGCCATTAAAATTTTTTTGTTCTTGGGTAAATCATTTAAACTCCCTGAAACTCTGTTTTCAGTCATTAAACTGAGGGGAATGGACTATATTAATGTCTTTCAGACCCTAAAGTACCTACCATCCCCAGAGAGGTAGAAGAGGGCTCAGTGGAGGAGAAGCAACTTTGGAGTTCCCACATCTGCTTTATCAAGATCAGCTCTATTTCTAGAAAATATTGAGCTTCCCAGTAAGACTTTGCAATGAAATATTTGAAAACAATTCCATTAGATGATTTCCATTATTTCTTCCATCTCTGACACAGTGTTGCCGCATGTAAAATGACTAGTCAATGACTTGGTATAACAGGAATTATGCAGGCTTGGACACAAAGATCAGCCTAAGTTTGGATCTTGACTGTAACATACACAATGACATTCGACAAGATACACAACAGAGTTCTTGGATGGATGGATGGATAGATAGATAGATAGATAGATAGATAGATAGGCCATTATTTTATGTGGGGAATTCCTGAAATCACAGACAGTATTCAATAATTGCTAAGGCATTCTTACCCTCTCCCTTTCCATTTTTCAAAGGGAAAGCCTTTCAATAATAACATAAAATATTTATATGATGCTTTAAACCATTTTTACACATGGCCTTGTCTCATTTGCATCACATGATTCTCTAGTATAAGTCTACATTAATTTCCTCCTTTTTAAAGAGAGTAAACTAGCTCAGCAGTCTGGTCAAGGTCATGCAGCTACTAAATGGCAGGCTTAGGGTTTGAACCTGGTCTCTCCAATATTGAATCTGTCCTAGTGCCCGTGGACTAATAAGCCAGCTCTGAATGAGTCATAACATATTCAGTTTCACCTATCCTCATCACTTTTTATGGTTCAGATGACCAATGCGACTCTTGTAAAATGAAATTGGCAATTGTTCATGGCACTGGCAGTGGGTTGTTATGTCAGCTCATCTACTGAGGCAGCCATTGTGAAATAACGTGTGAAGACTAGCACCTGTGTCATACTTGTCATTGTTCAGCATTAATATCTGCCCTGCTACTCCTTCAATACACTTTCCAAGTATCCACCACAATGTATTTGTTCTCAAAGCGACTTGGCTTCCAAGTTTGAAAAAATTGTATGCTGACTTCTGATGTTTAAACACGATGCTTGACTCTTCAATCCAGGTAAAATACTGTTGAAAACAAATAGTATTTCAAACAAGAGTTTTGGATAGCCAAGCTGTTGTTATCTCTTAAAAGATGCTGCGTGGAGACAATTTTTGTTGACGTGGTTACGATAAGCCAAATTCCACAGAAAATATAACCCAATTCTATCATTTTTTCCCAATTTCTGTCCATGTAACAGTAACTATTTTCTAGGCTAAAAAGCAAAGCAAGCAATGGAGCTTTGCCTCTGTAATGATATTTTTACTGCAGGCCTGCTATGAATATAGTTCCTAAAGTTTCTTTGAACTTACCCCAAATTCCAACTAATTCCCTCACCCTTCTGACTCTTTCCATTCTACTTTCTCAATCAACTCATGAAAAACAACTCATAAACAGATAAACAGCAATAACAACAACAGCGACAAACTCAGCAGTGCATACCCACAGGGTTAGCAGGAAAATTAATGAGGATTATATACAACTTATTACCTTTTAAATGTGTGGTATTCATTGATGCCTCTCTTCCTTTCACAGCCCACATCTAGTCCTAAATCATGTACTGTCACCTTAACCTTAAAAGGATATCTAGAATATGATCCAGTCTTATCACCTCCTCGTGATTGGCCACATCCCTTTTCACTGATTATTTCAGTCATTCCTAACTGACTTTTCTACATTTGTCTTTATCAACAAAGTCTCATCCCAACACAACAGCCTAGGTGATATGATGTAAACCAGATACTGTCTTTCTTTTGTTCTAAACCCTGCAGTGACTGCCCTTCTCACTCAATCTAATACCCCCAATTCTTACAATGGACTATGAAGCCTTATAAATTCTGGCTTCTTGTTAGCTTTCTCCCCATTCTCTCCCTTGTTTCTTCTACTCCAGGCACACTGACCTCCTTGTTCTGCATACACACCAGGCCCAGGCATCTCCCACCAGGGGCCTTTTACTATAACTGCCTTTACTTGGAAAGCACTTCTCTGAGATCTCAGGGCAGCCCTGTCCTTCTTCTACAGGTCTTTAATTAAATGTTATCATTCTAGTGAGGATTTCTCTAACCATTCAAAAATAGCACATTGGTACTCTTTATCCCCCATACCTACTTTATTTTTATTCTGAGTCCAGAATAACATGTAACATATTTTGCTCATTATTTTGTTTATTTTCTGCTTTTCCCATCTAGAAGGTTAGCTCCACAAAGACAGGACTGTAGCTTGTATTAGTCTGTGCTTTATCCTCAACCCCTAAACCAATGCCTGGTGCTTGCTGGGTATCTATTTGGTATTTATTGAATGAATAGCTCTCCATTATATTTGCTCTGCAGATTGAGCCCTGATCAGTACAAAGAAACTGGGTCTCTGTCCTGCATCATCTGCAGGATCTAGTTTGGTCACATGATTTCTAGCAAGATTAGCTGTGTAACTTTGCACAAGCCAATCAGCTTTATTTCCCTTTTTTTTTTAAATGAGAAAATTTACGTGCAAGTCACTAGTAACTGTGAAATTTAAGTGAGACAATGTGTATCAAAATAAGGTTTTAAGGGCTTCCCTGGTGGCGCAGCGGTTGAGAGTCCGCCTGCCGATGCAGGGTACGCAGGTTCGTGCTCCGGTCCGGGAAGATCCCACATGCCGCGGAGCGGCTGGGCCCGTGAGCCATGGCCGCTGAGTCTGCGCGTCCAGAGCCTGTGCTCCACAACGGGAGAGGCCTTCCAGAGGACACCTCCAGTTCCACAGGAGGTGGAACTGAGAAGTGGTGAAAGAAAAGAAACACATTTATTAAAATGAGAAAGATTAGCAAAAAATAACCTGACCCAAGTTCAAAACTCTTTCCACGATACTTCACAGAATATCCAGTACTGAATTCATTTTCCACTTTGAAATCCTCTTTTATAACCACTGTAGCTTACGCATTCTCCTGGGTTATGATTACATGGGCTCTTCCAGAGTGTGCTTTGGGGATCTGCCTAATCCAATCTATGGGTAGGTTTTCTGATAGTTCTCTCCTCTTTATGGAAGAGGAATCTAAGCCACAGGAAATTCAAATATCTTGCCTCAGGCCACACGGGTGGGATATGCAGGGCCAGAATCTTAATTCAAATGGTGAATTTCCAGAACTTATATTCTACCAGGAACATAGAGAGATGAGTAAGAAATTCCCCAGACACATAAACTAAGTATTTAGTGGAATGAAAATAGAATTAAATTGATAATTTTGATATAATTGTTATTGATGATTGGACTGCCCACTGCATATAATAAAAGTCTTGGAATTCAGTAGATTCTAAAAACAAAATGTTGGTTTAAGGAAGAATGGTTTGGTTTTAACACATAGCTTATCTGAAGTATTCATACTCCCTCCACCCAACCCCCCCCAAAATAAAACCTTGTAGATATTTGATTATGTTTTACACTTTTTTGACAAAAATCATACATGTATGTTTATATATATATATATATATATATATATATATATATATATATATATAAAGTTCATGAAAAAGCAAAATACATCACCCCTGTCACTTTGAAACAGAATTACATAGATTGTGAACTGCAGTAAGAAAGAAGTGGGATATATTCCTTTTTGAGAAGCCACGTAAAGAAGAAGCACATTACATTTTTCTTCAGTTGCAAAGAAGTTTAGTATTTGTACCAAGATCTGCCAGCTATTGGTCTTCCTGATATTTCTATCCTTGCCCTCCATGTGTGACAGCAGCAGTGAGGAGAATGGAAGTTACTATAATGAATTTGCCTTCAAGAGATCTGCAATACTCTTTGCTGCTGATATTACAGCCAGGGGGCTGGATTCCTGGCTGTGAATTGGGTTCTCGGGTTTGTCCATAGGACACCAACACATAAAACTTGTAGGTACAAAGAGAATGGTGACACTTTATTAATTTTGCTTCCCTCAGAAGGAAGAGAGGTGGTGCAGCAGCTTCTCCAGAAGAAAGTGCCTATGAAGAAAATCAAAATAAATCCAGAATAAAACTTTTAGACATCCAGAAAAATAATGGAATTTTTTTAGCCCCAAGATTCAAAAGAAAGAGCTCAAAGGTGTTTTGTTCTCTGCATACCTTCAGTATATCTAATGAAGGATAAAATGTATTTAATGTGGGCATGTTACCTATGCCTGAATGTGCCTGTCTCTTAGTCTTGCTGTGTCACCATGGGTAAAATTTCTTCAGAAAATTCAGAAACAACCCACCAAAGAACTGGTAGTAAGTCAAGATAATAAAGTAATTGAGCCAAGAGCTCCCTCCCTCACCAATGATGAGGTGGAAGAATTTAGAGCTTACTTCAATGAGAAAATGTTCATCCTTCAAAAAGGTGGGAAAAGACCAGAAGGGGCAGAGTAGAGACTGGTTAATTGCATTAATCATGAAGAAGAAAATAAGAAGATGAATAAAAAAGAAAAAAGAAATTGGGAAAAGCAAAAAGATCTCAAGCTCAATTGGTCTCTAACACTGATGAGGTACAGAAGATCAAGGATATTTCTATGCAGTTCTTGGATGGAAATGATGAGGAGGAGGAAGAAGGACTTGATGCTGATTTCTTTAAGGTGAAATGTGCTTGGGTTGGACCTTAAAGAGAATAAAACATTACAGAAGGAAGAACCTTCTAAATCCAGTGTCAAGAAAAAAGTGACCATAGCTACAGAAGCAAAAAAAATTACTGGAGAGAAATATGTATGGTTTATATGTATGATTTTATATATAGAATGTATTGAATAAGTATATACATATATGTATATGTTTAGTACTTCCACTGCATATATAATATTGTCAAGAAATTTTTTTAAGTCACAAAAATTTATTATTTATTCAATTCACATTTACTTATATTACTTTCCTAGGGAACTTTATCTGTATAAATGACTTAGTTCAAAATAACTTCCTAACTTCAGTGTAGTTACTGTGTGTAATGTCTGAAAATATCTCAAGGGAGTTATTAAATTTCTATAATCAAAAATGTAAGCGCAGCATGAAGAGTACACATTTCACAGAAATATGGAGCTGAAAAAGAATCTTAACATATAGGTGGTCTCTTTTCGGCTGAAAGAATAGAGACACAGAAAGGTTAAGTGACCTCACCAGCATCATACAGAGTACTGATTCCCAAAGGAGTGCTCAGACCATGTTACTTCTCCATTAATTCTCCTGTGAATCATTTTATGGCTTGAAGACTCCCCGTGCAATAAAAGTTTATTGGCCATGTGTCAGGAACTTTGCTAGGTGCTGGAGTAACAGCGATTTATGAGACATAGCCTGTGCCCTAAAGGATATCATAATCTAATGGTAAAGATAGGCAAAAAACATGGTATAGAGTCTAATAAGTGAAAGACATACAGAATAGGGACACAAAATGCAGCCTAGAGAGGTCAGAGCAAAGGCTTTGGAAAGAGTGACCTCTAATCTGAATCTTAAAAGATAAGTAGAGGTAGAAGTTTTCCAGGTAGACTGGGGGAGTGGAGGAAGGAGGAGGCCTATGCCTAGGAAGGGTTAGCTAGACAAAGATAAACATAAGCAAAAGCAGTGTGATATATTGAGGAGGGATTGAGGTATAGAGAAAATATAAGCAATTCATTGCTGCTGGAGTATGAAAGGTATAAAGGAAGATAGCAGGAAGTAAGTCTGCATGAGTAGGTCCAAACCTTACAATGCCTGGTAAACCATATTTAGAAAATGTGGAGTAAAGGTAGGATTTTCAATAGAATTGTCACAGTTGGGTTTGTATTTACAGAACACTGAAACCAGCATAATCGAAAGAGTGAAGAATGAAAGCAGAGAGATTAGCTAGGGAATTAGTGCAATAATCCAGTTTTGTGATTTGGGGGACATGACTAGGGCAGAAAGACTGATATGAAAGCAGAGGAGTGATAGACAGACAGATAGATATAGACAGATATAAATAGATATAATATACACATAATGTGAAATATGTCTTTATTTCATATATATATTGGATGTGAAATATTTAGGACTTGGTAAATAACTGAAAGTGGTGGCTGAAGGTAAAAGAAAAGTGAAAACGACAGCTAAGTTCTTGAGAGATGACAGAGTTAAGCAACTCAAATGGTACAGAATTAAGTGGACATTTAATTGGCACATAGTCAATATATAGAGCTTGGGGTATATTCAGGTGAAGGAGTCCAGCAGAATTTAATGTAGATATATGAAGGTGACTTGAGTAATCCATATGAGTATGATTAGCATGAAACTATGTAATTGGATGCCCTTGTCATGGGCAAACATATGAGTAATAAGAGCATAATGGGTAGAGGAAAAGGAGAGGGTAGATAAGACCAGAAAGGTATCTTCAAAGGTATGAAGAGGGCAGGAGAGAATGATGCTACAGAATCAAAGAGAAACAGCATTTCAAGATGGAAGCATTTCAAGATGGAAGGAATTGCCAATTAAATACAGAATAAAGGTTAAGGAAGAAAATAATAAAAAATATCCATTGCATTTGAGAATTGATGTTATTGGTACCATGTAAGCCAAAAATTTACTTAGATTTTTATGATTTATTTTGGAGGGAAGTGGAGGAGAGAAAATGAAGATAGAGACTGTTGCTGATTATTTTGAAATCGTGGATTAGAATAGCTTGAGAAGGATAAGAACTTGGGAGTAACGTGATTCAAGGATGAGATACTTAGGCTAAAAACTGTCTGAATAGAGAAGAGGTTGAAGATAGAAAAGCTACAGGGTGGATCACTGATGGTACAAAATTCCAAAAGAGTCAGGGATTAATGAGATCAAAGACATTGATAGGGTCAGAGGTTGCCTAAGAATAGGAAGAGGGATCTCATTCTTTGGAATTACAGAAAAGGAAGTAAGTATAGATAGTAATGAAGTTGAGGAGCAGACAGAGGGGAGACAAGTTGAGAGAGACCATGCATAATAACTTTATTCTCCAAGCAAACCAAGGAATTGTCTAGTTACTATCTGTGTGATACTGACTTAATATTGCTGAGCTTCCATTAAGACGGAAGAAAAAAGAGGTCAAAGAATTGGTGGCCTCAGTACTTTAATTAGAAAGTTTAGTAAATGTGAGGGTGTGAGATTCTTGGAAGGACAAGATTTATTGGTCAGAGAGTAATCTTGCTTGATATTAAGATTTCTTTTATGCTGGTCTGCCTGATAAAAGAAGGGTCATGAAATGGTATAGGAAGAAAATAATGAAGCAGAGCATGGGTGAAGCCTGTAAATGGAGGAAGCCCAGGAATTTAGCACCTGGGTACTTGGATGGATTTTGTTCATAATTATTGATGTTTCCTAGATATATGGTGAAAATATCTAGGATAAAGAATGAAAATCTAAACCAGGCATAGAACTCTTCAGTACAAGTTTGTTTGTGGAAAAGGGGTGATGCATAATTGGAATGGTAAAAGCCAGGTGGGATTATCCACAATGGGTTTGGTAAAACGAATATTCTCCATTGTTGAGTCCTGTAGAGGAAGTGATATCCTTAGGCAGATCCAGGATTAAGAGAACGCAAGGTAGTAGAGAAAAAAGGCCATGAAGAGGGTGAGGAAATAGGTAGATAAGCCTTCTTTTTCCAGAAAAAAAAAAAAAGTTGAAAGGATTCAGAAATGAAATCAGAATCAAAAGGAATCAGGCTACAGGAAATATAGAGAAATAAAAAAACGAGAAAAGTTCCAAGAAGAATGACAACTAATTTTGGTCACTCAAAAGAAGCAGAATAAACACTCACCCCAAATTTGGTTCAGATGTCAATCCTAATGATGTCATACATGCACGAAGAAGTTACGAAAGGTTTATTAGTCACACAGAGACTTTCTGGGAGAACAGGGGTGAGCTCTGAAACTGGTGCAAGAAGGGCTTGAGAGAACAGAGAAAAGAGACTAACTTGGGGTTTTAGGGTGGTTAGGGAATGAGGCTGTGGTGAGGACTCCCATGCACTAGCTGGAGCTTATGGGGTTTGATCTTCACAGTGGCATCAAAGGAGAGAGAAAGTAGGCTTTCTTATCAGCTTTCCCAGATGTAGGGTAGAAGGAGATACCAGCAATCATATATTAAATATGGAGCCAGACTCTGTTTACAAGAGGATTGCCTTTCCTTCAGTAATCAAGGACTATATGGATAAGACACATGGTTAGAAATGCAGAGTTAAGGTGTTTATACTCATTAAGCTTAAACTATTCACATATAGATTCTAGTGACCATAAGCATTGAAAACATGAGATTAAACTGTCAAAGGGCAAGCAGTCTAGGACTCAAGGAAAGATTTCCATCCCATAGGGACAGTGGAGCATTGAACCCAGAAACTAAAGACTGAATATACAAATCCAGCCAAAAGAAGAGACATAAGGTAAGATCCAGATGCCAATGTTTCTGTTGATCAGAAGTTCTTAAGTGTTCAGGAATTTGGCTGGACTAAGCCTGCAGGTGAATTTTATTATTGACTGCAGCTGAGAGATGCCAGAATCATGTCAAGTTTTCAAGATTTTACATCCTTGTTAGGAGAAAGGAAAATGATTCCTCTGAATCCATAAATGGCACATCTTACCTGTAGGAGACAACCAAGAGCCAAGACTATGGTTGGAATGAAGCCTAGAATTATCAAAGTTCAAAATTTAAGACGTCATGACAAGCTTATAAACCCACATGCTTTATCCTCTGGGTTAATTCAAAAAGGAAAAGGAAGAGATTTTTCAACTCTTTAGGTCAAGCAGCCTGTCTGAGAAGGCTTGAGAAGAGGATAAAGATTCTTACTGTGGCAAGACTATCTGGACACAATTGAAATTCTGCTATTCAAAGAGAGCCAAGATAAGTAACACAAGTGGATTTTAGTCTTATATTCAATTCCTTTTTAAAATTTTTATTTGTTATTAACTTTTATTGGCGTATAGCTGCTTTCCAATGTTGTATTAGTTTCTGCAGTACAGCAAAGTGAATCAAGTATGCCTATACATATATCCACTGATTTTTAGATTTCCTTCCCATTTAGGTCACCACAGATCATTAAGTAGGGTTCCCTGTGCTAAACAATAAGTTCTCATTTCTTATGTATTTTATACACAGTAGTGTATATACGTCAATCTCAATCTCCCAATTCATCCCATCCTCCTTTCCCCCCTTGGTAACCATAAGTTTGTTCTCTACTTCTGTGATTCTATTTCTGCTTTGTCAATAAGTTCATTTTTACCATTTTTCTAGATTCCATGTATAAGCAATATTACACAATATCTGTTTTTCTCTTTCTAACTTACTTCACTCTGTATGGCAATCTCTAGGTCCACTCACGTCTCTGCAAATGGAACTATTTCATTCCTTTTTATAGCTGAGTAATATTCTTTACTTCTTTTCTCAAAAGTCAACCTGATCCATTAAATTCCTGTTTTCATTTAGCAGTTCTCTCTCTAAACTGAAATCACAAAACATAGGAATATTTTCCAAATATATTTATGATATAGTTGAAAAGAATTCCCACCAGTAACACACTATCAAAGATATCATCACTGAAACTGCTGTTATACAGAGTCATGGAATCTCAGAAATTTATTCAACATCCTGTTGTACACATTTGTATCTCAAATACTTCAGGCTTAAGCAGGTCCTTATTGACAGTAAATCTAATAATATTACTATATTTTGGAGTAAAAATGAATGATGACTAGGATGGCTTTTCAATAATGGAGAGCTAGTGTCATAATAGAGGGAAGAGGGGTTTGAAAATAAGACTATATTTTCTGGAAACTAAATAATACATAAAATATTTCATTTATTGTCTCTGAACAGCCAAGCATAGAAATGTCAAGAGAGCATATTGTTCAAAAAGGGCTGTTGTAAAATTCTTTTCTTTCAACACAGTTGTTAAAATCATAAGACTCTAGAACCAGAAAGCTTGGGTTCAAATCTTGTTTCTGACTCTGAGAAGATCTGTCTGCCTCATCCATAAAAATATTAGGGGACTTCCCTGGTGGTGCAGTGGTTGAGAGTCCGCCTGCCAATGCAGGGGACACGGGTTCGTGCCCCGGTCCGGGAATATCCCACATGCCGTGGAGCGGCTAGGCCCGTGAGCCATGGCCGCTGAGCCTGCACGTCCAGAGCCTGTGCTCCGCAACGGGAGAGGCCACAACAGTGAGAGGCCCGAGAACCGCAAAAAAAAAAAAAAAAAAAAAAAAAAAATATATATATATATATATATATATATATATTAGGAAGAAAAAAAGTAATAATTGAACTTGCCTTATAGGGTTTTGAGAAGGATAAAGGGGTCAGTATTTATAACACGCTCAGAGCAGGGATAAGATCATTGCAACACGGTACAAGAAACATTAGATAAGTGTGAGTTACTATTATTAATCTTGGGAGTTGCTTCTGATAAGTCAGTTCTCTCACCTCTCTGTCTGAGACTGATATTTGGAGTTTCAGAATTTTCATCGTTTACTCGTGCTGAAATCAGGGCAAAAGCTATACTGTAAGTACTATTAATCCTCTCAATTGTTGCCATGTTACTGTAGTTTTAATTCTTCGGTTAATTCTCCAAATTGGCTCAAATTCTCTGTCATCTTTGTCATTATCACCTAATCCCATAATTAATTCTTGACAGAATTTGGTTCCCAATGCTATTTGCCTTCTAAAACAGTCAGGAATTGGAAAGCAACAATGTAATTGCCTTGGCAGCATTTTTCTTGGTTTCATGAATCTTGTTTTGGTTATATTCTAGGAAGAAGGATCCAAGATTTGTAGAATTCAAAATCCCATCTTGGCAGTAATAGCATTTGACTTTGCACAGATTGCTGAGGTAGTTTGCTCAGCAGGTGAGAAAATTTCTGTTAGTCATTATGGCTGTCATGCTTTGGGGAGGCAATTCAGAAAACTCCTTTCATAATACTTAAAATGTTTCCTTGACATTCACTAAAAGAATGGGGGGGAGTGATTAGTGAAATTAATTTAGTCAAAGCAAAGCAATAACCAATATAATTATCATTTCAGAGATACATTATTTATTCATTTGGTCATTAATTCAACAAAAATTTATAGAGTGATCTCTATGCATCTCTCACGGTTTTGATCTTGCAATAAAATGCTGAATAAAACCTGGGCCTGACATCCATATGCCACAGAAAATGTATTTTAAAAATACTGTTTTGAATATTAATTCTAAATCTATAATTGAGAAAACACCATTTCTCTTGATATCACTTTTAATCAGTCCCAATATTCCTGTGTATATACTAAAATGAATATATTTAAATTCGATTTTAAATTCAATAATTTAGAAATAAAAATGATTCTGGGGGAAATTTCCTCAGCCATTGGATGTACTCCTATGGTCAGCTGTTCACTCTCAGTGTCACACGTAAGAGGGATAATTATTCTCATTTTACTTAGTGTTTCATAACTGTTTTAGACTGAAAGCTACTACAGGGACCATTTCTTATTAGTCTTTAGAGTCCCTGTGCCTAGAATAACATCTTGAATAGTGGTCCTTAACCTCAGTATGTACCATTATCTCATCTTCTATATAGCCTTAATAATATGTTTGGTCTGGACCCACTGCAGGTCTATTGATGAAGATTCTTCAAGGGTACAGACATGTCTATTTTTAAAATAGTCCAAAGTGGTTTCAGAGCCTCAGTTAGGGTTGAGGGTTGAGTCCCACCTGTATAGAACTATTGCTTCAATGAATAAGTGACTGAATACATGAATGAATGAATAAAAACTAACATCACAAATACATATAAAAATCATGTTAGGATATTTCCTTGATTTGTACAACCAAATTCAAAGCTTTTGTACAACAGAACTGAAGCAGTAATTTAAATAAAATACTCTTCATGCCAACGTTCTATTCTCAATTAACCAATCTATCAGTAATTCATCATCTTTACCTATACTTCTGTATTGCCAAAGGAGAACAAACTATAACCATGAGAGAATAAGAAGCTTCCTCTAGGTTGACTCACAAGTTAGAGGAAAGGTTCACAAGATGTGAGTTAGCTGTTGATTTTCAGGCAAGCTGGATGAGTGAAAAAAACAGTTACTGAAAGATCTGAGATTTGAAGGCCAATATTATCCTAGAAGTCAGAGATGGTGTGAGTGAAGAGCACCTGGTGTTCAGTTAGCAACCCACAAGTTACAAGAGAAATTAATGATTGAAAACAAGCTCTTATAGTAATATTTTATCCTAGAGTCTTCTTTTCAATATCTACTAACTCTTTATAGGAAAGTTAGCATTTAAATATAGGATCTTAAGAAAAATTAATGACATTGTGAATTCTGTAGGTATACACAATCTTAAATGAAGTAATGGTTCCTTTGCAAACTTTTGTGTGTTTAGGATATGCCCCAAATATCTTTTTTTAATGCTAATAATATTGAGAAAAACTTATGGATAATAATAAGCTTTGCCAACAATTTTAAGCTCTGAATAATAGCTATGCAAGAAGTGATTAATTACTAAGTGTTTTAATACTAATTTAATTAGCTCCATTCATTTTCCACACCACGCTGTCTCTAATTAGCTGATTTGCCATTAAAAACAGCACAATTTGTGACAAGAATTGTACAGAAAAAGAAAAGGAACATGCTGTCATTTGAATTCAAAGTCTAATTTACAGCTACAGCCCAGGGAAAGAAATATATTTTGTTTACAAAAAAATTAAAAAAGGAAGAAAGTCAAACAAAAATAATCACTGCTAAACAATAGTAAACATATGTTCATCTAACTACAAATATCTTCTACAGTGTAAAGCTTTTAGAATGAATTATAAGTATAGGAGCTACATACCAAGAATTGGTTCTACAATTCAATCAAATTTAATATAGTTGTAATGTCTTACAAAGCATTCTTTCTTCCAATGTTTTTATAGCAAAATACAAACATGTTAATCTAATTGCTCTTGACACTTCTAATTCCCAAGATTGAATCATTCTATTATCAGGATAGGTGAGAATCAGATTTCTAGTAGAAAGAATCATCATTATAGTGGAACTTAATTGAATTTTTGACCTCAACCTGATAGGCAAAGTTATTAATGGACCAGCTTTTATGTAAATTGATATTGTGTTACTAACTTCTTATTTCCACTTATATAAAAGGCATTCATTGCACATTGAATATCTAGAAAAATGAGTTACACTTAAATAATAGCAAGGAATATTTTAGTCATTTACAGCTTACCTTTATGAATTATAGATCCTTTAATAGCACCGCCAATATGCTTTCTTTTTCATAATGTTCTCAACGCAGCAGCAGGCTCATTAATGCATATATCATTGCTTTGTAATCTCTGAAGAGCGATGCCATTTAGTGGCACAATGTGAGTTGTTATATGCTAAAAAAAAAAAAAAGACAAAACAGAGTCCAGGGTTTATTTGGAAAGGTTAAAATGGCAGACACTATATTATAATCTAACTCTATATAGTATCTGTTTGTATATATAAAGCACTATATCAACAGGATAATATTTATTAGTCTGTCACTTTTGTTGTCAATTGTGCTATTAAAATGTTTTCATTAAGCATCATATTTTCATGAAGAACAGAACATTGTATTAATGAAACATCAACTAATGTCAATTTATTTAAATTAACATAAGCAACATCAATGATATTTAAGCCTAAAAAGAGATATAGAAACACCTTTATTTAAAAATTGCTAGTCTTTGCAAATGCTCCTCAAAGAAAAAACATTATGAGCTCTTACAATGGTTCGGGTTATCTAGAGGCTAGATCAGAAGCTATAGGACCAAAATAGTGCAGAAGAAGGTGAAGCACCCTGTGTTTAACACCATGAGAATTAAATTTGCCTTCCATATCTCTGTACTGAATAGCACAGTGGTTCATAGGAGAAGCTTTGGAATCAGACATATCTGAATCTGACTCCTAGTTTCAACACTTAGTAGCTACGTGACCTTGAGCAAAAAATATAAATTAATTAAACAGCCCATCCCTAAAATGGAAGCATGATAGTTCTTTTAGGAGAGGATGGTAGAGTAGATTACATGAAATATTTGCTGTTAGTTATAATATTACCATTATTGTCATCAATGATAGTGTGCAATGACAGTGCCCATCAGGTAGTCCTCCACATCTGCAGGTCTCGTTGCAATTTATTGGGACCATGTGATTACTACTGGTAAATGAAATGTAAGGGACAATTATGTGAGTCAATTCCACACTGAGGCAATTGAGAGTTAGGTGCCTCTTTATATCGCTCCCATTCCCTATGACAGTAACATTGAATAGCACATGTTCCAGATAATATAGTTACAAGGTGGAGGAGGTCCAACAATCTAGACTGAATTTCACACAAGTGGGAAATAAAACACAGACATGTGAGGGTTATTTTATTTTAATTGTCACCATAACATGCCTAGCCTAAACTGACTAATACAGATCTTTTGAGATAGGAATGGCAAGTCCAATTGTTCCTGTTTTATAGTAGGCGATACTAAGGCTCAAAGATTTAAAACAATTTCCCTAAAGTTCCAGAGATAACCAGTGATATTACCAGGATTAGATTTCAAATATTTCCATCCCATGGAATTTTTATCATGGAAGGTGAGGGGCTAGAGAACTTAGATCATGATCACTGTAGTCAGGTAACATTTATACAAAGATCTGAATCTATGTAATGCCTTCAATCAGCTGGCATTGCGTTAACAATCTCTAGAGTCACTCACCAAAATAGGTGCTTATAGAATAAGAAGAGCACTGTATACTAAGCTCTTAATATTCACTGTAAGAAAGATATTATTATAGAGGGTGTCGCTTGATGGTAGGTTAACTATTGAAATATCTGCTTCACAGGAAAAAAAAATTCCTTGGATTGGTTTTTCCATGCATGTAATATTCCACAGGCTAGGCTTTTCACCTTGAAATTGCAGACATATTTAACGTAAATCATTTTTTGCTTCCAGAAATAAATTCATTAATTCAGAGAAAATGAACTAAATTTTGCTTATCTTATTTCTAGGGAAATTATGGCTTTTGGAATCTTCACTCCTTTTGTTAAATCCAAATAAATCTAGTAGTCATTCTAAAATGAATGAATTGACCTGAACACCAAATTTTTACTACCTGGGTTAACTGATCTCATTGGTATCATCCCCGCCCTCGAACCCACATCCACCAACCTCCTTTCCTTCTTTGTCAAGTGGAACAAACATGATCAGAATCATATCTTGCCTATGATTTCAAGGAAATTGCTTACATCTGAAACTTCCCAATTTAATGGTTTTGTTTTGTTTTATTTACTTATTTTTTTGGACAAATTGGTATTCATTGTTTCCTTTGGAAAAAAAATGCATTCAAAAATTTTAAAGTTCTGAATAACACCTTTAGCTGGTTTTATTTTATTTTATTTCTTTCTTAATACATACTCAGAGCCCATTCTAACACAGTTCACACAAAAGCATTTGCTTTTTTGTGCCAGTAAAGCATATTGTGAACAATAATGTTTTTAAAGGGAAAACTTTGCTTTTAACGATTTCAACTGAGTTTTTACCAACTCCTGAATAATGAACAGTATAATGAGTGCTGAATATTTCAACAGACCTAAGATCTACTTTTGGTTCTTCCAATAAAGCTATTTGAAAATAGAAAACTCACTTACTCTTATTGAGTTTTAATTTAAAATCCAGTAGTGTGAAAAGACAAAGATCTCTAGGGTCACTTCCATTTCCAATTCTGTGCATCGGTGCATGCATGGCACTTTCATTTAATCTTCTTTAACCTGTATTTGTGCAATATGTTCCTAACTAATCCTCTGTATCAAATTCCTTATTCACCACCCACCAAACAGTTCTCTCTTCTACAACCATTCATCCTTCAATGACTTTATTAAGATATAATTCCATACTACAAAATTTCCCCATTGTAATTGTACAATTCAATGATTGTTAGCAAATTATAGAGTTTTTAATAATCATCACAATTTACAGTCTTTTTCAGGTATGAGACATAAATATTTTTTTTTAGTTTGTGGATTTTCTAAATGGTATTTTTGAAACACAGACTTTTTAATTTTGGTGAAGTCCAATTTAGTCATTTTATTCTCTTATGTTCATTGCCATTTTTTAGAATTTGTTACCCAACCTAAGGTCACAAATATTTTGTCCTACATTTTAGAAGTTTTATAGTTTTAGGTCTTACATTTAGATCTGATTAATTTTGAGTTAATTTTTCTTATGGTGTAAGTTAAAGGTTTAAGTGCTTCTCGTCCCCTTCCTCTTCCTCCTCCTCCTCTTCCTCATTCTTCTTTTTGCATAGGGATTTACAATTGTTTCAGCATCATCCAGACCCATAATTTTGTTTTATTAATCTATATACCTATCTTTGTGTCAATACACTGTTTTGATTACTATGGCTTTATACTTTGTCTTGAAATCAGATACTATACATTCTTCAACTTTCTTCTTTTTCAAAAGTGTGATGGATTTCTTGTTTTTTTGAATTCCTGTATAAAGTTTAGAATCTACTTAATAATTTCTTCAAAAGACTACTGGGATTTTAAAAGAGATTTCATGGAATTTATAGATCAATCGGGGGAGAATCATCATTTAACGATATTGAGTCTTCCAATCCATGAAAATGAAATATCTTTCCATTATTTTAGATCATCTTATTTTCCCTCATCCATGTTTTGTAATATTCAGTTTGCAATTATTTTTTTCTTCCATTATAAATAAGCATTTTATTATTTTTGATGCTATTGAAATAAGAATTGTTTTCATAATTTCCTTTTTGTGTGTTTCATTGTTAGTGAATAGAAAGAGAATTGATTTTTGTATATTGATCTTCAATCCTAGAATTTTTAACTTATTTATATTTCTATTAACCATCCTTATCTCCATGAATTTCTTAAGGTTTCCTTCATAGAATGTTAAAATCATAAAGAAATGTTACTATTCCCTTTCCAATTTGAATGCCTCTATCTCTTTCTCTCTTAGTTACTGCCTTATCACATTAGTTAGAATTTCTAGTACAATGTTGAGTAGAATTGGCAAAACTAGACATTCTCACCTTATTCCAAATATCAGGGAAAACATATTGTCTTCCAACATTAACTTTGATGTTGCCTACACAATTTTCAGAGATGGCTTTTAATAGACTAAGCTTAAGTGCTCTTCTATTCCAATTTTTGGGGGAGTTTTTATCATGAATTTGTGTTGTGATATTTAAAATGCTTTTTCTATATCTATTGAAATAATAATGTGGTTTTTGTCCTTTGTGTTCTTTACTACAGTGGTATAATATTAATCGATTTTTGGTTGTTAAATGAACCTTGCATTCCTGAGATGAGTCCCACTTCACCATAGTGTATAATCCATTTATTCATTGCTGGACTCAGTATGCTAATATCTTGTTACAGATTTTTTGCCCATATATTCATCATGGATATTGTTATGTAATATTCTTATGAAGTTTTTATCTTGCTTTGGTATCAGGGTAACATTGGATTCATAGTGAGTTGGGTAGTATGTCCTCCTTGTCTAAATTAAGTAAGAGTTTGTGAAGGACTGGTATTATTTATTCTTTAAATATTTGATAGAAGTTTCCAGTGTAGCCATCTGGGCCTGGGTTTTTCTTTGGAGAGAGTATTTTCATTAGTTATTCAATCTGCTGTTGAGTTCTACTAACAAATTTTAACTTCAGTTATTGTACTTTTCTACCATTAAATTTCATTTTAGTTCTTAATTTTAATTTATAAATTTTAGCATGTATATCTTTGATTTATTGTTATGCTTGCCTTTAAATCCTGAAATATGCTTTTCTTTAGCTATTTGCACATATTTATAGTTGCTTTGAAGTCTTTGTCTTCTAAATGCAATGCCTGAGATCCCTCAGAAATAGTTTGTATTGGCTGTTTTTTCGTGGTTTGGGTCATACTTCCTTGTTTCTTTGCATATCAAACTTTTTGTTGTTGTTGTTGAAACAGAACATTTTAGATAAACTAGTTGTAGCAACTTTTGATTCTGACTTTTACTGAATGATAATTGTGGACGGGTTTTTATTGTTTATTTCCTTTCATTTTTTATATTTATTTTTTCCTTTAATGGTTGATTGGACTAAAGTTATGAAGTCTGTCTCCCTTTCAGTGTGCAGCTACTGATGTCTTTGATCAGTTCTTTTTTTATTATTGTTTGTAAAATTATTTTTAAGAGGTCTCCCAATGTTTGCAAACCTTAGTTATCAACTGATAATTGAGGTTATGCTCATCCACTTCAAGTCCATAGACTTTTATACTCTGCAT
Source organism: Phocoena phocoena (assembly GCF_963924675.1). Lineage (NCBI taxonomy): Eukaryota > Metazoa > Chordata > Mammalia > Artiodactyla > Phocoenidae > Phocoena > Phocoena phocoena. The sequence continues at coordinate 93,002,406 of NC_089223.1, forward strand.
ATGACATGTATTTGCCTGTATAGAAAAGTGCACTTAAATTCAGATTGGTTTCATATATACTACAGATTTTACTTTCTATTGAGCCCTTTTTAATTTTCTGTGCTCATGTGAGCATCCTCAGATTTGGTCAGGAGTGTGTGGCTGTCTGAGGTCCTCCATGTCTTAGCTTCAGTCAAGCCTCAAACATATTCTTATATAGAACAACTACCAAATCAGGCTAGTAGAGCCATTGGCCCTTCATGCCACTGAGAGTGAGCATCACCATCACTACAAAATAAGGGAGCCTCCTTGGATGGTAGCAGAAGCTGCTCTTCTGTATGGCTTGCCCTGCTCTGGCAGAACTTTCATGTCTACTAACTTGTGGGGATGTGAGTGAGTTAAGAAAGAGCCTTGGGCCAGAATTTTACAGATTTCCATTCTTCCGATGTTCACTCTTTTAAGGTCAGCAGGATTTTTTTGTTTGTTTTTTAGGGTTTTTTTGCAAAGATACTTCTCATAATATTTTACGCCTTTGGTTTTATTAATTTCCAAATCACTACAAAGGTATTTTGAGCTTTATGTAATTTTGTGTGGGTGTGGGTTTGTATTTTTTATTTTTGTACTTTTTTTTCCAAATTTATAAGGAGAGGATTTTCCTACCTTCTCACTTGACCATAATCTGAAGTCACTTATTTTTGTGATATATAATTGGTTATTTTTCTCTGCTTAAAACATTTAGTTACAAGATTAATGTTTACTAACATGGGCATCTAGAAAATCAACTTAAAATATTTATAATGGTAACAAGATAATCAAATATCTTGGAATAAATATTTTAAATGTACAAATTTTATGCAAAAATTATAAACTATTTCTGAGTGAATTTAAAGAAGACCTGAAAGTTCAAGTAGATTGTAAATTCTTTTGGGTAGATATATAATCACACAATCAATAAATGACCAAAATTTTTACTAACTAAAAAAAAAAAAAATTAGTAGCCTCTATTTTTTTCTTAGAATAACAGCTTTTAAAGTACTAATACTTGATACCTCATTTAATGCATCTCTGTAGCAATATTACACCCTGTGCTCCCTTTTCTCCCTGTGGTCTAGCACACTGGCCTTATTTGATGCACTGGTTTCCCTCCCACCACAATGCCTTCATAATTGTTGTTTCCTGTCTGAGATGCCTTCTTCCTCTCTCCTCCGCTGCATAGTTAGCTCTTCTTTTCCTTCATATCTTAGCTCAATCATTACTTTCTGATCTTTCCAACTAGATTAATTGTCCTTTAAGTATTCTTGAGCAACAGATAATTCTACTTTTTAACATTTACAATGTTTTTTTTTTTCCTTTATTCATTGCAGGCTAAGAAATAATCTGCTTTGCTTTTCATCATATTCTCAGTGCCTGACAGGGTGCCTGGCACTCATTAAAATAAGCAGCTGAGGGATTATTTTCTTAAACGTTTGTTAAATATGGGATCTGATTATCATGAGCTGGTAAATAAAGTTTGACATATAATATCTTTACATCTACTGTGAACCAGGCACCTTGGCAGGTCTGGAGGATACAAAGATAAATTAGATGCATTAATGTCATTTTTATACATATTAATGCAAATAGTCATTTTCTGCATTAACATTATTACAACACTATCCCTGAGCTGGGCCAGATAATACTTTTTCCATTTTTTAACTTGACATAGGTAAGGTAGTTTATGTAAAAATGTATCATTGGGCACAATAAATTAATGTTTTGAAGTTAAATTTTAATAGTTTGTAGACTTCTTGCATTTAATATATAAATTTGTTTCTCTTTCCTTCTTGAAAAAGAGATATAAGCACAAGAAAATTATACTAGTTTTATAGTGTGAATATTTAAACGTTAACATTATGATAAAAGTAAATCAATGGCAGAAGTCCATAGGTATAATTTTCCTGTAAAATTGTACCTTACATGACTCACATTTGAGCAATATTGAAGCAGAGTGTTTTTACAGTAATTCTGCTGTCAGAAGAAAGAGGAGTAGGAAAGGAGGGAGAAAAAGAGGAGGAGAAAGGGAAAGGCAAGTGAAAGGGGGCCAAGAGAAATAATTGTTATATAAACAGATACAGTGGGTAAGTGCCCAATTATCTGCTCCCTATTAGAACATTATTCCTACCTATTAACTGCTGTGTGATTTTCAGTGTCTTCCTGGGGAGCAGTATATTCCTTAGGCTGAAACCTCAAATGAGAAAGCATGAGTTGCAGAGTTCCATAAAACCCACAGCCACTACTGAGAGCGAGGAATAAGGCACTGTTATTGAAAGCCACACGGTTTGGGGTTATGGCAGACTTACCTAGGAACTGAGGGTCAAAATAAGCATTATACATTGTTGAGAGTTTTTTAAGGAAAACTGCAGTTAATATGGTGTCCCTGCTTTTGAAATGTCATTTTATTCCTGTGAAAATAAAGCATGTTAACCCATTGCACATTTCCATCTCTTTGTGCTCCCTGGTTGCTGTACACATGTCACACAAAACTATAAAACAAGTATAATAAAGCAAGTTAAAACAACAGCCACCCCAAAGAATCAATTACCTGTTTTTCCCCGGGAGTCACTGAAGGAAGTTAGTTTTCCAAAGTCGCTTTGATAAAACAGTGATACTCCATAGGCATCACCCCAGGCTTGTAGCTGAGCTTCCTGCACTGCATCTTCCAAAATGTGAAGGGCAGCAGTCTTTGAACTTCAAGGAAGGAAGAGATACTGATTCTGGGAACTCACAGCAGACTAGATACCTAATGTTAAATTTGGGCTTTAGGACTCTTTTTTTCAAACTACTTACTACAAATTTAAGAAAAATTCACATTCTTAGTTAACCTCACAACTTACCTGAGAGTCTTATTTCACTAGTTTCACACATCGTAATTTTATTTTAACTGGAGGCTCTTTCTCAGTTTTTAGTAATGAAAGGGCATGATCTGAGACATTGTCATGTCCCACGAAATCTATTTCCATAAATCCCATTTCCCAAGGAGGGATGGCAAAGGAGAAGGTACACAGACCTTGATGTCTTCATGGAAGACATTTATCAGGGAAATGGTGATAGAATGAGCAGAGAAAAGAAAAGCCATGAATGCCAGGTTGAGTTTTGTTGCTGACCACTGCAAAAGCAGAGTTTTCACGAAAAATTTGGGAAGAAGCCAAACACTTAAGGCGAATATGCGTTCACTTTGCATATGTGAGTATATGCAGGTTTTACTTGACTGGGAATTATCTGCCAGTTAAGCATTTTCAATGTGCACAATTTCTACTTGCATCTCAGACCTCCTTTCAGGTGCCACTATCCTCCTTCCCACCCTGTGTGAATATCAAACATAGGTGTCCTAAGTTCAGAAGTTGCCTTTGTCATTTAGTCATTTATTCAGCACTGTGTTTTGGCTTTATTTTTCTTGGTTTTTTGTAATTCTGTTCCAAATTTTAAAAGAAAAGGAAGCTCACCATCTAATGAAGAGATGGTCAGTAAATACAAAATTTTAATAAAATGTGAAAAGTGCTGTGATAGGAGCAATGAGTAGTATAGTGGGATACAGAAGAGGTGTGCTTGCTTCAACCTGCACACAGGGTAAGTGGTTAAAATGTGAGCTAATCTTATAAGCCAAGTGAATTAAGTAGGTGAAGAAAGGGAAAAATTTTCTGCTTCCCTGTAATAAGGATATGAGTGGGCAAAGGACTAAACCAGAAACTGCAACTCACTCCACTGAACCAGAAACTAGCACTTTGATTTTGCTCCTTTTTGGTGTATAATTCAAATCTTTCATTCATTAAACTACTTAGGAATTTCTATTGAGGTGCCTTTCTTTATTCTCTCATTTCTCTCATTCATGTAATATAAAAAACTGATTCCTTAGGTTGGGTGAATTGCTGGTTAAATATACACACAGGTGCACAACTTTTCTTTTTTACTGTCACTGGATATCTATTTTGTTTTGTTATTAAGTAGTCCCAAGAGTAACTAATGTTCAATGTATATGATTTCTGAAGATATACTACACTGACAATTCTTAGCTTTTTCTTTATGTAAGTCCTGCACTTAAATAAATCATCTCCATCCCCTGAACCAACACTTTAGCTTAGCTTAGCTTCCTACCTCATGACATATTTTCAATCATCTCCTAGCCCACTTTTCTAGCTCAAGTCTCTACAACAACTTATTCAAAATCAACTTTATCAAATCACTTCCTTGCTCAAAGAATCTCCCTTGACTGACTCTTTCTGGCTGGCCTCCTCTCCTGTTATTATTTTTTTCAGATAATTTTTATTGTCATATAGTTGCTTTACAGTGTGGTGTTAGTTTCTACTGTACAGCAAAATGAATCAGCTATACATATACATATATCCCCTCTTTTGGGGATTTCCTTCCCATTTAGGTCACCACAGTTCATTAAGTACAGTTCCCTGTGCTATACAGTATGCTTTCATCAGTTATCTATTTTATACATAGTATCAGCAGTGTATATGTGTCAATCCCAATCTCCCAATCTGTCCCACCGCCCCCACCTTTTCCTCTTGGTATCATCTAGTTCTTCTTAATCAGACTTTTACTCATCTATTTTCTTTTTTCTCAGTTAAAAAAAAAAAAGCTATACTCTTCCTGCCAGTCTCTGTCCTCTTGGCTTCCTTCGTATACCTCAACTTGACTTCCTTTTTTTTTTTTTTTTTGCGGTACGCGGGCCTCTCCCGTTGCGGAGCACAGGCTCCGAATGCGCAGCCTCAGCGGCCATGGCTCACGGGCTCAGCCGCTCCACCGCATGTGGAATCTTCCCGGACCGGGGCACAAACCCGTGTCCCCTGCATCGGCAGGCGGACTCTCAACCACTGTGCCACCAGGGAAGCCCTGACTTCTCTCTTGGCATCTCTTTCCAGACAATTTTTATTCATCTTTCAAAACCTTAATTCATTCATCTTCTTAAAATCTTCCTTGTCAAGACAGAAAACAGGAAGCCCTGCTGAAGGGCCATTCTCTGAATTCTTATTGTGCTTAAAATCAATTCCGTGAAACTCATTGCTGAAAAAAATCCCTGTTTTGTACAGATCAATTCTGTCTTGTAAATATTGGTATTGTCTTCTCAACTAGGTTGTACTATCTTTAGGGAGGAGAACTATGGCTCATACCGTTCTGCATTCCACAGTATGCCTTGCATTCTGCTGAAAACATAGTGAAAGAAAACTCAGCAAATGTTGGTTGTAATGAAAGTACTTTTCTTTTTCTCCATTCCTAGCTTACTTAATGACTTCAATTTTCTGTTTTATGTAATTTATGAAATGTCATCTTTTAAAGTTGCATTTAATTGATTTGTTCTATAATACATACAAACAAAAAATAAACACATTTAATATTTAATATTTACATGTCAATTTTTAAGAATTTGAATGATTTATTTCATTCCTTTTAATATCCATGCATATTCCCATGTTTTCGTTTTTTTTTACATTTTTATGGCATCAGCGGTGGTCATTATAAAAATTTAGATGTCCTCTGCATTTGACTGTCTATGTGTGTATCTGTGTGTCTCTTATTGTCTTGATAGTAAGTAAGTCTGATCTCACCAGTGTTACCCAGAACTAGCTGGAGAGAACACACTGAAATTGGAAGTGCTCCACATTTTAACCCTTAGAGTTATTTGAACCATCATTATTAATTTCCATTCAATAAATTTACCACTGCAGATGGTCACGTTTCTGATTTTCTAGGTTATTGTTGTTTTTGTTTGTATTTGTTTTTGTTTTGTTTTGTTTTACAAAACACTTGGAACTGACTAAATGGGTATCAAATTAATTATCTCATATCTCAATGGGTGGCCTGATTTTTCTAGTGCAGCCAACAAATTTAGCCCTGCGTACCACTCACCTGATTGCCCATTTACATAAGTTTTTATGATGGGGAGATGCTAAAAAACTGCCACAAAATACAAAACTCTTTTCAGTATGGGATATAAAATGGTACAGTAGACATGGCATAAATGTGGAATAGAAGACATAAGTTTGAGTCCTAGGTAGACCACTTACTTTAGTGTAGCATTACTAAAACACTCTAAGTCGGTTTCCTGCTTTGTAAAGAGGATTACACTTAGAATTTTGAGGATTGAGAAAGTTTTTCAAAATTAACAGCATGATATCTTTCACACAAGGGTTATTTGTAATGACATTTTGGTTGAGAGATACATCATAATGTTTAGAGAACGGGTTCTGGAGTTTTGCAATCCTGGATTTCCAGTTGAATGAACTTTGGAAAATAACAGCCTTCTTGACGTTTAATTTCATCAGTAAATGAAGAATGCAAACCTTTGTAAAAATGTCTTGGCTTAAAGCAAATATATTTAAAATACTGAAGAAATACTTGATATAGCATAAGAACTCAAAAAAACCTTAGCCAAAAGGGCAAAATGCAGATTTGAAAGAACATTCCTGAGTAGCTGAGGTATGTGTTACAAATTTATAGATTTTATTTATTTTTATTAAAAAACAAACAGATACTGGACACTGCATGATTCTTCTTTATTATATCACAGTTTCTATGAATCAGGACTCCTGTCATAGTTTAGCTATGTTCTCTATAATATTGCAATCAAGATATTGGCCACGGCTGTTGTCTAATCTGAAGTTGGACTGGGGAAAGACGCACTTCTAAATTCACTCAGAACATTGACAGAATTCAGTTCTTTGAAGTATAGGACTGTGGGCTCTAGGTTCTTGCCGGCTGTCAACAAGAGGCAGCCTTAGCTCTAGAAACAGCTCACAGTTCCTTGACACATAAGGTTTCCCAAGATGGTCACTTGCTTCTTCAAATCCAGCAAAATAGAAAGGGACTCCAAGAAGACAGGTTCTACAATGTTATGTGAATATCATATACACATAATTACATGCATCCTGCCACCTTTGCTGTGTTCTCTTCATTAGAGATAAGTCACAAGTCATGCCCACAGTCAAGGTGAAGTTACCAAAGAAGGGCAGAATATCAGAAGGTGAGGATTCTGGTTGTTATCCTGGAATTTATCTACCACACTCCCTCAAACAAAATGAGGCTTATTAAGGTAATAAATCTTTTAAAAAACTATCAAACGAAACTTTCATTTCCTGAATGGCACCACAGTTCAGACAAAATGATGGCATAGTGATGGGATAGCTACTTCAACATGTGCTCATTCCTACAGATGGCCTACCGCTCTCTATGTAATAACTTGTTCAGGTTTCCTACATGAAGCTTTGGGTGATGTTTCTCAAAGATTCTAACTGTGTGCTATGACCTACACAAAGTTTATTCATATATTATATGAATTTTGCTAACTTCATAATCCCTATAGGGATTATAGACCTTCTTAAAAATGGAATATTTTAATGTAAGATTATCTACTATGGCAACTGAAGACCAAAAATGCACCTAGTTGTTTCCTGTCTACCAGGTGGCCCCACAGAACATATTGAATGGTAGGGAACCATGAGATCCCAATGTCTACCTCACTGACCAGCTGCCATGATTTTGAAGATTAGTTGTAAAATGGGTGAAATATTTAAATAGCAGTCTACATCTCAGAACATTACTGAAATTTGGTCCCCTGCTAATTGACCACTGATGGAAGTAACCACTGGGCTCCCACTGAGCAAATGCAGCAAATTGCCTGAATGAAATACAAATGTGGTCTATTGGTTCCTATAACTTCTTCCACTGAAAAATTAACCTTCCATCCTATCTTTCATTTATAAGATGAAAACTCATTACTTAAAAAAATTCAATGGAAACATACAAATCTCTTTGGGAATTACCTGACTCTTAAAAACTAAACCAAAATACATAAGTAATAAAAAAAAAACTTTGTTGCTATAGAAAAATTGCTTGAATAAGAATTTTGGTGTGTTATTGTTTTTCAGTGAACCAATTATAAAGGCTAAACTTGGAACCTAAGTGAATAGCTATTTAATGTTGCTGTAAGTGAACTGCAAGAATTCTCCATTTCAAAGTCACTTGACATAAAACTTACACATTCCAGACTTCTGATACTTTCCACCTACTTATATCACTGTCACTTACACATATCGTTAATCCATCAATAACTCTCAGGGTTGCAACAGCTAAATGGAAAAATGGCTAAGGTTCCCCCATTTCATAAATCTCAAAGTGCTTGTGATTCTTAATACTGCACATATTTTTATTTGCAGTTTCAGAGTGATTAAAATAATTTAGAAATAGATACTCTTAACTGGTGAGTGATTTAGTCTGGAGTTAGAATTAATATTACACATTTTCTCATTTTTGGACAGAGAACTATTTACTAAAAGCATTTCAAGCAAGAGGAATTAATACACTTTTTATGTTGACTTTCCACCTTAATATTTTAAAGGAGAGCATTTATTGAGGAAAACCTGATTTCAAATTTACTCTAGATAGTTTCGTATATTGAAAGTTTCATGTAGAAGAAAATATTGAAAATTTAAAGTTACGGAGGTTTATTTTACTCTAGTACATATTGAGTAATTTATATTACAAAGATTGGGTTATTAATCTTTTTCAGTAAACGTGCCCCAAAATTGCAGATTCCAAAAGAGAAATAAAGCAAATTCCTGTAGACTGACAAGACAAAAATGAAAATTTATTTGAAAATCAAACTTAATTTTAAATTATACTAATTCATAATTCCTGAAGGTGTATCATATAACACTATTTGGGCATTTAAGAACAAGTATTCTGTGGCTAGAGAAAACCATAGGGAGAAGAACAAAAAGGAAAATTTTGAAGCAAATTTAGAGAAAAACTGCATCTGTCAAGATAAGGGACTTAGATTTTATTATCACTTTCTTGAAAGGATGAGCGAATAAAGACAAAATGAATAAAAAACATTAGAAAGAAAAAGGGAACAATGAAAAATCATGTCAATTGAAATGATTCTACTACAATTTGAAGAGGATAACATGTGAAAAGAAAGTAGAGAGACTAGGGTGTCTAGGAAAGTGTCTAGTAAGGGGTTATTTAAAAAGTAATATAAGTACAAAAGAAAATAAATAAATATTCCCCAGGGTGTGGGCCCTTGTTAATAAAGGCATTTTCCTCAGGGAAGTTTCAAGGAGCTCTTGCTCTAACTATAACTGTACTGGTTACAAGCTTTTTCTTCCATGTAGTTACCTTTATGTTTCTTAGCCTTTTCTGCAGCACTGAGATAGCTTGTTCAATCTTATTGTTTGGAGTCCAAGTAGATATAAAAGCCTTCTGGTTGCTCCACTTGAATATTGTAACATTTTCTTCTCTAGTGTGAAACGCTGAACAATTCACCAGGCAAACAGACGATCTTGAACACCTTACCACTAAAATAAGTAAAAATTGTCAGGAACAAACTTATTAGGACCCTCTATAGAGTGAGTTATTCAGAGGCTTTGTTCATAAAAGGGAAAATAATATACACAATAAATAAGACAGTAGAGCGTTTTAATTAAGTAATTAATTTATTGGCATTGTCAAATTGGTCTGGCAATAAAATGCCTGTAGTTTTCAAACTGTCTACTGTCATGATTGACATTTGGAAATGCTTCCATTTGGCACTTCACTCATTTCCAAGAGAATTTCTTTCACACACATACATTTTTGTACAGTGGTTTTGACAATAAACCATATACAAGGCACATTTCCCATGTCATTCCTATAAATAACATCAAGCTGTGTTAAGTATTTCAAAGTCAACCTGAGAATATTTTTTATGGGAGAGGTTTAACACATTTACACTTATCATCATATTAGATATAGTTGGTCTTAATTTTGTCATTTTATTTTATTTTTTCTTATTTGATTTATACTTCCATTACATCCTACCTATTTTTGTTACTTCTTCATTTTTCTCCTCTAAAGTTTCAAAATATATGAATTCCATTCTATTTTATACAAATGCTTTGTCTTAACTTTTTTCTGTTTGCATATATACTAAAAAAGCTAATGTATATTAAGCCCTTACTGTGTGCTGGGTACTAGAGTAAATCTTAGCTCACAGTAAATTCTCCTCACTAATCCTATAAAATAGGTATCTTCTTCTTCTCCTTCACAAATACAGGACCACTGATGCTAAGTAACTACCAAATTCAGAAAGTATGAAGAATGGCAAAAGAAGTGGAATTCAGGTCTGTTGGACCTAATATCATGTGTTCTTAACATTATGATGTAATATATCTCTTTAACTATCAATGCACGGTGAATGCACGGTTAGCAGAGAGAATGGAGAACACACAACTGGAGTTGTAGAAGGGAATAGCCTAGTGGGTGAATGTTGTCTTTTCTATACTATAATAGTTTGAAATAATGTTTGATTATGTATGTCTTTTACATATATATTTTAACTATTTCTCCATTTATCATTTGTTTGACTTTACTTCATTGTTTTTTCCTTCATTATAACTATAATAATTCTAAACCATTTTATCTTTAGTTTCAAATTTTGGTAATGTTTTCAAATAATACTCCACATTGCAATATTTTAAAATAGTCACCTATAACTTCTAATATTTACTTTTCTGTTTTTAAATGAAATATTGAATAACCTTAACATTTTCTTTACTATATCATATAAGATAAAGATTAACTTAAAATAAATAAATCAGTATGTGACTTTTAAGAAATAATTTGTCTAATGAATAATATATATGATGTTATAATACATAATTATACAAATATGGATTCATATGCATATGTGTACACATAAATGCAAATGTATATATTTACATATGTACATATACATGTACATGTGCATACATATACTACATATACATACCATGGATCTACTTCTTGAGTCTACAAATAGTTCTATTGATCTGTATGTCAATAATCTGGTACTCATCACACTAATTTTAATTATCTTAGTTTTATAATACCTTTTAATAATGGTTTAAAAAGTCCTCATTATACTCCATTTAAATAATTTCCCTAAATATTCTAGATTTTGTACACTACTACATTAACTCTAGAACATTAATTTGGAGAATGACTTTAGAAATAATTTTACAAATAGCATTTTTAGTGGAACATGTCAGAAACATTAAAAAACATATTTGACATGTTAATAGGTATTGTATCAAAACCAAAGATTAATTTACAGAAAACATACAGTCAGGATTTTTTACAAAGAAATGTTATTTAATGATTGGAATCAATGAATATTATCATTTCTTCTCATTTTCACTATTTATATTATTTTCATTATATCAACCCCCCCTTTATATGCTTCAGTATAAAGCTACAGAGCTTTGTTTAATGTACACATTTCTTTGATTTATCAGCATGCTCTTAATATTTGCATCTCTATTTACCTGTGATATCATCTAATTTTAATTTCTTTTTCTGTTTGGAGAAGTTTTATGATGAGTATTATCAAGATTAAAAAACAAATGGGACAACTACTATAAAGAAAAAGTGGAGGAACTTATGAGGAATTATAGCAGGAACTCTGAAATAGATTAGGGGGTGAAAAATAAGAGACTTTCTAAGGACATTATATTTAAGACATGACTTGAAGAATGTATAGAATCTTTGCAGGCAAGAGATGGAGACCATGAAAGAAACTTCCTGACCAAAAAAAAAAAGAAAAAAGAAATCAGCATGTGAAGCCAAATCTGTCTCAAATGCTTAGACATGCCAATAGCCCTGTACTATCAGAGCATAGGAGATGAGGCCTCAGGACCCCTCAGATTTAGTCAGAAAGAAGAGCAGAATCATGAAAAGCATAATGTGGAGAAGTAGACAAAGAGTTAGGAGAAATAGCCGGGGATTGTCATAAAAGCTGTCTGTCACAGTTTTGAAAAGTATATTTGCAGGGATGATTTAGATACACTAGAGATATTTGGCTTAAAGAACAAGAATTTGTATTGGATTAAATATTATGGTTGACTGATCCAGCATCTCAACAAGGACGTAAAGGAGCATGATTTTTCTACCTCTTTGCTCTGCTGTCCATAGTGTAAATTTCATCTTCAGGCCAGCTTCCCTCTTGCCAGTTGAAAACAGTTATATGAGTTCACATCCTTTGAAAGAAATCTTTCCCTTTTTTGAGACCTTTCCCAGATGTCTTCCACAAACACCTCCTTATGTTCCATTACCTATGATTGGGTCATCTGCTCATTTTTACATGAGCAAGAGAAATGGAAATACTTAAAGACCAACCATGATGGTACTGAGAGTGGGACAGGTATCTCCTAGTGGCTTAGGGGTGAAAGGTTGTGTGCCTAGAACAGCTAACATTCTGTTAGAAAGGAAGACAAGAATAAGAGAAGTTTTACAGGAAACTGACAATGTGTGCCACAAAATTAATGTAAATTTGAAAATTAAAAAGTGTGTATTTGATTCAGCAACCAGATCATTTGTGGACATAACAAGTTTCAGTAGATAGGAAGCCAGATTGGAATAAGTGGAAGAGAAAATGGGAAGTAAGAACTAGAGTTTGAGAATTAACAATATTTTCAACATATTTTGTGAAGGACACAATAGTGAGGTGGAAGGACAAGAAAGGAAGCATAGGAAGGGTAACTAATAATACCAGAAAGACAGTTGGAGATGAGACCTAGACCAAATGTTGAAGATTTGACCACAAGGATGCATGAATACTTTCTATTGCAATGCAGTGTTAAGAGTATGGATTGAAATGAAGGACTCTTTTATTTATTTACTTATTTTAGCATCTTTATTGGAATATAATTGCTTTACAATGGTGTGTTAGCATCTGCTTTATAACAAAGTGAATTAGCTATACATATACATATATCCTCATACTTCATCCCTCTTGTGTCTCCCTCCCACCCTCCCTATCCCACCCTTCTAGGTGGTCACAAAGCATGGAGCTGATCTACCTGTGCTATGCGTCTGCTTCCCACTAGCTATCTATTTTAAATTTGGTAGTGTATATATGTCCATTCCACTCTCTCACTTCATCACAAATTACCCTTCTCACTTCCTATGTCCTCAAGTCAATTCTCTACATCTGCATCTTTATTCCTGTCCTGCTCCTGGATTCTTCAGAAAAAAAATTTTTTTAACATTCCATATATATGTGTTAGCATACGGTATTTGTTTTTCTTTTTCTGACTTACTTCACTCTGTATGACAGACTCTAGGTCCACCCACCTCACTACAAATAACCCAATTTCATTTATTTTTATGGCTGAGTAATATTCCATTGTATATATGTGCCACATCTTCTTTTTCCATTCATCTGTCAATCAACACTTAGGTTGCTTCCATGTCCTGGCTATTGTAAATAGAGCTGCAATGAACATTGTGGTGCATGACTCTTTTTGAATTATGGTTTTCTCAGGGTATATGCCCAGTAGTGGGATTGCTGGGTTGTATGGTAGTTCTAGTTTTAGTTTTTTAAATAACCTCCATACTGTTCTCCATAGTGGCTGTATATTTACAGTCTCACCAACAGCTACCATGACAAGGTACCACAAACTGGAAATTTAAACAACAGAAATTGACTGTCTCACAGTTCTGGAAGCTAGAATTCTGAGATCAAGGTGTTGGCAGGGCTATGCTTCCTCTGAAGTAAGGGAAGGATCTCTTCTAAGCTTCCCTTCTAGCTGCTGGTTGTTCCTTGGCTTGCAGTAATCAATATGGTCTTCTCCTTGTGTATGCGTCTATGTCCAAATTTCCCCAGGCATAACTCTATTCCAAACCTCATCTTAACTATTCACATCTGCAATGACTCTATTTCCAAATAAGTTAACATTCTGAGGGGGGTTAAGGATTCAACATACGAATTTTGGGGGACACAATTTAACATACAACACTCCTCTTCCTCCCCTGTGAAAGAGGTTTAAAGTTATATGAATAATAGTATTGTTGTGGAAATTAAATGAGAAAATGTACGCAAAGTTTTATCTCAGTAGCTTTTCAATCACTGTAATACTATTAATTTAGAATGTATCTATTCTTGTCTAATATTCTTGAGGTTGTCATCTTTTTCCAGCCTATCATCTGCATTAAAGTCACAGGTCATCTATAGTTCCTCCTAATAAGTTAAAGGTATACAAGTTTCAAAAAGATACGCTGGGAAAAATAGTTGTTTACCATTTGTTAATTTGTGATTTATTGCTTCCTGCTTGTGGAAGGGATTGGATATGTTTGAGCCATTTTTATTGTCACAGAGAACCATTGTCTTGTGGTGTCCCCATTCAGAGAGAGAATTTGCAGGGCAAAAGGCTACTCTCTATACTAGACCAGCACTTGCTTCTTTTTCCTCCTTTTTAAAATTTACTTATTTAATTTTTGTCCTGTTTGCTGCCAAAGATGTCCCAAATGATGAGCCCCTGTACTGGACCTGTGACCATTGGGAATAGAATCAATGCTGAGAACACATTCTCACAGTTGAATGGGCAGCTTGCAGGTGGTAATGACTTTCAGTCACAATTTGTGTGAGATCCAATGCCGTGCTTCAGACTGCTAGTCCATTACCAGTTTTCCCTGCTCTCTCAGTCTGTTACTGGTTTAACTCCCCAAAATTCCCTTTTACTCTCTCTTTTGCTATTGTTCTCTCTTATTCAATTACAGTGACTTTGCTCAGGGGCTGAATGGAAGGTTGATGCAGCACGAGGTAAAATTAAACTGCTGTTGCAATACCACCTGCATCTGCAGGCATTTGAATTGAAAAAGAGTTTGACCGTTCTGTGGTCATTCCGTTTGACCATTTTTATCGTACAAATGCAATATTTTAGTTGGTTTTCTAAGGCACCTGGTCTTGTATTTCCTACTCAACAAAGGAACAGGCAGAGGGATTATATAGTGGACATTGTGTTTGTTTCCTGTAGTTGTACTAAACATCCCCTCTTTACCCACCAGTTTCATGTGAGGGGAAAAAAGTAAGATGACCCCCAAAGGAAAAAATATCCAAATCAAGATGGAGGCATGTTTTTATATACATATATTTTTATTATAGTTAGGGGAAAAAATCAGTTCAAGTATTTATCTAGAAAATAATTACCATTTGTGTATCTACAGTGTATATACCTAAGTGCTGATCTTCTCTCCAACACTGCAAGTTTATGTATTATCCATATTTCTCAAATAGAAAAACAGAGGTTTAATGAATTTAAGTTACTAACATACAGTTACATCACTGTTAAATAGAAAGCCTGAATTTTTTTAACATCTTTATTGGAGTATAATTGCTTTACAGTAGTGTGTTAGTTTCTGCTTTATAACAAAGTGAATCAGTTATATATATACATATGTTCCCATATCTCTTCCTTCTTGCATCTCCCTCCCTCCCACCCTACCTATCCCACCCCTCTAGGTGGTCACAAAGTACCGAGCTGATCTCCCTGTGCTATGCGGCTGCTTCCCACTAGCTATCGGTTTTGCATTTGGTAGTGTATATATGTCCATGACACTCTCTCACTTTGTCCCAGCTTACCCTTCCCCCCCCCCGTGTCCTCAAGTCAATTCTCTAGTAGGTCTGTGTCTTTATTCCCATCCTGCCCCTAGGCTCTTCATGACCATTTTTTTTCTTTTTAGATTCCATATATATGTGTTAGCATACGGTATTTGTTTTTCTCTTTCTGACTTACTTCACTCTGTATGACAGACTCTAGGTCCATCCACCTCACTACCAATAACTCAATTTCGTCTCTTTTTATGGCTGAGTAATATGCCACTGTATATATGTGGAAGGGCTGAAATTTTATCTTGAACTCCAGATGGGTTCCCTGGAACCTCTGCTCTGGGTAGAGATTGCTAATATAACCTAACATCTGGCCACATTGCCAAATATACAGCAGTTTTAATTTTACCTAATCATAGTAGGTAAATCACATTTACCTAATCTTCTTTGCTCATCCAGGCAGGGCAAAGATGCCATCACTTAGGATCTACAGTGTTTTCCTCGGTATCTTCTCCTTTCACTCATCCTCTTGCCTTGGAAAACTGGGGAAAGGCAAGTCTAGGTGAGATCACTGGATGCTGTGTCACTGTGCAAACAAGCTAAGAGGTGAGCAACCATTTTCCATTTTTGTACCTCTAACAGAGACCAGAATATACAGGTTAATTTTAACCTATTTCCAGCTCAGCTAACTTGCCTCCAACCTCCCACATTTAACTGGAACAAATTTAATTATATATACATATATATATATAAAACTAAATATATACATATATTTAGTTACATTGCTTCCATAATAAATTGATATTTTTGCCAGCCAGACTTCTAGTCAGATTCTATTCATATTCTTTCCCAAATCTGGGCATTTTGGTGGACACAATACTTGGATATCTAGTTCTTATATTTTATCTTGAAAATTGCTGTCAACTAAATTTTATGACATTTCATTGTGCCCTATTGTTCTCTATTGTTTCTAAATATATCAGGATTGAAATCATTGGATAAATAATGATCTGGGTGGTGATCCAAAATGAGATTATCACAAGCCTCCTTGTCCTTGTGAAATTTAACACAGTTATATGCTTTTAAAATTTATCCAATATGAATTGAATTTACATAAATATTTGTATTCACATGAGTCAGCCCTTTCTCATATTCAATTTGCTATTTGCTTTTACTAGTTAGTGCTGAAACAAGGCTAGAGCAGTCTATAGGTCATATTAGGGCCCATGGATGATGAGGACTGTTAGTACCAATTACATTTTGCTAGCAGAGAGTGGAGCTGGAGCATCTTAGGAAGACTGAGACCATTAGGAACCCCAAAGAATGAGGAAAGACCAACTACATAGTTGCTTTCATCTGCCTTTCTAAACAGGAGGGTCCACAAAATCCCAAAGAATGAGGAAAGACCAACTACATAGTTGCTTTCATCTGCCTTTCTAAACAGGGGGGTCCACAAAATCCCTGGCGGTCCAGTTGTTAGGACTCGCGCTTTCACTGCTGGGGCCTGGATTCGATCCCTGGACCTTGAACTAAGATCCCACATGCCACGGTGCAGCAAAAAAACAGAAGACAAAAAACAAACAAACAGAAAAAAACAGGGACTCCACAAGAAAATTAAACCCTGAAGCTCCAAGAGACATCTATTTTACCTAATGAGTTTCTTTCTTTCCTCTTCATCTAGTATGATACTACCTAACTATCATTTTGAAGGAATTGAGGTAATAGTCACTGGAATCATTTTCTGGGTTATACAGTTTAGATGAAGGATCCCAACTAAGAAGCTAAGGAAAGTGTTGCACATTCTATCACTCCTTCACTCTCAAAAAACTGTGGGAAAGAGATCATTTGAGGAGCAAATGCTGACCCCCAATTTAGGGCCAGATGGAGGGGGGCATACATGAGAATTAGTTTCTTCCAGTCTAAGCTAAGTTTTTCAGAATCTTACTCCTAGGGAAGCTACTTAATAGGTCTTCCCAATTTCCATAGGATCTTTTCTACCCTTAAAGAAATGCCCATATAGATATATGAATTTAGCCAATGAATATGGTGCATGAGGTCCCATTGGCCACTGTCTTTGATGCTGGGATTATTGCAAAATAGTATAAGTATATACAAAGAGAAAAAGTACTTGCTAAGTAAAGACGTTACTGCTGAAAACTGTCATAAAATAACATCGACTTTTATTTTTGGAACTATGGATTAAAATGTCCCCAGAACAGGCTGTTTTAAAGTGCTTTCTCATTCTGAGAAAAGGTCACAGTTGTGACAATTATTGTTGTTCCCTTATTTTGTCACAGTAAATTTACAAACTTTATTAGATGAAGTGTGGTAAATAATGAAACAATAGAAACAATTGATCTAGATCTGGAAAAGCAAGGCAAAGTTGCAGTTCTAGCATCTAAATCATCTTTATTGACCATGTGATCTTGGACAAGTTTCTCAACTTCTTTAAGTCTCAGTTTCTGGCACTATAAAATACTAACTCTTGATCTCAAGGGTTATGGTTAAATTCAAGAGGTGAGATATAAACAAATCCTATATGTGCTCTAAAGAAACAATTATGAAGTCCACCAAGATTTGCTGATTAAAGTAGGAATATTTTCATTTATATGTATTTTGTGCTTTACAGACAATTTATCCATTTCTCATGACACCACCATGAACTGAGTCAAGGAACATAACATGACTTGCCTGAGGTCAAAAAACAAATACATAGCTGAGCCTGGACTCTTCTTGTCTCCTTGATTCTCAAGTTCAATTTTTGTAATCTGTACAATATATAATTTCTTTAATTGCCTAACTTTTAAAATGCCTCCATTGATTTTACTTTTGCGATTCGTTTGCATTATAAAGACTGTGAGGGCCACCAATTGAAATGCAGAGTGAGGAATGAAGGCAGAATCTTGGAAGCAGAAATTTCTGTTGAAGTCATCTAGGTGGACTCCTTGCCTTATGCAAAGCTCACCAAACCATTCCAGACACATTGTCAGGGATAGAATTAACCGCTCTGCTAACTCCTCTGCTACTTACCATGCTTGCTACCCCCAGAGTTCCTCCTTACCTCATCTGAATTCCCTCCAGCTGCAATTTATGCCCTTATTCTCTTATTCTGCCCTCATCAGAGAGAGAACAGCTGGTCACCATCCTCCATATAATCATACTCGTGATAATGAAGGTGGTTATTGAGTCACTCTTCCACAATTCCAGTCCAGGTCTTACTACACAGACCTACTTACTGGGGAACTGACAAAGATGACAAGTAGAACAAAACACATTTAAAACATATTCACACCTAGTAAAATGCTGAATAGGAAAACTGCTTTAGGAGTGAAAGTTGTTCCTCATTACTTTACCACAGCTTATGTTCTGCAATTGTTTTAAATCTGAAGCCCATTCCATAATGGCTAATGATATGATTTTTCATACAATTTGGATCTGGCTTATCTGAGTTTGAGATAATTAAGTCAGGAAATCCAAGGTTAAAAAAAAAAAAAGAGGTTTGGACAGCAGCCAGCAGAATATTTGATCCAAGGCACATGTGTCTGAAATTAAATTTGGGAGTTAGTCTGTGCTGTCTAATTCACAACAACAAATGAAGGGGAACCTTCTGTATGCTAAGAAAAGGGGAATATGTAGGCAGCTGCCTTACGGGAATTGCAGGGAACAGGGATAATTCCTAGAAACTACCCAGAATGACTGAATGACAGTTTGGGACACCGGAGTGAGGGGACGAGAATGGAAGCCTCCCCATAATTACCTTGTCTGGGTTCCTGAGAGATCACCTGTGTGGATTTGGGCAGGTACAGCTGCTGGAGTGTGCAGAAAATAAGGCATTGTCTAAATGGCATGTATTTTAAGGTGAACAAGCCCTCAGTTAGAAATCGATTCTATGTGTATTATTTTGTTCATGACAGTTTTATTTTTGATACTTTTAAAAAGTTGTCTACATCTCAGACTCCCTTATTTGAGAGGTAATATTCTCCATTGGCAAGTCAGCTAATGGCATCCTGAAAGCATGATGTTTCAGGAATAGGGATGATATTCAGACTCCACTTGTGGCTCCGGCAAGGTGGGAGAATTATCAGAATTCTTTCACTCATTTTTTCTTTCGCTCAATCATCCATCAATAAAATGGGAATAAAAACAGCATTTATCTCATACAGATGAACATCAAATGACTTGGCGAATGAAGAGTTTGTAATAGTACGTGGTGCATAATAACAACTCCATAGATGCTGTCTATTGGTACGAAAGAGAGAAGGCAACATAGGTCTCATGAGGAGGGCTTCCATGAACAAACAAAACTAGTGTTTAATGTGAAAAGTTCTTTAAGACAAAGTTCTAGAGCAAGATACATCTTAGTGATTAGGTTTTTAGAAAGAACAGGTAGTTTCAGAAAGGTGATAATAACTACTTAGTGCTGGTTAGGGTCGATCAGAAATATTTCGTTTTACTAGACATAACACTTTTAAAAGAATACTGATTTACTTGATTATATTCCTGGGAAGCAACCAAATAGAAAAAGGTTTTCAAACTAATTTGAATGGAAACAATTTGAGAAAATTTTATGTGTATAATTTAGAGAGGAGTTAGGCTGAGATATGATCGTGTTCTTGCATGACTGTTTATGGGCTATGAAGTCTTTCCGGAGAATAAAACCAGGACCACACAGAGTGGAAGTCTCAAGAAAAATTTCATTCATTAGATAATTTTTCTAACAATGGAATATGATCAAAATATGATTGAGTTGTCTCAAGTAGTATATGGGTTACTAAAAATATGGAGGACAGACTTGAGGAGCATATTTGGAGACTGGTGTATAAACTTTCTAGTCCTTTTTTACATTCAAGCTTTTATAATTTGATGAAGAGCATTCTTAACCTCAACATTACTAATTAACAATGTTTCAAAGACCAAATGGACAGAAGACACACTCATCAAAACAGTTTATATGCAACTTTACCTGAGGGGAAGTAAACGTTTTACCAAAACCAAATTTTAAAAATACAAAATAAAAATGATCTTCCTGTAATTGTCTATTTTAAGTATTAGGAAAACAATTGTTCTTTAATTCACCAATGGAGCTTCCAGACATTACACTCTGTAAAGTCCCCCTAGCATTGTAACCAGATATTAAAAGTCAGCTGTGAGGCCAGGGAAGGTCCACTTCCTGTAGAGGCATATTGTTGACTCCGATGGATGGCTTAATCAAGGGATGTGACTAGGGCTTCTGACTCAAGGCAAGAGTAGCTAGGACAATATTTTGTAGAACAATTACTTGCAAAGACATTGGATACACAGATCAGGCTGGTTGTCTGTACCTCACATGAAGAATTTAATTCATGACTGTACAATGTGATTGGATAAAATCAACATTTCTGACCATTATCTCTAAACCCTTGAGCTTGCCTATTTACACAGTCTCATCTCCTACTACTTTCCCTTTCATCATGTTACAGACACAATGACTTTCTGCTGTCTCTTGATCAAGCCAAGTTCACTACTTGCTATGTTTGGACTGTTTCCTCTGTCTCTTCTTTCCTCAGATCTTCGCATGGTTGTTGCCTCATGATCATTCAAATTCCAACTTGATATTCTTCTCTGACCATGGATCTAAATGTATTATGCTATTCTCTTCCATCCTCAATCATTACTCTCCATCTTATTACTCCATTTTATTTTTCCATAGAATTTGTTAGTTATCTTTTTTTTTAATTTCTGCAATACAAGTACCTAGAACAATGCTTGTCACATACATGCACTCATTGCATGTTGATTTATCTCAAGTATATATTTATGTGTTTATTATCTTTCCCCTCCCCACTAAAATATATATTTCATGAGGGCAGAGACCCCTTTTTTTTTCATGTTCACTGTGGATTTCCCAATGCTTGAACAGTGCTTGGAAGAAAATGACACCTCCATAATTTTTTTTTAAAGGAATGAATCTTGTTTGTGGTGGGCAGTCACATATGAAGAACTTAAAGTTACTTTATGATGGTAGATGGTATAATTTTGTTTTTGCTTAAGCAGTTTTTATTCTCAAGTATCTAAGATGTAAAATTCAGAGCTTACAGTAATGGAGGTAACTCCATCATGCAATACTCACGATGATGAGGAACCAACTATGTAAGTCAGCCTTAACTACTCTGGTCCAGTTGCTGTCTTTCTTCTTTTAACTATTTCAGCACCACTATTCTCAACAAGACTTGGTCCTCTGAAAGTAAAACTAAAAGCTATGTTGGAGGTCAGAGCTAGTGGAGCAGCTAAAAATATGAAAAATGTCCTCAGATGCTAGGGAGGAGTTTCAAGAGGATGCAGGTAAAGAGAATAATGTTAGAGGCAAGTAAATGCTACTAGCAATGACTTTGGTAAAGTATAATAAAAACCTGTCAAGACCTGAAGCTGTAGGAAGCAAGTAGAAGACAAAGAAGTCAAA
The DNA here is from genome assembly GCF_963924675.1 of Phocoena phocoena. Taxonomy (NCBI): domain Eukaryota; kingdom Metazoa; phylum Chordata; class Mammalia; order Artiodactyla; family Phocoenidae; genus Phocoena; species Phocoena phocoena. The sequence goes on from NC_089223.1 coordinate 93,024,209, forward strand.
GGAGAGAACAAATTGATTTTGGCAGATAAAGCCTTCTGCAATATAATCCCTCTTGAAGATCCAGAAGATGCTCACCAGTCCCTCTTTGTCTATCTAAGAGGCACCAGATGTTTCTGATACATAGACCCTATTATCTAATTAGATGTGGTCATTTATTTCATAAAAGTTACTCTTCTGAATGTAAAAATAAGTACAGAGTCAAAAATAGAATTTTTATGTAGTATAAGTAAATATAATTCTATATCATCTTTCACATTATTATCAGTTTATTATTATTGGGAAATATATCTTTTTCATGCCAGTCTCCACCACTAGACAGAGATAAGGTTAGGGACATATTTCAATCATCATTTACTATTTGATTAATTATTTAGAGTTAATTCAGCAAATATTTATTGAGTATCTTCTCTGATAGGATCCTTGATAGGTCCTGGATAAACATGGTCTCTGCCTCAGGAAGTTTATCTTCTTGTAGAAGGTGGTAGACATTAAAATATTTAGGATGATATTGGATTTTGATAAGTGTTTCACAGAAAATAAAAAGCCTTGAAGTAGTAATGATTGGGAATGAGAGAATGGTGCCACTCAAGAAAGGATTGAGGTTTGGCCTCGATGGAATTTAAACTGAGATCTGAAGGCTGAAAAGAACCAGAAAGAATATTTCAATCATAGAGACAACAAGTACAAAGACTACAAGGCACAAATCAGCTTCAAGCAACTGCAAGGAAATGCCTGTGCTGCAGTGAGCAAAGAAGAGAGTGGTAGCAGAGGTGGACAAAGAAAAAAATCATGCTAAGTTTGTGGACTAGCATTAGGAAGTTCAGATTTTATTCTAAGTCCATTGGAAGCTTTTGAGCAGGGGAGTAACTTAATCTGATTTACATTTTTTAAAGATTGCTCTAGTTAAAATAGAATAGATTATATGAAGGTAAGATGGAAAGCCCAGTCTGAGAGACTTTATTGAAGGTGACAAGGTGAGATATGAGAGTGGTTTTAACTATGGATAAGCAGTGAAGATGTAGATGATAACTATAGAATAAATATGTGAAGAGTTTAGATGTATGGGAAACAGAGAGAGGGCTAACTACTACATTTTGGCTTGAACATCTGGTTTGATGGTGGTATCATTTATTTATATGGAACAGATTGAGTTGAGTGAGAAAAATGTTAGAATGGTGAGAGCCATTAATATCATTCTTAATAAGTTTCAGAGATCACTCAATATAGAAAAAATCTGTCATGTATATGAAGTTCAGAGCAAATTTGGCCCAGAAATATATAACTGGGAGTCATGAGCATATAGTTGATATGTAAAGCAACTGACATGGAGGTGATAACTCAGAGAAAAGGTATATATAGAGAGGACCAATCTTGGGAATAGCAAATATTTAGAGGTCAGATAGGAATAAGGAATATATATTTAAAAATGCCTACATGGAATTATCAGTTAGATAAAGGAAAACTATGAGAATGTGAAATCACAAAAATTGAAAGAATATTTCTAATATATGGGAGTATTTATTTCTGCTGAATAACGTCAAAATGTATAGAAAGACTGAGGGACAGATATTAACGTATTTTAGGAGTTAGTTTGGAGGTCATTGCTGGCTTCATAAGTACATTTAAATAGATCAGTGAACACCTAGACACACATGAATCAAAGTACTGAACACTAAAGACAGACAGTCTTTAAAGCAATCAGAAAGAAAGGACAAATTTACTTGTAAACAAAAGATGATTATTTATACTCGTAGCTGAATTCTCAGAAGGAGCATTAGAAGACTGAATTCAAAGAATAATATCTACAAAGTTAGGAGAAAACTCCATTCCAGTGAAATTATCACTTTAAGAATGAGGGCTAACTACTTCACACGAATTAAGATGGCTACTACAAAAAAATTAACAAGTCTTGGTGAAAATGTGGAGACATTGGAACACTTATGTACTGTTGGGAATGTAAAATAATTCAGCCACTAAAGAAAACATGGTCGTTCCTCAAAAATTTGAAAATAGAATTACTGTAAGATCCATCAGTCTAACTTCTGAGTATATACTCAAAAGAATTGAAATCAGGAGTTAGAATAGATATTTGTGCATCCATGCTAGTAATAGCATTATTTGCATTATTTGCAATACGCAAAAGGCAGAAGCAATCCAAGTGTCCACCAATGGCTGGATGAATAAATAAAATGTTGTTTATATATACCACATTTTGTTTAGCAATTCTGATACGTGTTTCTTTTTTTATTTTTTACCACAATTGAAATTAAAAAAAAAATAGTTTTGATCTTTTTGAACGTGTAAATTTCCTCTGAGATACCCAGGAGTCTACAGGCCATACTTTGAGGACTTCCAGTATAAATTAATCTTAATAAGACATATTATAATGTTTACCCTAATGATTACATAACACAATCATGTGCAAAGGACTCTTCCATGTGTTTTCAAAATATTATCCCTTTAAACCATCACAACAACCTGATAATGTAAGTGCCATTGTTCCCTCCACCCTCAATTTTACAGCTATAAACTCCTCGTCTTCAAGGAGTATAATTCATATTGTGTGATGTAAACTAGCTTGACTGACTGCCTCTAAGTGAAATTGAGAGGACCCTGCCTAAGCCTCTTGAGCTAACCGGTCTCACAATCTTTCCCAAAGGTTACACATTCTCTTTAGTAGTGCTTAAGGATTTAAGCTGTTCCTTTCCCTTAACTCTGCTGTAGAGCTGGTTCAGACTGATTACGGCACATCAGAGTCTCTGTTACTTGTTGGCATTACTACTTTTGCTCTGAGAACTCATCATTTCTCTTTCAGAGCATTGAGTTTTCACTTTCTTTGCTCAAGTGTTTCCTAACGTGTAAGTACCCCAACAATCACACTGGGGGAAGCTGAAGGAAACACCCACTCACCACCTTTGTATTAGGATTCTCAAAAGAATAACCTGGTCTCTTACTGCCCTTGCCCCTTTAATTGCTAATGTTCACAAAAAAATTTTAATGGCACCCAAAGCGTCCTAAGGGCTGGATGGGAAGATAATTTAAGGTAGGATTCAATATCCTCTACTTTGTTGTGAGATGAATGTGAACACTGCCATGTCTATTCTAGCTAGAAAACAAGCAAAATAGATAAGCTAGACATTTTATAAATACTCAAGGATGGAGTCTTCTTGCAGTTTTCGTGCAATACCTTGCAAATGTGAAGATTTAACAGCGTTAAGAAAATACTGCTATATATGTCAAAAAAGTCTTCGTCAGTTGTGCTCAAGGAATTGTCTTCAACCTACTATGTCAGAACCCCCTGCATAAACATCATCAATTTTTTAAATTAGAAATTTCTAGGCTGCAATTTGCTAGAGATATAAATTAAATAGATCTGAGTGGAGTTCATAAACATATTTTTAACAGTCTCCTCATGTCATTCGTAGGTAGAATATACTTTGCGTACAAATAATCTAGAGGATACCATCTTCTTTGTAAGTCATAATGATACTAGGAACTCTTGCATGGCATGTTATGTACCAGGCACTATTCTAAGTGTTTGAAAATGCCCTCTTGCCAGGTGGCATAATCAGGTCAATCCAGGCAGGCTACCTCCAGAATATGCTTTTAACCACTGTACTATGTTTTCTCTAGCCTCATATAGAATGCCTAAATTATCAAATCTTTGCAATGGGAATAAGCCAAAGAGTTGACATTAGTCCTCCTGCACTATCTCTGTTGGTATTTTGAATTAAACGGTCTTCAAGATTCCCTGAATTGAATATCAAGCACTTAAATATATGTTGATTAACCAGTCACCTGGAATTGCACAGGATCCTTCTAAATGACTTCCAAATTATTGGTTATGGGGATGTTTAATACTAGAAGGGGGGGAAAATCCCAAGAGCCAGGGCCCATCATGCTGGAGAGTTAATCTCACAAATATCCGTAGGATACATTGTGACCTATCTGGTGACTTCAGGACCCAGGAGACAGACATTAATTGTGGGTATGGTGAACCTTCCCAACTTTCTAGGACTCCAGTGGAGAGAAACATGGACCACTTCACTTCCAGCTGAATTCTGGATAATGGAGACACAGTGGTTTTTCCAGGAAAGAACACTTTTACTAAAGTGAAAACATGTTAAAATGTTGAAATGCTCTTGGGAATGTGAACCAAAGGTAAAATAGAAAAGTAAAACAACTTTGTCAAATAAACAAAATAACAACACCTAGTTCCCTTGATATACTGATTTGTAAAATATGGGATAACTATAAATACGGTCGGTCTCTACCCTTCTTCTTTCAGAGGCACACGTTAATAGATCAAGAGTAAAATTATAGTTGGCCGAAGAAACCTGATGATCTTAGGAGCTATCACTCCCATTTTCTAATCTACATTATATTCTATTATAGTTAACAAGTAATTGAGTTATAGGGCTTGGGACAGGCACAGATCGCTGATAAGCTTCTCCATTAGCATTTGGAGGTTGATAGTTTTCAAACAGAATTCCACAATTATTCTATTAAATAATTGAAAGTATCCTTGCAGCTATAATTAAACATAAAGCATTTTAGTTATCACTGAAAATAGTAAAGGCAATGCCATTTATACCAAAACTGGAATTTAAGGCTAGTCTACTAGAATACAAATTCTGGAACCGAGCCATTATAGTTTATATCCAGTCTCTACCACCTTGCAGAGGTCATTCAACCTCTCTGTGTTTCAGTTTCCTCATCTGTAAACTGTGAATAAAATATTGCCTAACTTATAGGGTATGGTGAGGATTAAATGAATTGATACATGCGAAACTCTTCGACAGTGCTTGACATATAGCAAGAATGATACGTGGTAGTTGCCATTATGTTATTACTCATCAGAAAGATCTTAACATCTCCATCAAAGACCTAGGTTAAAAAATGGTACAGGCTGCATGTTCTGTAAGACTTCACAAGAAGGAGCAATCACTGTGAGCCTCAGTAATAAGTCTCCACTTTAAACTTTAGTATCTCCATCTACAAAATGGAGATGGAAGTGCCTCTCCTTCTAGCATATTACAGCTGTGGTAATAATTAAATAAAATGATATTTAGGAAGAGTTTTATGAATTTCTGAAGAGGGATAGCTTTGCAATTTAGCAGTGTTGTTATTATTACTATTTTGTGAGAAGCCTGAAGGAGACGGCAGACTTTGAATGAGGAGCTGGAAAAAGAATTTCCTACTGTGGGTGGAGGCAAGGTGCACAAATGTACCTCAGTCATCTTTGTACTGTATCAGTGAAGAGACCAAAATTCACCTTTCTTTTAAAAAATTGAAGTATAGTTTATTTACAATGCCCCGTTAGTTTCAGGTGTACCGCACAGTGATTCAGTTTATATACATACATATATATATATGTATTTTATATATATATATATATATATATATATATATATATTCTTTCTCAGATTCTTTTCCTTATAGGGGAAAATATTGAGTATAGATCCCTGTGCTATACAGTAGGTCCTTGTTTGTTATCTATTTTATATATGGTAGTGTGTACCTGTTAATTCCATCTTCCTAATTTATCCCTCCCCCCTTTCCCCTTTGATAACCATAAGTTTGTTTTCTATGTCTGTGGGTCTATTTTTGTTTTGTAAATGACACTTTTTTGGTACTTCACTCTTTTTGGATGATAAAAATCAAAGTGAGAGAGAGAGGAGAAAGAGAGAAATTCACCCATCCAAATATGAATTCAAAATTCTTTTCACTTACTCTACTACCAGCCTCCAGGATATGAAACTGTCATCTGCTGGATTACTGAGCTGTCTGTCAAATCCCTCAGGACTGTGGAAGCTAGTCCCCCATTTCATTAGTAGCCTTTCAGTGTTGCAGTGTAATAGGTTGTCCTTCTAATGGTATAGACCTAGTCCCTGTACTCTTCCATTTGCGAATATCTCAAATGTCAAAGGAAAACACCTTAATATGATTACCTCTAATTATATAAGGGAGAGATATTAGATAGATAGATAGACAGATAGATATAGATAGATAGAAAGATATAGATAAATAGAAATATATGTTTCACATGATACACAATTGCCATCAATATCATCATCACCATCATCATTAAAATTTTCCTTTTGATGAAAACTTAACTCCCACTGTTTTCTTTGTGTAAGATTTTATTTGCCATGAAATTTCTGCAGGTTAGGTTATTTTGTTATTTTTGTTTTGTTTTTAGGTTACTTTGTTATTTTTGTTTTGTTTTTAGTTTTTTGGGTTTTTTAAAATCAGGCTTCTGATTAAACCATTAGATTGTTTTATTAAATAAAAATTTTAAACACAGATTTTAGGATTGTTAATGCAAAACCCTTTTCAGACTCATAGATGGCCCAATGCATTTGAGGAAGAGAAAGGAGTTGGTATGAAACCTCAGACAGAGATGGTTTTGAATTGACACTTTGGTTAACTCCTCTGGTTCTGATTAATTGAACTATCTACTCAGGTGTGACTTAAGTACATTGTTTTTAATAACATCCATAGCTATTTTAAAGACCATTACCTTACTGTTCTGAGAAAAGCCTCAGGATGACGTGGGTATCATTGCTTTCTGCTGCTGTGTTTGTATTTCTAAGTTGGGTCATCAGAAAATACATACATACATACATATATACATACGTACATACATAAATAAATTTTTTAAAACTGTTGCACATTTTTAAGGCTCTTAACAATCTATTAGGCAGGGAGTTAAAGTTTCCCAGAGCAGGAACTACTCTGCAGATGTAGGCTAGATGCTTTAGGAGGTGAAGTTCACCACATTAACAGACTGTGTTTGGACAGTTTTGGACAGCAAACAGGCTTCAGAATCAGAAAAACTAGGTTTAATTCCAACTGCATCAGTCTTTGTTCTCACTGTTCTCACTGACCATTGGTCTCCTAATCGCTTAACCGGGGTAATAAAAGATTCTGACATCATAGAGTCGTTTTGAGGTTAAATGAGGAAATAGATGTCTAAATGTCTTCTAAACTGTAAAACAGTTTAAAAGCAAAACTTTTTCTTCCTGGTCCAAAAGACATCAGGAAACCTAACTGCAGGACTTCACGAGGCTATGTGAAATTGTGTCTGGGGTTTCTCATATGGTCAGGCACTATATGTCTATATGTAATGGTTAAGAGCTTAGTCTCTGGAGTTTTAAAAGACAGATTTAGCATGTTGGGGGTTCCAGTTTTAGACCAAAGCCCCCAGCTGGTTTTGGAGATCACTTACTCTCTAGGATTTCTTCTGCTCTAGCTTTACCTTGGTCTCTGATGATGTCTTTTTCTATCATGCCTGCTCAGGAATGCAGTAAATAAGATTTAAAATGTTTTATTTTCAAACACTTCATTGGTTTTATGGAGATGGTCATTCAGGGTGTAGAGACCATCATGCTACTGGAAATAGAAGTCTGCCATTTAAGTCAGAACTCAATAACAGAATACCTGTTTGTGTAGAGATCTATAAAAATTGACATCTATATAATTTTAAAGGAGGCCAGTATTTCACTATTCAGATAATTGGGCTTTACTGAATGTCACACATGTCCAAGGAAATATACTTTCCCTTACTGTGTTACTGTTATGCTCTGAATCATGATCTCTGCTCTTTTGTGTTTCCTTCACTCCTTTATTCCAAAGTAATGTCTTCAAGACTAAAATGTATTTATCTACTAACTATTCTCAAAAAATCATTTACTTATTTTACCACTAAATATGTACAATTGGTTGAATAAAAACTGAGGGTGAGAAAGGGGGAGGAAGGGTTCAGAATGAGTTTACTGCTTTTGGTTAAATTCTTATTATTGCCTTTCCTCTTTATATAAGCTACTTTGCTAAATATGGGAATGACTTTATATATTTTATGCTTTTGAGCATCTTTACATATTTTTTCAGAATTTCATTATCTCTGCTTTAAATATTGATACAAAAATGAATGCTACTATTTTGTTTTGTATTATAACAGGGTAAAGGTAAAATTCCAGAAAATTACATTTCCAAAAGTTTATAATTGGGCTTCCCTGGTGGCGCAGTGGTTGAGAGTCCGCCTGCCAATGCAGGGGACACGGGTTCATGCCTCGGTCTGGAAAGATCCCACATGCCGCGGAGCGGCTAGGCTCATGAGCCATGGCCGCTGAGCCAGCGTGTCCGGAGCCTGTGCTCCGCAGCGGGAGAAGCCACAGCGGTGAGGGGCCCGCATACCGAAAAAAAAAAAAAAAAAAAAAGCTCTGAGACCAAAAGTTTATAATTGATATTCAAAATAACAGTAAAGATTCAATTTGCAACATCTTTTAACAAGCCCATCTCCTTCTAGCCAACAGAGTGAGGAATACCTTTATGGACCACCAAAAGAGACTGTACCTTTTTCATATCACCGCTCACCTTCCTTTCATGTCATTCACACGAAGAACCACAGCAGACATGTGCTAATGAAAAAAATCTGAAACACATTCCTTCTTCTGTTCTACAATGAAATTAATAGACACCGAATGACAATTTTTCATGTCCCTTATCTTTACCACGCCAAGAATTAGCACATGTCATTGTCACTGTCACTTTTTGAAACTCCTTTTTTTTTTTTAAACTGGGCAGATACCTTGGCTGATGCTTACAAGAAAAGTGATTTCCAGATGCCTGTTGGAGGGGAACAGATATCATGGGCAGGGGGGATTTGAGAGTGTCCACGGCAAAGCTGTTAACTGATTTCCAGAATTATCTCTGCATTTTACAGTTATGCAGCAAATCTCTTCTCACAATAAATAGATCCCCCATGCTGCTTAAAAAGGCCATGATATTCATTGCATGGAACAGGAACAACTTGTTGATTAGATGAAAAAGGAGTTAGTCCTGCAATCCATTGCTTTTTACCCTCCACTTATAAGGTGATTAAAAATTTCATAGTAATGACCTCTGTGTGTTTTTTCCTAGTGTTGCTTTTAAAGTTTGCTGGGAGCTTCCCTGGTGGCACAATGGTTAAGAATCTGCCTGCCAATGCAGGGGACATGGGTTCAATCCCTGGTCCAGGAAGATCCCACGTGCCACGGAGCAGCTAAGCCTGTGTACCACAACTACTGAGCCTGAGCTTTACAGCCCGCGAGCCACAACTACTGAGCCCACGTGCCACAACTACTGAAGCCCACACACCTAGAGCCTGTGCTCTGCAACAAGAGAAGCCACCGCAATGAGAAACCTGCACACCGCAACGAACAGCAGCCCCCACTCACCGCAACTAGCTAAAGCCCGTGCGCAGCAACGAAGAACAAACACAGCCAAAGAAAAAATAAATAAATTTATTAAAAAAAAACTTTATTAAAAAAATAAATAAAGTTTGCTGGGTAGCAACTTTTTTTTCCCTCAAGGAAATCATTTTGGGGTAGTAGATTATTATACATCACATACACATGTTTGTTTGAAATTTACTATAAACAAGAACTCACTAGATTTTGTCTTCCACTCCTTGTTGGTTTGCCTACAATAAATGACTTTCAATTCCTTAATGGATGCTTTTTTCTAGTCTACTACCACTAGAGCTTCTGTCTTACTGAAGCTATCAGTAAAATCCAAACTAGAAAATTTTATTTTATCTGACCGTCATAGTCTCTATTTCTGGACCCAGGGCTTTTTTTTTTTTTTCCCCTGAATGAATAAGCAGGATTTTAACTCTATTTTGAATAGAAATCTAAGACCAAGCTTCTGAGAAAATCGCTGACAAATATTCCTGGTTGGGAGAATTGATAGTTTGCCTTTAACAAGAAGTTTACTTCCAGATCTTTTTAAGATGCTATCTTGTCATAAGGAAGCAGTCATGACAGTGTGTTAAAGAACACTGACCCTAAACCAATAACGACTTGACATGGCTCATTCCTCTGCTGACCTGCTGTGGCTGCTAATAGCCTGAAAGTAGCTACTGGTGAGAAGCATTAAACCATGAAGACAGAAAAAAAATCTATCACTCATGATCCCTTCATTTAAAAACTGTCAGGAATGGTATTGAACCAAATTTCCTAAGACTAACCAGCTGCTCTGTAAATATAATTAACCTTGGTACTTAAGAGTTATATATTATGTTATGTTTTGTTATATATGGGTATAATTTCTTTATGATTAGCTCTGACTTGGGTTTCCTTATTGTAAACATATTTCCTCTTTATATTATACTTATCATACTAAATTTAATAGAAAAAAATAGTTCAATGTCCTTTAAATACAAGAAATAGGCTTGTCATATATGCTTTTTATTTTCAAAAATATGACTTTTTATACTCCCCCAACAATAGTAAAGGCAATTTGGTGTACTACAAATTATTGTTATCCATTTTAATTGTAAAATGTACTGCTAAAAATTTGAGGGGTTGGATGAAACTAGAAACTTACTTTTTTTCATAAATACTTTGACACTCTCCCAAACAGTAGATTTTATTAGATCAATTAAATGTATTGGTTCACCAGAGTTTAATATTTTATAATATAATTTTGTATACTGCACCCTAATTTTGACTATGGCTTTCTCTTTAGGGCACAATACTTCTCCTTCCTTAGAACTATGCCTTAATTAGGTTTTATGTTTTTTTGTTATTTTCTGTAACCCTGAATAGGCACAGAGGGAAAATTAAATGTTCATAATGAGTATATTTCAAATTTACTATTCTACATTACATAGAAAAAGTATTCTAACAGTAATTCTAAATTTTCAGACATTCTTACACATATTTTAATGCATTTATCTGATCATATTTATTGAAGACCCAAGGGAAAAACATCCTAAATGTTTAGGGTTACAGTCAATTAAAATTTTCCAATTAGATATGTAATTCATTCTCAACTTCTTCCCCACAACTGATGAGCTCAAAGTAGAAAAGCTGCCACTATTACCTGAAGGAATGTTGCTGACTGTGGTGCTTTCCTTGCCTGCTCTGCTCAAAGAAGACTTTGAATGCAGATTCCTCCTCCAAAATCACTTTAACGTGTAGAGCACTCAGTGTGTCTGAAAGCTCTGTTTTGGTCCCTGCCAGGAAGATTCCATCAACTACTATCTGTGTCACTTGCCCTCTTCTGTTGACTTAGCATTTCCTGAAATACATTCTTCACTGACCTAGTACTCCAGGAAACACCAATTTAGCATGGTAAATTACCATTTTCACTGCTGCCTCAGCGTTTCCGGCAAAGATTTTTCCTTCCCTTAGCCCCTTCTGTCAGAGAGCTATGGTTTTGAGGTAGATTTAGAAGTTCAGGACTATCACAGAACATAATGACAGGATGCCCTCAAGTGGTAACATTTACTCTACCCAGAAAACTCTAAATGGTTTACAATATGAAGACACAATTCATCCTTTGGCCTCCTTAACAGAGGTGGATAGCATCCCCGATAGCTTAATAATGGGGTAGCATGTGAAAGCTGAGTGAAAGAAATGGAAAAGGTATTAAAATACTTGGAAGGAGATGACATGTATTTAACCAGAAAGATTTCTCTGCATGTCTCAAATTACCACTCTGTAAAATATTTAATGGAACTCTTCCTGTCTACCACTGACTATCAAGAGTATCCAATTGGTTATGAGTATTGTTTAGATATATTTATGAGGACCTCAAAAAAAGGCACACTTCACAAAGACCTAGTTTATACTCATTAACAATTCTGAACTTTAGGTTAAAACAAATATATGAATATCATGTAGAGAGGTGTCTGATACAAAGAAGGGGTTCAAGGAAGGATAATTTTAATCCTATTTCATTTCACACATTTCTCATCATCAATGATATCACAGCCAGGAAGCCTAGCTCACAATGCAGATGAAAAACTGATATTTGTGAAGAGTCAAAAAGACTGAAATGAGGGACTGACACTAATGTGAGTAGATGTAATAAATCCCTGAGAATCTCAAGCTGACCATTTTAAACTAAACTCAGCTTGTTGTTTTTCTAGGCTCTGAATCTGTGTTTTTTATTCCAATCTCTTCTGTATTTTATTCTGGTAGATAAATCTATTCTAGTTAAAACATTCAGTTATTCAAGTCTGCAACCCCAGGGTCATCCTTGAATCATCCTTCTTATGTCACACTTGAATTACCTGGTTTTCTGAATGTTTCTTCAACCTGTCACCTCCTTTCTACCATCATAAGAGCCTTGGTTCAAGTCCTCAGTATTTTTCACCTAACTGATCTTTCCAGCATCAATCTCCTCTTCTTATTGTAAGTGCTAGGAGTTATCCTTTCAGAATAAAATTATTGCCATTATTCTTCATTAAGGCCAGTCAATTTAAAAAAGAAAATTTTGAAATATAGTTGAGGTACAATGTTATATAAGTTACAGGTGTACAACATACTGATTCACCATTTTAAAAGTTGTATTCCATTTATAGTTATCATAAATTATTTTATATAACAGGTCAGCATAAGTTTATTGTAATTATTATTTAACTTAACATTTTACATTAATATTACATTTGACATTGACATAGTTATCATAAAATTTTGACTATATTCTCTGTGTTGTACAAAATATCCTCATAGCTTATTTATTTCACACATAATAGTTTGCACCTCTTAATCCCTTACCCTTATCTTGCCACTCTCCACTTTCTCCACTGAACCACTAGTTTGTTTTCTATACCTGTGAGTCTGTTTCTTTTTTGTTATATTCGCTGGTTTGTTTGATTTTTTAACTTCCACATGTAACTGATATTTACAATATTTGTCTTCTCTGTCTGATTTATTTCACTTAGCATGATGCCCTTCAAGTCCTTCCATGTTACTGCAAATGGTAAAATTTTATTCTTTTTTATGGCTGAGTGGTATTCCATTGTGTATATATACATTATATATATATATATATATATATATATATATATATATATATATATATATATACATACCACATTTTCTTTATCCATTAATCTGTTGATGGATACTTAGTGAATAAAGAAAGTTGCCTTCATATTTCCCCAATATTCATTATTTATTTTAACAAATTACTGTTATAGTCTACTTCTAAGACAAATTATTCTGGTTTGGACTTACCCAATGCTTAGTATTTTATTGAACTATACAGAAACAGAATTGGTCAATTTATGTTTGGAATATTATATCTTTACTGTACCCCTTGAATCATTATATTTCACTGTTGTCTCTTTCATCTTAGTTCCCAAAGGTGGCCCCAGGACTTGGAAATTATCTCAGTAATTGTACCCAGGTAATTTCTCTCTTACACCACATCTTTCTCATAACCTCACCTTTCCTTTCATAAATGCATCCAGGATAAAGTAGTACATAACAAATATAAGGTGTCTACCAGGCTACATTTTTTAAAGCAAGGCTATACATGCATACATAAAGCTTAGAGGGAAATTAATAAATGTGAAGAGTAGGTAGCATATGTTAAAAGGACACAGGGCATGGCACATAGTAGGAGGTCCGGAGTGTATATTTAATGATGGTGGAGTTACTGGACCATGGTCAGGAAACCATTGTTTCATCGTAAATATCAAATCATATTTGTTAGTAGTGGCTGTTGACAATATTATGTTGGGAGGGATTCCTTGCCTCTAAAGGGCTCAACTAAATGGATCAGTTAGTACTGCCAGGATGTGGGACACCTCGCTGCACAGGTATTGCATTGTTGCCTTTCATATTCTGGCTTCTATTCAATGAATAAAAAGAATAGTAAGATGTTTTTGACATAAATATGGAGTAGATGACCCCCAAGGTACCAATCCTATTGTTATATATTTCTCTGTTTATCCAAGACATATATTAAAGTGAAGAGTACAGGTGTTACCATTCATTGATGCTCACTGTATGCCAGGCATAAATGTGTTAGACATATTAGCAACTTTTATTTATAATTTTATAACATCCTTATAAATTGTATTACTAAACTAATGTCATACAGAATGATAATGAGGCAAGAAAGGTTAAAAAACTTCCCTCTGTCTTTCAAGCAATTAATGAAGAAATTTGACCCTGTATCAAAAGAGAGCACCTTGCTTTTTACTTAGGTAGTATAACTGTTAATTCTGTGTGCCAACTTGGCTGTGTCATGGTGCCCAGATATTTGGTGACACACTATTCTAGATGTAAACATGATTCTTGGGTGAGATTTATATTTAAATAAGTATATTTAGAGTAAAGCAGATTACCCTCCAGAATGTGGGTGGGTCTCATCTAATAAGTTAAAGGTCTGACTAGAACAAAAGGCTTACCTTCCCTGAGCAAGAAGGAATTCTGCCAACAGACCTCCTTTGTACTTTTTCTGCATCATCAACTCTCCCTTGTTCACCAGCAGACTGCCCCTGGATTCAAACTGCAACTCTTTCCTGGATCTCCAGCCTGTGTCTCCAACCAGATTTTGGACTTTTTTAGCCTCCACAATTACGTGAGCCAATTATTTAAAATAAGTCTATATAAGTGTGTTGGTTCTTTTTCTCTGCAGAACCCGGCATTAGTGAATATAGGTGGGTATTTTCTAGTTATTGTATACTTAAAGACTCTTGAATTTTACACTCATTTCAGACACTATATGTAACCACACATCATTAAATTTGAGGTCGTATGAGGAAAAAGAAGAAAAACAAAGAAGAAGCACATTTGTTCTGGCCATCTAATGCTATGTAACAACTTATTATTGGCTTAAAACAACAGTTATCACTGTGTTATCTCTCATGCTGTCTTGGATTCTGTGGATTAGGAAATTGGGAAACACTCAGAATAGGGAGTTCTGGTTTGGGTTCTCTCATGCAGTTCCAGCCAGACTGTGGCTGGAACTGGAACATCAGGTGATTGGAACAACTGGGGCTTTCTGGGCATGTGTGTGAGTGTGTGTGTAAGGGGACATATGTTCATGTGTGCACGTGTGTGTGTATGTCTGTGGGGTCTCAAAGCCTCTACATGTCGTCTCTCCATTTGAGCTACTTTCAGCTTCTTCACAGCTTGACAGCCCCAAGCTGCCATAGTGTTTACATGGCATCTAAAGATTTCAAGTATGAATATTCCAGTGATCAAGGCTGAAGCTATATCATTTTTTAAGATCCAGCTTCAGGAGTTGCTAATATTTTGTCCTGTTGAACGCTGAACTCTGTCGGTTGAAACAGCCACAACGATACACCCATTTTTAAGGAGGGGGCACACAGATCCCTATCTCAATGAAAGAAGTGTCAAGAGACTTTGCAGACATATTTTTAAATGTCCATGCTATTTCTTTCATCACTTCCTTCACCTCTCTTAAGAAATGTAGACAAGTTCTGTCTCTAAAGCCAGTAAGGAAACCACAATTCCTTACCCAATCAGCACTGGTTACTCGATCAGTACATGTTATAACTAGCATGTACTAATCAAGAAGCTATCATGCTCTCAGCACTTTGTAGGTAATGTTAATGTGGAGAATAGGAGACAGTATAAAACTGATTCCCTGAGCTAAAAAGCTTATCATTTTATTGTAAAGTGTATGATCTCCCTTTTCCTTCTGAATCCTCATCTATTTTTTGAAAGTTTTTAAAGCTGTGGGTGACATAGTGATTATTTGGTTACCATGTTCATGATTCTGCACTAAATCCATTTTCTCCAGACAGAATTCCAAAAATATATATATATTTGTATTTGTATATGTATCTACATATATATGTGTGTGCATTTATTACGTATAAATAGTGCATGTATGTGTTTATGAAATATGAATACATTCTGAGATTTTTCAATTCCACTCCAGCTCTGCAGAGTATATTTAGTCTAACACATTTTTATATGAAGAACTTCATAATCAATAGCGAGAAATTTGTCTCCTGTTACCTTTAATATATTTACTCACTTCTTAAGCTAAAACTACATAAAAAGTAGTTCCTGAATTTCTAACCCATATAATTACTAAAAAAAGAAACTTTACTAACTAGAGTCCTAAACTTGTTTATTGTTTCTTTTTTATAGGGGGACGTGACATTTACATATAATGGTATGCACAGATCCTAAGTATACAATTAGATGGATTTTGACAGATACATACTCCAATGTAACCTATACCACAGTCAAGATATAGAACTTCTTCATCCCCCAAAGAAAGTTCCACTGTGCTTTTTGGCAGCCAACAAATCTCCTGAAGCAAGCACTTTTCTGATCTGTTTTCATCATTGATTATTTTTACCTGTTTTAGAACTTCATATAAATGGACCTATACAGCGTATATTCTTCTGGTTTCATTTGTCAATATAATATTCAAGATTCATCCTTACTGTAGCATGTGTCAATAGTTTGCTCCTTTTTCTTACTCAGTATTATTCTATCATATGTGTATACTACAAGTTATTTATTTTCTTAGAATAGCAACTAGTTGTATGGCTTTTGCTAGAAGTCCTCTCTCTGTGCAAACTCAAAGAGAAGACCATCTAAGTCCAGTTACTGCCACTACTGGTCTTGGGTTTTGTTGTAGTGTCCATGAGTGGATGAGAAAGGGACAAGGAAGGCCTACTCTGTATTTCATTCTTATTTGGCAGCACCTGTTACTTGGCTTGCTCTCTACTCTAGTCCAAAACCCAGTATCAATTCAGGAAGAAAATTGTTACCACACACACACAATATGGATATTTCCAGAAAATATAATTTACTGTTCAGAAAAATCACAGGAACTCAGCTCAGTATAGGCTTAAATTTTTGAACGTTCTCTTTGCTATTTTCTGGGACTTTCCTGCTGGCGCACTGGTTGAGAATCCGCCTGCCAACGCAGGGAACATGGGTTCGATCCCTGGTCCGAGAAGATCCCACGTGCTGTGGAGCAATTAAGCCCATGCACCACAACTACTGAGCCTGCTCTCTAGAGCCCGTGCTCCACAACAAGAGAAGCCACCACAATGAGCAGCCTGCACACCGCAACAAAGAGTAGCCCCCACTCGCCTCAACTAGAGAAAACCCACGCACAGCAAAGACCCAACTCAGCCAAATTAAAAATTACTATTTTACAACTTTTATTACACTTTCATGGGAGAGTAAATGATGTCCCTTGCAAGAGGCTTTAACACTGTGTTAAATAAAGGTAAATGGGTTAAAAATATTTATTTTTCAATGCACAATTTTTCAGGAATTGTGGTGTGCTAATATGAATTATGAATTTCCATGGAGGAGTGTGGCAATGTTCTACAGCACTTTCCAAGCTGATTTGAGTACAGAGCTACTTTTCTCCTAATTGGGGAGGGGCAGATCTTTTCACAGGCAAGTAAGTGTTCTACAGAATCCCCTTGTACAAAGTCTTCCTTAATCCATGCATAGGATGGTACTTAATTATTCCAATCCCTTCTAGAGTAAGGGTACTTCCTAACTGTGCCCTTATACATCTCTTGGCCACTATTTTTCTTTGCTTTTTACTCTTCTGAGAGCCTCATGCTTCACAAACTCAACCACTGTTAACATTTTAAGTTTGCTTATAGAAGATCATTTGCTCATCTATGTTATAGCCATACATAATTGTCTCTTTATTTAACTGCATCTTTCTCTACCAAGCTTTTATTATTCTGTACCCTCCACTGAAATTCTCATCAATATTGCCACAGCTTCTTTGTTCTTTTCTCTCTCTCAAACTTATCGACTGAGGGTTTTCTTCAGGTTAATCCAGATGTCCACTGACATTATGTTACTTTTAGAGATTTAAATAAAATTAGGTTAGACATCATTTCAGGAAACGCTGAAAATGTCATTTTCTCCCCCAATATTTCTTTGACTATCTAGTGACTAAGAATGTCCTGTTTCTGCTAAGCTCCAAATCTCATTTCTGCCTCATTTACTAAAATTCTTCTCTCTGTTGTAAAAGACATGAATATGTGATAAAAGCTTTTTATTGATTTCACCAATCCACTGTTCAAGTGTTTGAGTTTGAATTCCACCTTTTTCCAAGTTAACAATTTTTCTTTATTGTATTTTGTTTTTTAATCCATCCATATATCTTCTATATTTTCTGAAACTTGATAATATTTTAGATATATATAAAATGCAACAAAATGAAATGGAACATATGTTAATGAAAATCTGTCTCCTAAAATTCAAGCACACTAGAGCTAGAGTCCATATTTTCCCATACATTATTATTATGGTGATATGATAATTGCTTCTTCCAAAATTAAAACACCTAAAATTTCTTTTAATTTGATTTATGAAACGTAAATCTATTTCATCTGTTATTATTATATAACATATTAATAAATAATATAAATTATAAAATTAGAATGATCAAATCATTAAAATAACTACTTCTTATCACTTATATTAACAAAAAGAAAAGTAACAGCCAACTGGTAAATATTTTTTTCAGCACCTATTTGCTTCATGTATTTTTTTGGTGGTCTTAAATTGAAGAATAAAAAAGTCATTTGATAGAGTATAGTGGTTAAATTATGATTCAGGAAAGCTCTTACACAGTGGATTTTTGAGTATCTTAATTGTGGAGCTAAGGCAAGCTATAGATTTATGCTGATTAACTACAGATGGCTCTCTCTCTTCACCCTTAAAAATTTAAACTGTCAGTTACTGATTCTCCTTTTCCCACTGTGTATTCTTAGTAAAAATATCTCTCTTCCTCACATAGAAAATATATTCCACTCTTTGTTTTACATTTGGTTTAAGTTTTCTGCATGTTAATGTTTGATTTTTTAAACTTATAGGAAAACAACAAAAAATGTATTTTAAATATTCAAAATCTCCCTGAATATGAAAAGCTCTCATATTTACTAACAGTAAGACTGTCTTCTTTTTATGGTTCAAACTAATCCTTTAATTTGAAGAAAAAAAAAATCAATTTGCTAAACAATCCAACTTTATCTGTTTGTGTTAACAACATTGAACAAATTGTTTGAAAATAAAGTCTCATTGTTTTAGCCAAGTTTAATTTTGAAAGTTATATATGTTGAAATGGGCCCCTGACCGCTAGTCATACAACAGAACAAGTAAAAAGAAAAGAGAAAGAAAATCGCCAGTCTGAAATGGATTTTCTAACTGTAGCTAAAATGATTGCTCAGTAATCTGTGGTGACATGGTTAACTCTGAGAAAGACATAATACTTAGATTATATCAGATTCACCATGACTATTTCTCAAAGACTAGTCACTAGTGTCTTAATGCCCACTAATATATGAAAGCAATAAAACATGGGGTTCTCTTGGCAGTTTAGATTACACACAAAATGGAAAACTTCAAACAAATACAGGTATGTAAGGAATTAGGTGAAAACAAAATGTTGTCACCTTTCCTCAGCTCAGGCAAATGTGGAACCATGATTTTGATGATGTCCCATATGACGAGCTATAGCCACACATGGTTTGCTTTTCTTTCATCTGGCCCTACTTTAATAAGTCAATCTCATCTCCCAAAATACTTTCCTTGAACCAGACTGGCCTGATCACCTACTCTTTCTGACTTTTGCCTTGGAGGCCATTGAAAGGTTTGGATTTTCTTTTAAGAGGAATGGATGGTGATTAGAGGGATTTCAGCTGGTGGATAACATAAACATAGAGATCATTGCCTATCCTATTTAGAGACAATGTTCTACGATGAAAATGCTCAAATGTTGATTATAAAACTCAAATAACTATAACAGTAATACATGCTAATTATGGTTTATTTAGAAAATAGAGAAAAATATGAAAAAATTGAACTCACATATAAACATATCAGTTAGGAAAAATGTGCAAATGTGCTGTTCTCTTTCTTTTACTTTGTTTATGTAATCAGCTACAAAATCACACTATATATTGTTTTGTGTGCTGTATTTCTCACTTAATATTGTACTTGGTTATAGTCAGGTGACATGACTAGTACTTGAAAATATAGGTTTTGATGCCTACTAACACTATTTCATAAAAAGGGTGTATTTATTCCATAAATTAGAACATTTAGGGAGTTTCTATTTTTACATTTTTAATAACAGTTTAACCCTCTATTAAATACTTTTAAAATCACATATATAAATAATTTCTTAGTAATTATATCATCATGGTTAAGAATGTAGGTTAGGAGTCTACTGCTTGTGTTCAAACTGCAGATTCATGACATATAAGCCATGTGACCTTAGGTAAATTATTAAGCTATCTGCATCTGAAGATTTTTGCTCATAAATGGGCATAATAATAATACCTATTTCATAAGGCCACTAATGGATTTAAATGAGATAATGCATATAAAGAGTTTGGCACACTGTTTGACACAGTGTTGTTGAAATCATCATCATCATCATCATTATTAGTCTTTAGATATCAACATTTATAATACCACTCTCTTGACAAGGCCAGTCAATAAAATGAAGGCTTTTTATTATTTACTCAACACATTTCACCAGAGAGCGCTTTTAGGTATAGTAACCCTTTTTAATTAGTATTTTGTAGAACAGACATGTAATAATTTTACCTTAAATAAAATATTTCATAGCATTTTTTTCCTGGACTTTTGTGTCTGCCATCTAATCAGGTGCCAATATTAATATTTGCCACTCTAATGGTACTGTTACAAAAATTTCACAACAGTAATCTCTTAGTTGGAATACTTCGCTCAGTTTCTAACCACCAAAATCTATCTTAATAACTATTGACAGATTAATATTCTAAGTGTCTAGCTCTAATCACATAAAGGCCTCAGGTAGTCTCCTTCAAAGAAGCTTTCACTCAGCACTCCTAATTCTTCACACGCATCCAAAAATTTTCATGACCCAGAAAGTAATTCTCCCACTTTATTGCCATTGGTGAAAATATATTCTATGACCCTAGAAACCTGGGATAAATATCCTTATAATTTCTAGCCTATCTTTATTGCCCGAGTTGTTCCTTATATCAAAAATATCCCTTACTTTCTCTTACATCTTGTCTTTCCATTTAGAACTTGCCGTATTCTTCATTTAAAACATCCCTATTTTCTGTAGGAGGAATACATTTTGCTTGTTCTAACTTCTATGGCTGCTATTCTCTGATTTGTATTCTCATATTGGGTTTTTGTTTAGGGTGGATTTATATTAGTTCTGACTATTATTTGAGTTATTTATGCACACATTTCATATCCATTACAAAACCGTGAGCTTCTAAACAACATTTCTGATCCATATGACGTTTGTAGCCATCATAGGACCAGAACAATGTTTTCCAGATGTCAATTATTCATGTATTTATTAAATATGTAATGTTCTAGCCCTTTACAAAGGTCACCATTACTTCTGCTGAAGATCCTATGGGTCGCTCCCCTATCTCAGGTATATAGGTAATACAGGTGACAAGGGGTCTTCATCTGGAATTCTATTAGGTTGCCTTAAGTGGTAGAGATCTTTTTAAAGTAAAATTAAACTGATTGAGGAGCTAAAAAGATTTTTTTTAAGTATTGGATTTTCATGAAAGGACCACATCTCAGCAAGAGCAGAGGTCAGAGTCTCCTTTATCTGCCAAGAAAACCAGAAATCTAGCTAAGCCTTTAGTGCAATTATTGGACTTAAAGAGCACCAGTGAGTCATTTCTAATGTGATTAAGAGGCTATACCAGGAATATTAGATATCATAGTTGTTAATAAATACGAGGTTCCAATTATTATTCATTATCTCTGTTTTCATAAATTGTATCCTGGAGGCTTGGCTTTTCCATGACTTACTGAAGGTGATTCTATTTTTAGAGATTTCTGGGCTTAACCATGTGGTAACTCATCATTCTAACACACATGTATAAAGAAGATATTTGGAGAGAATAATCGTCAAGAGACAAACAAATGAAGTAGGAACTCTTTCCATTTCACACCTGAGTAAAGGCATCTGGGAAGGAAATGCTGTCACTCGAACCCCAATACCTCACTCTGGAGTCCTGTGAGCCCCATTATGAACCACAGCTCTCCTCTGGTTTCTTTTAGCTGTTTTGCTCCTATCTCTTTAGAGGCTCAGAACTCAGGAAA
Source organism: Phocoena phocoena (assembly GCF_963924675.1). Classification (NCBI taxonomy): domain Eukaryota; kingdom Metazoa; phylum Chordata; class Mammalia; order Artiodactyla; family Phocoenidae; genus Phocoena; species Phocoena phocoena. The sequence goes on from NC_089223.1 coordinate 93,046,090, forward strand.
GCCAAAAAATCCCTCCCTCATTCCTGAAACAGAGAAAGGGAAGAGTGCCTGGAATATGTCAAGTAGATTCTTAAATGAATATTATTGTACTTTTTGTTTCCAATCAACTTAAACCTTAATTCCAATGTCCTTCCTGAATGAAAGCTTTCTGTGGAAAAGGAAAAACTCTTTGTAATTATCATTAGTGAAAATAATAGTAATAAATTATCTCAAGTGAAAAATATATTTTCTTCTTTTTCTTTAGACTCTAAATCTGATCTTCACTCTTGGGAGTTCTTATTTTGTATGCCATTGAAAAATTCAAAGGCCCACATGTTTCAAAGTTTATATGAAGAGGTCAAGTTAGAGTACAGGGTAGAGAGCAGAGTAGATTTAGCTCTGGCTCTTTCTCTGGAAGGCAGAATGTCTTTATGCATTTCCCAAATCTTCTCTATTGAAAGTCTTCTCTCCTCCTTCATTCTGCTATTCCCCACTCTGCTTATTGCAACTGACTATTTCAAACTTATTTTTTTAATTGAAATATAGCTGATTTACAATGCTGTGTTAGTTTTAGGTGTACAGCAAAGTGATTCACTTATATATGTGTGTGTGTGTGTGTGTATATATATATATATATATATATATATATATATACATATATATATACATATATATTTTTTTCAGATTCCTTGAGTATAGTTCCTTGTGCTAAACAGTAGGCCCTTGTTGGTTATCTATTTTATATATAGTAGTGTGCATATGTACATCCCAAACTCCTAATTTATCCCTCCCCCTACTTCCCCTTTAGTAACTATAAATTTGTTTTCTATGTCTGTGGGTCTATTTCTGTTTTGTATATAAGTTCCCATGTATCATTTTTTTTAGATTCCACATATAAGCAATATCATGTAGATAAAGAAGATGTGGTATATTTATACCATGTAATATTACCCAGCCATAAAAAAGAATGAAGTAATACTATTTGCAGCAACATGGATGGACCTAAAGATTATCATACTAATGGAAGTAAGCCAGACAGAGGAAGACAAATATCATATGATTTCACAATTTACTTTTGATGGTGACTTTGTGATATTTCTTTCCTCAATATTCTAAAATGTGAGACAATGTTTTTCTACTTTTGTCCATTACTAAGATGTTTCCATGTGAATTGTTATCTGAGTTTGCTTCTACCACACCTGCATTCCTGTTGTGTTCACTGAACAACTGATAAGAAAAAAAATATTGTTAGACTACACCTAGCTTGCTTTCTTAGGATGAGCCATTCACAACTAGGGCCCTACGTACTTAGACTAAATTCCTTTCCCTCCTCTGGGACCAGTGTTTTATGTTGGAGGCTTAATTTGCATGAAAGGCCCTGAAGTACTTGAATCTGCAAGAGAGTCATGGAAATCTTGCAGGAACTGTCTTTCCTTTTAATTTCTTGGTTCTTCCTGTTTTCTATCAGTTTTCAAGCATGAACCCCTAACTGAGGAAGAAGTTTGTTTAGGAAACATTCTCCCTGTCCAACTGTCCTCAAGCAGGATAAGAGAAATCTTGACCTGTTTCCACCTTTTTTAGGGTTTTTTTACTTTTTATTTTATATTGCAATATAGTTGATTATGTTGTGTTAATTTCAGGTGTACAGCAAAGTAATTCAGTTATACAGATACATGTATCTATTCTTTTTCATATTCTTTTCCCATTTTGGTCGTTACATAATATTGAGCAGAGTTCACTGTGTTACAGTAGTAGGTCCTTGTTGGTTATCTATTTTAAATATAGCAGTGTGTACATGTCAATCCCAAACTCTGTAACTACCCCTTCCCCGCCCTTCCCCCCTGGTAACCATAAGTTTGCTCTCTAAGTCTGTAAGTCTGTTTCTGTTTTGTAAATAAGTTCATTTGTATCATTTTTTTTTAGATTCCGCATATAAGCAGATGGCCAAGAGATACATGAAAAGATGTTCAATATCACTAATTATTAGAGAAATGCAAATCAAAACTACAATGAGATATCACCTCACACCAGTCAGAATGGCCATCATCAAAATATCCACCAACAATAAATGCTGGAGAGGGTGTGGAGAGAAGGGAACCATCCAATACTGTTGGTGGGAATGTAAATTGGTGCATCCACTAAGGAAAACAGTATATAGGTTCCTTAAGAAACTGAAAATTGACCTTTCTAAAACCTCTTATGTTTTATAAGATAACATAGTAATTATTTCTTGCTCTTTCTCCATTTCTCTAGAAAAAAACAATTTTTTAAACTGTTAATTAAACAATGTGGCCATATTAGACTGAGGTGACTCTAATGCAGTGGTGGCCTACATGAGAAAACCAAAATCTAAACTTTTAAATACCTCAAGATTACAAAATCAAAACCTAAAGACAACCAATTGCAAACAGCCAACTGGGCTTTACGCTATAGTCAATCAATAATTTTCTTACTTTGTTTCCTGCCTTTTCTGTACAAAAGGTTTTCCCCAGCTCCTATAGTTGGAGCACTCCTAACTACTTTTGGTTTGGCGCTACCCTATTCCAATGGATTTTTGGTCAAATAAACTCTTCAGGTTTTTAATATGCCTCAGTTTGTCTTTGAACACAACCTATATTCTCTACTTTCCCTGATCTCTCATAGAGAGCTTTGAGCAAGTTGATATTTTTAATATCCCCTCACCTCACCATACCTCTTTGGTCCACCCCACTTTCTTACCAAAACCAGACTAATTCCTCTTTCGATAGATGTATAATTTAGAAGACATGAGTCTTCCATGAATCTCTCTCTTGTATCTTACACATAAAGCATGAAATATTATTTTGTAGGTGAGGTGATTTGTCTACTGTTATTATGGTAGGAATATTGGTGCTAACTAGAAATTTCTTAGTGATGAAATATAAATTTCATACTTAACTATAATATATATTTCTTAGAAGATTTTCCACAAAAAACAGGAAGCTAGTATTGAATAACACTAGGCTGACCTAACCCAATTCTTTTCTCATTTTCTACTTTTATTTCTCGGTGTGTTTTTTGTTTTTATTTTCTTGGTGATGTGATTTTCTTCCACAGTTCCCTTCATATCACCTGTTCCCTTTCTTTCTCTCATAATGCACTCATTGAATACATATGTATTAAACACCTTCTGTGTTATTTGGTCTTCCCCTCATTCCTTCTAAATACAAATAATAATTAACATTTCATATGGGGCAAACATTGTGATAAGCTTAGAGTACAGTGATAAATGAAACAGACATCAACCCTGTTGTCAGTGACCTTGAAATCTAATGATGGAGACAGGTGTTATATAAAAAGACGAAAACATATATAATTACATGTAGGATAGTGCTATGAGATAAAAGGGGTAGTCACTAGGTGATAAACAAACACAAAATGCCCCATGATAGATTGTTTGATCAGGGAAGAGTTTATGAGAAGAAAATGTTTGAATAGAATCCTAGAGGATGAGAAGGGGTCAGCTAAGTAAAGCAAAGTAAAGGAGATAAATATGATCAATGCCACTTAGACAGACTTTCACCAAGCACAGGGACTGTTAAAATGAGAAATATTCAAACTGCTTCAGGGAATGAAAAACTCTCACTTCTATGTGAATCACTCAAAGATCTCTATTTCCAAACTTGACTTCTCCCCTGAGTTCTGCTACACACCAGAGAGCTCTAAATGGAAGGTTTCAAGGACTATTGAATCAAATCCATCATCTAGCATGGCACAGGGAGTTCAGCTTGGTGCTTTGTGACCACCTAGAGGGGTGGGATAGGGAGGTCACAGAAGACCTCCATTTCTTCATTCATTTCTCTGTCTAGTCACATTCCCCCTCCGTTCTATTCTCTGTAACTCTCCAGTTCCTTATCCTGCTTTCTGTTTCCTAGTACTAACATTATTTTATATATGCATGTATTGTTTGTCAGCTGTCTGTCCATCACATAAGCAGTAATCATTTCTGACCTGTGCTTCATGTGTCCCCATAATCTAGAACAGTGTCTGTAAGTTAGTAAGTCCTCAGTATATATTTTATTGAAAATTAAATAGATATCTGATGGCTAAAAAAAGTTAAGTCACTGATTGCATGATGAAAAATACTACAGACCCAATTATTCTCTCTGTGAATAGATGAAGACTGTAAATATATATCACAAGTGAACACAGTTATTCTATCTGTTTTCAAGGAAATCTGTGAAAAGGTTGTGTTGTCTTAAAATTCAGAAAAATAAGGTTCTCTGAAAATAATCATTTAAAAAATTAAACTTTTAGAAAGCATTGCCTAAATATCATAAGATATTTGCAAGAAGATGTGTTTGTAATAAATTGAGAATAAGATATCATATGGAGATATGATGAACTAATTTCAGAGATGAAAATAATCAGACTATTGTGTGAAAATATGAGGTTATATGAAATGCAATAGCAAAATTGAAATATATTTGTAGGTAATAAAGAACTGATGTTGCTCTGAGAACTGCAGCAAAGCTGTAAAGGCCCTCCAGAATGCAGAAGCAAAAGAAAAATAAGTGATTGCAGAAAAGAGATATACAGAACAGAGAAATTATTATTTGATAGGAAGAGAACTAGAAATAATAACAGTTGACATTTTTATAGTGCCAGACAATGTTCTAGGAGCTTTATTTATTATTAACCATTTAACACATACAATAACCCTATAAGGTAGGTACCATTATAATTTCCATTTTACAATGAGAATGCTGAGGCATGGAAAGACTATGGGAATTGTCCAAGGTGGCTGAGCTGGAATGGGAAATCAGGCCATCTGTATCACAGTAACCAAGATGTACTAATTCCACTAGTTAGAATTTTAATAAATATTGTTTAATTTTGATCTATTATATGATCTTTTTATGGCCATTTAAAAATACATTCTCTATATTGTTCTTATTATTCTTTGTCTGCTTAAATTGGGAAGTAGATGTAAAAAAGAAACTTATTAATAACTCATAATACTGTGTTTCTGCCTAAGCCTCTTGTAGTTTTATATTATTTTCTATGCTTTTGCCCATCCTTTAATTTTAAACTTTTCTGAATCACATTGCTTCCAGTTTTTTGCTTTTACATAGTATATACTTTTGTGGGGTTTTTAATTCAATATTTGCTATGAAAGTTATGTTTGATCTAGCCCTGCCATCTTGTTTTAAGACATATTTTCTTCATTTCTTTTGGGGCTTTTTGGCAGCCGAAGTGAACAAATACATCTTCAGCTATTTTACAAGCATCACTCAGCTATTCTCTTCCCAGAGATTTTATTTCTATTTTCCTTAATCTGAATTATTTAAAAGCCAAGAGTTACTCTCAACCAATAATTCAGCTGTCAACCAGCAATATAGAAAAGATATTATTTAACAAGGGAGTGAATGGACCTATTATTCAGTTTGTTAAATGTATCAGAAAGAAATCTAGAGTAATTAAGAAATTAGCTATACTGTAATAGGATAAGAAAATCACTCTCTCTGAATACCCTGGGCATAGAATCCCCTTTCCTGATGTTCCTTATTAATCTCAAGATAAACATATACCCCGCAAAGGTGATCTTTTTGTCTTCTCATTCTAAAAATTCTGCTACTAGAACGACACCTAGATAGTCATTCAAATATTAAGCAGGGGTTTTGTACACATAAAGGTAGCTCTCACAGATTAATCTAGTCTTTTAAACACTCATCTGCTAATTGGAATGCTACTGAAATCCAGAGAGTTTTATTATTAATTCTGAAGGAAATTCTAAGTTTGTTTAATAATTAATTATGAAAAGAAACAGACATTGCTAGTTTACTTATTTCTTGATTGTTTTATGGGGAATTCCTATGAAATTGTAACATTAGAAATGCCTTTAAAAATAAAATACGGGGCTTCCCTGGTGGCGCAGTGGTTGAGAGTACGCCTGCCGATGTAGGGGACACGGGTTCGTGCCCCGGTCTGGGAAGATCCCACATGCCGCAGAGCAGCTGGGCCCGTGAGCCATGGCTGCTGAGCCTGCACCAAAAAGACCTCATCTTTATAAAATCACCATTGTAACCTCTTAGAAACGAGGCACTCTTCACATTGCCCTTGTCTGCTTAGAGAATATCTTCCTGGAAACTTACTATTAAAAGTTCTTGTTTGAATCCATGACCTTGTGTGGTGTCTGACAAAGACAGTATCTTGGGGAAAAAAGAGAAAAGAATGAATGAGAGAACAGTGTGTTTTGGGACATTTAACTTCTCCTATACCCTGATATTTAATTTATTTCCATTTGTATTTTTTCACTCTCTGATTCCCACACTTAAATGTATGCTTTCGGATGACAGAATCTATTTTATTCTGCTTTATCCCAAGTGCCTAGTTCACAGTAGGTATTTATTAAATAGTTGCTGAATGAATGAACTAGCATCAGACTCTGAGGGATCTGAGCTTTAAAGCTACCCATCACCATTTACTCATTGTGTGGTCTTGGATTATCTGATATCTCTGAGCCTTGTTAAATGAGAATGGTAAAATTCTACTCAGAGCAGCATAGTGATTAAAGGTATGGAGTGTCCAATGCCTAATTCTGTTTTTGGCAGGACTCCGGACTTCTTAGTTGTCACTTATGCTGCAAATGCCTGCCTCTGACCCGTAGTATACATTATGAAAGCAAAAATTTAGCATGAAATTCACAGTCAACTCTGTGGAAATCGTTTGTCACTTAGAGTGTGTCTCCTCTAGAGAGTTTACACTCTTGATGGTTTGGCTAAATTCTTAGATCACCTCAGTCAAGCATTTTCTCAGTCGCTAATTATGCCTAATATATATTTTTTTCAAATTATCCGAGGAACTACATACTGGCCGGGGAAAGCTTTCTGATCTCATCCAGAGGGAATCAAGCTAGTCACAAACAAATCTTCCCCCATCAATAACCAATGAAAACCATTATCCCAATTAAATATCATTCTGAAAACAATCTTAATCAATCTAGACTTGCTGGGCTTCCTGAACGAATTGCTTAATTAAACTCTCTATAGAATAAAGTGATTCTGCCTAGTCAACACAATGGTGACAGGAAACTAAGAAACAGAGGAGAATATTTGGAAGTGAATCTTCTTAGATTATCTAACAGAATTCAGAGGCAACTGGGCTAGTGTCTTTCTCAAGGGATACTGTGAGGCCACATAGATAATTCACATGAAGCATTTTTGAGATACACTCTGAAGTGAGAATTATAATCATGATTTTTGGAATGTGTCCTCCATGCCACCTGACTCTTATTTCTGCACTCTCTTTCTGCCTTTGTGTAAACCCAGAATCTTATTATCTCTTCCACTCTTAGGACTGTGGTGCAAGTTGTTTTCTTCACAAAGGTACCTTCTGAAGAGATAAGTGGAGGCTAAAATCCAACCCAGGTACCTCCTCTCCAGGCTGGTTGTCTGTGGAACTCTGTCCATTCAAAGAGCAAACGCCTTTCTTAATTTGCACAGAAAATGTTCTAACGCTATCTTATCCCTCCTGTGTTACTTTCCTAGGGCTGTCATAACAAATTACCACAAACGTAGAGGCTTAAAGCATATAATTGTGTTTTCTAACAGTTCTAGAGGCTAAAAGCCTGAAATCAAGATGTCAGCAAAGCAGTACACACTCTGGAGGCTCTAAGGTAGAATCCTTTCCTCACCTCTTCCAGCTTCTGGCAGCTGTTGGCATTCCTTGATTGTGGCTGCATTTCTCTCTGCTCCATCAAGCATCATTCTCTTCTGTTATCTCCTTTTGTCTCTCTTTATTATCAGGATACTTGTGATAGCATTTAGGGCCCAACTGCATAACTGAAGGTAATCTCCACATCTTAAAATCCTTAATTATATCTGCAAAAGACATTTTCCCAAATAAGGTAAGATTTACAAGCTTCAAGGATTAAGACTTGGTATCTTTATATGGTCATTATCTAGCCTACTGTCTATCACTCAAACTGCTTCCAGGTAATAGCTTAATCTTGGGGGTGCAGCATGATTGATTGTGAATAGGTTTTTTGTTTTGTTTGCTTTTTTTTTTTTCAGACAGAGGAGAGTTCAAGCACATCCAAGTCTCAGTGCCATTTAGAATGAAGAAGTTAAACTGTTGTAAAACTTGGGGAGAATGTATATACCAAGGGTATTCAATGGAACATTCTGAGATGATGGAAATGGGGCAGATGCTCCGGAGTCAGGACTCTGGACTCTTGATGCCAAGCTTTTTTTTTTTTTTTTTTTTTTAAACATCTTTATTGGGGTATAATTGCTTTACAATGGTGTGTTAGTTTCTGCTTTATAACAAAGTGAATCAGCTATACATATACATATGTTCCCATATGTCTTCCCTCTTGCGTCTCCCTCCCTCCCACTCTCCCCATCCCACCCTTCCAGGCTGTCACAAAGCACCAAGCTAATATCCCTGTGCCTTTCGGCTGCTTCCCCCCAGCTATCTACCTTACTACGTTTGTTAGTGTGTATATGTCCATGACTCTCTCTCGCCCTGTCAAAACTCACCCCTCCCCCTTCCCATACCCTCAAGTCCGTTCTCCAGTAGGTCTGCGTCTTTATTCCTATCTTACCCCTAGGTTCTTCATGACACTTTTTTCCCTTAAATTCCATATATATGTGTTAGCATACGGTATTTGTCTTTTTCTTTCTGACTTACTTCACTCTGTATGACAGACTCTAGGTCTATCCATCTCATTACAAATAGCTCAATTTCATTTCTTTTTAAGGCTGAGTAATATTCCATTGTGGATATGTGCCACATCTTCTTTATCCATTCATCCGATGATGGGCGCTTAGGTTGTTTCCATGTCCTGGCTATTGTAAATAGAGCTGCAATGAACATTTTGGTACATGACTCTTTTTGAATTTTGGTTTTCTCAGGGTATATGCCAAGTAGTGGGATTGCTGGGTCATATGGTAATTCTATTTGTAGTTTTTTAAGGAACCTCCATACTGTTCTCCACAGTGGCTGAACCAATTCACATTCCCACCAGCAGTGCAAGAGTGTCCCCTTTTCTCCACACCCTCTCCAGCATTTATTGTTTCTAGATTTTTTGATGATGGCCATTCTGACTGGTGTGAGATGATATCTCATTGTAGTTTTGATTTGCATTTCTCTAATGATTAATGATGTTGAGCATTCTTTCATGTGTTTGTTGGCATTCTGTATATCTTCTTTGGAGAAATGTCTATTTAGGTCTTCTGCCCATTTTTGGATGGGGTTGTTTGTTTTTTTGTTATTGAGCTGCATGAGCTGCTTGTAAATTTTGGAGATTAATCCTTTGTCAGTTGCTTCATTTGCAAATGTTTTCTCCCATTCTGAGGGTTGTCTTTTGGTCTTGGTTATGGTTTCCTTTGCTGTGCAAAAGCTTTGAAGTTTCATTAGGTCCCATTTGTTTATTTTTGTTTTTATTTCCATTACTCTAGGAGGTGGGTCAGAAAGGATCTTGCTGTGATTTATGTCATAGAGTGTTCTTCCTATGTTTTCTTCTAAGAGTTTGATAGTTTCTGGCCTTACATTTAGGTCTTTAATCCATTTTGAGCTTATTTTTGTGTATGGTGTCAGGGAGTGATCTAATCTCATACTTTTACATGTACCTGTCCAGTTTTCCCAGCACCATTTATTGAAGAGGCTGTCCTTTCTCCACTGTACATTCCTGCCTCCTTTATCAAAGATAAGGTGTCCATATGTGCGTGGGTTTATCTCTGGGCTTTCTATCCTGTTCCACTGATCTATCTTTCTGTTTTTGTGCCAGTACCATACTGTCTTGATGACTGTTGCTTTGTAATATAGTCTGAAGTCAGGGAGCCTTATTCCTCCAGCTCCTTTTTTCGTTCTCAAGATTGCTTTGGCTATTCGGGGTCTTTTGTGTTTCCATACAAATTGCGAAATTTTTTGTTCTAGTTCTGTGAAAAATGCCAGTGGTAGTTTGATAGGGATTGCATTGAATCTGTAGATTGCTTTGGGTAGTAGAGTCATTTTCACAATGTTGATTCTTCCCATCCAAGAACATGGTATATCTCTCCATCTATTTGTATCATCTTTAATTTCTTTCATCAGTGTCTTATAATTTTCTGCATACAGGTCTTTCGTATCCTTAGGTAGGTTTATTCCTAGATATTTTATTCTTTTTGTTGCAATGGTAAATGGGAGTGTTTTCTTGATTTCACTTTCAGATTTTTCATCATTAGTATATAGGAATGCCAGAGATTTCTGTGCATTAATTTTGTATCCTGCTACTTTACCAAATTCATTGATTAGCTCTAGTAGTTTTCTGGTAGCATCTTTAGGATTCTCTATGTATAGTATCATGTCATCTGCAAACAGTGACAGCTTTACTTCTTCTTTTCCGATTTGGATTCCTTTTATTTCCTTTTCTTCTCTGATTGCTGTGGCTAAAACTTCCAAAACTATGTTGAATAAGAGTGGTGAGAGTGGGCAACCTTGTCTTGTTCCTGATCTTAGTGGAAATGCTTTCAGTTCTTCACCATTGAGGATGATGTTTGCTGTGGGCTTGTCATATATGGCTTTTATTATGTTTAGGAAAGTTCCCTCTATGCCTACTTTCTGGAGGGTTTTTATCATAAATGGGTGTTGAATTTTGTCGAAAGCTTTCTCTGCATCTATTGAGATGATCATATGGTTTTTCTCCTTCAATTTGTTAATATGGTTTATCACATTGATAGATTTGCGTATATTGAAGAATCCTTGCATTCCTGGAATAAACCCCACTTGATCATGGTGTATGATCCTTTTAATGTGCTGTTGGATTCTGTTTGCTAGTATTTTGTTGAGGATTTTTGCATCTATGTTCATCAGTGATATTGGCCTGTAGTTTTCTTTCTTTGTGACATCCTTGTCTGGTTTTGGTATCAAGGTGATGGTGGCTTCGTAGAAGGAATTTGGGAGTGTTCCTCCCTCTGCTATATTTTGGAAGAGTTTGAGAAGGATAGGTGTTAGCTCTTCTCTAAACGTTTGATAGAATTCACCTGTGAAGCCATCTGGTCCTGGGCTTTTGTTTGTTGGAAGGTTTTTAATCACAGTTTCAATTTCAGTGCTTGTGATTGGTCTGTTCATATTTTCTATTTCTTCCTGATTCAGTCTTGGCAGGTTGTGCATTTCTAAGAATTTGTCCATTTCTTCCAGATTGTCCATTTTATTGGCATAGAGTTGCTTGTAGTAATCTCTCATGATTTTTTTTATTTCTGCAGTGTCAGTTGTTACTTCTCCTTTTTCATTTCTAATTCTATTGATTTGAGTCTTCTCCCTTTGTTTCTTGATGAGTCTGGCTAGTGGTTTATCTATTTTGTTTATCTTCTCAAAGAACCAGCTTTTAGTTTTATTGATCTTTGCTATTGTTTCCTTCATTTCTTTTTCATTTATTTCTGATCTGATTTTTATGATTTCTTTCCTTCTGCTAGCTTTGGGGCTTTTTTGTTCTTCTTTCTCTAATTGCTTGAGGTGCAAGGTTAGGTTGTTTATTCGAGATGTTTCCTGCTTCTTAAAGTGGGCTTGTATTGCTATAAACTTCCCCCTTAGAACTGCTTTTGCTGCATCCCATAGGTTTTGGGTCGTTGTGTCTCCATTGTCATTTGTTTCTAGGTATTTTTTTATTTCCTCTTTGATTTCTTCAGTGATCACTTCATTATTAAGTAGTGTATTGTTTATCCTCCATGTGTTTGTATTTTTTAAAGATCTTTTCCTGTAATTGATATCTAGTCTCATGGCGTTGTGGTCGGAAAAGATACTTGATACAATTTCAGTTTTCTTAAATTTACCAAGGCTTGATTTGTGACCCAAGATATGATCTATCCTGGAGAATGTTCCATGAGCACTTGAGAAAAATGTGTATTCTGTTGTTTTTGGATGGAGTGTCCTATAAATATCAATTAAGTCCATCTTGTTTAATGTATCATTTAAAGCTTGTGTTTCCTTATTTATTTTCATTTTGGATGATCTGTCCATGGGTGAAAGTGGGGTGTTAAAGTCCCCTACTATGAATGTGTTACTGTTGATCTCCCCTTTTATGGTTGTTAGTATTTGCCTTATGTATTGAGGTGCTCCTATGTTGGGTGCATAAATATTTACAATTGTTATATCTTCTTCTTGGATCGATCCCTTGATCATTATGTAGTGTCCTTCTTTGTCCCTTTTAATAGTCCTTATTTTAAAGTCTATTTTGTCTGATATGAGAATTGCTACTCCAGCTTTCTTTTGGTTTCCATTTGCATGGAATATCTTTTTCCATCCCCTTACTTTCAGTCTGTATGTGTCTCTAGTTCTGAAGTGGGTCTCTTGTAGACAGCATATATAAGGGTCTTGTTTTTGTATCCATTCAGCCAATCTGTGTCTTTTGGTGGGAGCATTTAGTCCATTTACATTTAAGGTAATTATCGATATGTATGTTCCTATTTCCATTTTATATATTGTTTTGGGTTCGCTACTATAGGTCATTTCCTTCTCTTGTGTTTCGTGTCTAGAGAAGTTCCTTTAGCATTTGTTGTAAAGCTGGTTTGGTGGTGCTGAACTCTCTCAGCTTTTGCTTGTCTGTAAAGGTTTTAATTTCTCCATCAAATGTGAATGAGATCCTTGCTGGGTAGAGAAGTCTTGGTTGCAGGCTATTCTCCTTCATCACTTTCAGTATGTCCTGCCACTCCCTTCTGGCTTGTAGGGTTTCTGCTGAGAGATCAGCTGTTAACCTTATGGGGATTCCCTTGTGTGTTATTTGTTGTTTTTCCCTTGCTGCTTTTAATATGCTTTCTTTGTATTTAATTTTTGACAGTTTGATTAATATGTGTCTTGGCGTGTTTCTCCTTGTATTTATCCTGTATGGGACCCTCTGTGCTTCCTGGACTTGATTAACTATTTCCTTTCCCATATTAGGGAAGTTTTCAACTATAATCTCTTCAAATATTTTCTCAGTCCCTTTCTTTCTTTCTTCTTCTTCTGGAACCCCTATAATTCGAATGTTGGTGCGTTTCATGTTGTCCCAGAGGTCTCTGAGACTGTCCTCAGTTCTTTTCATTCTTTTTTCTTTATTCTGCTCTGCAGTAGTTATTTCCACTACTTTATCTTCCAGGTCACTTATCCGTTCTTCTGCCTCAGTTATTCTGCTATTGATCCTATCTAGAGTGATTTTAATTTCATTTATTGCATTGTTCATCATTGCTTGTTTCATCTTTAGTTCTTGTAGGTCCTTGTTAACTGTTTCTTGCATTTTGTCCATTCTACTTCCAAGATTTCGGATCATCCTTACTATCATTATTCTGAATTCTTTTTCAGGTAGATTGCCTATTTCCTCTTCATTTGTTAGGTCTGGTGGGTTTTTATCTTGCTCCTTCATCTGCTGTGTGTTTTTCTCTCTTCTCATTTTGCTTATCTTACTGTGTTTGGGGTCTCCTTTTTGCAGGCTGCACTTTCGTAGTTCCCGTTGTTTTTGATGTCTGTCTCCAGTGGCTAAGGTTGTTTCAGTGGGTTGTGTAGGCTTCCTGGTGGAGGGGACTAGTGCCTGTGTTGTGCTGGATGAGGCTGGATCTTGTCTCTCTAGTGGGCAGGTTCACGTCTGGTGGTGTGTTTTGGGGTGTCTGTGGCCTTATTATGATTTTAGGCAGCCTCTCTGCTAATGGGTGGGGTTGTGTTCCTGTTTTGCTAGTTGTTTGGCATAGGTTGTCCAGCACTGTGGCTTGCTGGTCGTTGAGTGAAGCTGGGTGCTGGTGTTAAGATGGAGGTCTCTGGGAGATTTCCACCGTTTAATATTATGTGGAGCTGGGAGGTCTCTTGTTGACCAGTGTCCTGAAGTTGGCTCTCCTACCTCAGAGGCAGAGCCCTGACTCCTGGCTGGAGCACCAAGAGCCTTTCATCCACACAGCTCAGAATAAAAGGGAGAAAAAGTAGGGAGAATTAGTAGAAGTATGAGTAAAGAAAGAAGGAAAGGAGGAAAGGAAGGAAGGAAGAAAGAAGCAAAGAAGGAAAGAAAGGAGGGAGGGAGGGAGGGAGGGAGGAAGGAAGGAAGGAAGGATGGAAAGAAGGAAAAAAGACAGAAAGAAAGATGATACAGTAAAAATAAAATAAAGTATAATATAGTTATTGAATTAAAAAATATTTAGGAAAAAAAAAAAGGGACGGATAGAACCTTAGGACAAATGTTGGAAGCAAAGCTATACAGAGAAAATCTTACACAGAAGCATACACATACACCTTCACAAAAAGAGGTAAAGGGGGAAAAATCATAAATCCTGCTCCCTGAGACCACCTCCTCAATTTGGGGTGATTCGTTGTCTAAAGGAGGGAAGGAAGGAAGGAAAGAAAGAAAGAACGAAGGTAAAGTATAATAAAGGTATTACAATTAAACTTAATTATTAAGAAAAAGAATTTTTAAAAAAAAGTCATGGACGGATAGAGCCCTAGGACAAATGGTGGAAGCAAGAGTATACAGACAAGATCTCACACAGAAGCATACACGTACACATTCACAAAAAGAGGAAAAGGGGAAAAAATCATAGATCTCGCTCCTAAATTCCACCTCTTCAATTTGGGATCATTCCTTGTCTATTCAGGTATTCCACAGATGCAGGGTATATCAAGTTGATTGTGGAGCTTTAATCCGCTGCTTCTGTGGCTGCTGGGAGAGATTTCCCTTTCTCTTCTTCGTTCTCACAGCTCACAGGAGCTCAGCTTTGGATTTGGCCCTGCCTCTGCGTGTAGGTCGCTGGAGGGCGTCTGTTTTTTCGCTCAGACAGGACGGGGTTAAAGGAGCCGCTGATTCGGGGCCTCCGGCTCACTCAGGCCGGGGGTTGGGGGATGGGGGAAGGAGGGGCACTGCGTGCGGGGCCGGCCTGCAGCGGCAGAGGCAGCGTGACGTTGCGGCAGAGGCCGGCGTGACGTTGCACCAGCCTGAGGCCCGCCGTGCGTTGTCCCGGGGAAGTTGTCCCTGGATCCTGGGAACCTGGCAGTAGCGGGCTGCACAGGCTCCGCGGAAGAGGGGTGTGGAGAGTGACCCGTGCTCGCACACAGGCCCCTTGGTGGCGGCAGCAGCAGCCCCAGCGTCTCCCGCCCGTCTCTGGGGTCCGCGGTTTTAGCCGCGGCTCGCGCCCGTCTCTGGGGCTCGCGCTTCCCGCCGCGGCTCGCGCCCGACTCGGGGGCTCGCGCCCTCAGCCGCGGCTCGCGCCCGTCTCGGGGGCTTGCGCCCTCAGCCGCGGTTCGCGCCCGTCTCTGGGGTTCGCGCTTTTAGCCGCGGCTCGCGCCCGTCTCTGGAGTTCCTTTAAGCAGCGCTCTTAAACCCCTCTCCTCGCGCACCAGGAGACAAAGAGGGAAGAAAAAGTCTCTTGCCTCTTCGGCCGGTGCAGGCTTTTCCCCGAACTCCCTCCCGGCTAGTCGTGGTGCACCAACCCCTTCAGGCTATGTTCAAGCCGCCAACCCCAGTCCTCTCCCTGAGCTCCGTCCAAAACCAAAACCCGAGCCTCAGCTCGCAGCCCCGCCCGCCCCGGCGGGTGAGCAGACAAGCCTCTCGGGTTGGTGAGTGCTGGTCGGCACCGATCGTCTGTGCAGGAATCTCCCCGCTTTGCCCTCCGCACCCGTCGCTGTGCACTACTCCGCGGTCCCGAAGCTCCCCCGTCCGCCTCCCGCAGTCTCCGCCCGCGGAGGGGCTTCCTAGTGTGTGGAAACTTTTCCTCCTTCACAGCTCCCTCCCACTGGTGCAGGTGCCGTCCTTATTCTTTTGTCTCTGTTTTTTCTTTTGCCCTACCCAGTTACGTGGGGAGTTTCTTGCCTTTTGGGAGGTCTGAGGTCTTCTGCCAGCCTTCAGTAGGAGTTCTGTAGGAGTTGTTCCACGTGTGGATGTATTTCTGGTGTATCCGTGGGGAGGAAGGCGATCTCCGCGTCTTACTCTTCCGCCATCTTCAAGGTCCCCCCATGCCAAGCTGTTTATATCACATATCTTTGAGCATCTGGGGAGGAGACAATGCTGAGACTCACACTGAGTTGCTCACTCCTTATGTGCCACTGCAGTCCAGTGAACTGAAATAGAAGCACTGTGGCCCGTTTCTGGGAACACTCCTGCACTCCTGTCTCGTGGCCCTTATAAGATAGGTTTTTGGGTCTTTTGATTTCCTACAGATAAGTACAAAAAACTAATTCTGGATAGACCCATGTGACAGGGAAACCATTAAAACTAATGAAGCAGCTTTTCATTATGAAACCCTAAGCTCTTTAGGAAAGAAGGCAGAAAAAGATGCATAAATGCCCCAGCTGGTAAAAATTATTCTTCTCAGTAAATGAACCTAACTTTAGTAGAAAAATTAGTAGAGCACTGTGTTTGGGGAGAATATCTAGCTTGACTCCTTATTAAAAGCACGTATCTCTGACATTAAAAGTGAGATATGCTTATTATTTATAATCCTGAAAACATACAGAAAACTGTAAGGAAGACAAAAAAGCATAGAGATAGTCTTTTAATGTATCAACCCTGTCCAACCCAAATCTCATTAACCTGGCCCATACCATTATTATCTCTCGCCTAGGTTATTACAACAATATTCTAGCTGGGCCCCCAGCCTGGAGTTATCCTTCTATCTGCAGCCAGTAAAATATTTATAAGTTGAGAAAATACTTTCTTCAATGACTTCCCATTTTCTCATATAAAGCCAAGTTCCTTCACAAGTCCCTTGCTAACTCAGAAGTTTTATATCTACCCTTCCCATTATGGCCCCATAATCTTTGGTTGAAGCTGTGGAGACACTTTTAATTCCTGGTCAGAGTGATGTTACTCTCACCATGGTACCTCTGAATATTGTTGCTTCCATCTCCTGAAGCACTTTACCTATCTGCTTCCTTCACTCATTTCTTGCCCTCCATCTCCATTCCTATCCATTCATCTCACCATAGATTTCATGTCATGCTTTCTTGGACGTCTCCATTGATTCTACAATTCTAGATTGGGTGGCCCTTCTCTGGGCTTACACAGCACTCCACACTTTGTCTGCATTGTCTTTATACTCAATTGTATTTGTTGCTCACCTGGTTATATCATCTCCCCACTAGACTACATAGTCTTTGAGGGTAAAGATTATATCTTTTCTGCTACAGTAGTTCCAATGTTACCATAATGCCTAACACATTGGAGACACTCAATTTATATATTGAATGTATGTTGAATTTTCGAAAAGATAAGGTTAAGAGCAAGGATCTTAGATCCATATTGCTTGTGTCCAAATACCGGCATTTCCTACTACTAACTTTTAACCATAGGCAAGCTACTTAATCTCTCTGAATCTCAATTCTCTTATTCATGAAATGATAAGAAAAATATTATGTGGCTGATGAAAATTAAGGTTACCTCCAAAGAGTCATGTCCTTGTATAATTTCTTCCTGAGTGCGTGGAAAATCTGTGACTTGCTTCTAATCAATAGAATGTGTCAAAATGATGCGATGTCACTCCATTGATTAGGCTACATTGTATGGCAAACAAGATAGACTATCACTCCCTGACTCCATTACACTATATGTCTCTGTCTTAGCGGACTGCAGCAAGAGAGATTCCCTGCTGAGACTGAGGACACAAACAGCCGTGTCTTTAATGCCCTATGAGAGGACCATGTGGCGGGGGAGTTCAGGCAGCTTCGAAAAACCTGAGGAGATATTTTCCAACTGACGGTCAGAAACCAGGGTTCATAAAGCCACAGGAAATGAATTCTGCTCACAATGTGCATAAGCTCAGAAGAAGACTCTTTCCTAGTTGAGCCTCCAGATCAGAATGCAGCCCTGCTAAAGTGTAACTACAACGAAGTTTGAGGTAATTTTTACACAGCAATAGAAAACTAATGCATAGCCCCTCTTTCATATAATTATTTGGAGGATAAATAAATTAATATTCACAAGATGCTGAATTCATGCCTGTCACCTAGTATTATATTAGTATTTGTTAAATAAAAGGAAAATTAGGGCTTCCCTGGTGGCACAGTGGTTGAGAGTCTGCCTGCCGATGCAGGGGACACGGGTTCGTGCCCCGGTCCGGGAAGATCCCACATGCCGTGGAGCGGCTGGATCCGTGAGCCATGGCCTCTGGGCCTGTGCGTCCGGAGTCTGTGCTCCGCAACGAGAGAAGCCACAACAGTGAGAGGCCTGCGTATAGCAAAAAAAAAAAAAAGGAAAAGTAAATGTTCTTATCACTCAGATATATCTAATGTTTACATTATGTTATATATTTTGTTTCTCTCCACTACTTTCATTATATTTTATGCTTGGATTTTCACTATTCACACAATATGTAGTATAAAAAGAGTATATTTTACTGATAACTTCCTAATGTTAAATTATGTACATGTGTCAAAATTTGAGTAATTTTTTCCTATTTTTGGATATTTAGGATCTTTCTAATTTTTCATGATTATGATCAATGTTGACTTTGCCCTGAGTCTTTGAAATCACAGCATCAATTATTTTATTAAAGTTTTGAACATACAATTTAAAATTTTAAATTTTTGTTTTCTTTCTTTCATATATTTCTTTCCTCCCATGCAGCTCATTAACATGGAAGAATTTTAATGTCTTTTCTTAGAAAACCATTAAGGAAGTAATAAGAATTTATTGCTTTAAGTTCTTCTAGAATTAAGTCTTTACAGTGTACTCCAAGTTACATAACGTGAAAGAGAAGGCATCCCACCTTTTTTTTTTTTTTTTTGCGGTACGCGGGCCTCTCACTGTTGTGGCCTCTCCCGTTGCAGAGCACAGGCTCCGGACGCGCAGGCTCAGTGGCCATGGCTCACGGGCCCAGCCGCTCCGCGGCATGTGTGATCTTCCCGGACCGGGGAACGAACCCGTGACCCCTGCATCGGCAGGCGGACTCTCAACCACTGTGCCACCAGGGAAGCCCCATACCACCCACTTTATCCCAAAGTACCTTAAGAATGAAATACCAGTCTGAGGTCAACTGATCTTGTCCTTAGACTAAATTGCTTAATCCCTCCTTAAGCCATTGACCTGGAGATAAATGCTACATGTATATATTTTGAACTGAAATGTAAGAACTGTAATTCTATTAATTAATAGCATGTGCCTTCCAAGGGGTTAAAGATGTCTAAGTTGCTTGATGTACTGTGAGTATTATGTCCATCTTACTGTCATATAGATTACCCATCAATTCTCAGAGGGTGAAAATCGTGTCTATTATAATCATCATCATCATCACTATTATTATTATTTTTTTGAATCTAGTCACAGCCACATGGCAAGGTAGTGCTTAGGAGACTCATTGAAATAGGTATAATTTCTTCCATGAAGCAAGAGAAACTCTGACAGACCTAGGAAGAAGTGGACTGTATTTTGATATATACAAGTGTTACTATCATTTAATAACTCTGAGCCTCATAAGTAAGTTGGCATTACAGCACCTATATTAATGTTCATTTGTGAAGATATATTTAATGAAGTCTATATGCAACTTTAACAGCTCCATCAAGGTATAATTAATATACACAGAACCACATATAGTTAATGTGTACAATTTGATTAACTTAGACATATGCAAACACCTATGACACCATTACCACAATTAAGGTAATGTACATTATATGCATCCAACAACTCTTGAAACTTCTGTGGGTCCCGTTGTTTTGTGTCTGTGTGCTTGTCTCTGTGTGTGTATGTGTTTGATAAGAATAATTTACATGAGATTTACCCTCTTAACAAACTTTGAAGTGCACAATATCATACTGTTAACTATAGACACTATGTTATATAGCACATCTCTAAAACTCATTCATCTAGTAAAATTGAAACTTTATACTTATTAGATAAAAACTTCCCATTCCCTTAACCCTTCAGCACGTCTTTTTAACTTAATAGAGATCCAATGTATCCTGCCCACCATTAATGAAAGTGAACCAATACAAACTATTTTATATATTCTTTACATGTCTAGTTGTTTAATTAATTTGCAGTGAACTTACGTTTATACAATGTCTTCTGTATAAGAGCACAACACCTGTGTGTCTAAGTGAGATGTGGAAAATTTACCCAGTCAGCCATCATTCTCTAATTGTTTTTTCTTAACTGGTATCAATAAGTGGAACTTATAGCACACACACACACACACACAGAGGAACACACTATTCCAGCTTGAAGGGGAAAAAGGTAGATACCAGACTGAATTTCATCAAACAAACGGATGTTTTAAAACTAGCAAGATAAATTCAGTTGTATGACTGACCTCAATCATGGGTGGCCTTGCTCGCCAAATAGTTTTCAAAGAAGATATCTGTGTTCTTCTAGCCAGATGTTATAAAGAGAAGAAAGAGAAGAAAAAGTTTTGTTAAGGGTTCTGGGTAGAGTGGAAGTGATTATTTCAAATTATATTAGTTCTTAATGATAAAATTCAATACATTTTGAGATTCATAACTACTAACTGAATTTTCATTGAGTAAGTTCCACATATGGAATTGTACAAATTTGAAGAGTTAAAAAATTACTTTAAGGTGGTGGCTTTTATGATTTGTTTGGCACAAATAGAAAAATTCATACGTTTGTATTATGATGGCTCAGATGTCTCCTTAAAAACACCCTGTATTCTTTTCCATATCCCATTTTAACATGCTATCTTCAATATGTGTCTTATCTATAGGTAAGGGCATAGATTGGTCTTTAATAAGGTCAGCTGATCACTCTATTAGTTAAGCAGCTTTATTAGGAGTATACGATGATGTTCATCTTCTTCCATAGCTATTGTTAAAGTATCATAATGCAATGAATATGGACCCCAAAATGTAGTGGATGTATTATTGGTTAATGATTCATTTGTTCCCTGCACTTGCCATGTTTTCTGCTAGAGAGAATATAATCTCTTGCTTGATTGCCTTTGGGCTTAGATATGTGGTTTCCTTTGGACAATTAAATGTGAGTATGCTATATACCACACATGAACCAAAAATTTCAAAGCACTTGTGCATGTTTCTGTCTCTGATTTGGCCTCTATTTTAAGAAAATTATGTCACAGAAGAGAACTATAATTTTAGCCTTGTTTCTGAAATAAGGAGACATATAGAACCAAGCACAGCATAGTCCAGAAGCCTGGCACAGCTCAGATAAGCCTAATCTAACTGCAGATTGCTGCTCTTGTGTACATGAATAAGAACTATATATTTAAAACAATAGAGATATCAGAATTGTTTGATGCTACAGTAAAAGTTTATGGATAGATAGGTCGGTAACTAGATAGACAGACATGTGGATATAGATAGATCTATCTACCTATTTATCTATCTATAATCTATTGATTGATTGATATAGATATATATAGCTATAACTAGAACTAAATCTAGCTATATCTAGGTTATAATACTGATTCTACTTCTTAATAAATTTATGTGTTTGGGAAAATATAATAATTGCTATAATCTTTGTCTTTATCATAATCATTAACTTAGCTAAGGTTAAGGTAGCAACTCTAAAAATAAACACCAATATTTCGGTTGCTTAACATATTAAACATTTATTTCTTGTTGACATAACTCTCCAAAGTGTCCAAATTGGGCAAGATTTTCTCACTGTAAAAATTCAGGAATCCAACCTCCTTTTATTTTTTGTTCCCACCATTCTCTAAGAACTCAGGTATTCTCTGGGACCATGAGACTTGCTATCAAATTGACTTTGAATTCTCTGTGTCTCAGTTTTTTCGTCTGTTAAAATGAGACTACCTCATATAATTCTGGTAATAATAAGTATATGCAGTGTACTTGGAATAGTCATGGCAGAGATTATACGGCCCAAATGTTGGCCTTTATTAATTCTCACACTTTCTGGCCCTCCTTTAAGGTATTTTCTGGTCTTTCTCTTTCACAGATAAGATTGTCAGTTCATTTAATATCTCTGTGTCTCAGTTTCTTCAATTGAAAATGCATGTAATGAAAGCCTTTTGCAGAGTTGTTGTGATGATTGCAAGCTATCCATGTAAAATACTCACCACAGCATATGGCACAGAGTAAGCACTTAATAAATGAATATATCTCATGATGCTTGTGTTTTAGCTTGATAATCCAAAGTATTTTTTTCTCTCCTTTTCAGATGTCTGCATCATCCCACAGAAGGGAGATATAGAAAAGTCTTTCTGACAGGAAGCATTAAATTTAAAACCCAGGAGAAAGATTCACTGGAAATAGAAGCAAAAACAGTCTCAGGAATAAAGTAAAACCCAAAGTACACAAATGCCAGGTGTAAATCATTTGTTCTTAATAGGACTGTGCATTTTAACATGAAGTATCAATATCTTTACTTAATCAACCATCCATCATGCAATGAATTAAGAGGCAAAGAGAGGCAGGAGGTAGGAGAATCACTCATATGTATTATTTGCCCTTCACCTTCCCTGCTCTCTCCCCACTTTTGAAACAGTCTTCTTCCGCTCTGGTCTCTGAGTCATCTCTTAGCATTTATCCAAATTCCCAGCCATGCATTCCAGAGAGCATTGTTTTGGCCGAATCTCCATGGTCACAGGTGGTAAAGCCACCTGCATGCATCTTAACCCTCCCTAGACAGAAATCAGCTCTTGGTCGGTTTGAAGTGCAGAGGATAAAAAAGATGGTGGCAAAAAGAGAACAGATGGCAGCCCTGCCAGTCCTGTGACTTCTTTGACTTCTTCAACCTGGAGGCTGGTGGCTTTGCCATGGCTTTCTTGGGAGAATTCATATCCTGAGAATCTTTGCTCAGTCAACCATGATGTTAATAGTACCCCATGGACTGCCGAGGAGTCAGAGGGGAGTGTTTGCTTTGGCCAAGTTTTTCTATTGTGAATGTCCCATTTTTGTTATGTTTGGGCCTGACCCATTGCTGGGTTTCATATACAATTAATATCAAAGTCTATTTTCTTTGTACAATCCAGACTTACCTCTAAAAAGCTTATACAAAGCTAGAATGCATCTCCAAGAGGAAAGAGAAGGAACTTTGGATGAGCACAGCTATCTCTATCCTTCAAAATGATTTAACTTGCTCTGTTGTCTTCTGAATTAGCAAACTAAGGTAGACTTTTAAAAATCCATCATCTTTGAAATTCCACAAACTTTCTTGCTTGTTTTGTGCATTAGAGTGAGAAGTGAAAATATGGATTTCCTGGGACAATCATTTAGCTTTGGAAGACAATATTTTCAAAAGCAGAAGTTCATGACTTCTCAAGGGTTAATGAGAGCACTTCAGAAAAGGGGGAAATCAGGTTATTGAATTCTGAAATATTTCAAATATCTGTGCATATGTATATTATTCTTATGGCAAGGTCCATAACTTTCATCATATGCTCACACGAGCAGACACCCTGAAAGAATGAAAGAGTCAATGCTTTTAAATTTAATTATATTACAACCTCAAGAGATAGTGCCAAATCCAAACATTTTACAAGAAAATCTTCCCTCAAACTAAACAATAGCTAAATCTACTCTTACCTGATACTGTTATGAAGTTGAAGAATTTGTTGAGCTTTTCATTAGACATATAAGCTTTCATGATATTTTCTCAAGTGAACTACAGGCTATTTTGATTCCTAATCAAACTATTACAATGTTTGCTATAAAATGTAGCTTGTGCAAAGAGCTCATCTTTGATGGTGCACATCTATACTTCTCTATTGTAAGGAAATGATCTTTTTTATATTCTTTGGATCTTCTTTATAATCTTGATCCCCATTTCATCTAAGATATTCTATACAAAGAAAGAAAAAAACTGAATGCATATGATGCTATAACTCAGCTGTTAATTTCCTTTCTACTCTTCTTGCTCTATGTTTTTCCTCCACATACGACATGAGCATGTTAAAAGCAAGCTGAGTAAACCAAGTAGCAGGCTGTCTAAACAGCTCCAAATGAGGTCATATTACACCAATCATGAGATTAGCTCCTATCTTTGCCACTGCTGGCTTCCTGGGCTTTCTTACCAATTAGAAATCAATAACCTACAGCCACCAGGAGAATGAAATATTAACTTGAAATGTGGGCATCATATTTCTCTTATATGAGATGTGACAGGAGAGACAGAGACAGTAGAGAGAGAGAGAGTGAGACAGAGAGAGAGAATTGTGTGTATTCCTAGTTTGAGTTTTCAGTATACAAGGACAATTTATATTTTTCTTAGTAACTTGAATGCATAAACATAACATTGAATTGCAGTTTTACAGATGGAAGGGGGATTACTAGTATCCTTTAATATTATAGATAATTATAACACACTTGAGAGAATATATGGGACATTAAATTGAGGAATCAATTCTAAGTGCTTAGTACATAATGATAATAAGGGACGTGATTGATTTCCTCCCATATGCTGGGGGCTGTTCTAAGCACCTCATATACATCATCACCTTCATTCTCAAAACTGCTCTAGGAAATAAGCAATATATTAATATCCTCATTTTAGGAATAAAGAAACTTCAACTCGGAGAGATGAAAAGGTCACTGTGAATATTTTTTAACCATTTGGCTCTGCTTTTTCCAGATAAATGTTAACAGATATGTAAATGAAAGAGTAGGAGAGGAAGGCAGAGAGGCTAGTGAATGGGTGTATCATACAAAGAGAATGAGAAGGACAGAAAGAGAAGCACAGGAAACTCCATGGATGTTAGTTAATATTAGGTTGCTCTTAGTCCTTATAGTTATATCTAGAATATCACTGTAACCAAGGTGAGATTTCTGATACCCCAATTCAGTATCCTTTTTGTTTCGTTTTGTAACCAGATAACACGCTACCTTCCCCTATTTTATTTTATTTTATTATTTTATCTTATTTTTTTGCGGTACGCGGGTCTCTCACTGTTGTGGCCTCTCCCGTTGCGGAGCACAGGCTCCGGATGGGCAGGCTCAGTGGCCATGGCTCACGGGCCCAGCCGCTCCGCGGCATGTGGGATCTTCCCAGACCGGGGCACGAACCCGTGTCCCCTGCATCGGCAGGCGGACTCTCAACCACTGCGCCACCAGGGAAGCCCCCCCTATTTTATTTTAAACTCAGTCTGTAATTATTCATTTACTTCTAACGAGAGAAAATATTCATCCTAAGAAAAATATAGCTGCAAACCTATACATTTTTTCTCACTGCAAATTTAAATGTAAAATCTGAGATGCTAAAATTGTTGATTTATTTTGAAATACCTATTTCGTTATCAAAACATTTTAAATCACCATGAAAACTGCCTCCTAGTATTCATACCCTTTAATAATTGCTTTTGCTACTAAATTACAACTGTCGCTATTGGTCATCCAAATACTACCAGGGACCTTTCCAGAACTGCTGTTTGGAAGTATAAAGGATTTTACACTCCGTACTCAGGCCCACCCTGTTCTCCAAAGCTGTCACCTAATTTCTGGAGTGTTTGCTCATTTAGTGAAGTTGGATCTCTAATTTTGATTTCTCATTAGCATTTCATTTGTTCGTAGAATTATTCATTCACCAAGAATGTGGAAATTAAAATCAAACAAGGGGCTTCCCCGCTAGCGCAGTGGTTGAGAGTCCACCTGCCGATGCAGGGGACACGGGTTCGTGCCCCGGTCCGGGAAGATCCCACATGCCGCGGAGCAGCTGGGCCCGTGAGCCATGGCCGCTGAGCCTGCGTGTCTGGAGCCTGTGCTCCGCAACGGAAGAGGCCACAACAGCGAGAGGCCCGCATACTGAAAAAAAAAAAAAAAAAAAAAAAAAAAAAATATATAGCTCAAAGCAGTCCTAAATAACTTGTGGATCAAAGATACAGAAAAACTGCAATTGCAATGAATTCCCACATGCTGCAGTAGCCCCCCGTATCTGCCACCTTCATAGCAATAAGTGCACCATATTAAAACTGCTTGGTGTCTTGTTTGTCCATCTTACTAGAATAGAAGCTCTTTGAGGTCAGGGACTATATATGTCCATTATGTATCCAAACTCCTGAGTTTGGAGGAGGTACTGACTAAACAGTAAAAATAAATGAATGGAAAAATAATTCAGGATACATAATATTCTCTTAATGTGATGAACAAAGTGTCCTCCTCATGATTGTGTAGACATTCCCTGCAAAGCTGCATAACTACAACCATCTGCACTAGCCTCTGTGGCAGGTTTTCTAATTCTACTTTCACCTCTATTCTTTCCCCTTTTAATTTCCCCAGACTCAGCTTTTAGATGAATAATCCTAATCCACAGCTTTACACATGTCACCACTACACAAAATCTTCAGGGTCTTACCTGTATCTGCAGGATTCTCATAAGCCTGATATACCAGAATTTTCCATCTCCTAACTCCAACTATCTCCCCAGTCATAGAATCAGCTGTCACAAAATTACAGCTCTAATTGATCTAGGCTTTTTCTACCCAACAATAAATTTCCCTTCTCCCACTAGAGTAGTTATTCCCTTTATCCCTTCTACCTTTATTATCTTTCTTTATCTTTGTTTGAATATCATCTTTCTTTTAAAGTCCAGTTTAAATTTTACTTCTGCTACAAAGATTTCTTAGAATCCTCTCTGTCTCGTATATTCTAAGGAATCAAAGATTCAGATAGATATCAAAAAATAATTGGAGTTCCATGTCAGCTTTCTTGTATCTTGTACACAGGTTAGGAGTCAGATCCATCTTTGAGCACTGACTTTTACACATGCCAGCTGGGTACCATTGAAAAAAATCAGCTCACTTGTATGAACTTTAGTTTCCTCATCTGTAAACTAGATGTAGTAACCTTTATTCATAGAAATACTACAGGAATGAAGTAGAAAAATAATTAAAGTGCTTAGAATGCCTGGCTTCTTTTTTCAAAGCTTAGTTTTCTTTAATATATATCTTGAGTCCTCTAATATTTAAGCATTCTCCAGTCTAGGAAATAGAAATTAAAGCATTAACATTCTATTATTCGAAAATGTGAAGGTTTACTCAATATATACTAGCACATCAAATTTGTGGAATAACTAGAAGTTTTATAATTTAAAAATATTTAAAAATCAAACATTCATATAATAATTTACAGCTTATGAAATCGAATATTCATATCATAAAATGATATATTCAATGGTTTTATTTGAAGGGTTTAGAAAACTAGAATGGTAACTCAATACGTTTGGCCCCTTTCCAAATTTTCTTCCTTAATTCCTCAGATCTCCTAGTGGTATGACCCCACAAGCAAATGTAGAAATAGCAAAAAAAAAAAAAAAAAAGTCCAATTGCAGAAAGAAAAACAGAATTGAATGTGATTGTGTCTTAGGTTATTTATGTAACCTTTTAAGAATTAGATATGTTTGAATAAAGCACCATCACTTGCTTTCCTAAGATGATAGTTTCATTAAAAAACCTTTCCGCTGAAACCTGGAATGCATTGCCTGGATAAGCAGGTCAGAGTTCACAATTGAAACTGCTCATGCAAAGCATGTTCAAAACTACCAGAAAAAAACATTAAGATGATAGTATCTTCCTCTGTGTGTGTGTTTTCATGCTTTACATATGGAAAAAAAAAAGCTAGCATGAGTGTGAGCAAGAGGAGGCAGAGGAAGCTGGGGATGCTGGGATGAGATTTAAATGAGCATTTCACATACTTCTACACTATTCTTGCAGTGATAAGATGGTACAACCTAAAGACATTTATGGCAGTCTGGAAGGAGGTAATCTTTGACAAGAGAGAAAAACAAACCACATTTATCTCTGATGATTTATCAGATTCACAGCCATAAATCTTAAACCAGAATACTCAGGGCATTCTTTTATCTTTTGAAGCTGCAGAACAGAGCTTCTCTACCTGTCTTGTGTCCCCCAACTGAAACTGAGGGCCTGTAATTTGTGGGCTGGGATACTCTGGGGTGATATGAGGCTTCACAGAGGGTCAGTGCTGAGGGAGTTGTCAGCCCGAAGGGCTGGTTTCCTCCTCTCACTGCAGCGTGTGGAATGCTGACCATGATGAATGTGTCCTAAGTAACTGCGCTGTTAGCATTGGGCATCTGACAAAGAATTGTCAGAATGTCTTACATAAAGAATTCCAGGGGAAGCAGATTTCTTCGATGTTTTCTTTTTTTTCTTCCTCCAACTTTTGTTCCAGTAATTGAACTCATGTCCAAAGATGAAGCAGAATTTGATGTTTTTTGTTCATCATTTATTCAGTTCATTTGATGTACCACTTTGATGAATAAAATATGTAAAGTAACTGCTTTCATGGAGCTTACATTTTATACAGAAAATAAATATATCCGATATATTAGATAAATTAAATATATACTAATTCCCATGATAGATAGTATGAAAGAAAGCTGGATAACGGGGATAGAGAAAGAAAGAGGAAGCAGAAGGTGGTTAGTTGTTTTAGATTTAGTGGTCAGTATAGGGCTTTATGGTATGGGGACATTTGATCCAAACTATGAACGAAAGAAGGGAGTGAGTCAAGGCATCATTTGGGATGAAAGTGTTTCAAGCAGAGGGAAGTGCAAATGCGAAGTCTCTGAGTCAAAAGCATATCCTGATAAAGTAAAAAAAAAAAGTGGTAAGATATAAGGATAGCAGTGGGCCAGGTCACAAAAAGATTTTTTGTCAAAATAAAGCCTATGCATCATAATACGAGTGAGATGGGAAGACATAGGTAGTTTTTTGTGTAGAGGAGTGAACTGCCTTCTGCCTACAGGAAGGAGATAAGGAGTCAAGATCCAGAATGACGGTTAGGAGAAGGAGGGTATTGCAATTGTCTAGGAAAGAACAGCTGGGATTTGGAGCAGGTGAGGGTGGAGAAGAGTGTACGGGTTCTTCATGTATTTTGACCGTAAAGAGGACAGATATTGATGGATTGGATGTGGAATGTGACAGAAACTGAGGAATTAAGTGTGACTTCAAGATTTGGAGCCTGAACAACTAGAAGAACAAATGTGACATTTGCTGAATTGCTGAGTTTTTTTTCTTTGCTAGTACCAAAATGTATATGCAGAAATAAATGCTATCTTTCAAATGACTTTTCTTAGAAGAATATTTACTGGTACAGTACTGCTGCTCAGCTCAGAGCAGTTAAAGTCCTTCTTAGGAATTCAGTTCGATTAATGAAATATAGAATATTCAGCCTCATTCAATTTCATTTTTAAAACCAAACAGTAGAGTATATTTACCTTCATTTTAGCTCTTTCTAAGATGGGCTTTCCAATTTATTAGGTATTAGATAGTGAAGGCATTGAAGATAGTGAATACAAAATGTAGCAAAAAGATAAAATCTGAATATTTCATTGTAATATTACATGTGCAAGCAACTAGTAATTCCCAGCAAGGAACATAAACTCTCCAGACATATCCACCCAGGTGGTGCTAGTTGGTTTCTCTAATCCTACATATAAAATATTTTAACTTTACACAACTTGGCCATGAGAGTAAATATTGTAGTTTCTCAGGAAAGGTTGGAAAGTTAGGATTAAATTTGGCTGCATGTAAAAAAAAAAAAAAGCAATGAAAGAGAGAGAGCAAAAGAAAAATCTAAGACTTTGTGCCATAAATATATAAGGATATGTTTTTCTTAAATCCAGGTTCTTTGCTCAAGGAAGTCACAGCCCAGGCTCCTCCTAGCTTCCTTCTTTACTACATTAGCATGTGGCCTTTATCTTTATTGATACAAAAGATATGACATAACTCCAGGGTCATGCCTGAATCCCAGGAATGAGAAAAGGGGAATGGAGAGGATAAAAGGCAAAAGTCATGGTCAACCTGAGTCTTCCCCTTCTATCAGGAAAACAATAGCCTGATCACAAGCCCCATTCTGTAGAATTCTGCTTATATCTTAACATACAGAACTGGCTCACATAGACACCATGAGTGTAGGATATAACTATTTTGTATTGTTGTTATAACTGTTTGGTTCTTTTCTTTCCTTTTTTTTTTCACTTTATATTGAACAATATTTCACATAACAAAAGATGTTTTTATGAAAAGGACACAGTTTGATAAATTTTCATAAATGGTATATACCAATCCAGTCTGTGCCCAGATCAAGGCAAAGGATGTTAGCAGTACCTGTGCACTCATCTGAGACTCTCTCTCAGTCACTGAGAAAGAAGAAATACAGTCTTAGTGCAGGGCTAGGCACACTGCTGATGTTCAAAAAATGGTATCCATTATAAATGACTCTTCTCTATGACTAATAGCTAAAATAATAATAAGAACAATAGTAATACGAATAGTAATTAACATATATTCAGAGCTTTCCAAGACTACGTACTGCTCATTTACCCCTCACGGCAACACTAGTGCCAAGAACAATTATTATCCACATAGTATAGATAAGAAAAGTAAGGATCAGAAAAGGTCAAATAAGTTGGTAGAAAATACACATCTGGTAAAATAGCATAACTGGGGTTTTAACCTATACAGCAAGTCTATAGAACTTTAACTTTGATTTCAGCAATGGTCACATCATTGTAAAGTAGTCACAGCCTTCCTAGTTAAGTGCAGGTAGAAGAACAAGTATCTGGGTACATATGGTAAGTTTTTAATCAAATTTTATGGGCTTAAAACACTTGTTAATAACATAATTAATTCACCCAGCATCTAACTATTTACAGAAAATAAATATTTAGAGCCAAAGTTCTTTCGCTAATCTTAGATAATGAACTGTTTAGACCATATGAGTTGGCATTGTTTTTTTGACTAACGTAGAATAAAGATGTTTTCGCCTAATATAGTGAAGGGACACATTCATAAATAATACAAAAATTACAACCACATTGGACTAAGAAGCTGGCTCCCCTTGCTAAGCTCTAGAATATACAACAGAAGACCATGGTCAAATTCACTAGGAGACAAAAGGCCAAATCACATATGAAAGCTGTATGATCAAAGGGTCTTTGGAATTGCCAAAAAATTTGGACTATATTTTCTCTGAGGTACTTAGACAATGCCCAGTTACCTTTGGTTATCCACTACTTCGTAAATTAAACTATTCTCATAACTTTCTTCAATATTTTTTCTTATCTCAAATTGGTAGTGTTTGTTGACATTGAAAAAATAATATTGAAATACATGTAGGTAGAAATGTCTTTTTCTGAGTGTGGGTCCCTTGTCTTTTTAAAATAACTTTCATTCGCCAAACACCTATTTATAATCATTAGTGCCAGAGACTGGACGTGCAGAACCATGAGAGTATTGCTTTACTTTACAGCTGAGATTTGTCATGAAAATTAAAAATTTCCAAGGATAAAACATAAAATGGAAGTCCAGTTGAGGAAAACTGCTAATTCATAGCTATCATTAATTCAGCAATTCCAAGAGGGCAGAAAGAATCTATTGGGTTTGCCAAAAAATTCTTTCAGGCTTTTCTGTAACGTCTTACGGAAAACCCACATGAACTTTTTGGCCAAGCCAATATTTAACAATGGAAGCACTGAGGCTCCTAGAACTTTATCATTTTGTCCAAGATAATGCAACTAGTAGAGAGAGGTCATGATTTGAACCCAAGGCACTATGACTCCAAAGCCTGTGATCTCAACTACTCTATTAAAACTTGAAGTAACCAATTCAATGCCTTAATAACACAGGAAACATCTTAACGTGAACTGGAAAAGTCATACTATAAACCTCTTTGGGAACTGATAACTAAGAATGCTGAAATGCAAATTAGAAGTCATGAGTTCTGTGAGATATTGGGCATTTGACATCTTTGGGTAATTTGTTTAGCTTTATTGGGAATTATTTATCTGTAAATTCTGTTTTATAATAATCTACAGGTCTGTGAAATACTTCACATGCATCAGCTCATTTCTTCTTTGAGCCTCATTTGGTCTTATCCATGGAACAGAAACATATTATCACTGATAAATATTTCCTAAAATTTGGAGCTACATGGAATTCAGGAAAAATCCTGCCTTGAAATAGAAAACTCTAGGCTCTTTAAAGAATGGAAACATTTTTATTGCATTTATCACTGTATCCTCAGGACCAAAAATAGGGACTTTGTAAATGTGAATTAATTTTTTAAATAAAAACTGTAAAATGAGAAGGAAGTCACCCTTAAAACAGATATTTTTCTCACAATTTTTTCAACTAATTTTACAAAGCAATATTTAATGAAAAATGTGTCATCAAAGTACTTAGGATTTCAAGCTGGAGCTGCATAGGATGGGTGGATGATTTCTGTAATTCAAGGCACAGAGGGAGGCAGGCAACTACTCATGCCATGCACTTTTTAAAGTACAGAAGAATTCCAGTTCAAATGCGGGTGTTAAGAAAGCCTTCATTTCAAACTGGAAATCTTCCCAGGTTGATGTCTATTCCACTTTATTAGGTGTGGGCACTTAATAAGATATAGAGTTCATTTTTTTTCTTATACACTAAGTTCATTCTGAGCAAATGTATCTCT
Source organism: Phocoena phocoena (assembly GCF_963924675.1). Taxonomy (NCBI): domain Eukaryota; kingdom Metazoa; phylum Chordata; class Mammalia; order Artiodactyla; family Phocoenidae; genus Phocoena; species Phocoena phocoena. Next base: position 93,078,364 of record NC_089223.1, read on the forward strand.
AAATTCTAGCCTGGATCTCTGAAGACCCAGAGGGCTTCATCCTGGGGTGGCATCTTTATGACTAGAAACCTAGTCAGTTCTTTTGTATTCAGACTACCCAAGTCATCCAGGAACTCTGCTCATCTTTTGAACACAGCTTTTTCCAGTCAACTCCAGAACTTCTCACTTCCTGAGAGGTACAGTGAAACTTGATGGCTGATTCCTCTAGGAAAACACAAGTGCCCCAAAACAACCCATTTTCCAAAATCTCTATAAAGCATCTATGCACAAGTATAGTTTTCTAAGAACCAGTTTTCATAAACAATGTGAGAAAAAAATGTAGGGAGGTAAGTGGGTGTGGTAGAAGGATAGTACCATGATCCATAAATTAGAGAATTCTGCACACTAAAGTCTTATACTTCAGAGCACTTTATTGTATCACACAATTCCATGGGTTGACCTGGGCTCAGCTGAGTTATTTCTCTCCTGGCCTCACTGGGTTGTCTCATGTGTTTTAGTCGGATGACAGCTGTAGCAGAGTCTAGATGTCTGCTCTCTTGTGCTCCTCCCTTTGGCCTCTCTCCTTCCACATGGCAGGTTATCCTCCATCATCTTTTCATGTGGCTATTCTCTCTCTCAGTCTAGCTTGGGATTTTTTGGTGGCTCAGGGTTTCAAGAGAAAGAAAACAGAGGCCAGAACTCAGAAGTCTGAGAATATTGCATCTTCTACATTCTATTGGTAAAATCGATCATAGGTTCAAGGGAGAGGATATAAGTTCCTTCTCCTGAAAGAGCCTAACTACCACAGGCATGACTCATTTAAACTACAAATGTATACACAGTTGGTTATTATTACTATTATATCAGTGTCACAGGTTCTTTCTGAGAGATTTGCAACCAGATAACAGCTTTTTGATTATGGGTACCAACAGGAAGCTGTTAGTACTGTAGTGTGGTAGACATCACAGTAGGGAAACAGGTAATCAGGAGTCTGCAGCTGAAAGGAGACCTATTGGTTCATGTAGAATGAGAAAAAGACCATAGTTTTGGTGTAAGGAAAACTGGGTGTTAGCACCTGGCTCTGGTACTCTCTAGTTCTGTGACAGCAAATGCTGAAATTTTCTGAGACTCATGTCATCTGTGCTAATGTTCCAGTGGCTGTGACTGTAACAAACTACTCCAAAGCTGAGTGGCATAAAATAAAACGGCATGATTTGTTCCTGGATCTGCAATCTGGTCAGGAAAAGAGGAAAGTTCTTTCCTCCTCTCACCATCAGGTAGGGTGGCTCAAAAACTGAGGGCTGGGATATCTGAAGTCTCTTTTACTCACATGCTGGGACTTAGAGTTGAACACCTGGAGCTTCTTGAGCTAGTCTCTCTGTCTTCATATGGTTACTGAGTTCAGGAGAACTGGACTTCATTCATGGACGTGCAGTGTTCCAAAGACCTGGGGGAGACAGCCAGTTAGAAATTTATGGAATGTGTATATCAGTCTATTCATGAGGAGTGAGTCATTTAATGTTGATGCATATTCAAGGGGTGAGGAATTAGACTCCACTTTTTGTGGGAAAAGTGTCAAAGAATTTGCAGACATGTTTTAAAACTTAACAGCTCTGATAGGATGTTATCAACCTCAAATTAGCTGCTGATTCAGTGAATGTCAGTCAAGGCTCACTATGCATTCAGTTCCTTTCTCTCCTCACCTGGCCCATATCCTCCTGCTGTACCCCTACTTCAATTTCCCAAAATATCATTTGAAAAGATTCAGATAGAGCATCCTTTCAAGATACTCTGTATCACAGGTCTCTCTGAAATCTTCAAGTCATGCCCAAGCAGATTCTTCTGTGCTGGTTTAGGTATCTGTCTAATATCAGCCTACTCAGAAGGCTCAAGTAATCTTTTAGAAGGGCTAGTTTGAGGCAAGATGAACCAGGCACTGGGTTTCTTACTGGGAAGTCAGCCTCTCCCTTACCTGGCAGGACTTCAACTTGCTATGTGGGTAGGGTTGGCTCCAGGTAGCTCTAGAGTTGAGAGGAAGCCCAGAGAGAGTTCAGAAACAATCTCTGAAGTCTTGAGGAAGCTCGGGATGAGTCCACAGGGGGCTCTGTTTTTAATTCTGCAGCTAGTTTATACAAAGTAGGGCAGATATCTCTGCCTCCTTAAGACTCAATCTTTTTGTTCTTCCCTAATGCCACTACCTTGGATTCCTGGTCAGCAACACATCTTCCAAGATTCAGCTGAAATATCATCACCTCTATTTTATTTTATTATTATTATTTTTTTTTTTTTTTTTTTGCGGTACGCGGGCCTCTCACTGCTGTGGCCTCTCCCGTTGCGGAGCACAGGATCCGGACGCGCAGGCTCAGCGGCCATGGCTCACGGGCCTAGCCGCTCCGCGGCATGTGGGATCTTCCCAGACTGGGGCACGAACCTGTGTCCCCTGCATCAGCAGGCGGACTCTCAACCACTGCGCCACCAGGGAAGCCCCATCACCTCTATTTTAATTGGATTTTCTCAAGATAGAATAATCCTTCTCTTTTTGTGTTTCCACAAAAATATATACAGACTTCTATTACAAAATATTTTATCAGTTCCTCTTTATTTTCTTGTCTGTTTTCTCTTATTAAGCTATAATCCTCCTACGGAAAAAGTAGACATCTTGGGCATCATTTTATCTCTAGTGACTGGCTCATCACTCCTCACATAGTGTATGCTACATAAATGCTTATTGAATGGATGGGGAAAAAATGACTATGCTAACGTTATCTGTCCTTTCTATCCCTTATATCTGCTGTAATATTACCAAACAGGGACACACAGATCAACATGCTTTTAAAGTATTAATTCATCTCTCAATGCTATGTGGTTTTATTATAAGTAATTTTATGAAGTGAATGTCAAGAAAAAAAATAACAAATTCATCAGGCAAAAATGTAAGAATTAAACATGATTGTGTGTTTCCATTCTTTGCTGAAAAAAAAAAAGAGAAGTAGAGGTTTCTTAAATTTCCTGTCTTCAGTGGAGGCTAGATAAAATAGTCATGGCTGTTAAGGGAAGGGTGACCAGTACATTGACAAGATTTGTGATGATGTCATATGTATAAGTACTAAAGGGCCTTAGTTTTGTTTGTTTGTTTTCTTTTTTTTTTTTAGCCTGGATAAACAGAGACTCAAGGCTACAACATCCAATGATAATTGATTTGAATTGTGTAGAGGACTGTCAGATGAAAGAGATTTATGCTTTTTGTTCAGATCTACAGGGAGAATTGTAATCAATGGATGGAAATTGAAAGAAGTCGTCATAAACAAAAATGATTATGAACCTGGGCTTTGGCATCAGACAAAAGAGGTTAAACTCTCAGCTCTGCTGTTCATGAGCTATGTTTCTTCTTTTTAACATCTCTATTGGAGTATAATTGCTTTACAATGTTGTAAATGTTGTGTTAGTTAACATTGTGTAATGTTGTGTTAGTTTCTGCTGTATAACAAAGTGAATCAGCTCTAAGTATACATATATTCCCATATCCCCTCTCTCTTGCATCTCCCTCTCAGCCTTCCTATCCCACCCCTCTAAGCTATGTTTTTTGAAACAAGTGATTTAACCTTTCTGAACCTCATTTTTCTGTTTTCTAAAATGGAGACGATAATAACACTTACTTTATAGAGATATTTTAAGGAGTAGATGAAGCAGGAGGTGTATTCTGCTTAATCAAGTGGAAGGGTCACAGTAAAAGCTCAGTCAATCAATGGGAGGTTGGACCTGATTACATTTGTAGTTGTTTCTTATTTTTATTTTCCAGACCTGGGATTTTAAAATCTAAAAGACAAGAGCACAGACATCTCAGATTAGTAAGCCACTTTTTGTATGAGAGCAGAGTCTGGATGACGTTGTGAAGAAGGTAGACTGTTTTCAGAATGGCAAAGGGTATAACCAGGAAATGTAGAAACCAGACATCATATCTGGGAAGGCAGATAAAGAACTGAGGCAAGAGGAGAAGATAATATCTTTTTAAGGAGTAAAAACCATGTATCAGAAACTTTGCTCATAATTTTGTCATCATTTATTATCACAGCAACCCTGCAAGTGGTGATTTTTTTTTTTTTTTTTTGCATTTTAAAAATAAGAAAGCTGAGGTTATGTATTTGGTGCAACATTTATAAGGACAAATGAAACTTAGCGATTCACTTGAGGAAACTCACATTGTAGTTGAGAAGAAAAAAAATAGTACTCCCAAGTATGTCTATGTTCGTTATAGAGCCTTATTATATACAGAACTGTAGATTTTACCCAGGATTGGGCTGACAAAGAAGAAAGGAGTGGAAATAGCAGTTCTCCTCTTCCAGACACCTTTCTCCATTAATATGTCCATTGCTGCATTAGCCTTGTTTGACAATAACTCCATACTAGTGAATCATGTCAAGTTTACTAAAAATAAGAATAATAGGCATCATTTATTGACAGTTATTATATGCTCCAGCTAGACACAATTTTGAGAGTTTGGTAAATTTTCTTTTGAGAGATGTGTGTATTCAACTCAAGAAAAGGTATTTAACTTTCTCCAATTGACATAGCTCTGAATTGGGGAATGGTGGAGTTAGGATGAAAAATGTGATTACCAAACTCTTAACACCCATGTTTTACTCCTGTGCAAGGGGGCAAACTTCCATGGTCAAGTCCTGAGCAACCCAGAGAGCCACAAAAGCTTCCTCAGTGTGGGATAAGGGAAAGATGCTTGAAGGCCCATTTGATCTGCCTACTCCTGTTACCTGGGTCTAGTAGAAAGACAGGCCTCAGGTGTGGTGGAATAATTTCACGGCAGGGTGTCGAACACCAACCATCTTCATGAAGGCACATGAATAGTGACCCAGAATGACATGGTGCAGTAAAGAAAAGCGTTCTGGATTAGCAAGCAGGAGATTTGAACTTGGGCTCCATTTGCTGTGTAACGTGGGAATAAGTGAACGTCTTCTGGATCTTGTTTTCTTCATCTCCACAAGGAAAAACTTGGGGGAGAGTAAATTTTAAGCATACTTTTCAGCTGAAAAATGTTACTGTTTTCTGTTTCTCAAATAGCAAAACCCAGTCCAATGTATGGCATTTGAATTATGCATTTTTCCTATAAATGTGGGTGCTTTAGAATCTCAGACAATAGAAATACCATCAACAAACAGAAACATTTGCAATTCTCGTGTAGATCTAGTTAAAACCCTTTCAGTCTGTAAACTTGGGTGATAATTTTAACTATTATATTTTTTTCTTGATTGAATATTTTGGCAAGAAATTTTAAACACAATATAACTTGGATGATTTTGGTATTAGAATCAGGTGACACGACTACCACACCTCAAAAGAGTTCTGATAGGTATTTTGGCACAACTTGCTCAATAAATTAGCTTTAACATCAGAGCAAGGAAATGTGTTCAGTTGCTACCAGAAATGTGCCCTACGGGAGCTATATAAAATAAATTCAGGCTTAGCAATGTTTGAAGAGAAAATTAATTTTGAGTGTGTTTCTTTTAAATGCAAATGGAATTTGAAGTTGTGCACTGGCACTTTCTATCCCAGTGGAGTTTTATAACCAATTATTATTTTTATCATTCCTCTTTTCCACCATGTATCCAGAGCACCCAGGCAACCAAATGATTAGAATTATTCTTCTTTATTTTTCAACATCTACAACATGGCAGTCTTTTTGTAGGAGATAAGGTAAATCATTACTGCAAAGCATTTTTGAAATCCATTCTGGGGTCTTGATGTTTACCCATAAAAAGATTTTAGACAATAAAATACCATTATTGTCTACTAAAATGTACACATGTGACTTAGAAAGCAAGTCCATATGCTCTTTATCTCCTCTTATGAGCTTTCATCAGGAAGATATTTTTAGTTGAACTTATAGTCACATACCACACACACTCAGATAGACAATGTCATGTTAATTTTTTATCTACTCATATAGTTGATAATCTAAAAGGGAACCAAGCTGAAATGTTTGATCTCCAACCACAAAAAATGGTATTGATTACTGATGAACAAATTAATTGTTTGATAATATTTTATTTTAGAGGTCATATTTAACCATATGTGAACAAACTTTTAAATTTACTTGGATATCTTCATTTTTAAAATAGTTATTTTTACATCAGTGGTATATTAAACAATTCCTTTTGATGTACTAATAATTAAACAATTCCTTCTGGTGTCAATTTACTAATATTTTATGAGTTTAATAAAGGTATCATACAGACCCTAATAATCAATTAAACGATAGTTGTGTTTCCTAATTTATGGGAATCTCTGTATTGATACTGTGGATAGATATAAGGTACAATATTTTTCATCTGTCTTTAAGCACTTTGTTATTCAATGTGGGGTTGAAGTTGAGGGGAGGAATTTGTACCTAAATTCACATGGTGGTTATTCAATTATTGTTTCCTAAATAAAAGAAAACTGAGAGATGAGACATAATTTAAGTATTGTGCACTCATCCATGAAGTTTTAAGCCTTTAGAGTTAAGAAAAGCTCAGTGAGTGAATTTTGAAAAGGGAAAAAGTTCTTGAAACAAGTAAACCTAAAACTGAAGTCTTTTAAGGAAGAGTAGGTTATAAATTAGGAAAAGAGAGGTAAGCAGACGCTGTGTAAAAACAGCCAGAGAAGGGAGTATCAATGAGCACAGAGATTTGTGGAGAATGATTATAGTTTAACCTGTTATATATTTTGAAACTCTTACCCTCATTTGGCTCAGAGACAGCATAAATAATGTCCATATTATTTTAGTTTTCCTTATGTCATTCCTCAAGGTTTATATATTACAGAACTAAGAACACTCTCGGTACATTTAATCTAAATTGCCTGTATTCCCCACCTCATAAACACATGCACACACATACACACATGTGCACTCACTCTCTCTCTCACACTGGCACACACATACCCCTAACACACACGTAAACAAAATACTCTGCTATATGGTATTTCCTGGATTTCTTCTCTGTTGAATTTTTAGCATATGTCTTTTATCCTAGCATTCATTTTTATGTCAGATAAATCTTTTAGAGCCTTACATAGTGGAGTGGAAAGAAATCTTTCATGAAATGACTTTTAGCAAAAACTCTTCCACTTTACTATGTAGCCTGTGCAAATCATTTAATTTCCTGAACTCAACCTTTATCTTTAAAACAGAGATAGAAAATTACTTACATCCTAAAATGAATATCCTACAATGTTTTTGAGAATCAAACAGAATAATGTCCACGGAAGAAGTTGTGTAAGCGCTAAAGTAGTAACAAAAGCAACAAACTGTGATTATTATCCAAACATATAGATACTTCTCAGTTAACTCACCAATTATACAGGCATATGATACAAACAAGATAACTATTTTAAGACTGATTATTTTATTCTCTTGGCATGTTCTCTTTGCTTTATACAAAATCAAACCAGTTCTATGGCATGTAAAAAATCAAAGTGTCAATAAAAAGAGGACATAAAAGGTGTACAAGATGAGTCTATAAGATCACATAAAAAGTGGCAATTTCCACAGGCACAAGAAACATTTTTGTCCTGACTTAGATTCTCACCTTCTATAACTCACCATGCAAAATTGTTCAAAACGTTTTCCCTACTAAACTTGTATCGAATGTCACCAGTGGTAGAAATCATCACCACTTGAAGGTAGATTTGACTTTTAAAAACTGCTGAACATCAATCACAGTGAATCCTGGTGAAAGGGTGGAGTGAATAAACTGAACAATAGCATTTTTCATTTAAAAATAAACTTAAAACTTTTTAAATATATTTGGTTCAAAGGGTGGTTCAGAAGACATTTTTTAAATCAATGTGAGGAACAGATATAACTGAATTAATTTCATTATCTTCACTCTTGTGGATATAGCACGTCTTTGGATACAGAAAAAAGTTCAAGAGTGTTTTTAAAAATCAGGCTGAATATATTATCGTCATGCCTCATCCACTGCCTCACACTGGGTACAAGAGTCTGCAAAGTTACCCAGATGAGACAAAGTATTCACCCATGCACAAATTCCTGGTCTCACACCTAATCTGATTTTTTCAGGATTTACTCTTGCTCATGGTTTTTATACTTAAATAATACATGTCTCTTGACACTTTGGAGATGATATTAAAGGAGACAAAAGACAAGAAGCAACCAGCAGTAGCCATTTGGGCTCAAGTTATATACAAATCAGTTTGGATGATCTCTGTTTACCATAAATCTTTAAACTAGTTATTCTCTTCCTTTCTCAGACATTCAGCCTACAGAGCATAGCCCCTGCCTGGATGCTGTCACCTTGGATTACACAATTGGATTTCCCTCTGTCTCCTCGGTCAGGATTTTCTAACTGGTTATCACTCCCATGACCCGTTTCTCTTTATCTCTTTATCACACATGAGCTGATTCTCTTCCAGACTCTTCCATGCCAGCATCTGGGCCGCCTCCAGACAATCCTCTAAGAGGATCTGGACATTCTTTACAGGATGGTTTCAATTTTTGACTCTACCTATTTACAACGTGAATACAATTTTGGCCTTTATCTCCACCTTCCTGTCTTTCAGGATTAAGACTTTATCCTGACATAGATCACATCTGCCTAAATCCAGCATCTTTCCATCTCATCTGTTCTTTCCAGTGATTTGAACCCTAGTAGGTATTTCCCCTTCTACACCAACATTCACAAATTCTTATCATGTTATATGTAGTGTAGCTAAAATAGAGTTAAATGATATACTAAATTCCTACAGAGATTTATAAAGTCTCCACTAGTTGAATAAAGATAAATTAGAGCAAGCACCTTATAAGTTTATCTGTTATGCATCCCAGACACTGTACTAGGCATTCTTACTGTTTAGTCATTTAATCTTCAAAATGACCCTGCAAATTTATATTCAATAATTTTTTGTTGAATGAATTAATATTGGTTTGCTGTATTTGGTTTCTTCATATCAGCCCAGCCCTGCCTCTACATTAAATGTTTGGGAATTTTATGAGTAAAATTCAATCTTCCAGGAGAAGGATGGAGTTTGGCAGGGCCATAACATATAGCATGGATCTGCACTCAGTCCATGAAATATAGTGGCAAGCACAATAATGAGAAGGCAACACAATTTTTGGTGTGCCAATGCTTCAAGAGAGGCTATCATTTAGGGAGACAGAAGATGAAGTTGGGGAAAGCTGTCACTCGTTGGTGAAAGTCTACCCGGGAATCTTCCTAAACTGAGTAGACACAATGCCAAAAGAAACCTGGCTAAGTTTATATTTCTTTAACTATAGCCTCCATTTCTGGGTGACTTTGCTTATAGATTATAGAATTGGAGGATCCATCTGCCAGGATGGGAAAAGTTTTGGTGTCTCCTCTCCGAGTCAGAACAGAATACTGTCCTAAGAGGTAACATTTCCCAAAATACTCTTAAGAACTCTTCCTTAATGATCTATTTTAGAGATGTTTTCCTGAAATGATATACACTCAAGTCATTTTATATATTAGTACTTTTGCATTTATTTTATTAGTAACAAAACATGCCCATTATTTATTTTCTTTAATTATATATAAAATGATGTGGCTGATGGCCTCTAGAAGAGAGTATATAAGCAGAGTGTAAAAGAAGGGAAAGGGTAATCAAGTGTACTGCACATCTCCTATGTGAGACCACAAGTTAAACACTTTAAATCATGTCATTTAATTAAAAGTCAGTAAGATGATTATTATTCCTATTTTGTAAATGAGAATACTAAGTTTTTACAAGTTTAATGAAATCTTCCAGTCACCCATTTAGCAATCAGATCAAGTATTTTAGAGCAGTGTTTATTAATACTTGGTTGGTGCTTTTAAAAAGGAAAATGAAAATCCAGGGTCTTCATGCTCCATTTAACCAATTTTTCAAAAACACTGAAATCATATTTAAATACTTTCATGTCATTTAAGCAATTTATTTTGATGCCAACATGATTGTAAATATAAACCTACATTTTGGCACTAAAATCTTGAGACATTATGCTATTTTGATACTGTTATTAAAATGACACTTAATATTCTTATATTTTAAAAATATTATCATGGAAGTAATAGCAGAATTTTAAAATATCTTTTTAAACACATAGGGTCTAGAAAAGGTGTTCCAGTTTTCTAAGGATATTTGCCTATCATTGGCAAATGTTTCTGAGATCCTCCTCTAAGCACAAAATTTGGTGGTTCTAAGTTATCTAATTTTTTCTTAATTTCAGAATATTTCCTCTAGTTGTAGTAATTTTCTTAGAGCTGTACAGAGCCAGTCTCTGGAAATTCAATCAACACAATAAGGTTGAAATTTTATATCTGAAAATTTCATCATGGGATGCCTAGATTTCTCAATGTGGGGCTTCTGAGTTTAGTTTCTCATCTCTCAGGTGAAAGTTAAGTAGTATTTACTCCTTTGAAGTTACTTTGACACTAACATTTTGCATGTCTTTCTCCACTGACGTGTTTAATGGGGAAGACTTCTCTCCCTTTAGTCCGGAATTAAAGGGATCATCATAAATACAACCATAAGATGAACAGAAGCCAAACAGCTATTGGTGATCATAGACATGATAATGTAAGTCAAAGACTGACATGGTTCATGTCACTGAGGTGGATTACTCAGCAGTTCAAAGCATACAGTTGCAAGGAATGCTGCCTGTGGGTTGCTCCTAAGAAAAACAAACCCCAGCAGGAAAGGGAAGGCTAACATTTCGAACCTATGAATCCCCAAGAACTAAGGAAAAGGGGAAAGGAATATAACCGCTATTTATTTAACACGTTATTATGCTGCTTAATTTTATATTCTGTTTAATTCTTAGGAAAATCTTGTGTAGTTGGCTATTAGTCCCATTTTACAGATAAGGAAACTGAGGCACAATAAATTCTACAAATAGTCAGTGACGAGACTGGATAGGTACTCTAGGTCTCTCTGGCACTAAAACTCACACTGTTTTCCATATGTCCTATTTCCTCTCTATTGAGAGAAATGGATATTGAATCAGGGGATTCGTTTCGGACATAACAGGTAGTAGTTCTAAACCCAGACTTTTTATTTTTTCCCTGAATTGCTTTGAAACTTGTATCAATGCTTGGTTTCTTCTGTTATAATGCCCTTCCTGGTAGGTAGAGGGTGATAATTCCATTCTGCAGCAGCTCATGGTCCTGAATTCAATGTGCAAATAAACAATTCTCATGAAATATCTTCAACATAGAGATATATTCATGGAATTAAATGTTTAACTATTTATGGGACTTAATTATGTTCAGTATTAAATGTTTAAGAAATATGAATAGAAAATAGAATATATGAATTCACCCAGATTATATGAAAAAGTCTTAGAAGAATCTCAAATTATAGTTCCAGCTCTGCCCCTAACTAGTGTGGAATGCTGTCTGTTCTGTTTCTTCATGTGAGAACGAAGAGAAGAGGTATTCTCTTTTCCTCTGTATATATTTTAGATCTAAGGTAGTAATATAATCTCTGTCAGGTGATGACAGTTTTTCTTTTATATTAGGCATTATGAAAAGAGAAGAATATATACTCATACACTGTCTTCAGAAAGACATAGGACTATTGATACATGACAAACTCCGTTAAGTGGCTCTATTTCTTCATAGGTGGCTGTGTGTGACTTGGTCACAGTCTCTGAGTCATCTATGATGATGCCTTAGCTTACTCTCCATTAACTACCCTCCTTATAGGAGAAGGTTAGTGATGATGAAAAGTGAAAAAAGCAGAGCCAGGGAGTGAAACTTGGTCTCCCGGTCATGATTTTCCCATTCCCTATCTCAGAAAGTGCCATGCCTGAAAATCTGCAAGGAACTCCCTATGAGTAACCATAGTGATGATAATAATAATAGCTATCACTAACTAAGCCAGGAACAGAACTAAGTCTTTACAAGGCTAACTAACTTAAGACTCACAGCACTTACTCACTAAGTTCCCATTTTTCCCTGCCTCCCCTTTTTTTTTTTCGGTACGCGGGCCTCTCATTGTTGTGGCCTCTCCCTTTGCGGAGCAACAGGCTGTGGACACGCAGGCTCAGCGGCCATGGCTCATGGGCCCAGCCGCTCCGCAGCATATGGGATCTTCCCGGACCGGGGCACGACCCCGTGTCCCCTGCATCGGCAGGCGGACTCTCAACCACTGCGCCACCAGGGAAGCCCTCCCCTTTTTTTAATAATAAGAAAAGTCTAGCATAATTAGGTCACTTGCCCAGTGTTCAAATAGTTGCAAAGTGAGAGAACCAGGAATGTAGATCTTCACAACTTGAAAGTTCACTCTGTAAATTTTCAGATTCTATGGATTCCCAACTATATTGCCCACGTGGGTACTGACTCAGAATTTTAATTTTTGCCTTATTTTTATAGTGATTGTAAATTAACATTTTTAAATCTATTACTGATTGTCCTCGATACATGTGTGCATGTGTACATATATATTTTACACAAGATAATCACTCATTACAACAATTTTTCAGACTGTTAATTTCATCTTAGGCTGGATGGATTGAGGCACAAAGAAGCTCTAACTCCCCCATGTTCTCTGAGTTTTTAAGAGGTAGAGCAGAGCTTGGAACACAGGCACTTTTAAAGCCAAATCTATTGTCCATCCCTTGATTTCTCATAGCTTTGTAACACCTTCAGTTAATCATAGAGTGATTATTTAATACTTACCATACCAGACATCTTTTAAGATTTGCATGAGGTGAGCTCAATGCATAGTCGCTATATGTGGTAAATAAAATACACCAGTTAAGATTATTTATTAGGATGGCCTGTAAGGATTTTCCGTTTCTCACCTAACTATTGTCTCTTTGACCTTAAACCCCAACTCATGTTTATTTACTCTTTGACTTGAAAAACCAACATGGTTATTGGAGAATGAACTGGCTGAACTGACTGAAGAATTTGAGCTCACTGACCACTCCTTGCTTTGCCCCTGGCCAAACCATCTTCAGATCACTGTGCCTAAAAAAGCAGCTGGGACTCCACTACTGTGCAGAAACATTTTTGACTGAGAATCAAGAGACCTGGATTCTGTAATTGGCTCTGCTGTGAAAGAGCAAAGTGACCTTGGCAAGTTGCTTGAGGTCTCTAAACCTCAGTTGCCTTGTCTGTGGGTGAAAGTTTTGAAATAGATGATCTTCAAATGCCCTTTTACTTCTGAGGGTCTATAAACACTCTTCTCCCTAGCCTGCTCCCAGAATAGGGTTGCTGCTGCCATCCCAGATTGTTACCAGAGAAGAGAGAAGGAAACAATGGTAAATAATTCCATTGTGTGGTTGCTTTTGAGCATCTAATGAAAATCACAGTGATTTGCTCACAAACAAAGGAGCTGCCTTCCCAGTATTTATCTGGTTTCTAGAAGGATATTGTTTAAGTTTTACATCAATAGTTCCTTTTCTCTGATTACCTATTCAGGAGAAGTATTCAGTTTTCAAGATTCCCCCTGTAATCCTCAGGCCTTCATCCTTCCCTTCTTTCCCTTCCTTGATGACTCTGTTCTCTTCAGTGACACTAGTCACTCTGCCCCCACTTTCTTACCATGTATCTCCACTTTATCACCATCACCCATATTCTCCATGATGAAGCCCTTATCAGGCCAGCAGGCATTTTCACAAAGCCTGTCAAGCTCATTCCCAGTGCTTGGGTGGTCCATTTCTGTCACCCAAGCTCTAGATAAGGTGACTGTCTAATGCAATCTCACCAGGGACATCCCTGATAGCTTATTCTACACCTACCATGAAAATCCATGTTTGTATAACAGCAGCATCTCAGTAACTGCAAGAAATAATTTATTCATGGAGAAATGAAGATTAAGCAAACTTTCTGTCATTTCACAGAATAAGCTCTTGTAGAAAGCAAATAGGAAAACTAAGTCCAAGGTGTTCCGATTCCTAGAAGATAGAATTCACACCACTGATCTACCTAACTATTGTATTCTCTCCCCACCCTTACTTCCTCCCATAGACATTCATTGAGCACCTACTATGTGACAGACACTATATTATAAGCTGAAGATACAGAAAAGAATAAGTCAGATATTATCCCTGTCCTCATAGAATTAACAGTTTAACCTACCTCTATTAAGGCACTGATTATGTTTTGTTATAAATTTATAGTTTTAGATATTCTTCTCCAATAGATTGTGAGGTTTTAGAGAGCAGGAGAACTTATCTAAATCATATCTGATTGCAATGGTTGCAAATAGTTCTCAGTATACAGGAGAGATTTAATAAATATAAAAAAACATGGATTTGTATAAATATACACAAATATATACAAATCTCCAATGACTTTTCATTAATGTAAAATAAGACCCAATGCCTTGCCATAGCCTACAGAGCCTTCCTTGATGACTCCTATGCCTCAATTTTTCCAACTTTCAGTCTCACTTCCAGTATCCTTTTGTGTTCCTTCCTTAAGCAGATCAAATTCTTATTAACCTCAGGACCTTTATATATGCTACATACTCTCCACCCGAAATGCTTTTGACCTGGTGCAAGGCACAGTGAGCTCTTTCTTGTAACTCTGCTCTCAATTCAAATGGCATTCAGTGACCACTAGCTCTGTAGTGTCCTTCATCCTCTCTGAGTAATTATATTACTCTAGTGTATTTTCTTCAGAACACTTATCATTATGTAAAATAACCTAGCTGTCTCTAACTTGATAAGTCACAACCTCTCTGGACTTTTAGCCTAATTTATAAACCTAGAAAAGTAGACTCAATTATTTCTTCAGCTCCTTTGAGTTTTGAAATCTTATTACCTCTTAGAAAAGATTTCACACACAAAAAAGACCAGATCATACTCAATTTTTTTAACATTTTTTCAGTCAACAACATATTGTGTACATTCAGGTGTAAGTCTGCGCTACTGGTTGTCAGAGATTAGAGATAACTTAGTCACTTCCTTTAGAGTAGGAAGTTGATTGATTGATAAACTTCATGTATTACCCTTACTAATCACTTTCATAAGAATATAGCACTTATTCTTTTGTGTTTCCATAGTAATTTTTTGTTGTTCTTGAATTTATTGATTTCTTTTTTCTTTTATTTTATTTTCTTTTGTTTTTAATGGACACAATGCAAACACTGAAAGAGAATATATACCACATTAAACAAAAATGTCCTGAATTTACAGATGTAAGAATCCCATTTGGGTAGGACTATCCATGAAGATTAGTGGAAGGAGGTAGGATATGAACTAAGGCTTAACTTATGGTGATTATTCAACAGTTGTTTCTAAAGCCAATCTAAGCAGAGGGATCCTTGTTTTAAGTAAAATGTAGGACACAGGAGTTTACCACCTGTTTGGAGGAGAAAATGGTGAAAATCCCAGGTCATTCAAAATTCATTCAGCTGTATATCTTCTTTTTTTTTTTTTTAGCAACTCAAGTTTATTTGCACTTACACAGATTTGGAGTATTTTTGGAGGATTATTGATTAAGAGATACACACTTGCTTGCATTATTCCAGTATTCATGTCAAAAGTAGAAGGAAACCTCCATGTGGGGGTCTATGGGGTTGACAGTTATCCAGAGAAGGGGTCGTGGGTGTGACAAACACCTTGGGGGTGCTCTGGAACATAGGCAGCCAAGGGTTATTGTAACCCAGATGAAAGCACAGAGGTTTGAGGAAGCACAGATGGACACCTCTCAAACCAGCTGAACTGGGTCTGATAGGCTACCTAAAGGAGATGATGCTTGAACTAGGTGTTGAAGGGTAAAGAGAACTGGTAGGAAGATGGGTGTAAAGAGAGGCAGAGATAGCATGATGGAAAGCCTGGAAGTACTATATAAGATAACTCCAAGGAGTTGAGAATTAAATGAGATAACATGAAACCTCATCTCACTGATAAATGCATAGCATATTGCCTGATATATACTAACCTTTCAAATATTCATTTCTTAATTGATAGGTTTGTCTAGATAGAAGTAAGATAAAACTCTGACCATGCACCCATTCCCTGAATGAAGGCTAGTGATAAAAGTATTATTTCTACCTACAGAAGGTTTGGCAGAAAATATAGTTTGTGCTACATAGCAGGAAAAGAGAGAACATTACAAGAAGTTGACATGAAAGTGTAAAAAGCAGCTAAATATTACAGTCATCCAAGAATATTTGCAGTTTGCATCATTGAAATGAAGACTGTGACATTCTAGAACTCTGTCTTTAGAACCTTTTGCTTTCCAGGCTAAGTCCGGATTGAGGAGAGATATTACCCCCTGACTCCTTCCCTAGAATAGGTAGATAAGGTTGAGATATGTATTGAGGATAAAACACTTCTAGAGCCTTGAACATAAAACACTTGTTTTCAGGAGTGGAGGGAAGGTGAAAGCATGACTGATCCTTATCTGTTTCTTATCTATTCTGTATTTATCAAAGCTCAGTGGTAGGACAGGAACAACGAGCTTATGGAGAGTAGGAACAAATGCCCCAGCTCTGTGTATGATGACTCTAGGATAGAGTTACCAGATAAAAGACAGAGTGTCTAGCTAAATTTGAATTCAACGAAACAATGAATATATATAATATATATATTAGCCTAACTCTTTCCCATGCAATATTTGGAGTATATATATATATATATATATATATATATATATATATACTAAAAATGTCATTTTGTTTATTCTAAATTCAAATTTAACAGGATATCTTCTATTTGTATTTGCTAAATCTGGCATCTCTATTCTAGGATTAACCTTGCTGGACTGGAAAAATTATCCAGAGAAGTACTAAAAATACCTATGTTAACTGAATAAATATTATGAAAACAAAATTTAGCCAAGGGAATAGAAGGGAAGTAGCAAACATACTTTCTTTTTTAAATTTTCATGAAAAACAATAATACTATTAGCATCAGTTTTCTACCCTAGAGGTACTTCTTTTTTCCAGCATTCTTTTGTACATTATTCATATGCTAAACAAAAAAAGAGCTAAGCTGGCTTCAAGCTGATTGGTAGTTGTATGGCAACCATGTTGTTTTGATGATGCTTTTATGTTGGTTTCAACAAAGTTGCCTAAAAAAAACATGAATAGGCAATGCACAAAAGAAATACAAATAAAAATAAAGACATGAACAACTGTTCATCTGTACTAGTAATCAGATGTAAGAATTAAAATAACAAAATACTATGTTTTCCACACCAATTTGATTAAGATTTTTAAAATGAAAATGCTAAAAATTGTTGAGTGTGTGTTATGACAGGCTGTTTCATAAGCTATTGTAGAAGTAAAACTAGGTACATAATTTCTGGAAAGCAATTTGACATATTGCTTACATAAAGAATCTTAAAAGTGTTCACATCCGGTGATCCAGTATTTTCTTATCTAGGCATCTACCTGAAAGAAATAATCAGAACAACACTCAAAATGGATGTATAAAGTTATTGCCTCAATTATCTATTACAAAAATATAGTAGAATGTAACCTAAGTATGTATCTATACAGGAATGTTTAAATGAATTTTGTTAAATGAAAACAATATCACATCACATAGTTTCTTAAAGAATATTTACACCAAGGGAATGTACATACAAAATAGTGTTAAAAAAACAGAGAGATCAGCTTGGTGCTTTGCAATAGCCTAGAGGGTGATATAGGGAGGATGGGAGGGAGGCTCAAGAGGGAAGGATATAGGGATGTATGTATGCATACATCTGATTCACTTTATTGTGAGACAGAGGCCAGCCCAGTATTGTGAAGCAGTTATACTCCAATAAAGATACATTAAAAAAAAAAAAGATTAGCTGGCTAATATCTAGCTAGGATGGGTCAGATAGCAGTGGCAGAGAGCAAAGAAACAGGTAAAATAGATATTACATTAAAAGTGACACAGTTGGATCCCTGATAAACTGTTTTGAGTAAATGACAATAAATAGGAATCTTGAGAAAACTAAGGCTAATGAAAGAGTTAAACCAGATTATCTTGAGATAGGTCTAACCTAACAATAAAACTATATGATTTTATAATTAAAGTAGAGAAAAATAAATATAGATGTTTTACCTACTCAATTTAGCTCTTGTTCCTGTCTTTGTGTAAGGTTCAAATTTCATAGTACAAATTATGTTCTTGAGATCTGGTGTTTTCTCCAAAATGGATAATCATCATTTATTTTTTAATGCAATGCCAAGAACTTCAACAAATAAAATTTAATTATTCAAAAAACAAAAACCTACAGAATCTAAGTGTCATATTTAATGTTATTCCAATTTTGAGACATATGGGTGTGCATGTGATATATGTGTGTTTGTGTTTATGTGCCTTGTGCATCTGTGTTTTTCATATTCAGAGTTAATGCATCAAGAAAACACTAGAGAAAAATACACTAAATATGAATAATGCTTATCTGTAGATTGGGAACAGTATGTGTATTTTAATAATGCTTATGCTTCCATATATTTCACATTTTCTACATTGAGTATTATCAATTCATGATAAAATATGTTTTAAATGGGTTTAACAGATTGATGTTATAATTTCATATGGAAAAGATCTATTTTTATCTACCAAATTAAGACAAAACATTGATATATGTAAATGATATGTGTAAATAAGAAATCAACTGGGATATGGAAAATTTCTAATTAAATGACTGAACGGGATTGCTTTCTTCCTTTCACTCTATCTTCTACTACAAAAAAGAAATGTTGACAATTAGCAACTTTTTATCATAATTCTATAAGGATTTGAGTGTATAATTAGTTTTCCTATTTAAAATATTTTTTAATTAATTAATGTTTTGGTCACACCACACAGCAGGCAGGATCTTCATTCCCCGACCAGAATCCGTGTCCCCTGCAGTGGAAGTGTGGAGTCTTAACCACTGGACCATCAGGGAAGTCCCTAAAATATTAATATAATTACATAAATGTATACAATTGAGTAGTGAATAGTCTCATTTTAAGGTGAGAGTATCACCTTTTGGGGATTTAGGGTCAAAATATGCATTTTGTAAAGTTTATATGTTATATTTTATAACATGACTCAAACATTGAAAATATAAAAGCTAGAAGTCTACATACCATTTACTTACAATCTAAATAATGCAACTTGTATCTATATTAAAAATCAATTGATTTTTTCCTTTTTCTTTTTTCTTGAATCTCATCAATTTAAGACATTTCAAGAACAGTGAAAAATAGAATCTGTTTCTTGTGTAGTATGTTAGAGTTACATTTACGTAAATAACTGTTTGAGTCAATCTAAAATAGTACTTAAAACAACTGAAAAATAAAATGATTCATTTTAATTGACTTTATCTGACAAAGTCAAAAGAGTCAAATATTTTCTCTGGATAATTAAGAGATCAATATTTTCAAAATTTTTGTAAGTGATTTGGTTCCAATCTGCAGATCAAATCATTTGAGTCACATTCAACGTCGCTTGCTGCTATCTCTGTTTCAAAATTGTGTATTTTACAGGAATCAAGTAGTTGAAATCTGCTATTTAAATATCTGTACAATAAAATGGCTAAAATCTCCGTGGAGACTCAGAATGATACGGATTTGAAATTTGAGACTCAACTTCCTCAATTATAAGTGTAACCTTTCAGAAGTTCTTAAGCCTTCTGAAATTCTGAATCATCATCTATAAAACAGGACCCAAAATGTACCTACCTCATTAGGTTGTAGAAAAACATAATGAGGTGACACCTGCGATGTTTTTAACCCTGTACTTGGAAATTTCCTAAGCATTCAATTGATTATATCCATTATATCCATTTTTTTAGAAAAGCACAATTGTTTCTGTAATCCTTAGTCCCTAAATGTCAGGCAATGCATTTCAAAAGAGTTTCTTTCAAAAATATTTCCTCTCAGCAGACATCTACCTGCAAGTGGGCATTCAAGAGTAAAGTGTTCAATGAATCTTATCTGTAAAACAAGAGAAATACATTTAAATATCTTTCCCCTCCTCTCCTTGTTTTCCTTGTGACTTTAAAACATTTATCTTTGAAATAGTGAAAACAAAAAATGAACAACCAACCAACTGAAAAAAAACAAGTCATTGTTGTGAAAGAGGTGTCTGTGATTTTTTTTTTTAATGCGACACAGTAGCTTATTCCAATTTAATTTTTCATAAATGCCGCCACCTAGTGTTCACTAATCCAACTTTTAGTATT
Organism: Phocoena phocoena; assembly: GCF_963924675.1. NCBI lineage: Eukaryota > Metazoa > Chordata > Mammalia > Artiodactyla > Phocoenidae > Phocoena > Phocoena phocoena. The sequence goes on from NC_089223.1 coordinate 93,098,487, forward strand.
GACCTTAAACTTATATTAATGTGGAAGTAATGTTCCCCAGTTTCACAGAGGCAAATAACATCAACAGTCAATGTATTTCATGTTTCCAATTCTTTTTTTTTTTTTTTTTTTTTTTTTTTTTTTGCGGTATGCGAGCTTCTCACTGTTGTGGCCTCTCCCGTTGCAGAGCACAGGCTCCGGACGCGCAGGCTCAGCGGCCATGGCTCACAGGCCTAGCCGCTCCGTGGCATGTGGGATCTTCCCGGACCGGGGCACGAACCCGTGGCCCCTGCATCGGCAGGCGGACTCTCAACCACTGCGCCACCAGAGAAGACCCATGTTTCCAATTCTTTTAAAAAGACTTCTGTTGTTTGAAATAAGAAAGAAATGGTGAAGTATGAACAAGCACAGTAGCTAAAGTCCAGCATTGTAGACATGGTATATCACTTTGTAAAATACAAATGCACTTTAATTATAGTTCTTTCTCTCTCCCTCCCTCTGTTGCTCTCTCCTACTCTCTCCCTGCAACAGTTCTTTACAAATTCTTTGCTTTCCACTGGATCTATAGCTCCCAGCACATAGTTGGTGCTCAGTGGAAAACATCATGAATGTAATAAAATACCTAATTCTTGTATGCCAGGGCTTGTTTTAATCAGTTCTTATATAATATCTCACTTAACTCCTAAAACCTTTGAGAAAGATTCTATTATTTTTTCCGTTTACAGATGAGGAAACTGAAGCCTAGGGAAGCTGAATAACTTTACATGAACATGTAGCTGATGAGTGGTCAGGCCAGGAATTGAAGTCATTAGTCCGACTCAAGAGTTTTCACTTTCAACCATTAGTGGCCAATGAATTATCACATTTGCAAAAATGGTTTGGATCTCAGAATACTTACAGCTGTGCCATGTTGATTGATAAGTGAGAACTGAGAGGTAAACATGTTTGAAATCATTTATAATTCTAGAATATATCACTATTTCTAATGAATTTGAAACATGTCATGAAACTGAACTGAAACTATCGAGGGTAATTGAAATGTGTCACTGATTAACAAAATAGAAACAAATTTTGTTCTACCTCCAAAAAATGAATGCATACTAATAGGTTAGATGTTTGAATTTGTTCCTTTTTAAATGAATTGTAACCTCTCCAACAAAAATTACATGCAAAAATAGGACAACTTAACTAAGGAGGTACTTTGCCTATTTAAATCAATGGCTTACTGGTGTGATTTTAATTATATTATGCAATTTTTTCTATTATATTAGTATGTTATATTGCAAGTAATTTTTATTTCTTGCTTTTACCGTTATCTTTTCCCCTTTTGTTCTACAAAGACAGGCTTCTAAGTTTAGGTAAATGTCTTAGATCAGAAACTTGACATGAGAATACTGATATTCATTGAAAGGTCACCCATTCATCAGTTTCGTACCATAAACATCTGTACTGACAAAGGAAAAATTGTATGTATTTTGTCTTGCTAAAAACAAACATTGAAGGGAGAGTAGTGGTGTAATTAAAGTAATAGACCCAACAATCATCACACAACAAGTAGACAAATAATCATAACTCATCTACCTATCCCTTCATTACAAACATTTACTGTGCATGAACTCATAGTCTTACAAGATAAAAGCAAGAAACTAAACAGTGATTTCCCTTTTACTTTTTCCAAACATAATTAACAACTTTCTGTGGCCAAACATATCAGTTATTAAAGCAATATCTATGCAGCAAGACTTTGAAATGTCAGGGCCCTTTAATTTTTGTTAATGCTTTTGTGACATTTATTTCTAGATCCTTTAAAGCAATTTATTTCTTTATTATTGTTTTTGTGTATATTTGACTCACTAAATTGTAGCACAGTTTGGCCAGAGTAGATCTTTGACAAACATTTATTAAAAAATGAAGACCTCATTCTCTGGAGAAAAGTCCATTTTTCTCCTCACTGCCATCTTCCCCCTTCCCCTTCCATTCCAATAGGAAGACATCCATTGTCTCCAATTTCTTCTAAATTGTTTACAGAAAAGGAAATAAATCTGAAGACAATTGCATAAAAACAGATCAATATAAGCATTTCCCTATAAAAAATGAAGCAAGAAGCTGGTTTTGGTATAACATAGTCATAGCTTAAGCCAAGTCTACTCAGAGCTACTACCTTGATAATGTGCTTCGGAATTGCTTATTTTTACTTCATCCTTACAGACTTTAAGACTGAATTAGCCAAAGTGATTATCTCTCTCCACCAAATTTTACATACAATAACTATTTTGTGCTTTGGGTTTTTGTTGACCAGGCCTAAAATAATAGAGCCTGCCATTCTATATGCTGTATAGTGGAATAGAATGGAAGACCTTATTTTGTAGTGTTATTAATCAAGTGTTAAAAATATAAATACAAATTCATAATTAAACATTTTCTCCAAGCAAATTCCAGGACCAGAGCAAAGATTATGCACAGCAATATTCTTAGGCAATTTGCCAATTAAAAACTGCTATGCAAACCAGCATTTTTTTCTATGTCTATGGTTCTAACTTTTCATTTTATAATCTAAAATGTACTTGCTGATAAGATTTTAACATTTTTTTAAGTGTGAAGACATGAAGAAGTACATGAAATTACACTTACATCTCATGTTGTTCCATACACGTTCAGAAAGAAAGATACGTTAGATGTCAAAGTTGGATTTAATATGGATGTGATTTATAGTGAAGTAGGTTAATTACAGAGGCATAACTGAACCAAAATAATCTATCTGGAGAGAGAATCGAATACAATGGAGCTAGGACGTTCCATGGAATTTCATGTATGACGTTGTTTGGGTTGGATTTCTTCCAGCCAAAAGATTTTCAAGTTTACATTACTGAAGAACAAATATGCCCAGACTTAATATTTCACAATTCATGTGTTTTTTAAGTCATATGCATGTATCGCTTCCATTAAATTGTATATAGTGTATGTGCACACACATATATGCATATAGATACATACCTGCATACGTTTGTGTGTATACTTATATTAGCTTATGATTCCATTTTATCTTCTACATGGCCTATTACATTTCCTACAATAACACCCCACCACCACCTCTGTAAGATTCAGATAACATTGAATAGATATATTAAGATTCTAGAGTGAGTGAGTTCTATGCCAGCTCTATCTGGGGTTGAGGAATAAGGGGTAATGCTGCAGGGGGTGAGGTATACCCTCGCCTAACTATGCTACATTCATGCTTTCGTTGTACATTCAATAAATTAATTAGTGACTAGTACTATTTTCTATAGTACAAGTTGTAGATTGTGAATTCACGGTAAGAATGTTTAGTCTATTTCTTTGAGTGACATGAGATGCCTTTGGAGGATTTTACACAAAAGGTTGACATAATTTGATTTGTGTTTTGAAAGGGTCACTGGCTGCTGTGTGGAAAATAGAATGTAGGCTCACAAGGGTGGATGCAAGGACACTGGTTAGGAGGCTACTAAAATACTACTAGCAAAATATATAGTAGTGGCTTGGAATAAGATGGTGATAATTATAACTGAGTGTTCCATTTCTCAAAGGCAATAATTTTAACTCACCTGTAGATTATCAACTTAATTGAAAGAGAAAAGAAAGTCTGTAAATTTCCAAATCATAGGACTGATTCAGTCGGTCAACCCTGAAGTCACAACATGGCAAAGAAATTTCAATAAAAGAAAATGAGCAAACTCACTTACGACTATAGATGCAAATATTTTTCTTTCATTTCCTTGAAAGAATAAGGAACCATAAAAATGTAGGAAATTATTCAGATATGTGAAGTGTTTCAATATTAGAGTATCAATTCATGTCATTAATTTTTTCAGTTATAAAAAAATTACATCTAGTTAAATGTATGAAATATTTGATGAACTGCATCATCTATGCCTAAACAAAGTAAAATTCAGTGAAATAAGAGTAAAACGATATTTTCTTATAAGAAAGATCATCTATCTCAGACCTTAAAAGCTAAAATAAATTATGAATAATGCTATACAGATATTCACATTAGAGTCAAACTCAAGGAAAAACTCAAGGATACCCATTGTCATTACTAGTGTTTAGCTGTAAAACACAGATAAATAAAAAGTGACGTGACCAATCCATTAGCATTAGAATCCAAGGGGAAAATCTATGTGATATATTACAAAGTTATTCTTAAAAAATCTAAATCACAACAAATAAACAATTGACAGCCATTCGATAGACAGTATTGTAAATTTGAAAATTAATAATTGTATACTTACAACATATAATCACACAATGAATAATAAATGTCTAGTAATATGAAAATATCCAAATACCCAAACTTTTCTATCATTAAAAAAAATTCAAATTTTAAAATATGCCTACTTCACATAATTGACAGTTTTTAATAATAATAATATAAAACTGTTCAAGGAAACTCATGTTCTTAGTCATTGCTGATGGCAGTATAAATTATTTTACATTTCCAGTTGGCAATTTAGAAATATATATGAAAGGCTTTAACTCTGGCACTCCTTTACCTATCAATGTCATTTCTACATAAAACTTATAAAAAATCAGTCACAGGCTCAGTCAAAGATAGAGGTAAACAATCTTCTTCACGTGATTATTACAATGAGAAGTTTTTTAAAAACAAACATTGATGTCCTAAAAAGGAAAATGGCTAAGAAATTATAACCAATCCATATGATGTAACATCATGCAGTCATTAAAAAATGAAATGAGAAAGAAATGTTAATAAACTGAAAATTTTTACAAGATAATAAGTTAATTAAACTGGTTGACAAGTACCATACATAGTACAAAACAAAACAAAATCGACCTTTCCTTAATAAAATTTAGTAAACTGCAAGCACAAATTCCAAAATATTACCATTGATTATCACTAAGTTCTAGGATTCTGGTATGTTTTTTCTGCCCTATGCTCTTTAGAATTTCTTAAATTTTGACTATATATGCATTATTTAATAAACATATGAAAACAGAGCATACAATTTATTTTAAAATAATCCAGTTGACGATGTTTTCGATTTCAAAGTATAGAGGAGGTAAAACAGTATTGATTAGAGGGCCAGTCTTTTTTTAGAAAGGCTATGGCTCAATCATTCTTTCAACAAGCATTGATTGACTCTCTGCTCCATTTCATTCCATAAGCTAGAAACAAGGCATTCAAAGATGAGTTAGTCACAATCACTTTCTCATAAATCTCTTACATCAGTGAAGGAATCTGACTTCAGTTACAATGTCAGTGCAATTGCAATGAATTGGATATTTATGTGGATAAAGGAAACAGAGGAGGCGTGTGGCTGCCTGGGTGAATAGGAGATAAGAAAATGTTTCCCAGAACAGTGATCTTGAAATCAGTTTTAAAAGATAAGCAGGAATTTTCTGCATAGATATAGTGGGTAAAGTCATTCTTAGGAAAAGGACACATCATGAGAAAAAAGGTAGAGAAGAATGATGCAAATCCTATCCTTGTTAATTATCACCACTTTATGAAATGTGTTTGTATAAAAAGTCTGACGACTACCAAAATCCTGAATAGGAAGCTGATGAAAATAGTGCCTTCATAGTTGCTATAGCACCTTTATTGCATAGCTTGCAAATAAGACCCTTCATAATTTGTCCTCTTCCTAACACTCACATCTTCTATCACTCCAGCATGCCCAGTCTTGACACCTACCACACCATACTACTCCATATTTCCCAAACATGTCAAGTTAGTTCATTCTCAATACTTCCTGCATCCTATTCTCTTCAAAGAACTGTTTAGAACACCACAGATTTTGTAAGATACCCTTGTTTTGTACTTTGTTGGCTTCATTTGCATACTCATTCAAAGTATTTGTTCTATGTCATCTTAAGTCATCATGTCATTCTATTAGTCCAGAATCTAGCATCTAACACAGAATCTAATGCACTGTACACATACTGTAAGTATTTATTGAATGAATGAATGAATGGTGAATTTTATACAACAAACTTGCTACAATTGAATAGGACATTTCTCAGACAAGAAAAATAGCATGGCATTATCTTTGAAAGCAAATCAAGATAAAGTGATCTTTAGTTTATATCTATCTAAGATATCAAGAACCAGAAATAAGATTGAAACAAAACATTTTGTTAAATCCCCAAATAATCTAAATTACAAAAATTGGACCAAGCTTCCGAAATAAAACGAAAAATAAAAAAACAGTTCAAAATGAAATCAGATATATTAATTTCAAAGGTGATTTTACTGAACTGATACAAAATTGCCTAATACCCTAAAAATAGTTTGTTTCAACCAGAACAATGGTAAATAGATCATGATGCTACTATTTGATAAGTACAAAAGTCATAGTTTTGTTTAATACTCTCCCTGGTCTTAACAGTAAAAATAGTAAAAATAGAATAACTGTCTATTTTACCAAACTCCAGACTCCATGGTCCCAGTAAGTAATGACCAGAGAATGAGGATGCATCTCTTCTCCCAAAGGGTAAGTATTTGCTGCTGAGTGGCTCAAGAACTCCTTCTCCAGCTCCTAACTCCTCTCTTACATGTACAGCCATCTTGTAATGCACGTCCTCAAATAAAACACATGTTAAAGAAGGAATTTGTTCTTGAGACATTCCCTATTTGCATGGTTCCATAATATTCTTGAGAAACACAAGAAGCAGCATATGGGCCATGCATACACTTCGTTCTGGGTGACGGGGCAGGCCCTAGGGGCCAGGGAAGAGGGAGGCAGCTCTTCCCTCAGCTGGCTGTCATCAGGCTGCAGCGTACCCCACCCCCGCCCCCTGACTCACAGCTGGGAGAGAACCCTCAGCATTACCTCAGCATTATTGTGACAGCCACGAACCCATTGCCCACAGCCCCCTTCTCCTTCGTCCTTGGTCACCCTGACCTCTGGCCCTGAGCCCTGTTCTGACCCTGAGCCCTGTTCTGACCAAATCACGATGATGAGTATTTGGGGGTGGGTGGGTAAGGGGGGGTAGTGGGAGGGGATGGAAGCAACTTTTTCTGTATTTTGTATTGTATGTTTTCTTCAACATGTAACCAATCAGTATCTTCTCAACATAGTCAGCTGATTGATCGACAAAATAAAAAATAAAAATTCTCCTTGGTACGTGAGATTTCCCCTTCTATTCTGAAGAGTCATAAGCCTTGTAAGCAAATGAATTATATAGACTACAGAGGCACTACTGAGAGGCTTTCAGTGGAAAGACAAAACTGGCTCTTCCATAGGCCTAGAAACTACTTTATAAGCTATGTGAGGCTTGAGAGTGTGCACTCTGCATATGTGTATGTACAATGATGCTGACCACAGGGTTTTAGATAGAGCAGTGAGTCAATTAATGTTGAATGAATAAGTAAATGAATTAATGGATACATAATCTTTAATGAAACACAATTTGATATGTCTGGAAGTGAACTATTAATTGTAATCAGTAATACCATATATAACCCCTTGGCTAAAGCTTGCTGTACTAGGCAAAAGCTGTATGTGGGCATCAGCGTTGTATCACAAAGTATGAATATATGGATATATGTGTGCATGATTCTACACATATTTATGCATATAGGTATTCTGCTTAAATATGCAGTCCTAAAGATATGCAAAAAAATGCATATCTTTAAAACTAAATATTTAAAATTTTTAAATAAAAATATTTATTTCAGGCTTCCCTGGTGGTGCAGTGGTTAAGAATCTTCCTGGCAATGCAGGGGGCACGGGTTCAAGCCCTGGTCCGGGAAGATCCTACATGCCGCTCAGCAACTAATCCTGTGTGCCACAACTACTGAGCCTGTGCTTTACAGCCCGTGCTCTGCAACAAGAGAAGGCACCACAATGAGAAGCCCGCGCACCTCGACGAAGAGTAGCTCCCGGTCGCCACAACTAGAGAAAGTCCCTGCACAGCAACGAAGATCCAACACAGCCAAAAATAAATAAAATAAATAAATTTCAAAAAAATATATTATTTCTTTCTAGTTAGTATGTGGTTATTTTTAATTTCTTAATTTTGTTGTCTCTAGTCTCTAAATGTTCCAGAAAGATATATATTATTTCCATAATCATAACAATATTTTATTAATAGCTGATATTTATGGACATATAGAGAGGAAAGAGACTAGACTCTACTGTGAAGAGATTAAATATTATTCATTAGATTGAATGTATGAAGACAGAAGTCCAGTTCAACAGTTTTGTTTTGCTTTTTGTTGTTGTTGCGTTTTGTGTACCCATGATGGGTGAAACTCTACAGGCGTTGTTTCTGAGAGGACACTTATAGACATGAATATAAATTAGGCTCTGCCTCATGATTTTAAACAGGGGTTGAACCAAAAGAAGTATGGGTTTAATCTTTTGTTAATGAGAAAATCTCATTAACTTGAAGCCGTAATTATGACGGCATTCTGATTAACTGAAGCACCCATGTATCTGTGGAAAATGGTACACGTATACCCTTCAGTTCCTCACTTTCTCCCAGAATTGCTCTTGGGAACAGGGCAGACAACTAGAATAGGAGACCATGTACCTTCAAGAAGAGAAAGGATTTGCAATGAACTCAAAGGAAACTTTAGCAGGAACATTAAGAAAGACCTTGGTGTTTCTGACTGCCAGATTAAACAAAGTAAAGGATGTCGTTTATTTTACTTAAGTCAGCTCAGTTGATTCATAATACTAGTGGTAAAAGCATCTTAGAGGAACAGGTCAGGGATCACTAATCCGTTCTTAGTGACTTTATTATCTTATTAGATTTAAGCTAAAGAAAAAACAATCCGAGAAGCAGCCAAGATGCTTACAGAGAATTAAAATGCTTTGTGAGATTGAGACTGAACACAGTTTCAATCTTGGTTTAAAATAACAAGCAACTTTTCTTCCATTAAGTTGAATAAAAGAATAGTATATATGTATTAAAATGTGAAATATTTGGAATTTATAACTACCTTCACATCTACTGAAGTAATGTGCTAACTGGTCTTCCAGTTTCCCAATCTTCATTTGCCAGTATTGTCATTCTCCTGCCCTCCAGCTCCTCCTGGCTATACACTGTTTACAGACGTAGTTCTCAGTGTGGGACGTATGGAAGCCTAGCCTCAGAATTTTCTGAGGTACAGGATAAATTACTCTGGGAATAGGTTGCTAGCCCTCCAGGTGTTTCCTTTGCACAACAAATGTTTAGAACAACTGGCCTAGATACTACTATATAAATCCCTTAACGTGGCATTCGATGTCCTCCATAATCTGTCCCAGAGCTGGTTTTCTGAGATACCTCACACCATGTCTTTCCATGTATATTAATGAGGCAGTCTTCCTTGCTCCCTGATCTCACCCTGTCCCCACAGGCCTATCATTTTCTTCATTTTGGTCTTTCAGCTTGTATTGCTGAATTCTTTACTAGCCTCTAAAATTTTTCAATTTATCTTCTAATGCTCTGGCTGCTAAACCACAGCAGAGGTTCCTATGGCCCAGTATCCATCCTTCTGAGACCAGAGAGAAAAGATTTTGAACCTCTGGTCTGCACAATGTAGGGCTGTTTGGGAGTGCAGTGGTTTATGAGTATGCATATTAAGGTCACATGCTAAAGCTTACCCTTGAAGCCAATCCCTTTGTAAATATTCCATTCTTTGAAGCTCCTAATGATAGTTGATTAGTCCAGCCTCCATGCATTCCTATAGGGTCAGCATAGTAGAGCAAAAATTTTTTTAAAAATAAAAAGTTATGGGCTTCAGAACTTGTTAGTTCTGGGGTTGACTAGCAGGACTGCCAGCTACCAGCTGTATGATTCTAAACAAGTAACTTCTTTTATCTCAGTTTACTTCTTCCTAAAAGGGGCATAGTATCTCAGGGTGGTTCTGAAGATTATTAAAAGTTGTAAAATTCAGATTTTTATTTTTCATCTGTCTCCATACTATTATTTCTCAGAGGATAATGTAGTTACCTGCTCCAAGTTATTTAGTATATGTCTGCTAAACTTTTGTTAATTAAATAAGTGGATAAAATGTTTTAAAATACTCCATCAAATTCCCTTAGAAATGTGTGCTTTTCAGTTGCATTACTACCTGTTTTGGGCTGAGTTGTGTCCTTCAAAAATTAACCCCGGTGCCCCAGAATGTGACTGTATTGGGTCTTTAAGAGGTAATTAAGTTAAAGTCAGGTCATTAGAATTTGCCTCAACCTAAAGTGACCAATATCTTTGTAAGAAAAGGAGATTAGAATGTAGATACATACAAGAAAACCCTTGTGAAGACACAGGTAAAAGATGGTCAAGGTGAGAGGCCTGGGAAGAAAACAACTCTCTGACACTTTTATCTAGGACTTCTAAACTCCAAGAGAGTGAGACAATAAACTTCTGTTATTTAAATCACCAAGTCAGTGTACTTTGATATGGAAGCCTCAGCAAACTAATACATCTCTTGACTTTAGTGTTATAATTGATACACTAGAAGTAAAGACTAAGCTGTTTGTTTTATTGGTGCCTATGTTAATCTGTTTGGTATAAACATAAGATATCATCAAAAAATTAAAGTTTTCACCTGGAAACAGGATAATAACAGTATTTTTCTTGCTTAAAAAAAAGCGGTTCCTGCAACACAGTATGTGTCCCCAGTGAATGACTTCATATCATGTGGAAGATGTGCAATGAGGCTAGTAAATAAAGCTGTACTGAGTGGGCAGGGCTGGATTTGTTAACAGTGAAATTTAAGCACAGTGAATCATGAATGAACCTCACAGTAGCTGGAGACATATTGATAGCTCCTGTTTTAATTCTAGAGCACCGAATGCCCAGCCATATTCCCTAGCAATGCCTGCTGGATTCCAAATGAATGGTGTTTGCCTCATTGGGTCCCCAAGCAAATATTAAATTTTTGTATTATTTGTTTCCCAACCTATTGAATTTGTGTAGCCCATTGGAGATTTGAATGCATCCCCTTTTATATTTTCTCATTTGGCCTTTATTATGGTGAAGCATAATAATAATTATAAACTCAACATCTCAACATAGTTACCCAAAGGCTTAGAAATATAGTCCTTTCCTCAAGGTCCAATGCATGAGAATGTGCAGAAGATAGAATTTTGACTCAGCAGCTGCATGCTTCTTTCAATGCTGTGGCTGCTAAATCGTTACCTTACTGTAAGTTTCTACCATCCAACACCCATTCTCCTGGGACCAGAGAGAGCACATTTTAAACCGTTAGGCCATGCAGTTCCAGGCGGCTGGGGAGGCAGTTGTTGGTGAGTAAGCATATTAACATCAAAAAAGAGGTCTCAAATTCGCTGGCAGAAATTACAGCCGTGCTAAGATTCTGGATGTTATAATCTTTAAAAAAACAATTTCAACAAATCCCATTTCAAAGATGAAGAAAGCACAATTCACAAAGTTACTCATCTAAGATCACACTCATACCCAGAATTTGAAAGTAAGTCTGTTGGACAACAATATTTACATTTTTCCATTGTGACAAACTATTCCCACTCATTTATTAAAATTTCAAGAGAATTATCTTAATCTACTTAATTGTGAAAGGCAATTACTGCTAAGGTAAAGCGACTGCTTTCATGGAAAACTGGCACCAGAAAAGTCTTCATTAAGAGATTAGGTATTAGCACTTACATATCGTCATCTTCATCAACCTCATCCCCTCAGTGTGGCTGGATATCATGGTGTAGAACAAAATGTCTGGTTTTTGTTTTTATTTTAACATCTTTATTGGAGTATAATTGCCTACAATGGCATGTTAGTTTCTGCTTTATAACAAAGTGAATCAGCCATACATATGCATATATCCTCATATATCCTCCCTCTTGCGTCTACCTCCCACCCTCCCTATCCCACCCCTCTAGGGGGTCACAAAGCACCAAGCTGATCTCCCTGTGCTATGAAGCCACTTCCCACTAGCTATCTAGTTTACATTTGATAGTGTATATATGTCCTTGCCACTCTCTCACTTCGTTCCAGCTTACCCCTCCAACTCCCCTGTCCTCAAGTCAATTCTCTACATCTGCATCTTTATTCCTGTCCTGCCCCTAGGTTCTTCAGAACCCTTTTTTTTTAGATTCCTTATATATGTGTTAGCATACAGTATTTGTTTTTCTCTTTCTGACTTACTTTACTCTGTATGACAGACTCTAGGTCCATCCACCTCACTACAAATAACTCAGTTTTGTTCCTCTTTATGGCTGAGTAATATTCCATTGTACATATGTGCCACATCTTCTTTCTCCATTCATCTGTCGATGGACACTAAGGTTGCTTCCACGTCCTGGCTATTGTAAATAGAGCTGCAATGAATATTGTGGTAAATGACTCTTTCTGAATTTTGGTTTTCTCAGGGTATATGCCTAGTAGTGGAATTGCTGGTTCGCACGGTAGTTCTATTTTTAGTTTTATAAGGAACCTCCATACTGTTCTCCACAGTGGCTGTTTCAATTTACATTCCCATTAACAGTGTAGGAGAGTTCTCTTTTCACCACATCCTCTCTAGTATTTATTGTTTGTAGATATTTGGAGGATGGCCATTCTGACTGGTGTGAGGTGATACCTCATTGTAGTTTTGACTTGCATTTCTCTAATGATTAGTGATGTTGAGCATCCTTTCATGTGTTTGTTGGCAATCTGTATATCTTCTTTGGAGAAATGTCAATTTAGATCTTCTGCCCATTTTTTTTTTTTTAGATATTGGGGGTAGGAGTTTATTAATTTATTTTATTTATTTTTGCTGTGTTGGGTCATCATTTCTGTGTGAGGGCCCTCTCCAGTTGTGGCAAGTGGGGGCCACACTTCATCGCGGTGCGCAGGCCTCTCACTATCGTGGCCTCTCCTGCTGCGGAGCACAGGCTCCAGACGCGCAGGCTCAGCAGCTGTGGCTCACGGGCCCTATTGCTCCGTAGCATGTGGGATCCTCCCAGATCAGGGCTCGAACCTGTGTCCCCTGCATCGGCAGGCAGACCCTCAACCACTGGGCCACCAGGGAAGCCCCCTTCTGCCCATTTTTGGATTGGGTTGGTTTTTTTTGATATTGAGCTGTATGAGCTGCCTGTATATTTTGGAGATTAATCTTTTGTCAGTTGCTTCATTTGCAAATATTTTCTCCCATTCTGAGGGTTGTCTTTTCATCTTGTTTATAGTCTCCTTTGCTGTGCAAAAGCTTTTAAGTTTCATTAGGCCTCAGTCTTTATTTTTGTTTTTATTTCCATTTCTCTAGGAGATGGGTCAAAAAGGATCTTGCTATGATTTATGTCATAGAATGTCCTGCCTCTGTTTTCCTCTAGGAGTTTTATAGTGTCTGGCCTATATTTAGGTCTTTAATCCATTTTGAGTTTATTTTTGTGTATGTTGTTAGAGAGTGTTCTAATTTCTTTCTTTTATAAGTAGCTGTCCTGTTTTCCCAGCATGACTAATTGAAGAGGCTATCTTTTCTCCATTGTATTTTCTTGCCTCCTTGATCAAAATGATCAAAAGTAAGGTGACCATGTGGGCATGGGTTTATCTCTGGGCTTTCTATCCTGTTCCATTGATCTATATTTCTGTTTTTGTGCAATTACTGTACTGTATTAATTACTGTAGATTTGTAATATAGTCTGAAATCCAGGAGCCTGATTCCTCTGGCTCTGTTTTTCTTTTTCAAGATTGCTTTGGCTATTCGGGATCTTTTATGTTTCCATACAAATTGTGAAATTTTTTGCTCTAGTTCTGTGAAAAATGCCATTGGTAGTTTGAGAGGGATTGCATTGAATCTGTAGATTGCTTTGGATAGTATAGTCATTTTCACAGTGTTGATTCTTCCAATCCAAGAACATGGTATATCTCTCCATCTGTTTGTATCATCTTTAATTTCTTTAATCAGTGTCTAATAATTTTCTGCATACAGGTCTTTTGTCTCCTTGGGTAGGTTTATTCCTAGATATTTTATTATTTTTGTTGCAGTGATAAATAGGAGTGTTTTCTTTTTTTTTTTTTTTCTGCAGTACACGGGCCTCTCACTGCCGTGGCCTCTCCCGTTGCGGAGCACAGGCTCCGGACACGCAGGCCCAGCAGCCATGGCTCATGGGCCCAGCCGCTCTGCAACATGTGGGATCTTCCCAGACTGGGGCACGAACCCGCTTCCCCTGCATCAGCAGATGGACTCTCAACCACTGCGCCACCAGGGAAGCCCGGGACTGTTTTCTTAATTTCACTTTCAGATTTTTCATCATTAGTGTATAGGAATGCAAGAGATTTCTGTGCATTAATTTTGTATCCTGCTACTTTACCAAATTCATTGATTAGCTCTAGTAGTTTTCTGGTAGCATTTTTAGGATTCTTTATATACAGTATCATGTCATCTCCAAACAGTAACAGCTTTACTTCTTTTCCGATTTGGATTCATTTTATTTCTTTTTCTTCTCTGATTGCTATGGCTAAAACTTCCAAAACTATGTTGAATAATAGGGGTGAGAGTGGACAACCTTGTCTTGTTCCTGATATTAGTGGAAATGGTTTCAGTTTTTCACCATTGAGAATGGTGTTGGCTGTGGGTTTGTCATATACGGCCTTTATCATGTTGAGGTAAGTTCCCTCTATACCTACTTTCTGGAGGGTTTTTATCATAAATGGGTGTTGAATTTTGTCGAAAGCTTTTTCTGCATCTCTTGAGATGGTCATATGGTTTTGATTCTTCAATTTGTTAATATGGTGTATCACATTGATTGATTTGCATATATTGGAGAATCCTGGCATTCTTGGGATAAACCCCACTTGACCATGGTGTATGATCCTTTTAATGTGCTGTTGGATTCTGTTTGCTAGTATTCTCTTGAGCATTTTTGCATCTATGTTCATCAGTGATATTTTCCTGTAGTCTTCTTTCTTTGTGACATCTTTATCTGGTTTTTGTATCAAGGTGACGGTTGCCTTGTAGAATGAGTTTGGAACTGTTCCTCCCTGGGCTATATTTTGGAAGAGTTTGAGAAGGATAGGTGTTATCTCTTAGCTAAATGTTTGATAGAATTCGTTTGTGAAGCCATCTGGTCTTGGGCTTTTGTTTGTTGGAAGATTTTTAATCACAGTCTCATTTTCTGAGCTTGTGATTTGTCTGTTTTTATTTTCTATTTCTTCCTGGTTTAGTCTCGGAAGGTTTTGTTTTTCTAAGAATTTGTCTATTTCTTTGTGGTTGTTCATTTTATTGCCATATAGGTGCTTGTAGTAATTTCTCATGATCCTTTGTATTTCTGTAGTGCCAGTTGTTACTTCTCCTTTTTCATTTCTAATTCTATTGATTTGAGTCTTCTCCCGTTTTTTCTTGATGAGTCTGGCTAATGTTTTTTCAATTTTTTTTATCTTCTCAAAGAACCTGGTTTTAGTTTTATTGACCTTTGCTATTGTTTCCTTCATTTCTTTTTCATTTATTTCTGATCTGACATTTATGATTTCTTTCCTTCTGCTATCTTTCAGGTTTTTTTGTTCTTCTTCCTCCAATTGCTTTAGGTGTAAGTTTAGGTTGTTTCTTTGAGCTGTTTCTTGTTTCTTGAGGTAGGATTGCATTGCTATAAACTTCCCTCTTAGAAATGCTTTTCCTGCATCCCATAGATTTTGGGTTGTTGTGTTTGTGTTGTTATTTGTTTCTAGGTATTTTTTAATTTCTTCCAGTGATCTCTTGGTTATTTAGTAGCGTATTGTTTAGATTCATGTGTCTGTATTTTTTACTGACTTTTTCCTGTAATTGATATCTAGTCTCATAGCACTGTGGTCAGAAAAGATACTTGATATGATTTCAATTTTCTTAAATTTACCAAGGCTTGATATGGATCCAAAATATGATCTATCCTGGAGAATGTTACATGAGCACTTGAGAAGAAAGTGTATTCTGTTGTATTTGGATAGAATATCCTATAAATATCAATTAAGTTCGTCTTGTTTAATGTATCATTTAAAGCTGGTGTTTCCTTATTTATTTTCATTTTGGATAACCTGTCCATTGGTGAAAGCAAGGTGTTAACGTCCCCTACTATGATTGTGTTACTGTCAGTTTCCTCTTTTATGCCTTTAGCATTTGCCTTATGTATTGAGGTGCTCCTATGTTCGGTGCATAAATATTTACAGTTGCTACATCTTCTTGGATTGATCCCTTGATCATTATGTAGTGTCCTTCTTTATCTCTTGTAATAATCCTTGTTTTAAGGTCTATTTTGTCTAATATGAGAATTGCTACTCCAGCTTTCTTTTGATTTCCATTTGCATGGAATATCTTTTTCCATTTCCTCACTTTCAGTTTGTATGTGTCCCTATGTCAATCTCTTGTAGACAGCATATGTACAGATCTTGTTTTTGTATCCATTCAGGCAGTCTATGTCTTTTGGTTAGAGCATTTAATCCATTTACATTTAAAGTAGTTATCAATATGTATGTTCCTATTACCATTTTCTTAATTATTTTGGATTTGTTATAGTACATCTTTTCCTTCTTTTGTGTTTCCTGCTTAGAGAAGATCCTTTAGAATTTGTTGTAAAGCTCGTTTGGTGGTGCCGAATTCTCCTAGCTTTTGTTTGTCTATAACAGTTTTAATTTCTCTGTTGAATCTGAATGAGATCCTTGCTGGGTAGAGTAATCTTGGTTGTAGGTTTTTCCCTTTCATCATTTTAAATATGTCCTGCCACTCCCTTCTGGCTTGCAGAGTTTCTGCTGAATAATCAGCTGTTAACCTTATGGGTAATCCCTTGTATGGTAATTGTTATTTTTCCCTTGCTGCATATTTTTTTCTTTGTGTTTAAATTTTAATAGTTTTATTAATATTTGTCTTGGCATGTTTCTCCTAGATTCATCCTGTGTGGGACCTCTTTGCTTCCTGGACTTGATTCACTATTTCCTTTCCTATATTAGGGAAGTTTCCAACTATAATCTCTTCAAATATTTTCTCAGTTCCTTTATTTTTCTCTTCTTCTTTTGTAACCCCTATAATTCAAATGTTGGTGCATTTAATGTTTTCCAGATGTCTCTGAGACTGTCCTCAATTCTGTTCATTCCTTTTTCTTTATTCTGCTCTGTGGTAGTTTTTTCCACTATTTTATCTTCCAGGTCACTTCTCTGTTCTGCTTCATTTATTCTGCTAGTGATTCCTTCTAAAGAATTCTTAATTTCATTTATTGTGTTGTTCATCATTGTTTGTTTGGTCTTTAGTTCTTCTAGGTCCTTGTTAAACGTTTCTTGTATTTCCTCCATTCTATTTCCAAGATTTTGGATCTTCGTTACTATCATTACTCTGAATTCTTTTTCAAGTAGACTGCCTATTTCCTCTTCATTTGTTTGGCCTGGTAGGCTTTTGCCTTGCTCATTCATTTTCTGTGTGTATCTCTGTCTTGTCATTTTGCTTAATTTACTGTGTTTGGAGGCTTGTAGGCTTTTGCAGGCTGTAGGCTGGTAGGCTTTTGCAGGCTGTAGGTTCATAGTTCCCATTGTTTTTGGTGTGTGCCCCTCATGGCTGTTTGCTTCAGTGGGTTGTGTAGTCTTTCTGGTGGAGGGGATTGGTTCCTGTGGTCAGGTGAATGAGGCTGCATCTTGTCTTTCTGGTGGGCAGGACCGTGTCTGGTGGTGTGTTTTGGGGTGTTTGTTACCTTTTTATGATTTTAGGCAGCCTCTCTGCTAATGGGTGGCTTGTGTTCCTGTGTTGCTAGTTTTTTCGTATAGGGTGTCCAGCATTGTAGTTTGCTGGTCATTGAGTGGAGCTGGGTCTTAGCATTGAGATGGAGCTCTCTGGTAGAACTTTCACTGTTTGATATTACATGGATCCAGGAGGTCTCTGATGGACCAATATCCTGAACTCGTCTCTTCCACCTCAGAGGCTCAGGCTTATCACCCAGCCAGAGCACCAAGACCCTGTCAACCACACGGCTCAGAAAAAAAGTGAGAAAAACAGAAATAAAGAAAGGAAAAATAAAATAAAATAAAGTTATTAAAATAAAAAATAATTTAAAATAAAAATAATTAAAAGGTAATAAAAAAAAGAAAGAAAGAAAGAAGAGAGTAACCCAACAAAAAACAAATCCACCAATGATAACAAGCACTAAAACTATACTAAAAAAAAAAAGTACCAATTAAGACCTAAAACAAATGGTAAAAGCAAAGCTATACAGACAAACTCTCACAAAGAAATACACACATACACACTCACAAAAAGAAAAGAAGGAAAAATATATATATATATTTACTGAGTGTCTGCCACTTTGCATTTGCCATCATATGCATTTCTCACAATTCTCCTGTGTGGTAGAGATTATCAGCCACAATCTAAAATGTCCCAGTGATGGGGCCTGATCTCTTCACTCTTGCTCCAGGAACCTGTCTAGCAGATTCAACAACACATTTGGTTCTTCTCTACTGGATTCTGTTTCTGCGGCTCAGAATCCATACCTTCTCTGATGTTCCATGGGGCCGGGAGGGACCCCAGGTGCCCACCTCTCTGCTTCACCAGACAGTCAGGACACTGATTCCCAAAGCAGGAAAGACACAAGTTGGATCCCTTTGTCCTCCCACACCCCAGGGCTGTTCAGCCTCACGGCTGGGACCCACAACCTCAGCTGAGCTCCAAACACCTGAAGGTGGGACCCCAAAATGTCAAATTTTTAATGAAAAATAAAAATAAGATCTAATATTTATATAGTCCCTACTGGACACTATACTAGACACTGTTCTCTATTCATGAAAACCTTATCAAAATGCTAGCAAGTAGACATTATTAAATTAAAATGAGGAAACTGGGCACTAAGAGATCAAATAACTTGTCTAAGGTCATATTAGTAGTACATAACAAAACTGGGTTTGGAACTTTATTTTATACTACACTTTAAAATAGTTTAAAATTATGTTCTAAGCTGGTATGATGTTTTGTATTTGTTGTCTATTAGATCAGTTGTAAGACTGTCTAAATAAATCCATTCACTAATGCAAATATATAATCACTGAGTCCCCACTATGTGCTTGGGACTAGGGATACATGATAAATTTAGTTCTTGTTCTGGAAAAACAGTTTTATTAATAAAAAACAAGCATTAAGCAAATAAATTTATTTAATTTATAAATAATATGAGTGTTATATTGGAAATGTACAGGATACTATGAAACAACAAGGGAACCAAACACTTATTTTAATGATAAAATTTTCCTTTTCATTCAGTTAATATCCTTAATCTGATAAAAAATTAACATTCTGTCCAACATATGTGCAATTCATCATTATTTTCCTCCAATTTACATTCATCATTTACTTAAGTTACATCATGAACTCGATTTAAATTACTGTACGGAGGATCTATATTTCTGTTAATTTTCTAATAATGCACTTATTCATCTTTACAACAGTGCTTTGGGCAGAACTTTGCTAAGATCCATAAATTACATCAAAGACTTTGTTTCAAGCAGGTTGCTCAGATGTTCATTTGGTTAATAAAAGGAAAACTGGAATATTTTTTGCCTTTCCTGCTCATTTATATCAAAAGAATATCAGGATAAAATTACCCTCTAGCCTTCTAGGCTATGCCTGGTATATTATAATTATACATCAAGACTTTGCCAAGTTTGGGGAATGGGGACCAAAGTCATTTTGAGGGGGGAGGGTATGTGTGTGTGTGTGTGTGTGTGTGTTTGGAATTGTCTTGGTTATGAAATATTTTATTTCATACTCTAACTAAACAACTAAATTTCTCTTTTAAGTGGAAAATAGCAGAGAGGCCATGTGGTACATTAAAAGATTAAGGCATTTGGGATTTTTCAGAACTGAATTCAAAGCCAGTTTTGCCTGCTCTTTAAATAGGTGTCTGAAGGTAAATTAATTTACCTGAGGCTCCATATCTACCTGTCCATTCATCTATCTATATGTTTTGAAGATAATGATTGCTACTTCCTAGTGTCAACTTAGAATTCAGTGAGTAATTTATCTAAAGTCTACACAACGCCTGGCACATAGTGAGTACCCAGTCTGACAAGATTATTGTTATAACTAAACTCTACAGACACAATTTCAGACATCAGTGAAATAAAGACAATATGGAGAGGCACCTACCCTGGAGGGTTTTCTGATTTTCTTCTGGAATTGAATTTTTATGTGGTGAAGAAGAAAAGAATAGCAGATGTTCATTTCTGAATTTTGTAATCTTTAAACCATTGACAAAAATGTCCCATTGATCACTAAAAATATTGAGGCTAATCAAGATGCTAGAGTTAGTCTATCACAGTTAAATTAGTATCAAAATTATTCAAGATTTTGAAAAGACAACCAACTGTGCTCTCCAAGTGTAGACACAAAATATCCAAGTTGGAGAGTATAGCAAAGAATGGTAAAATTCACAGAAACTCTTAAAATGCTTAATATTTACCTGCGATGTCAAATATGACAAATTGAAAGAGCCATTTTAAATAAAATAACAAGATCCAACATAGTGAAATTATATAACTAAGGGTACTGATGAACTCATTAAAATATATGAAAGAATATTTGGAAGGTTTCTATGGTACTCACAGATCTCAGGACATGTGGATGCATGGAAAATTAAATTCATGGAAGATTTTGTATTTACTAATTTTGGCAGGAAATACAAATGTGTAGAGAGTCTTCACATATTAATATTTGTTTCACAAAAAGTGAAAAATCATTCTCATTCATTTTTGCATACACACATTCATTCATTTAGTAAACACATACTGACTATGGCGAAAGGAATTAGTATTATGGAGATGAATAAAAATGACCCCAAACATTCTTGCATCTGACCATTTGATGGATATTTCACATAGAACCTCATAATCATAGTAAAAAAAATTATAGGATAATGAATATGAAATTAGTAATTCATCATAGATATATCTCAGAGGTTCCCTCAGAGGAGGTAGTATATGAATTGAATATTTAAATAGAGAAGTTAGGCTGCTAGAGAAAAAAGGGAAGAATAGAGATATTATAGACAGAATAAAAAAGCATATACTAAAGCAAGGAGGAACTGTATTCATGGCATTTAGTGTTCGAGGATGGTACTTGATAGTGTAGGTTTCTCAAGGAAGTTTTAGACTGTATTGTGATGGTCCTTGTATGATAAACCAAAATGGTAGTCTTTGGACTTATAGTCTCCCTTTCACACCACCTACTGAGCACTTAGTATGTGTCAACCATGGTGCTAAGAAATGTATTGATTTATTTAATACTGGCAACAACAGTAAGGCAAGTAATAATATTAACCCATCCAAAAGCAGACATTTGAAACTTAACAAGATTAAATAATTGTGGTTGAATTTAAACAGTCTAATTACAGAGCCCACATTCATAACCTTTATGTTATGTATGTTTCCAATATGATTGTTGGAATACAAGAAGAAAGTTAACATAAACAGAAGAAAAGACAAATGCAATGCCATCAATGAAATTTTATCTGATTTGGCAGTTGGAATTAACTTAGAGACATGAATGATTTAAGTTATAAAGACATCGTAGATGAGAAGGGGAAGGGATTGTTAGCCCACCGTGTGTGAGTTAACTACAAGTCACAGGAGTGAAATGAAGAGTTTCATGCATAGCTAATGTACTAAATTAATTATAAAAACATTGTTAAGTTCTGAATCAATGACTATGAAAGTGATAATAACTGTATGAGCTGGAATCCCTGGTTTAACTTGGCAGAGTGTAACAGCAAACACTCCAAGTTTTCTAAAGGATACCATTCTAAAAGGCTACTCATTTTTCTTAAAGGGACTGTTTTTTCTTGTTTATACCTGCTCTTCAGCATACTATTGATTACCACTTGATATCTGTGTTCTTTTTGCTGCTAAACAATCTCAAATATTTATAGAGTCTGTGGGTCTACAGGGGATCAACTAGTCTTGGTTCTGAATTGTGAGTTAGGTTCAACTCTGCTGTGTGTGTTTTCTAATTATTATTATCTTTTAATCAGAAGTTACTCATGACACATTCTTACAGCAAAACATACGTGCTCAAGAGAGCAAGGAAAACCATACCCAAATGTTTAATCATGTTTACTAAGATTACTTTAAGCAAAGAAAAACACATAGCCAAGTCTAACATCATGGCACTGGAAAATATACTCCATCCAGAGTGGAAGTCATGTAGAGTTAAAGGGGAAAAGGTACGGATGTGATTAATCTCCACAATGCCATAAAAATTTCAACAAAGTGAAGCAATTGTGCTTTTTAAGTGAAAAAGAAAATTGCATACTTTACCTCAAAGGTTGATAATTCTCATAAGATTTGGCCACAAGATGACCAGCAAACATTTTTAAGTTTCTAAATATTGTTTTATGGTCTTTTCCTGTGTCATAACAAAGTAGATTATTTTTAAAGTAGCATTTAAAAATAGTATATTTTGTAACTTTTTTAACTAATTGTAATGTAACTGTGAGGCATCTCAATGTGCTAAAAGCAATTGAAAAAAAAGGAAGAATACTGGCTATTAGACTGTGTGGTGAAATTACCAAATGCTATGGTCTGAATGTTTGTGTCCCCCAAATTCGTATGTTGAACACTTAACCTCCATGGATGATAGCGTTAGGAGGTGGGGACTTTGGGAGGTTCATAGTTCATGAGAGTGCAGCCCTCCTGAATGGGATTAGTGCTATTATAAAAGAGGCTCTGGAGAGATCCTTTGCCCCTTCCACTATATAAAGACAGAGAGGAGGCATCAGTTATGATCCAGGAAGAGGACCTTTACCAGAATGTGATCATATCAGCATCTTAAGCTTGGACTTTCAGTCTTCAAAACTGTGAGAAATAATTTTCTGCTATTTATAAGCTATCCATTCTGTGGTATTTTGCTAAAACAGTCCAAACAGACTAAGACAATTTTTTTTTTTAACCTCAGGATAAATCAGCATTCCACATGTGGTGTTTTGGTATATATGAATCTGACATTAGAGTTAGGGTTAATTAATAAATAAATATTCAGAAAAATCATAGAAGTTATGTGAATTCACCTATGAGTTATTTTGTAAATACTATTTGGGGGACCTCTTCCTAGAATACTAGTTAAAAGTCCACACTCTATAGGCCAATTATTTACTATTTTTGAGTTTCATTTTCTCCTGTAAAAAGGCGACAATACTACCTACCTCTTAGTATTATTGTATGGATTACATGAGATAATTCCTGTAACAGGCAAATCACAGTTCCTAGAAGACAGAAATACATTAACTATTATAATTATTTTTATTATAATAATTATCTCTCAACCTTCATTTCCTCTTCTGTACAACATATATAATAATACATATTTGTGAGCAATCCAAGGGCTGTGAATGCATATTCTGAGTGCACCCAGGAGTCAGTGCCTTGGAATTTCTGATTTCTTTTAACCAAGGAATTTGAAGAAGAAACCAGTGGCATTTCATTGAAACACAAGAGAAGAAACTATTCTAAACCCAAAAGATAGAATTGAAAATAAAAATCAGGACATTCAGGCAACAAGTTGTAGTCTGACTAGAGAGAATAGAAGTAGGTGGTTGGTGGAAGTGAGAAACAAGTATTGAAATAGGCAATAAAGTGAGAAGAGGAAGTTTCATAAAGAAAAGGAAGCTGTATTTGCAGCTGAGGAAGATGAAAATCAACTTGATTCCTTTGCAAAGATTGGTAGAATGTTGGAAGCATTATCTGAATAGTTGGGGAAAATTTTTTATAATAGCTTTTAAAGAAAACTATGAATATTTTATTGAAAAATCCTACCCTCCAATATTATCTTCCTAAGGAAAATAAAAATAAGACTACAACTCTTTTCTCATAGAAAAGAGAAAAAGTCTTTGAAAACCTTTCTAATGTTATATTTGAAGCTTATTTTGGACTATTTTAAAAATATATCACACATGTTATAGTTTCATCCACAGATGAACTCTCAAATAGAACATTTACCTTCTAATGACTGTTCTAAAATTGCCTGGTAAATTGAATTTCCCAGGTCCAAAATATGCTTTAGCACTGTCACTTTTTTGAATTTTGAAGAAGACATCAACTTTACCAAGTTCAAATTCTATTCAACAATAACAAAACAACATTTTCTGGTATGTAAGAAAAAAATACTTTGTGCATTTATTTTTCTCCTTTCTTTTTTTATAAAGGGCTTCCAGTATATTGGGACATAAAAAAACTAATGAAGGTCATTTAATAAATAAATCAAGTTTGTAGCATCTAGTTTTGCTTTTAAAATGACATGGAACAAACAACTAGAGGGAAATATTTAGCGTGAGAGAAAACACAAACCTCTCAAAAATAACTTAGAACACACTCGTAAACATATAACAACATTGGTATCAGTTTGAGTATGTGACAAAGGACATAGATTATTAAAAAAAATACTGGTGAAATATTTTAGGCTTTTTAAAATTACAAATTATTATATGTATGTAGTGTGTGTGTGGAAAGATTTTGTCTAATAATTTGAAAGACAAATCCTTGTTATTATCACAAATTATTAAATTAAAAAATAAGTTAAGTACAAGGACATATAGAACAGACCAGGGTGCAAAAATTTTTTGAAATAACTAATCTTCCTGAAAAAAAAAGCATGTTTTCTCCTATTTTAGGAGTTATTTCAAGTATTACCTTCTCTGTGGAATATTCTCTGAGTTATATATTCAGATTTAACAATTTAACACCACATTAATCATTTAGGCTGCTAACAAATATTTTAGTTCTCCTTTTCTAAACATGTTGCCTTCTTCACTGCCTCTGAAGTTGAGCATCTTATGACTTGTTTTGACCAGTGAAACATAAAGTCAAGTGAAATGTGTCACTTCCAGGAAGAAGCTTTAAGATTTTTTTTAAGCTTTAAGCTTTAAGTGTGTAATTTGTCATGAATGCTCTGTGATTGGTGATTATTAAAGCATGTGTCAAGATCAAGCCTTTGTTAGCTCAATCCCTGGATGTCATCAATAACTAGAGCAACCTGCCTGCCTGCATTTAACATACAGAATGAGAGATAAAAAAACACATCCATTTGGGGGATTGTTACCACAACATAACTTATCTTGACTAATATAATTGTTCTTACCTTTGTGATTTTATATCCATATATTCATATATAAATGTATATATTCAGCTGGCAGCTCTTCATACCATATTATCTAGTTAAATGCCTGTTTTTTTCATTAAACTCCAAGTATTTTTAGGATCAGATTCTTATATTTTTTTTTAGGTATTACCTGGCATTGAGTAGAAACTAAAATGTGTTTTCTGAATAAATACTATTAAAAAGTAGTAAATAAATGATTATTGATTGACTTTTATGGTCTGAAAAATTATAGAATTTTCATATTTATGTGTATTAATGGCAGTCAAAGACATATATCATTTCTACTCGAAATAGCAAATGACTGAGAAATAAAAGTAAATTGATTAAGCATTAGTTAACTTTGATATTTATAGCCCGAAAATTAAACCCCTCTCAACCCCACATATACATTCAATAGAACACATTTTAAATTTTATATTGTTAAAATTGGGGCACATAGAATATGTGGAACTAGAAATAAGAAAATTGGTATCTATCAATAGCAATAAATGTAACTTAGTTAACTGGATAAAGGTCAAGTCCCTCTGGCATAAAGGTGAGCTCACAATCTATTTCACTGTCAGTGAAGTGTTTTCTCCATATATTTGAAAAATAACAATTTAATAAGTCTTAAAAGTAGTTAATATGTATTCCCATATAATGCATAATTTCCTTTTCTATTAGTCAAGTTTTTCCCTCTCACTTTAAAATAAATTATTTTTCACCCACATCTAGTCAAAACACCCCCAATTGTTTTCTGCAGGAAAAATTCTACAAATACAAGAAGCACTTCTCAACTGGCCTCTTAAATTTGTACTCATAACACACTGGAAAATATCCAGGAAAGACGTCCAAGAAAGAAGAACTAAAATTTTTGTTGCACGGTTTCATAAAATTGAATGAAATTTAAGAATGCAATCATCTGTTCCTCAATCTTTGTTTATAATGAATGCATTCTGGTATTAGATATTGGGAAGAAGTCCTTAAAAAATGTAAAGCTGATTTTATAAATGTATGGTGGTGGTAGTGTTTTAACTTCTACCACCCTTTGGTTTTTCCATTTCCTCTTATTGAGACTTGTGGCTGCATCCACATAACCACATGTAGTCCTTTGCCCAATATAGTGAAAATTTAAATCACACTGGTGCAGCACAGGAGCAAAAAAAATGGCAGCTATTATTTGAGGTCACGTGGAAAAAGCTAATGAGTTAAGCACCTGAATTTTTCAAACTTCAGTTTTAATTTATAAAGATACAGCCTTTGCTTTTTATATTTTCATGTTACCTCAGGACACCTCCCATGTGGAGGTGCTCTGTAAATAACAGTCAAATGTTACATGTAATACTTTCAATATATTCTTTGTCAGCAAGCAACAACATTCCTGAACTATATAATTATAATTGAGGAGAGTTTGATAAAGGGACTATATTCAAGGGTGTGGCAGATTTAGAGAATACAATGTGGATCAGTACAATACTCCTGGAGGTGATGATAGCAGGGAAATTTTCCCACTTTTGGGTCTGAAGAAATAACTGGAGTGGTGTGGTTATAGAGCCCTGCAAGATAAGGAGAGGCTCAGGGGTTGACAGGGATTATGAAATGTGGTAGAAGGACATGTCCAACTGTGATGACCCAGAGGAAAAAAGCCAGGGTTGTAGATTCTTGGACCTCATTCCCCTCCCTCCTTCTGATGCCTGCCTGTACTTTGCATTGACCACACCCAAATGAAAGCCAGACAGCAAGAAGGGGACACTTGAATGGAGTCCACAAGTAGCCAGTATCCTGGAGCAGAGATTGGATACCATGCGCCAGATGAACATATTAAACACCTCCTACTCCTTCCCTTCTGTAAATTTTAGTACTTAAAATCATGTAGCCAACAAGTCATTCAGTACTTTTCCAAAAGGGATTGTACCTTACTTAATTAATTATATTTTAACTGAAAGAAGTTATAATATTTCTACAATCACGATACATTTATAAAGCTACCTTTACATTTTTAAAAGACTCCATCTTCCCAATATTCAATTCCACAATGGACTCAGTATAAACAAAGATTGAGGCACAAATGATTGCATTCTAAAATTTCAATTATAAGTTAATTATATATTGATAACTTACTTTGAACAAAGCTAAAAACTTCTAAAAGAGGTTATACTAGTAGAGTTTCTTTCAATGATTTCATCATTTAGTAGGGAAAAGAAAGATATGTTAAAAATTCAATATAATGTATATTGGTAATTGCCATCATTCTGACATGAATATGGGTTAATAGAGGAGAGGTAAATGAATTTTCCTAGAGAAGTCCATAAATAACTCCTTTAAAATACTGGATTAGATTTGTCCATTAAAAAATAAAACAGGAAATATGCCTACAGGGATGGTGAAGGTAATGTCAAATTTCAGTCATATACAAGCCAACTATAGGATAGGAAATGGGAATTCAAAAATCCTACAATAAAGCAAAACAGGCCTTAATAACCATATATCAAATACCCAATAACATCACCATATGTTAAACTGAATCTAGCTTTTAGCAGATTGTCCTGCTTACTTGGTCGACCCCGTTTCAGCCCTTCCCTCTCACATTGGCATGGCTCCAGACTGTATTAATTCCTTTCTGTAGTTATCTGGTGAGTTTCCTCACATTGGTCATCAGAAAGCCAATATCCAGAGTAACAATTTAAAACTTAAGGATTCTGGCTTGTTAAATAACTGTTCTCACCTGACCCCTTAAATAAAGATTTAATTTGATGACCAGTAAAATGAAGAATTTTTTTTTCCTATTTGCTTTGTGTAATAGGATGTTATCTGTCAAACTTTCCATTCATTTTTGTTGCGTGTGTGCCTATAACTGTGCTAGGGACCCAGATAACTTTGAGATCTCTAGCAAATAGGACCACTTCAGGTTAGAACAATTATAAATCAATAACAACTAACAAAAATTTCACCTAGAAATATCCTATTAGAATGACACTGCCTTGCTCTCCTTTGTCTAGGCTACTTTGAGGAGTCAGTAAGCTGAACTGGAAGGTGAAAGAGTTTTGGAGCTAGACATATTTATACTTACACCCTTTTCATCATCTTACTAGCTGTCTAAATTTGGAGCAACTCTTTAAATTTTGACAATCTAATTTTACTGCTTGTGATTTTTCTGTAGGATACCACAGTTCCTTTGAAGGAATAATACATTCAAGTATACATATATGGGAGTAAGTAGCAAATTTCCCAAACCTCAGCATCTTCATCTAAAACAAAGGTATAACACCTATTTCAGATTTACCATGAATTTGAATAAACTTGTGGATGTGGGTAGGAGAGAGTTTTGTTAGGAGTACAGTCCAAGGCCCCAACTTTACTAAGGAGGTGTAACTTTACACAGTTTACTCTTTGGTAAGATAGGAGAATAATAGTGACCATCAAATTAATGTGTTGTCATTTTTTAATGAGTTGATACAGTTTAAATGTTTGCTACAGTATCAGGATAATAAGGATTCAATATAATTGCATCTTTCCATAGAAATCTGATAAATGTCCATTTCCTTCTGAAAACGCTTGCATTCAATATAATTGCATCTTTCCATAGAAATCTGATAAATGTCCATTTTCTTCTTCTGAAAACCCTTGCAAGACCCCTTTAATAGTATTACAGAAGCATGATAAATCAGGTCGCTTTGGGAAAAGGGAAGTTGTTGCTCACTCTTCTTCCTGTTCCTCCCCTCTAATTCCTTTGTGGCTCCCCACACCCTGCCCCCCTTCACTATCTCTTTTTTCTCTCAAGGAATTGTTTTGTCTAGCAAGGAGCTGTAAAGGATGTGTAGCAAAGGAAGACTTAAAAGTGCCTTTTGGTGACGGAGCTTACATGCCAGGGGGAGGCAAGCTGCCACAGAGATCTCAGCCAGCTGCCATGGGAAACTCATACCTGCATAATCAGGCTAGATGAAAGTCAAGAGCTTCCTTCCATGATGAAATGGGGGGCTGGGGCTGAGGGGAAGCCCACATTCAATCACAGCTGGAGAAGAGGAACACAGGGGGAGACCAAGGCGTTATTAAAGCTAATTGTGATTGAAAGCCATGGAAGGGTTCAGTGGTATCTGAGGGGCACATGAAATGATCAGACCTGGAGCCTGCAAAGGATGGCAGAGAGAAAGCCTGCAGTTTAAATAAAGAAGAAAAAACTTAACAAGTTTAATAGCCATAATCTCCCCACCCTAGATAAAGATTGTATGGCTAAACTGCAGGTCACAGAAAGCTTGCTCAGCAGATTTTCTTGCTGGGTAACTTTTAGACCAGGATGTGTGTGTTTGAACACCATGCTCACACTCCAGCATGATTTCTCTGTGTTTATTTTTTGATATTTATGTATTACATAACCTGTGCTTGTTTAATAGTCTATCTATTCCTTAAGAGAAAACATCAATAGATGGAAGAAAAGCCCATCAGAGTGTTTAAAAGGGAAAAGGGTGAGAGAATCAAAAGTGTGACTTAAAATGAAAAACAAAGCAACAAAAAAGAAATATATACTTATATATCTATATGTTCATAAATATCTATAATATGTGAATAGATTTATCTTGCTTTTATTTTTCCTTCTGAGAAAGAAATTTGATGATAGTCTGTTCAAGGTATTTGGAGCTGATCTAGGAAAAAGTATGCCCGTGATAGACAGTAACCCCGTAAGCTCTGTTGGGTGGTCCGTGGACAGGGTTTCATGGGAGGAAGAGTCCCACAGGGGACCACCATTCAGAAAGGGGAAAGGCAAGCGAGTTCCTGAGAGAGAGGGGGATCCAGAGGGGCTCACACGTCTAGGGGATGATGCCCAGCAGCAGGTGGGATTTTCTGGGTCAGAGACCTCAGAAGGGCAGCTTGTGAGTCTGATAACCACAGGGCCCTCTGTTATCAATGGCCAGCAGATGTGAAGTGAGGTTTCACTGGATATGCAAAGGAGACAGACTCTAAGTGTCTAAATATCCACTTTCTGGGTTATTTTTAAAATAATTGTATGTATAAACATTTGAGTTGGGGGCCCTCAAGCCTTTGAGCTAAGCAGTCTCAACCTGTAGTGAAGAAATAACTCCTAGGGCCCAATACATGAAGGCCATCTTTGGCTCATTTATGATATAATTCCACCAGCTGGCTTACCTATAAATATTACTATAGTTACTGAGAGTGTGGCCTGGGATATGCCCACAGATAGTACTACCAGTCTCTACCCTGCCTTGGACCTTGAAATCGCATACGTAAGCATCCAGTGGCCACTAATAACTGATATAAAGCCACAGTGGGAATGACAGAGTGTTTTGATAAAGCATAGATAAATGTGAACACCCTAGGAATCCAGGGCTTCCCTTATCCTTCTCTTAAATGAAGTAGGTCAACCCTCAGGGGAAACTGAGTGGTCCATTTCAATTTATAGAACTGAATGTTTGTATGCAATATGGATGTCATTTGTATTCAAGACACTCTGCAAAGAATTAAAAATGAGTAAAGGAGCCATTGCTTTCAATAGTCTTGCAAGCAAATAGGGAGAATAAACTACATACACAATGGCTATACTAAAATAGAATCAGATATGTGAAATAGAAGTGATGTCCACAGAGTGTTACTGTGTTGAAAGAAGGTACAACCGCATCTTCTCAGAGAGAAGTCACCTGAAAGATGCTTTGCAGGATGGGTAAGAAGTCTGAAGGTGAATACAGGTGAACACAAGGGATTCCTGGTGGAGTGACTGCATTAACAGACGCAGATGGAGATGTGAAGGTAACCTCAGAGAACAAGAGGTAATACAACCTGGTTAGATTTTAGGGCGGGCTGTGGTGGGCTTTCTTTTCATTTTTCTACCCAAGAAAGGAACTACTAGAAATTTCTTTCTAGTCTAAGAGTCTAATTTTCTTCTAAGTCAACTTCATAAAGTTCTTAATCCTATTATTAAATGTACGTACATATGTATATGTTAATAATGAGTGTCCAAGACAAGCTATTTTTTCTACAGAGAATGTGTAATACTGTGTGAATTTTCCACTACCATAAAGTAGTGTCTTAGCTTAATTACATCCTTTGTACACATTACCTACAGTTATTCAAGAACATGCTGAATACTCTTTTTAGGATTCTATTTAGTTCATGATTTTAATACAGCAATGAACAAGCCTGGACTTCCCTCTGTGCTATGGTTACTGTAGTTTTAAATGAGAACCATTTACTCAAGCATTATCCATGCATTCACCACTGCTGGGGAGAAAAACTTTTCCTTTCTTCCCTTCTAGGTTCTTTGGCTGTTCTAATAATTAAACTGACATAAGACAGATTAACAGGAGAAAAACAAATTTGTTTTCATACATACGGGAGCCTCAAAAATATGAGACTTCAAGGAGTGACAAAAGCAGGCAACTTTTATGCCATTTAGACAAAGAAACAGTAAATTTGTGAAGAATTGGCAAGACAAATAATTTGGGCTTAAGGTAGTAAATTGGTGAAAATGTAACAAGGTTTGTTTATACAGCCTTCTCAGCCCTAAATCCCCCATCTCTGATGATAAGAATATCTCTCTACCTCCTGGCATGGGAAGAATACTTTTCACATGAGAGATTTATCTCCTGCCTTCAGAGGGACAAAGCAGGGTCAGAGTGTTCTTACTACATCGGCTGCTTCTCAGGTGACTTTCATTCAAAATAATCAATGTGCCAGAATTGCACTTTGGAGTGACATGTTCTCTTTTCCTTCACCACCCAGAAATATTCCTGGAAGATCCATGATATGCCTGGTTCAGTTAAGCATGGTGCAGACACAAAGATATATTGGACAAAGACTCTTTGAAGGACTTCAGAGTTATATTATGAAATAAACATGGAATCACTTACTTATTCATTTATTCATTCAGCAAATATATTCTGAGCCTATACTCTGTGCTAGGTACTGTTCTAGTTTCTAAGTCACCAGGTAGTGACACATGCTATAAAGAAAATCAAAGCAAGGAAAAGAGATTGTCAGAGACTGTTTTGGCTAAGAACATGGGATCAGATTTAGGGTTTGAGAAGACTTAGCACTTACAGCACCAAATAACTATTTAATGATAATAAAATCAATAACCCCAAAATAATCAGGCAGTATGCTCTAGGTCTTACAGGGATTACTGACTAAGCTAGGGTTAGTCAATTCTTACTAAATACTCATAGAGTAATGGTGGGAGAAGAGGATACAAAGGCAGTATGGTAAGTCCAAGACAGGTTCAGGAAGACTCCAGTTCAGATGGCGCATAAGGTTCAGAACAGTGGGGTAGGGATGGAAATAATTCATTAAGGAGAGACTGTGAGCTAAGAAACACTGTGCTAAGCAGTTTGCCTTCAATTTCCTAGGCAACAGGAAACATTTGCTTGAATATGTATTCAACTCTCACTGCAAAATTAAAAAGTTGAAAATCTCCATATTCTTCTCATTCATTATTTAACTCATTGAACCTTTAAGGAACACCTACCACGTGACAGGCAGTTTGATAAGAGCTGTCCACAGGAACCCACAGCCTAGTGGGGCAACATACACAAATATCTATTATGCCAAATGAACATGATAAGTGCTGTAATCACACTCCCCTCTCCTCTCCCTTACACCCCTCCTCTTTTCCTCCTATGATTGAAGTACGAACACAATATTTACCAGATCTCAGACTAGGAGTACATAATCCAGTTTTGCCGGTGAGGCAAGGAAACCTATCCAACTGAAGGCAGTGCAAGTTAATTCTCAAATAATAGAAGTTTTCCAAGAAAAATAATAATAATAGTAAATGGAAAACAAGCTTATATTAGAAGTTCATCCCCACAACAATGATTTTAGTATATGCTGTAGGGTCAACAGTACTTTATTCGGCAGTTTTTGTGATCCTGAATGCTAGTAATGGTGGCCCTGACATATTTTAATAGTTTCTTGCTGACTGAAGTTAATATCTCTCTGCTCCCAAGTAAAATCTGATTAACTCATATTTATCCTTCAAGACCGGATTCAAGCATCCTCTCTCCTTTAAAGATTATCTCTGAAGAATTAATTACTCTTCCTTCCTGGACCCACATAGCTCACTGCACTTCCCTCATCCATAAAGCAGCTGCCACATAGTTACTTTGTCATTGTTTGTATCTGTTTCTGTCCACTCTAAATTCTGGGCAGCTTGAAGCACAAGACCACTTTGTTTAAGCCGGTGTCCCCACTATACCACCTTCAACAGGGTAGATGGATTAAATGAATAAAAGAATTCTGAAATGCCTCCAGAAAACCTGTTAAATCATTTCAGTATGCTTTACATGAATTATGTTTAGCTGTATACTGATTCTTTAACAAACCTTAAGACATGGGCCACATTTTACTACAGGTCTCAATTACTAATAGAGTAATATTCAATTATGGACGTTGTGTATGGCACAGAAAAATGCACAATAAATATCTCCTTAATGATTGTAAACGCAATGAACCAGAGGTCTTATTTTGTCAATTATTTTACAAAAAAAAAATGACTTTCTCCTCTAGTAAACTACCTAACTACTCTGTGAGGAATTTATAATGTTCAGAAATGAATACTTATAAAATCCTGTCACTTGAGTTTAAAAACCTACTTTGGGGACTTCACTGGTGGCTCAGTGGTTAAGAATCCACCTGTGAATGCAGAGGGCAGGGGTTCGATTCCTGGTCCAGGAAGATCCCACGTGCCATGGAGCGATTAAGTCCATGTGCTACAACTGCTGAAGCCCACGTGCCTAGAGCCTGTGCTCTGCAACAAGAGAAGCCACTGCAATGAGAAGCCTGCGTACCATAACGAAGAGTAGCCCCCACTCGATACAACGAGAGAAAGCCCGCGCGCAGCAACGAAGACCCAATGCAGCTAAAATTAAATACATAAATAAAGAATTTTTTTAAAAAAACCTACTTCATTTACTTTCATTTCCCCAGTGACGTTGCCTTGATGTTTTTCTTGTTTTCCTTTAGTAGCTTCATTGATTTGTCTCAGCCCACTCTGATGCTTTCACATTCTCTGTTCTTTTTTCAGGTTTCTTTGTTTGCTTGTGTTTCTAATCTTACCATAAATCCAGTAAGCAGAGGTTCCAACTGATATTGCTCTTAGGGTATTTTAGACATAGGATAAATGTAATTGATGCTAGGTTCAAGAGAGCATGACTACAAAGGACTTCAGGTCTGTAATTGCAGATAGAGCAATTTAAACTGAACTCCAGATGTAAGAGAGCTATTTTCAAGTATAGTTATTTTGCTAGATTCATGCTGATGATCCAATTTGAAGAAATTTCAGTATAGATTCCTTATCTAAAGTAATTCCAGAAACAGAATGTACAGCTAAGGAGAATCTGAAACTACTATGTGATAGTCACTGAAATTGGATACTTTAAAATTTAATAATATTGTCTCCATTCGAGAGACATAAGGAAAATAAGGTTCATAGAAGTTAAGTAATTGGCCTAAGACTACAGGTGGCCAAGGCAAAATATGAACTTACACTTACATTTACCATCATATTATCTTATCTACCCTGTTCTATTTTTAATGTTCCTTGCTGGGAGCACACATCACTGGGCAGAATAGTTTGGGAACATTTTAATTTTTATTTGATCCAGAATTTAAAAATTCAAAATACATTAACAAAACTGCCTGAATGAATTAACCAACATGATTTCTGTTTTTGTTCCAAATTTAATGAACATTCCTCAGAAGACTCAGCTGAAGTCTGAAGACACAGATCTTATCCCAGATTGGCATCAATACTATAATGATTTGGTACAATCACCTTAACCCTCTGAACATTGGCCTTTTCATTTTATTTTATTTTATTTATTTATTATTTTTTTTTTTTTGCGGCACGCAGGCCTCTCACTGTTGCGGCCTCTCCCGTTGCACAGCACAGGCTCCGGACGCTCAGGCTCAGCGGCCATGGCTCACGGGCCCAGCCGCTCCACGGCATGTGGGATCCTCCCGGACTGGGGCATGAACCCGTGTCCCCTGCATCTGCAGGTGGACTCTCAACCACTGCACCACCAGGGAAGCCCCTGGCCTTTTAATTTTAAAATAATATTAACAGTATCTCTCAAGACTACTTCTCGGGATCATGGTCATCAAATGGAAACAATACAAACTACAAATCAGTATCTCACATTTCTTTGAAATAAATACTTGTAAAATCTCTACTGTGCACAGTGAACTACACATAGTTCTTCAGGACGTACAAAGATATGGGTCTGTTAGCAGGTAGAATAGAATAAAAAGTCATTATATTTAGATGTGTATCTACATTTCAGGTTTTGCACTTATTGGCTATGTAACCTTGATACAAGCATAACTTGCTTTATTGCACATCACAGATGTTACATTTTTTACAAAATTTTTGTAAAATGTTATAAGATATATCTAACTTACAAAGTCCAAAGATATTAAGAAAGAGTCTCTGGTTCTCACTACATTTGATTCATGAAGCCCTTGTAGACTATTCAGTTAGGAAAAGACTCTGATGCATCAAGCCACTGTAGACATAGCTGGATCCACTGCATGCAGAACCTAGAGTTTGTCTCAAAGCAAACATGCAGTCATCCCCAGAGGATGTTCTGTCACTCTGCGGTATTGATACCAGTGGGGTACGCATGACTAACTGATGAGAATCCCATCACTCCTCAGTTTTCTGAGTCTCAGGGAATCTGAATCTTTCCCACTGGGATTAAGATATTAAGACATCTCTTTTCCCTTGGCTTCTTCATCCTCCAATCTTATCTGTCCCCATTATATCTGACCTAACACATTTGGGTGGCCTATTTTCTAAAATCTAACATTTCTGTCACACTCACAAAACCATTCACATTTAAACAAAAGAAAACAAAACAAAAAGAAGCAAATAACTCAAAATATGGTAGAACACAAAAGCTTGGATAAGCACTGTTTTGCTAAAAAGGAAAAAAAAGAGAAAGATGCATTTTAATACTTTTGTGTCTATAGCAGCAGAAAGAAGAGACAGAAATCTGTACCTTCATACTTTATACTCTTTTGAAAATAATTCAATTTATGCTTCTGGATCCCCTTGGCAACCATATCTCAGGTGCAATTATTCCTATTCTAAGTTTTCATTTCTAGGTTAGACAACCATAGTTCATTTAGGTATTTATGCCTGTTGACTCAAAATATTAAATAAATAATTGCGGAAATAATAATTATTTAACATGGTTTTTGTACCGGCAATATTGTTAAATAGTTTATAAAATAACACTCTAATTAATCTAAGTTTAACATTTTAATATTAAACCTAAAACATTTCTTCAAATGTATATCCATGATTATAAACAAAAGATCATATTACATACACTGTTTTTCCCTTTTTTTTTCAAGAAACAGTATCTCATTGACATCTTTCCATGTTATTGTACACACACAACTTTGCTTGTCTTAAAACTGCATAGTATTTCACAGTGTACTTGTCGCTTCATCTGTTTATGGATATTTAAGTTGGTCCAATTTTTTACTATTACAAATAGTCCAGCAATAAATATCCTTTTATATAAATGGCTATAGACCTCTGTTAATGTCTCAGTAGGATTAATTCCTAACCATGAAATAAATA
Organism: Phocoena phocoena; assembly: GCF_963924675.1. NCBI lineage: Eukaryota > Metazoa > Chordata > Mammalia > Artiodactyla > Phocoenidae > Phocoena > Phocoena phocoena. Next base: position 93,135,077 of record NC_089223.1, read on the forward strand.
TATGAAAGAGTACATGCATCTAAAATTTTTCAGGCACTTCCTAAAAACTGTCCCAAAATGTTGTTCCAATTACACATCCAGCAACAGTGTATGAGAATTATTCTCCCTTCCCTTCTGCTCTTCTAAACCAGAATATTCTAAATCTTTTGAACATTTTTTTCAATGTAGCATGTGAAAGATGGTAAATGTGTTTTTATTTAATCAATAATGGAGTTAAGTATTTTAAGATGTTTAGGGTATATATTCCTCTTCCTTTGAATAGCTTTTTCACATCCTTCACTCAAAGTGAATTAATGTGTTCATCTTACATTATTTTCTGTAATTTGTATTTTAGGTAAAATTAGTAACATTTACCCGCTTTATAGATGAATAAACTCAGAGTTAAAGAAATTAGGTAATTTGCCCAAATGTCTATACAATCTTAATCTAGTTTCTTTACTTGACTTTGTAGCTATGCTATTAATGACTACACTAAATTATTTCTATAGCATCCTTTCCAATATTTATAGTCCTCACATAAAAATCAATTTCCCCTAAACCTTGTTTAAACATAAATCATATCACAATAGCAGAAACCTGCAAACATATAAATATACATTATTTTGCTTATGAATAGTTATATAGACAAATGAAGTAACAGAGAGGTCCTTTCTTCATTACAATTAACTCTTATGTTGGGGATCAAAACTTGGTGAGTAATTTCTGAATTAAATGTACTTGTCCATAAATGTTTTATTTCTCTCCTTTGACCTATGATATAGTTGCCATGGAAGCAAGACTATTTCTTTAGTACATTACATATGTTAAAAATAGTCTTTTAAACTTTTTTTTAGTAGTTCATCAGTTGCATATTGAAAAAAAGGGCACATTTATTTGTAGAAATGTGAAAATATATTGAACTGAAGAAGACTTGTGCTAATTACTGATTTCCTATATTCAATTCAATACAAAATATGTTGACTAGGGAGTAAAATATATAATTATGTTTTTTACACTTTCAAAGAAGTAAGTTGACTGATAGGAATTGATGATTATCTTCCAGTTTAGTGTGTATTTTCTTTCCTCTTTTAGATTCTGTGAAGCAACACCTAATTTAAAGTTTAATAGATTTCTTCTGTTCCCATATGCAGCAGATGGCCCAGGCAACTACCTCCTACTATCTAATTCCTTAGGGACATTTATTATTCATCGGAAAGGAAGTTAGGAAACATTATCTTTCCAATTCCTGGCTTGCTTAATCAAATAGATTAAAGAAAATATCCTGTAGTTAGCAAAGTGAGTCTATTTAAACCCATAAAAGCATTAAAAAGTAAAACCTAGGGCCACTCATTGGGGACACTTGATTGTTGTTCCACCACACAGATAATTTGGTGGGAAAATGTATCTAATAAGAAACAAATGATAGCTGCTTTGCAACGGGGCTCAGTTTCCAGAGATATTTAGCTTTGAACCACAGAAATCTGGTGAATGATGAATAAATTAGCCTCTTGCTCATCTCTACTGGCTGCCAATCCCTCTATGTATCTAACTAGAGACCCTAGATGCAGGTCAAGGAAAGTAAGTTGAATACTGTTTCCATTTGCATTTTTAATCTTAGTGTTATTATCATATGTGTTTTTCAAAGTCGATGCCAGAGAATAAGGCTAGGGAAAGACACAAAGGAGAAGTGGTTTGATGAATATATTAATTCAGACTTTTTCTGATGCAAAGGCAAAAAACCCAACTCATACTGGCTTAAACAAAAGGGAATTTTGTTGACTTCTATAACTGCAAAGATCAAAGCTACTTAAGTTTCAGATTCTGCTGAGTTTAGTAACTCAAACAATATCATCAGTGCTCATTTGATTTTTTTCTATCTCTTGGTCCTCATTTCCTGAGATTGTCTATTTTCAGGCAGCTTTCTTCTCAAGATAACATGAGGGCAACAGCAACGTGGAGACTGGGTCCTATTCTTTTGGCAACCACAGAAGAAGGGAAGCAACTTGCTACTCATGTCAGCAAAATAAACATGATTGTCTCTGACTGGATAAACTTTTTTCAGGTAATCTTTTCTGAATCAATGACTGAAGCCAAGTGGATTATATAATCTGATTAGTTTAGGGCCAAGACACACAGCCATCCTTGAAACTCCAGAGAACCTTTCCATCTCTACATTCTACTTGCCTTTGAGGTGTCTTTTTTGACTCATGAGTTGTTTAGAAGTCCATTGTTAAATTCCAAATATTTAACTGATAAATTTTCCAGGTATATTTCTGCTATTGATTTCTAATGATTCCATTGTGGAAAGAGAATATACCTTACATGATTAATCTTTTTAAATGTATTCAGAGTTGGTTTTGGCTCAGAATATGATCTATCCATTGAATGTCTCATGTATAGTTCACAAGAATATGTATTCTGTTGTTGAGTGGAGTGTATTTTAAATGTCAATTAGCTTCAGTTATTTACTAGCTTTGTTCAAGTTTATACTGTCTTTAATGATTTTCTATATATTTCTTCTACCATGTACTGTACCTGTGGATTTTGTCTATTTCTCCCTTTTTTCCATTCAAGTTCTGTCATGTCATTTGAAGCAAATACATTTAGAATTGTTATATCCTCTTAATGAAATATTCCATTTATCATCATAAATGTTTCTCTTTATTCTTAGCAGTATTTTTGTTCTGAAATGTAATTCTTATTAATGTGCCACTTTAGTCAGTCATATGTTCTTATTGTTATTTGAGTGCTATATATATATTTTTTGTATTTTTGCTTTTAAGCTATGCATGTCTATTGGATTTCTCTGCAACTTATTTTCAGCAATTTGTTTATGATATGCCTTTGGATTTAAAAAATATTTATTCTGTATGTCATTTTCCCACTTCTAGAACTTCAAATATTCTAGTTATTGTCCCAAAGCTTGCTGATACTCAGTGTTTTTCATTTTTTTCCTCTCTCTGTTTTATTTTGTATGGTTTATATTTCCATGTCTTCAAGTTAACTGGCAGTTTTCTGCTGTATCTAATTTGTGATAAATCACATCCAGTGTATTTATCATTTCTGATATTTTATTTTTCATCTCTAGATTTTCTGATTGCATACTTTTTGTATCTTCCATTGCTCTCCTTATCATGATCATGTTTTCCTCCACCTTATTAAACATATGCAGCATTTTAATAGAAGTTGTCATAATATCTATATCTTCTAGTTCTATCACATTGCATTTCTGGGTTTGCTTCTATTGAATATTTCTTTTCCTGCTAAATGGGTCATATTTTCCTGCTTCTTTGTGTACCAGACATTTTTTATTCTATGCTGGAATCAGAACTTTTACGTTGTTGGTTGATGGATATTTCTTATTCCTTTAAATGGTGTTTTGTTTTGTCTTTGTACACAGTTAAGTTTCTTGGAGTTAGTTTGATTATTTCAGGGTTTTCAGATTGGGTCCACAGAAGCATTTATTCTAGAGTTAAGTTAACCTCCTGACTAAGGCAATACCCTTGTGAGAATTCTACCCCATATCTCATTTATTACTATATCTTTCCACCATGCTGATGAAAACACAAGTTTTCCTGCCTCACATCATGGGCACCAGAATTTATTCTGACTACTTCTTTTAGGTGGCTTTTCCTCAGGTCTCTGAGGGTGTCCTTTCACACATTCACTGATCAATATCAGTCAGATTGTCCAGGAGACCCCTCCATGAGTCTTTGGAGTTCTCTCCCTCAAACACAGGGCTTTTTTTTTTTCCTTTTCAGAGATCACAGTCCTATTCTTCCAGTTTTCCAGGTCTAAAAATGGTCATCTTACCTACAGTAAAAACAGTATACTACGTTCAATGGTTTAGCACAATAAAAGTTTATTTACTGTTCACATTATAGTTCAAGGCAGGGATATTGAGTCCGATGATTCTTTGTGACTCCTAAGTAGACCCTCAGGACTCAGGTTCCCTCTTTTTGTTTGTGCAGCATGCTCTAATGCTTCCTAGTTTTCTTTTGAGTTCTCTGCATTCAATTGGCATGAGAGTGAAAAGAGAAAGCATGGAAATATTGATGAGGTAAGCTTAAAAGTGTTCTATTTCTCTACTTCCCACATTCCTTCAACCTGAAATCAGTCATACAGTCTCACCAAATTGCAAGAGACTCCAGGAAATGTAACCTGGCTATATGTCCAGAGTAGTTCAGTCCAATAGAAATAAAACGGGAGCCTCATATATAATTGTAAATTTTCTAGTACATTATAATGTAAAAAGGAACAAATAAAAGCAGCTTTAATAGTATATTTTATTTAGACAAATTTATTTGAATTAGACCAATATATTCAAAATAATATCATTTCAACAAGTATTCAATGTAAAATTATTAATGACATTTTACATATTTTTCCATACCAAAACTTCAAAATCTGGTGTATATTTAATATATCTTCAGCACACTTAAATTCAGGTGTTAAATTTTAATCATAAATAATCAATTGTTATTTATAGTTCATAAAGTTTGCAATTAGAGAGTAGACTTACATACCCAAGTTCTTTCAAACACACTTAAAATTTTATAATAACTAAATTGAGTATCTTTCTTTTTCGAAATTTAAAGTAAAAAATAAATTTATAGTTTAGTTCTTCAGTCACACTATCTACATTTCAAATGATCAGTAATGACATGTGGCTAATGGATACTATGTTAAACAGTATAGGTTTAAAGCAGGTGTTGGCAAACTGACTCATTAGCCAAATCCAGCCTACAGCCTGTTTTTGTACATTTTGAGAGCTAAGAATGATTTTTACCTTTCTAAATGATTGAGAAAAATCAAAATAATAATAATATTGTGTGATAGATGAACATTCTATGAAATTTTAATTTCATTCTCAATTAAAAATGCCTTCTTAGGACACATCCATGTCCATTCATTTATGCATTGTCTATGGCTGCTTTTACATTGTGATGGTAGAGTTAAGTAGCTGCAAGAAAAAGTATGGCACCAGAAACCTAAAATATTTGCTTTCTGGCCCTTTACAGAAAAAACTTTGCAAGCCATTTGTCTAAAATATAAGGAATCTGAATTTGTGAACACACTGATGTCTCTTCCTTCCTTATAATGCTGAACTATGTCAGGATTTGGGGATGTAATATGGAGATTATTTTGTATTTATGACAAATGCCACTTAGCACGTGTTGGATATTGAAGAGTAGAATTTGGAGTTGTTTTAGGGAAAGGAATATAATTTGTCAATGGGAGATGGGGTAAAGAATGAATTAAGTTTAAGAAAAACACTAAAATATTGGAAAAATAAAAGGGATATTTTTACAAGTCCTACACCATACCTTTAAAATCATGAAGTGGAAAGGCACAGGAAGGTGACTCATGACAAATGACAGCTATGGTTGTACTACTGTATCCAACAAAATTGTGTGTCCCAGAATCTTCTTCATTTTCCTGATGACTCCTCTTTACCTTGAAAGTTCTTTCCTCCTGCCCACACCACAGTAGGAATTTATTCATGAATAAATATTTACGTGTATGTGTGTGTGTGTGCACGTGTGTGTAGGGGGAGAGACAGAAAGAAAGAGAGAGAGACAGACATGAGCCAAGAAAAAAGTCTTATCACAGATTTTGTAGAGATCATCTAGGTTGCTCTTGATCCAATCTTTATATCCTGTCATCCAATGATTCTCAAGGAAATTGTCCCCAGTGTTTGGGACAACCTCCTTTTGTGAAGAGCCATTCTATGCAATAAAAGAAATGTGTCATTCCTGGTCCCCACCTACTAAATATCTATGACATCTTGAAATCATTGTAACAACTCAAACTAGATTTTCAAAACTTTTCTAGTTGTTGGTGGAACCACACCTAAATCACTTATTACAAACTCATCTATTTCTAATATTCTTAAATACATGTCTTCTCAATTTCATTCACAAAGAGCTTTGTAAAATGATTTTTCAAAATTCTAATGCATTATGTCTCCAGAAATCCCTTGCATACCATTTCTGTGATGCTCTCCTCCAAAGTAAACAAAGTCCGTGTGGCATATATTAATGTGACATAAACTATTCACTATAATCCCAGCCTGACTCCTGATGAGCAGCCCTTTCTCTTTTAATGTTATAACTTAATATTTTAAAATTAAATTCTAATTCCAATTAAAACAAGATTCCATTTATGCCTATACAATTAGGATATGTTTAGACATCTCATTTCTTAACAGTGATGAGAGTACAGCAAAAAGTGAAATTTCATATACTGGATGGAAGAGTGACCTGGTTCAAAATTTCTGGATGACAAAAACAATGTGCATCATCAGACTTAACATATATACTTGTTTTGACTAATGGATCACATTCTAGGAAACTCTAATCTTATTGCCTGTAAAAAAAGTACAAGTTTAAGGTCAAAGGTGATCATTCCAGTGTCATCTATAAATGGAAACAACCTAGTGGTCTAATAATAAGAGAATGATGGATCTTTATATGATAGAATAGTATTCACCCTTTACAAATATGTTTTATGGAAATACCTTATCATGGACAATGTTAAATAAAAATATCACATTAGAAAATTGTATTTCAAGATATTACCTCAACTATACAATAAAAGATATAAGGAATAAAATTTCTGTATAAAAATAAATTAAAATATTTTACCGTGATTCTTTCCTACCTGCCCTGCTTGGTACAGGAGAAAAAAAGATGGGATAAAACATGTATGAGTCAACATTTACTAGCATATGTGCAATAAAAGCAAATGTAAATATTGCTAGCTTACAACCACAAATATGTATTTCTCACTCACACTATATAGATGTTGAGTGTTGTGCCTCAAAGAATCCCAAAGCATCCATGGTCCTACCAGTCTTAACTGGTCTCCCTTGAACCTGGCTTTAGTCTGCAGATCAGATTTAGGTCTCCTCTGAAAGAGCACTTTCTGGGTTTTCTTTGGTGGAGGGCATTCCATCGATGCAGCCCAACATGCATTCCAAGAAAGCAAGAAGACTGGCAAAAACTTGCACTGCTTTTGAAAGCTTCTGCTTGAGCATCATAATCAAGCCACTCATATTTCATTGACTAAAAGTAGTCACATAAACAAGTCAGTGGTCTGGAAAAATCTACTCTGCAAGGTAACAATGGCAAGGGAGAGCAGTGGACAAATGATTCTGGACAAATCTACAGCTGTGAGATAGGGTTTTTATGTTCGCTTTGTTTTATATATGTATGCATGTATATGTTAGTGGCTTTACACTTTACTGTATTTTTCAAATTTGGTGTATTTTACTTTCAAACATAATTTAATAAATTTTAAAACTTACATAAAATGTATATGTAAAATAATTATATAAATACAATTTACATATACAATAAAGTTCATAATACCCATTATCACATTTACCTAGATTTGGTAATAAACTTCTCATATTGTTTTTTGGAAACAATATTCATCTCTCTTTTAAAAAATATATTATTTTATTTGTCTACTTGCAGTATTCTGGACTGTTTCTTTTCTTCATACGTTATGATGAGTGTACTTTCTTTGGCTCAAAGAGATTAAATTATTTCAGGACGCTAAGATAAAATTCATTTGTTGCAAAAGTTCTAGATGAAATGTGAGAAGTTAGGTGGCTCTTTACCATTCATTCATTTGTACTTGTATGGACAAGAAATAGGAGCAAGATTATCAGTTAATCTGGAGAGCTGGGGCTCAAAACGAATAAGGTATTTGAAATAAAATTTATGTGGGATAATAGATTCTGTAAAAGATGGATGACAAGATCATTGAGAGACAGAGAAGGAGCAATTCATAACGTTGTTGTAGGGATAATAGTACTGTTACTTCCTGGAGTTTGTCAATCCTATACACTATTCCCTGAAATTGTTGTGCATTTGGCAATTTCAGCGAAAGCTGAAAGAAGCAACCAGTGACCCTTTCATTGTGAATTCATTATTTGGTTATATTTATTTTATTAAAGAAAGATTTATTTAACTCGGCATATTTACCACTTACTATAATTACTTATTTTTATTTTTAATTATAGGTTTAATGGCAATTTTGTTTGCTTTTTGTTTACTTAATGATTAATTTATAGACATTCGGGTCATACAAACATGATTTCAGATCCTGGCCCCATCGCTATCGGAGTTGTGCCATTTGAGCTACTAGTAATTAAGCAGTAGATCTTAATTATCATCAGCAGCTTTATTATTAGGAAATAGACATAGAACAAAAGAGAAATGCAGTAAGGAAAAGAAGAAAATGAGTGGTTTCAAAGAGAAAAAGAGGATGATTTGGGGGTGGATACCTTACAATAAATAAATAAATAGGTAAGTAAACAAACAAATAAACCAATAAATAAAGTGATTCTCTGGGACTTTGAATATTATCAGACAAACCTGACAATAACCTGAGATTGTAAATATGTGGATTAAAACTATTGGGAACATCCAAAACACCACTGAAGGTGATGTAGAAATAATTTAAGTGGCATACCTGGACAGTGATTTAAATTTAAAAGTGGAAAACTAATGATTTATATTGGAGAAAGACTGTGAATTAGAAGATGTGGTTAGCTGAAAGAACTAGAAAATGACTTCCAAAGAACCACACTGTATAACCAGCCTTAGCAGTATCCGAAAAGGAGACTTAGTGTCCAATCACCTTAGAGTGGTACCTACTCATCCTGGCCAAATTCACCACTTGCTTTTGCTTTGTCTCCATGCTCTCCAAGCAACATTCCAAATACTAGTAATCCAATTTCCCATGAAACTACAAACTAGGATGGGTACTCCCTGGATGAGAGATGGAATAATTCTGGTCATTTGGAAGGAATGTCCCTTTTGAAATGAATTTACTGGTGGTTGGCTTATAAGGTTCTTTCTCTTACGTGTTGAATTATATGAGTCAGACAATCCAATATTTCTAAATGCTGCAATACTAACATGAATGTTTGAAGGCACCAATATAATACCATCCTCTGAGATTTCTTTTTGAAAAATTAATTAGGCTTCACTTGTCGCCCTTCACTTATTGCCATCTTCTGTCTCCCCCTACAAAATAACAGTCATCTCCTACTTCCCTACAAGTAAATTATAGGTAATATCTATAACCTTAAACTCAGTTGACTAAACATAGCATTTAAGTTTTGTCTTATTAATTTTTAAATGTCAGATATATTTCTAATTAAGTCTAAAATTCCAGATAATTATTATTCTCTTTTTTCTCTTGATGTGATAACATGAAAATATAACAGATGAGTAATAATCTTCATGTACACTGTAGTCTAGACCCACAAGAGTGTTATTTTCTGAGATTTATTTTTCCTACCACAACACCTGATTATTTTAAATGCAGTTTATTTGAATATATATAAACTAGCATTTGTACTGTGATCTCAAAATATCATGGCATATCCTGAGTTATAAGAAGGTGTAATATTGATTTACAATCCCCAAACTTATGCTACTCACTAGGAAATACAAACTCTTCCAATGAGTGTCATGGTCACAATACTAATGGTTTAACTGCTTGGTGTTGCTGCTTTATTTTTTCCTACATGGTTTTAAACATCGGGGGTGAGGTATGTAAATCATTAGAAGTTTTGGGTGGGTTATGTGGTTTATAGAGGCATAGCACATGAAAAAAAAACATAAAGATAAAATTGGGATGGGGAACTTTCATCCATAAAAGGAAAAACTTACAGTCGGTCATTCAGTGGAATGAACATATTAATAACTTGCAACATTCCTGCGACATCACTACACCTTGGCACTGAGCAGAAATGCCAAATGTAATGTTTCACGACCTATTTTTTCCCATGAATATTCATTCTTTCTACAGTTGGAGGAAAATATTGTCATTTATATGTAACTTAAAAAATCATCTAAATGATTGGAACTAAATGGACTAAATGGAACTAATGGAACTAAAATAAAAACATCTGGTAAAATTAGGCCAATATGTTAAAATCCAAGAGGACGCATTTGGGCTTTTTGTGTTCTGCTTTTTCCTCATAAAAGGTCAAATTCTTCATAGAACTTCATCTGTGTATTGTAAGTAGTATTTTAAGATCATAATACCTCTACTAAATTATGATTGCCTATGCATTGTCTTGTAGTACAGTTTTCTTTTAACATTAAAGCTTTATGAAAAGTGCAAAAGGAACACAGAATATGAGTAAATGGCTGGTATGTAAGACCCTGCTCCTGAGATGCTGCTAGAACTTACTGAATCCATATTTAGACATTAAATGATGTCAGGTCTCTTTGGGGGTCAGTTCAAAATGCAAATTTCATCTCTGGTTAAATGCAATTTCATGGTACAGAACACTACTTCATAAAAATCAAATACATATATGGTGGAGAACCTATGTAAAATACACAAAAAGTACACAGAGGAGTCAACGGAATTTTTTGGAAAATAGCTTTGGAGAGAGAGAGAGAGAGAGAGAGAGAGATCATCCATCTGCTGTAATTTGTTTAGAATTATTTAGAAGATTCAATTTTATATTTTTATCTTTTAGTGCTTGCCTAAAGTTTATAATGCTAAGAAGACTATTTTTCTCCATTGAATAAGTAGAATTGACTATTTTTACTGCATAGAAACAAGTACTTCAATAGGCTTCACATGCATTTGAAAAATATTTCATTAGCAAATTTTTCCTCTTGTTAAACTACTTTAAAAAAAAATCATTTCGGGCTTCCCTGGTGGCGCAGTGGTTGAGAGTCTGCCTGCCGATGCAGGGAACACAGGTTCGTGTCCCAGTCCGGGAAGATCCCACATGCCGTGGAGCAGCTGAGCCCGTGAGCCATGGCTGCAAAAAATAATGATAATAATAAGTGTAGAAAGAAAGAATCTGGTCTCCTGAATAATCCAAGTTAAAATATGTTTCCCTGGGCTTTTTGTTATATATGACAAGAAATTTCTTTATTCTTTAATTTTTATTTATTTATTTATTTTTTGCGGTACGTGGGCCTCTCACTGTTGTGGTCTCTCCCATTGCGGAGCACAGGCTCCGGACACGCAGGTTCAGTGGCCATGGCTCACGGGCCCAGCTGCTCCGCGACATATGAGATCTTCCTGGACCAGGGCACGAATCCGTGTCCCGTGCATCGGCAGGCGGACTCTCAACCACTGTGCCACCAGAGAAGCCCTATTCTTTAATTTGAGTTATAAATGTCTATTACTTGAAAACCCAGTCATAGTAATCGATATAAAAGAACCTACAAAAAAGAACCTTTTTTGGGCTTCCCTTAAGAATCCGCCTGCCATTGCAGGGTGCGGGTTCCAGCCCTGGTCAAGGAAGATCCCACATGCCGCATGCGCCACAACGACTGAGCCTGCGCTCTAGAGCCTGCGAGCCACAACTACCAAGCCCACGTGCCACAACTACTGAAGCCCATGCACCTAGAGCCTGTGATCCCACAAGAGAAGCTACCGCAAAAAGGAGCCCACACACCACAACTAAGAGTAGCCCCTGCTCTCCGCAACTAGAGAAAGCTGGCACCCAGCAACTAAGACCCAATGCAGCCAAAAAGAAAATAAATAAGTAAATTTATAAAAAAAAAAAACAAAGAACCTACATTTTTTTAAATCACTAAGGTTCTGAAATTTGCTACGTACTTAATATTTACACACAACCATTGAGGTAGGGGTTATTATTGCTACTTTAGTAATACTGAAAAAAAGGCTAAGAAAGGGCAAATAACCTACACCAGTTTACATTGGTAGAAAGTGATGGATCTGGATTTGAAACCAGATTTTGCAATTCCAAGCACCTTACTTTATGCTTGATGTGAAGGTTCTTCTAACTTGTGTAGAAGGTTTAGGATAATTTCCATTAGAATTCTAAGTAATACTGAGATAATATAATTTTTGTCTGTGTAATTTCCCTTTGACTGTAAAAGCCACAACAAATGACAACAACAACAAGTGAATTTTACTAGGTTGACCCATCTTTTTCATAACAGTTGGTTAATCTTATCAATCAGGTCAGTCTATGTAATATACAAACTATACAGTCTTTATTTACTTTTTACTATATGTCTGGGATTCTTTCATGTCTTTAAAATGTGGGAAGGATACTGACATAAAAGCCATGGCCTTCTCTTACAAAGACAATGCAGTAATGCATATGAATTGTACATCAGGACTTCAAAGTATTCTTCCTTAATCATGTGTTGATATTCTTCTTTAACAATACCTTTTGTGTGAAGTCTTCTGGTTCTCCTTTACCAACCAGTTGGTATCTACCCTTTTAATTATCTAATTCCTGTACTACTTTTTGTCTCTTCGTATATAATTGAACATGAGGAATTATTCTGATATGTTTTATTTAGCCCTTTTATAGACTGAATATTTTCACACACACCCCATTCATATGTTGAAATCTAATATCTGATGTGATGGTATCAGGGAGTGAGGCCCTTTGGAGATGCTTAGGTCATGAGGGTGGATTAGTATTTTTATAAAAGAGACCCCTTTTTGCAATGTGAAGTTACAATGAGAAAAATGCTCTCCATGAGGAATGATCGCTCACCAGGCACTGAATCTGCTGGCACCATAATCTTGGACTTTCCAGCCTCCAGAACTATGAGAAATCAATGTTTGTTATTTAAAAGACAATAGTTAGTGGGGTTGTTTTTTGTAGCAGTCCAACTGGACTTAGACACCTTCATAATAATTTTTAAAAATCCTTGAGTGTCAAAACAGCATTGTATTCATGCTTGTATCCTTCAGAGCCCGTAGCATTTATTCATTAAAAATATGTATTGAGTGCCTAATTTATGTTAGTATACCAGGGCTTGGGGATACAAAGATGAATATGTAAGTACTTGGCCCACCATGGTAGACACTTGGGAAATTTTGTTGAATTTTATTTAATTTATCCCACAATAATGCAAGAGTGAGCCTCTTTGGATCATCCTAAGAATGGAGGTCATATAAAACATAAGGTTAATGACTAAATAATGGAGTTAAAATTTAAGGTTAAATGCCATGCTGGTACACTGCGTTATGGGATTTCTGCACATAATGAAGATGGGTCATTAATGATTCAACACTTTCAGGCCTGCTTAACGCAAACAACAATGAAAAAGAATCTAAACACGATTTCCAAGCTTTCAGACGGATGAGGTTAAATTGGGCAAGACAGCAAATAATGAGGGATAGTAAGGAAGAACTCAAATCATCCAGTACATTAACGAAACTGATGTGCAGTTAATACTGAAAAAGATGTATCACTTTGTTGGCTGAAAAGTGAGAGATTCCTTTCTAAGAGGCAATGGAAGACACAGCTGTGCATCTTTACATGTTCATATAAAATCCTTTTTTCAAAGCTCAGTTCATAGGTCATCTTTTTCATGATTCCTTTTCCTGCCCCTCCCCCCCAAGCTGTCTCTGCACCCTCACATTGTTCTATCCATACTTCCTTTGAGCTTGGTGGTCTGTCCTGTCACCCACGTAAAGAATGTTAACTCTCTCAGAAGAACAGGACACACGTCCACGTATTCTCCTCAGGTCTAGGAACTGAACTAGGCATTTTTTTATATGCTGTCTCACCTTATCCTCACACCAAATCTATAACATGGGGATAAAGGACAAGATGAAGAGTGTAGTGTCAAAGCCTTAATTAAATTTCCTGAGGTCACATAAGAAGTGAAGACCCAAGCTGGGCTTCAGACTTAGGAATGTCTGACTTCAAACTCATTATATTTCCTGCAACCCTAAACTCTCAGAGCAAGGCCCTTATTTAGATAGATGTGGGTGCTTGATAGAATTGGTTAATTCAAGGAATAAAATGTTAACCAATAGGTTAAATAATTAATAAAGCATTTCTATAGTAAATTAATCTTATGTCTTTGACAAAAGTATTTCTACAACCATATTTTGTATCAGAAGTTGGTCAGATACAAACATTACATTTTGATTAAAAAGCTACATTACCTACAAAAGCAATGACCCTCTTGTAATTCCTGTTTGAACAGAGCTGGTACTTGCTTATCTCATACAAAATGAGCTAATTTCAGGTTGACATAACCGAGAATTGTCATATAGAATTCCACCTTTGAGACTGAATGTTTTCAGCTTTCTTAACTAATGGTATATCATCTGGAAGTGCTCTTGGCTTCAAATAACAGAAAAATCAAAGTAATAGGAAACAAATAGGAGTATATCTTTCTCATATAGTAAAATGTGTAGAAGTAGGTGAATTCTGGCTTTGCTTCAGCCATTCAGGGATTCCATCAAGGATCCAGACTCTTAGGGAGATCCTAAGACAGGGGCATTTTGGTAGGGGAAGGGGATAAATAAATTTGTAAAATGTAGAGTGTATTAGAATAAAACTAGCTTCTGAAACAAATAAACCTTAACATTCAGTAATTTTACATAGTATAAATTTATTCATTTCTTAAGGAATAGAACTGGGTGAGTGAGCAGTTAGGCATGCCAACTCTTCTCAATAGAGCTGTTTAGAGATCTCTGGAGATGGCTGTGCCATAGCCAACAAATGCCTTCTACTGTCATCCTGTGTTTCTTTTGCATTCCAGCCTGCAAACACAGAGGAATAACGAGAGTAGTCTCAATGCACAGATAATGATGGTTAGATTGTGAGTATTGAAGGTCTTTCTAGGAGCATACCTAGTTTGAGATCCCCTTGCCTACTCTGGTGATATAAGCATGGTCTTGTGTTGGGTAAGACATGAAGTTTCTCAAATTCTTATCTCTTATGAGAAGTATATTTAGTTATCATTTGTCTATTTTTCACAAGAATGAGGTTTAAATTAAAATTACTTCTGACTATTAATGTTCTCGCTGTTTAGATTCTAAAAATGAATAGGAGTTGGTCATACACATTCATGCCCATTTGCATTTTGTTCATATTGTCACCTATTTGTGAAGACTTCTCACACTTCTTATGTGCTAAGATAACATTTTATTTTTCAATAAATTAAGTGTATTAAATAAGAATCTTTTCTCCCCAGTGGTACCTCTTTCTGCCTCTTTTTGGGAGTTTTCACGTCCTTTCACTGGAATGCTCTAATATGCTCACCAGTTATGCATCTCTACTTCACATATGAATATGCAGAAGATCAGATAGGTGAAGTAATTTGCCCACCATTCTTCCAATTCTGAAGCTAAAAGTGCAGGTATTACTTTGACAGCATATTTTTCCCTCATCCCCACAAACACAACCAATTGCAAAGTTATAGCAAGTTCATCTCTTTAACACTTCTCAAATTTACTCAATTTTTTTTCTATTCCTATAGCCATCGCATCCATTCAGGTCACTATTACTTGTCACCTGGATTACTGCTGTATTTCCCGACTCGGTCTTCCTAACTCAAGTATTCTTCCCCTACAATGCATTATACTGCTGTTATAGTAAACTTTCCAAAATGGAAACAAATGCTTCAGCTTTGTACTGTATATGGATTTTTAAAAATCCTTCTATTCTTTATCATTCTCATTATTGTTATCGTCATCCAAGTCATCCTTGCTCCTATGAGAGAAGTAAGTGCTTAACATTTTCTTACTCTGCCTCAAGTCCTGAACACCAGAAAACCACTTTGCAAAATCCACAGGAATTACAATACCACAGGAAACCTCAGGAAGGCCTTCCAAAGGAGACACATGGAAAGAAAGGACATATTGTTCAGGAAATTAGAGTACAGCAAATATCAGAGAGACCATTTCCCATGACTAAAATGAATTAGCTGCAACAAACCAAAACACACAGATAACGCTCTATCAATATGTGGCTCTGTCATTAGGAGCAAGTAATTTCCTTGTAAAGGAGGTGTGATGATGAGACGGGACATCTGGGATTATGCTTTGAAGGCAAGATATCACTATAGAGGCTGTGCTCATGGCCAGAGGTAGTCTTTCAGATATTTCTGAGCAAGGCAAGAACTTACCACTTTTGTAAAGATCTTGGACTATCACATTTCAGTGAGAAAATCTATCATTATAGTTAAGAGTTTAAGAACATCAACTAGGTAGCCAAACTGCCAGTGTGTGTCAAGCTTGATGCTGACACTAATTGGCTGTGAGACTTTGGCCAAGCTATTCTGTTTGATTCTTTGCGATTCAGTTTCCTCATCTGTACAATGCAGATAATAATGTTACCTAGCAAGGAAGATGATAATGAAGGTTACACGAGCTATTTGTGTGTGTTTGTTGCCAAGAACATTGCTTGATATATATTTTATGTCATACGATTTTATGTTTTACCCGATATGCACATTTGTTCATCTCAAATTTGTCTCAGCCTGCTTCTCATAAAAGGAGAGAAGAAAGCCAAAGCTCTATCATAGTTTATTTTATTTTGGAAGAAATTTTGACTTTCACTACTTAAAATTCCTCATTTTATACTTTAGGAAATAGAAACCCAGAGATGTGACTATATATTGAGGAATTTATCTCCAGTAAGAAGATAAATTAAAATAATTTGACCTAGACACTTCTGCTCTTGGTTTGGTGTCCTTTCAAATAAACTATATTATCTTAGCAAATGTCCACAATGTTCAACATTTTCCTTGAGAGTAAGTGGGGAGAAAAGACTGTTTTCCCTGAGGGAAAGCCAAAGAAGTTAATAAATCAGATGATTTACACAATAAGACATAGCAAAAAGATCGAGAGTAGAATTGCAATCCATGACTCCTTTTCTGAAAGTTGTTTCCCTGCTTACAAAATGATGAGCTATGACTTTGGGGGATATTATACAAAAATTCATATCTTTATAAGTTCAAGATGAGTCATATCTTGCTTTCAAATTTATGATCAACAAACACAAATTTGCACCACATTGTGATCAAAATCCTAATACTTTTCTCTGTTATACTGGTCTAAATATAAAAGACAAAGGCATCTTGCATAAGTTTTTCATCATTCCTGGAACAGTTGTACTTATAATTCTGCATATCAATATGTAACTGGGGCAAAACCATTATTTTGGAGGGAAAGGGAAAATCATCTTCATTACCTGCTACTACGTTATTACATCAAGCAGAGCCATTTCCATAGAAAAAACTATGTATTCACAAAAATATATCAAATATTTCAGTATAAACAAAGAGAAGATTATGCATAAGTCTGCAAAACTTCAAAGGAAGAGTAGGATTGGGAGAGAAAAGAAAATATCTCACAAATTTGGCTCAAAATCCTTACTCTCTCTTGGTATCTGAAGCATCTCAGCCCTTAAAGAAAATCTTGGTTTCTAGAAGATTAAAAAAAAAAAGTTTAGGATATTTTCATATCTTTTTAGCTTTTTGTGAGTGAATCCTATTGATGGTTATAAGGAGTTCCAAAGAACTGCTGAAACGAATTTAGTGTCTGGAAAGTTTCAGGGCTTCAAAATTGAAATAAAAACTATCTTCCAAAACTAGAGATTGCTGGAGACTTTTTTCCACTGCAACCCACAAATTTCTGTAAGATGCTCCTCAAGTGTAGTGGTGCGTGTATCTCATCCCCTTTGGAATGTAAACTACAATACATAGAGACAAACCAATATTATTTTTGTGTCTGATTTCCTCTCACTGTCAATCTTGGGGGGCAGCAGAGAAATCATTGCTAAGGACTTCAGAGTTTGCATGTCCTGTGCTTACTTATTACTGGAAAGAATAAAATATAATTAACCTGATATGGACAAGGAATGAAAGGAATAAAATATTTCTTTCAGACTGTCAGCAAGCAATGGAACAAATGAGATTTATGGCAGAATTGGATATGTGATTTATAGTTTTGCTTGTTCTTCATTTAAAAGAGGAAATTAAAACCACATTTGCATATGATTCAATCTTTGATCACTAGAGAATAGCTGCTGTGAATTAATTATTATAAACTCTATTACCCTTGTTCACCCCAGGTGCTGCATTCACAGTACCTTCTGACTAGTGTCTCAGGGGAAAACTTTTTATATTTTCGGTTGAAATTTTGCAGGAAAATTATCTGGCATTTGGCATTTCACTGAGTAGTCATTTATTATTTAAGGAGCTAATTGAATAATCCCATGGAAAAAACATAGTTCAAAGAAAGAGCCATATTAAATTCTTAGCAGCTTACACGGAGATCGTGGGTGTTTATTTTCTTTTCATCATCTAGGAGCCTAAAATGCCTACATTTATGCATAAATATTCTCACATCTTCAACTCTGATAGTTCACATTTAATTTTGGTAGTAAATGTGGAAAAAATTTATTTCGTAAAGAAGGTATTTTGTTCACTTAGTCTCCATTTAAGGTAATAAAAATAATGTTGTGATGTAAACATTTCAAGGCAGCAAAATATAACAACGAATCATGGAGGGAGGGGCTCCAAGACACGGTAAATAAGAATCTATTTAAAAGATGATAAAATAGATATTTTAATACAAATTCAATAAAATAATATCATAATTGGGCAATTAATCATAAGAAACCAACACTCTTTGTAAAGAACATTTAGAAAACTACTGATAACATAAATATAAATGTTAAAAGAAGAAAAATATTCTGCAGAGTTAAGAAAGTAGTGGAATATATTACCTAAGGAATGTCAAAAACTAAGGTGCTTTACATATTTGAACCTGTATGCTGAAGGTTGGTGACTGTGAAGCCATCAAATATGATCAGAGACCTCAATGATATGGCAACACAGGACAGATTACTTTAACAGAATGGGCTGACTCCTCTTTATGTTTTCCCACTTGGAACATTTGCAGTTTCCTTTTCCTTTGACTCTCTCTGTAGATGGCTATGTTTATGGGTAGAAGAAGAGAAACCAATCTGTGAAGCACTTGAATAATATGAAGAATTAGAATTCTTCCGATTGCACGGAAATATAGAATAGAATATAACGGATAAAAATATAACTCAAAGTAGCTGAAACGAAAACAGAAAATGTAGCATGTCAAGTTATTTCAGACACAAATGGATCGAAGAATTTAAATGATTGGAATTCTCTTTATCTCTCACTTCTTCTCTCTGTGTATCACTCGCTCCCATACATCCATTTCTCCATCTCTGAGCTCTGCTCTCTGTGGCAGTGTCATTCTCCTGCAGGTTTTCTCCACCTCTTGGCAAAGGCAGAGCCCTACAGCTCTAGTCTTCACAGCTCTTCCCATTGCTGATTCCTAGGAAAATATGCATCCCTTTTCTGGGAGTTTCAGTCAAACGGTAAGAATTGTTAACCTTTACCTGCTTGACTTTATTCCCACCTCTAGATGAACTTCTGTTCCTGGGAATGGAATAAAATGACTGACTGGGTTTCCCTGGTGGCGCAGTGGTTGAGAGTCCGTCTGCCAATGCAGGGGACACGGGTTCGTGCCCCGGTCCGGGAAGATCCCACATGCCGCGGAGCGGCTGGGCCCGTGAGCCATGGCCGCTGAGCCTGCGCGTCTGGAGCCTGTGCTCCGCAACGGGAGAGGCCACAACAGTGAGGAGCCCGCGTACCGCAAAAAAAGACTGACTGATCTGAGTTCTGTGCCCATCCCCACTCAAACCCCAGAGATTGCAAAGATAGTACAAGTGGTCCCTGAAGAAAAATCATGATGCCATCTCCAAATAACATGGAAGCAATGTTGGGCAGGAAAAAAACAACAGATGTCCACTACAAACCAGATAAGAAATTGTCCTGAAGTATGTTACTTTTATATCTATTGCCAGTTGAGCTGCACAAGAAATATACAAGCCTTGCCAGGAAAGAAGATAAAATCATTAATTTTTAAACTATTAGTCAATTTATGCTTTTTAACATTCAGTTACGTATTACTGCTAGTTTGTTGTGTAGTATGTAGATTTTGTTTACATATTTTGTGGAAGTTGTGAATATAGGGGTTTTCTTTGTAAAGTAATCATATTTAATGAAGTAATTTTTAATGCCAGCCTATCATATTTTAAAATATATTAAAGAATGTAAAATGAAAAATAATTATACATAGCTCTACCACTCAAAATATTTTGATAGCGGTTTTCCCCTGCTCTCTCTTATTTCAAATTTGTGGTTATTTGGGGTTTTTTTAAGACTTAAATTTTTATTGGGTACTATATATTATTTTATAGCTTAGTTTTTTCATTTAACATTACTGTATGAGCATTGTCATTGTAAACTCTTCATAAAAAGAATTTTAATAGATAATTAAAATCCCACCCACAACATATCCTTACTTCTATATTTGAAAATTTACATTGCTTTAAAAGTTTTATGGTTATAAATAGTGCTGCCATTAATATCCTCTTGCCAAACTTTGTTTTATGAATTTCAGATTATTTTCTTAAGAAAGTTTCCCAGAAATGGGATTACTGGATAAAGGTTTACAAAAATGTGTTGGGTGAAGACTGTCTTTGCTTTTTATTTAGTTTTTCTATAATTTGATGATTCTCTTAAAATGTATCTTAAATATTAATTTTTAAAAATATTGGAACATTGAACTTAGTATTTACTTAGCAAATACTTTGGCACACATATTAGGTGTCAAAGAGCACAGGGGAGGGATATTTAATCCAGATTTAGGAAGAAAAAAAAAGACTTCTAAAAGGAAATGACATGTAAACTGAAGAATGAATAGGAGTCAGGAGTAGAAATAAGTATAAAAAGAGAATGTATAAGGGAAAAAAGCATCTCAGAGGAAATAAAATGACAAAACACATGGTATACTTGGGAAATGACATGGATTTTAATATAGCTAAAGACAGGGACTAGAGGGATAACAGAGGTCAGATTTCAAAAAGCTCACCTGCAGGAACTGAGAGGGATTTAGAGGGGATTCAGCAATGCGAGATTCCTACTTGGTTCCTGCTCTCTGTTGTCTCACATTATGTAATTTCTCAGATTGTTGCCCTTAGTTTGGTAAACTTCTCTCCTGATGCACAATCTGAAAGATGATATTATCTCAGAGCACAAAGAATGGGTTGGAAAGAAAGGGGAAGAGTGTAGAGGCTTTGATCAATGTAGTTCAGTGTCTGATTTAGGAATATGAATGGGGAAACGTCCTTGATCTAGGCCTTATTTCTTCCCCCATCAGAATGATCTCCACAAATTTCCTTAAGTAAAGAGTTGTTAAAGTCTGGCTCGCCTTCAGCCAACATAGCTTAAGGAGCATGTGCATATTTCCCAGAAAGTACACAAGAGGTGGGTAAAGACTTTGTTGTTGTACCCTTCGCCCATTTCAAATTTGAGATTGCAAAGAGACTAATTCCACCCATTGAAAAAATATGTTATTAACCAATAATTTCTACCTGGAGAAGTTGAGTTCTACAAGCCCTGTTTATATTTCAGTTTCAACTTCCCATGGGGTTGGGTCATTCTGGCCTCATCTACCTTGGGGTGTACAGCTCTCATGCTTCCCCTCGAAGACTGTGACACTGGACCCAGGCAGATAGATGTCAATGAATGTAACCTGCACATCTGTGGTTGCTGACCCACCTGTCAGAAAGCTCAGACTTTTTAAAGAAACCCTTAGTCAGGAAGTCATAAAAACAAAATAGTGGTCCAGGGGATGAGGAATGGGTGTCTTTTTTCTGAAATTTGGGGTCCTTTTTCTATCTTTCTCCACAACTCATCAGAGAACTTAATTGAACCGCTTTTCTGTCACAATCTTCCCTGTCTGTGAAATAAGGATAATTATTGCTGCTCTTTCCTTTGCCCTTTGATAACTTTACAGGGGTGTTCAGAGAGGTTATGAAGATTAATAAGCCAAATGTTTATAGAGTGCTTCAAGATCCCCATAAGGGAGAGAGCAGCAAATTAATATCCATTGCTCTGAGAGCAGGAGGGGACAGATACCAGAGGCTAGTACCCAGAGCCCTGACAACCCTCAGCTCTTGCTCTTTTGTGAGTGCTGTGTATAGGGTGGGAGCTTTCTCCCCATGCCCATTAGTATCAGTTCTGGCCCATGGAGCATGGGGCATCTGTATCATATTCCAACATCCCTTACTTCACAGAATCAGGTCTGCAGGTCTGGCAGTCTTTGATCAATATAAGAAGAAAAGAGAAGCCAGAATCAGTTCTACCCCTCCCCTTTTTGAAGGGACTCTTACTTTTATATTACTGCCTTGAACTGTGCTGTATAACTACCATCTGCTGCAAATATGAATGAAATGAGAATTATTTTTAATAAAGAACCTGGGTGAACAAATATTGGTCAGTAAACTAGGAAGTGCCTGACACGCTTACCCCTTACAGAACATCAAATGTTTTGAGAGTACTTGTCAGCTACCAGATGAGGGGTACATACCATTAACCTTCTTGAGTGTCGACAGTTCATGCATAAAATGGGGAGAGAAATAGATCTTCACTTTCTATAAGGTAATAGTTAAGTTAAAATAAGAAAAGTGATATGAAAATTTTTGTAAACTATAAAATGATTGAAAAGTAAATTGATTTTTTTCTGATGATGATCATTCACGTGCATTAGCATTGGGAAAGCCAGAAAAATAGTGCTTATATTTCAATAATGGCTTCTAAAATTTTTTGCCAAATGCATGATTAGCAAGTATCCAGCAGGGCCAGGAACCTGCCTGTTTATCAGCCTTGCTCTGAGAGTGAAGAAAGCCTGGGCACAAGGTGTAGCAGAGACATTGTCCACCAAAACCAATGCTCCCCTCCCCCCAGGGTATAGATGTAGGACATATCGCCCAATTTCCTTTGTGCTATCTTCCTGAGCAGAATGGATGCCACTCACAAGCCTGACCCTTAAAATCTTCATGATTCTTCATGCTCTCTTTCACCATCCACAGGCTGAATAGACAGAATAGGATTTAAAGGGTACAGAGGCACAGGATAAAAGAGCTTAGATTTCTAAAAGACTGCAAGAAACTGAGCCCTTAAAGACCTATGTTACACTGTGTTGTGACAGATAAACTATTGTTGTGCAAAAAAAATCCCTTGATATTTAGAGGAATTTGCCATAACAGTTGACTTCACCTGCCTAACACACATGGGTGTACCAATGGTGGGGCAGTGATTGCCTCCCAGTGTGCAGGAAAAGGACGATGATGCATTATCAATACAGAATTTTAAAACAATAATAATAGAAAGCAGTTTGCTTTTTATTATCACCATACACTGACAAATCTAAATAATATCAACAATGAAATGTTCCTTCCCACGTGGTGGAAGGGGACTGTGCATGCATGAGGGAGTGGACTCTAGGAGACAAAGACACTGTTTTGCTCGCATTGTGTCCCTGTTTGGTGCATGACCGTTATCAGGGGAAAAAACAAAACACAACACTAGGCTTGAGGACAAAATACATGGCTTTAAGTTTCCACTCTGCCACTTCAGAAATGAGGCTCCATGATCCTTCCGTCTGGGAAGAGGATTTCATACTTAATTCACTGAGTCTCCTGAGGACCAAATGAGGCAACACATTAAAAAAATTAGTAAATTTTATAAATATCATAAGAATAAATGCTAGTATTATTATTACTTTATTTTAAAAATTATGTTTATGTTTTTTAAGCACAAAGTATTCTTTCAATTATACAGGTGGAGTTTTAATTTATTGAATAATCTACCTCATATATATACATATATATATACATTTCATATACATGATATAGATAGATAGTAACAAGCAGACAAATAAGACTAAAATTCTTGTTATAGACAAAAATTGATTTCTTGAAGTACCATATCGTTTTGGGGGAGGAGCCTTTTACATTTCTTAAATTATGTCCAGAAGAAAAGAAGATTAAAAGAAAATAGTTCTAATACTTTTCTTACCTTTTTGTTACCTTTCTTCCCTCCATCCATTCTGTACAGAATATTCTTTAAACTCGTGCTACAATAGATCCTGGTGTCCAGATGAATAAGGATGATCTCTACTGTCACAGGGTCTGGAGTCTACAGAGACACTCATTTATACAAAGAAGCATTTGTAATAAGTATGAACAGGTGCTGTGGCAGATATGTGAATTTTATAAAGCAGTATGTATTTTTTACTTCAACTTGAAAACTCCAGTTTGATTGCTAACTTTTGATTTTGCCAATACAGATGTTGAGAAAATCCAATTACTATTGCATTTTCATAAAGTATGAAACAATTTAACATCAGATATGTAAAAAGGGTATGCTCTCAGAATAAAGTCAGATTTCTGAGTTGACATACGGGGCTTTATTTTAAAAAATTAAAGTTTTCCTTATTTTTTCTGTTTTTACCATAGATTGTTGAACATTTCATTGCAGGGTACAGGCCCTGGCCTTCAGGCTTTCATGGTGAAAAGCAGGTCTTGGGGAGTACAGTTTGCCTCTAGGAGGATCTGGTCAGAGGATTCTATGTGATTTGATGTTGGGAGTTGTGGCCCTGGAGAAGAGGAGTGAATTCCAGGAGAGTCAGGGTGGAACATGGAGATGGTCAGGAAACTCTACTCACTGGCATTGTCCAAAGGCTGATCCACAAAAGCTGAAAAGGCATTTACAGTTAGGCAGAGGATGGGAGGGCTGTAGGCAGACTTTCAGGCAGAGGAAGCAACTCAGGCAAAGGCAGGGAGACATACAATAGTACAACACTGAAGCTGCTCATTGTGAAGGAAGCATGGTGGTTGAGGGACTGAAGACTTAGGGTCCCAGTAGAGGAAACTGATGGGAACATGGCACTTGTCATCTCTCTTTCTGTATTATTTATTTTCAAGATATAGCTTTCAATTAAATTGGAGTTGATTAGTATGACATGTGAGATAGAGGAATCACCTTATGATAGTAACACTTTTAGATCAATTACAATTTCAATACCAATTTCGATGTCAAACAATAAATAACAACATTCTCAATATTAATTGTGATGGGATGGCTTTTCCATTACATGTTACAGGGAAGAAACAGAAAAACAATCACATAAATAAAGATGGGGCTATGAAACCACCTACATAATGCAATTCATTTATGGAAAGGGGAAATATGCACTCTTCTTTTAAAATTGAAGTATAGTTGATTTACAATGTTGTTTTAGTTCCAGGTGTACAGCACAGTGATTCAGATATACACATACACACATATATATATATTCTTTTTCAGTCTTTTCTCTTGTAGGTTATTACAAAATGTTGAGTATAGTTTCCTATACAGTAGGTGCTTGTTGTTATCTATTTTATATACAGTAGTGTGTATATGTTAATCTCAAACTCCTAATTTATCCCTCCTCTCCCTTTCCCCTTTGGTAACCATATGTTTGTTTTCTATGTCTGTGGGTCTATTTCCATTTTGTATGTAAGTTCACTTGTATCATTGCTTTTAGATTCCACATATATTTGATATCATATTATACTTGTCTGACTTACTTCACTTGGTATGATCATCTCTAGGTCCATCCATGTTGCTGCAAATGACATTTTTTCATTCTTTTTTATGGTTGAGTAATATTCCATTGTATATATACCACATCTTCTTTATCCATTAATCTGAGGAGATAGATACAGTTTTAATTTTAAGGTAAAGCATTAAAAATCATTATCAAGATAGTAGTCCTCATCTGAAAAGACCTGTATTCTGTTATTTTAAGATATCTGGTTTAACAAGAAAGAAAGGACAAGTTGTAACCCATAGTCTGAACAATTTTTTAGCCAGCTGTAATCCTCCATCCTAGTGAACTGAAGTTCCTACTGCATATTCCTCAGTAGCAGAAATCCTTAGAGGTTAGTGTCTGTGCAGGAGGCCAAAGATTTTGGAACCATAAAAAGAACGCAACGTGAAGAATCACAGTTGAGGGACCTAAAAGAAGTAGAGATCAAGGGAAATGGATAATTTAAAAGGAGATTGGACGTCAGAGCTTGCTAAAGGAGTATCTTTATGGGGTTATACAGAACCATGACCAAAAATTCTGCTTTTGTAGGGTATGTACAGGAGTGAGTGTATTGGACTTGAGGTAGCACATCAGATTTCTTTAACTTCCTCATAATCCTTTCTTTGGGAAATGACACTCTTGAGATGGAAGGGAAAAGCTACCTGAAAGTTCTTTGGGTTTTCATATATGTTTGTCATTAGGAAAAAAGAAAAAGGAAACCTGCCTACCCAAGTACCATCACCACTGAAAAATGTGATGTTTAAGATAGTTCAGTACTTAAAATGAGGAGGCCACACTCCTTAGTTTTTAGTCACAAGCTGAAAACTTATATCCACACAAAAACATGCACACAGGCGTTTATAGCAACTTTATTCAAAATTGCTAAAACTTGGAAGCAACCAAGATGTCCTTCAGTAGGTGAATGGATGAGTGAACTGTGATACATCCAGATAATGGAATATTATTCAGTGCTAAGAAGAAATGAACTATCAAACTATGAAAAGACATAAAGGAACTTTAAATGACTGTTACTAAATGATTAAAGCCAATCTGAAAACACAGCATACTGTATGATTCCAATTACATGGCATTGTGAAAATGGCAAAACTATGAAGACAGTTAAAAGATCAGTGGTGAACAGAAGTTAGGGGAGAGCATAGGAGAAATGAATTGGCAGATCACAAAGGCTTTTTAGAACAGTAAAACTCTTCCGTATGTCACCATGATGGTGGATATACGCCACTATGTATTTGTTCAAACCCACAGAATGCGTAATACCAAGAATGAACCCTAAGGTAAACTATGGACTTTGGGTGATAATGATGTGTCAGTGTAGGTTCTTCAATTGTAATAAATGTACCACTGTGGTGACCACAGATGCCAATAGTGGGGAAGGCTGTGCATATATGAAGGTAGGACTGTACGTGAAATCTCTGTACCTTCCACCCAGTTTTGCTATGAACTTAATCTGCTCTAAAGAATAAATTCTATTAGAAAATAAGGAGGCTGAGAGTAATGGTAACCTAATCAGTAAACCTGGCTCCCCTACCTGCTTTGATTATTACTCTAAACTACACCTGCATATACTGATGTGATTTTCCAGTGATATTTGGTGAATATGTAGATGTAACACATTTGTCCTTATTTATTTGTTCCGTGGACCTCTTTTGACTGGAGAAGAAATAAAGTCTCCAGCACTTCTCTGGTGGATTTCTAGATCAATAAGCACCTTTATATTGCATGCTATGTGCCTTGCTTTATAAGTACCATGGCACATATAAAAGAAAGTAGGTTCCTATCTTTAAGAAGTTACTATATACTGACTATTATAAGTCCTGACATTGGACTAATGAGAGGTTGGAGAACTGAAGAGGGAATTTAATGAGTAAATCACAAACCACTAAAGATGAGAAGAATAACTATTTCTAGGTGATGTTGACTAAATACAGAGGAAGAATTTACTAGTTAAAAAAACACTTACTTCTATAACAGATAAACCGCCAAAGTCTCAGTGACTTAAAAAAAAAGGTCTATTTTTTCTCTTGTCAGAGTGTAAGGTGATTACTTCTAGCTAGGTAGCCACCAATATAATTATTCTAGGACCAGATCTTCTTCCATCTGTGACTTTGCCTCCCACTTGAATGACACTCAGTGGATTCTCCATTCAGTTGGTGGCTGGGGAAAGAGAGGATCAGGCATAAGATTATGGGAGGGTTGAATAAGACAGTTCAAGAAGTGGGGTACATTAGTCCTATTCACAGTCCCCTGGCTAGAACTTAGTCAGTGGCCACAATTTCCTGCAACAGAGACTTTGAGAAACAAACTAACTGTGCTTCCAGGACACAAAGAGAAATGAATTTGACATACAATCAGTTTCTCTCTCCAAGAAAATAACAAAAGTGAACTAGGCTCAGCAGGTCAAAGCAGATCTCAGACTGTGAGCAATGACTCAGGGGCTGGAGATTGACTTGGAAAAGAGGGTCTGAGGTGGCTTCATGAGAAACAACACCCCAGAAGGACTGGGTGGTAACTTCTCGACCACCTTTGAACAAATCATTGAAATAGAGAATATGATGAAACTCTGTAACACGTAGAGAACAATAAACCTGTTGTGACTCAGAGGCGTGTTCTTTTTCCATACACTGGAAAGCTAAAGGAGGGAGCATTACATTTTAGAAGGACCAAAGGAGACAAATACTCATCTTAGGACAAAAAGAGACAACAATTAAGGAATTAGAGAAAATGAGCTGGGCATCTATATTTTGGGATTTAGTTACAGGGAATTTGAACTTTCTTGTGAAATCTGTCTCTCAACTGACCTATATATATTTGCACATATTGATTAAATGTGTATTCTGATAAACTCAGTAGGTATTATCTATTCTCTGTAAGTTGTACCATTAGCTACCTAGAGCAAAATCCTCCTCCTTACACTCAATCATTCACCATTATTGACATTGGGTATAAATTGTAAATCAGAGGCAGCTGACCTCTGGCTGTCTTTGGAATGACTTTGTGATCTGATTCCTACTTATTTTGCTTCATCAGGTTTTACAACTAAGATCTTTGAACCAGGTCTATTTAAGTTTGGTTTGGTTTGCTTTGGATAGTCTTCAGAATTCATTGACCTGCTAGCTTCAAAGGTATCTATACTTTTGTTTGTTT